>NC_081432.1:4248670-4990281 GCF_949786415.1 Peromyscus eremicus | reverse complement strand
GGTACACACGGGCTTTGGAGGTCATGCATACAGTAGGGTAGTCAGACAGAGGGTACACACGGGCTTTGGAGGTCATGCATACAGTAGGGTAGAGTCAGACATAGGGTACACACGGGCTTTGGAGGTCATGCATTGTAGCTAGAGTTTTCCTGACTGGCCCACAGTCAGGACAAATCTCTGACACCTGCCAGTCCCACAGCCACTCAGACCCAACCAAATAAACACAGAGACTTACATTGGTTACAAACTGTATGGCCGTGGCAGGCTTCTTGCTAACTGTTCTTACAGCTTAAATTAATCCATTTCCATTAATCTATACCTTGCCACATGGCTCGTGGCTTACCGGCATCTTCTCATGCTGTTTCTCATCTTGGCAGCTGGCAGTGTCTCTCTGACTCAGCCTTCCACTTCCCAGCTTTATTCTCCTCCTTGTCCCGCCTACACTTCCTGCCTAGCCAATGGCCAATCAGTGTTTTATTTATTGACTAATTAGCAACACATTTGCCATATAGAACATCCCACAGCACTTCCCTTTTTTTTTTTTTTCAAAAAGGAAGGTTTTAACCTTAACAAAGTAAAATTACATATAATTTGGGAATTTGGGCGTAGCTTCTCTTACTACTTCCTGCTGGAGGGGGGCGCTGTATCTTATGGGGAAACAAAGAAAATTTTAGGATCATGGAGTAGTCCGTGAGGCTGTATCGTCTGAGCCAGTTGCCTTGAAACCATTCCCATTCCGGATGTTGGATCATCTGGGCCATGGTGTCATTGGAGGCCTTTCAGGGGGTCTTGGCTGGTCAAACCTGATGTATCTTAATCTTGAACAAATCCATAGCCTCTGGCTTTCTGTAGGAACAAAAGCAGAGTCTCCTTTCCAAAGCAACATATCCTTATATCCAAATTTTGAAGTCAAGGTATCTTTAAAATATACATTTTGGCATAACTCAACAGCTTTTACAATCAAATGTTTTTCTGCAGTTAAATATCCCAAAGACAACGCAATCCAGATTCTCTGTGTAATATTCATCTTTACGTGGCTTATTTTTTATATTAATTTTACTGTCTCTTTAAAGACTTTATTTTTTAAAACTATGTATTTGTTTCTATAACTGTATATATCACCTTTTTTGTCTCTTTCAAGCCTACGTATATTTTACACACATTGTAAACTATTACATCTGAATCTGTCTTATTGTGAATCTATTGCTTTAAACTGCAGCAGCTGTGGCTGCTGGCTCCGCCCACCTCAGCTTCCCAACATGGCGGCGGTATGTTTTCTGCCAGCTCTGGGAGCTATCGTGGGTCTATGCTTTTATCCAAGCAGCATGTAGCCCAGAAACCTCTTTTTTTTTGTTTTGTACTACAAAGGCTAAATCCACCATACAGCTTAATGTGTCACTTGCAGAGGACTCATTCCCACCATACGGCAGCAGGTCGAACACGCATGCTAGGAACCCACAAGTAGCTCAAACCGGCAGCTGTAGCTCATTTGAGAGAGACAATTAGGAAGCTGTTTTTAGCTCCGCTTTAGAATCTTTTCTCAGATTTTTAGGTGGAAACTCTTGCCACCACGTTGGTCGCCATTTGTAGCTAGAGTTTTCCTGACTGGCCCACAGTCAGGACAAATCTCTAACACCCGCCAGTCCCACAGCCACTCAGACCCAACCAAATAAACACAGAGACTTACATTGGTTACAAACTGTATGGCCGTGGCAGGCTTCTTGCTAACTGTTCTTACAGCTTAAATTAATCCATTTCCATTAATCTATACCTTGCCACGTGGCTTGTGGCTTACCGGCTTCTTCACATGCTATTTCTCATCTTGGCAGCTGGCAGTGTCTCTCTGACTCAGCCTTCCACTTCCCAGCTTTATTCTCCTCCTTGTCCCGCCTACACTTCCTGCCTAGCCAATGGCCAATCAGTGTTTTATTTATTGACTAATTAGCAACACATTTGCCATATAGAACATCCCACAGCAATGCATACAGTAGGGTAGTCAGACAGAGGGTACACACGGGCTTTGGAGGTCATGCATACAGTAGGGTAGTCAGACATAGGGTACACACGGGCTTTGGAGGTCATGCATACAGTAGGGTAGTCAGACAGAGGGTACACACGGGCTTTGGAGGTCATGCATACAGTAGGGTAGAGTCAGACATAGGGTACACACAGGCTTTGGAGGTCATGCATACAGTAGGGTAGAGTCAGACATAGGGTACACACAGGCTTTGGAGGTCATGCATACAGTAGGGTAGAGTCAGACATAGGGTACACACGGGCTTTGAGGTCATGCATACAGTAGGGTAGTCAGACATAGGGTACACACGGGCTTTGGAGGTCATCGATTGAACTTTTGAGTCTTGGAATTACTGCCTATTTTATGTCTCAGACACCTTTAAGAACCTTGAGCGTCTAGTTTTCTCATGTGTAAAATGGGACTGATTTTTTTTTTCCTGTTTGAGTTGCTGTGACAGTTAGTGCAAAGGGGTGGGGTACATCCTGTGTTCTTTTCTTACCCTCTCTACTGTATTTACAGAACTGGTTTTGCTTCCTTTAACTGGATTTATGGAAAGGAACCCTTGACTCTTTCCATTTCCTACACTTAATCCTTGGTTAATTTGTCTCTAGTACAGTCTTAATTTTAATTTTGTATCTTCTTAATAATGATAGGTTTTGTTTTTTTTGAATGGATGGACTGAATGGAAGGCTATTAAATAATAATCTTTTGTGCTGCCTTTTAGGTTTGTGGAATTTATTTTTTTTCAAAATCTGCTTTTTACTTTTACCAAAATTCTCATTTTTTTTCTTTTTTCTTTTTTGGAGACAGGGTTTCTTTGTGTAGCTTTGCGAAAAATTTTCATTTTTATGAATCAGTTATAGGTTCTGTTCTCCTGTGCCTTTTCTTGCCAAGTAAAATGACTGTCTTGTCATTTTTATTCAGTGTTGTCCTTTTTTCATCATAAAGAAAAGTGGCTGTGTTCTGAGTGTCTATGTGTGGTGATTGTGATGACGGACACTTGCATCATCACACTTGAGCTTGATGGCCAGCGTGGCTGCACCTGTAAGCATGTGGCCTTAGAAGATCCAGTTGTGCTGTAGTGGAGCCCTGAGGAGCTCCCGTCTCTCTGCAAACTCCTCCTCTTTGGGAGTTGTGGTTGTGGATGTTGGTGACGGAGTGATTGGAGGTGCTGGCTGTGGGGTGCTCTGCCCTGTACTTAGGGCTACATTTGAGTGCAGATGCCGATGGTGGACAGGGCTTTCAAGGGTGCAGTCCAACTGTAATCTCCTAACCCAGTAAATGATAGGTGGAGAGTGAGGGAGTTACTTTAAAAAGAGAAGCTCCTGGTGGTACATACCTTGAAACCCAGGTGGGAGGATCTTGTGGGTTCGAGGCCAGCCTGGTCCACTAGTGAGTTCCTGGATAGCTAGAGCTACATAGTGAGAACCTGTCTCAAAAAAATTTAAAAAAAGAAAGAAAAAGAGAGCCGATCAGAAATTCAAGTTTATGTGAAATATAGAAAGTGCCAGGTGATGGTGCACACCTTTAATCCCAGGACTCGGGAGGCAGAAGCATGCGGATCTCTTATAAGTTCGAGACCAGCCTGGTCTACAGAGTGAGTTCCAGGACAGCCAGGGCTACATAGTGAAACCCTGTCTTGAAAAACCAAAAAATAAACAAAACTGCAACAACAAAAAAATGAAATATATAAAGTAGATGGATTTAGACTGATGGAAACTGGATTCTGTAAATCCAACCCAAAGCAGGTGTTGAGAAGACCTCTGTAGAGGTCCATACCGTTCTTCTCAACAAGCTCAGGCAGAACTCCAAGCTTCCAATCAGCTGGTGCAAGGGAGCCAAAACAGGCTATGGGGCAATCATTAGGATTGCTATAAACCAGTATGGGACAGCTGCACCAGTGAGCCTCTACTGTAGTCACTCAGCCTTGGCTCAGCCCATTGAATAACAGTCTCAAGGAGACTGGCAGAGGCAAAAGTTTTTTAACTCCCAGGTGACTCTAGTTTGCAGCCAAGGACTGAAAACTAACTGCCTGAGGATTTGTCGCTGTGGCTTGTGCTCAGAAGCTAGGCCTGACTCCAGACTGCAGCAAGGGAGAAGCCTCAGGAGACTCCAGGTGTTAGACCTGCACTACAGAACAGGAATAGAAGGTGTCCTGGAACTTCTGAAACAGATGTGTTGGGCATGGCAACTCTCCACAGCAGTAAACAATGCTGGAGGGCTCAGTCTCTTCCTATACATCAGCAGTAAGGCAGGGCATCCCCAGCTGTGTATATAGCTGCCTAATAAATACTTAAGTCTTCACCTGTGTCCCTCGCGGTCCCTCTTTTGGGAAAAGGCCGCCATGTTGCCTGCTTAGAATAATAGCGGCAGGCAGGTAGCTGCAATCATCTGCTCCTCTGAACCTCCCTGGCTTATATGTGTAGACAGCAGGGATTGGTCAGCAGGGATGAAAGGTGGAAGGGAACTAGCAGAAAACACGGAGGGACCAAGACGCAGACCACTGTCTGTAGTTTAAGAGCTAATTCCAAACTCAAAACAAACAAAAACCCACCCAGACTTCAGAACTGGAAAGGAGGATAAGAAAGTCTGAAATTGATGTTCATTAAAATGGAAAGTCCAGAAGAATGAGATGGACAGTTTCTCCACATCTAAATTGTGATCTGAGGAACGGACAAGAGCATCTCAGGAGATGCGGGGGAAGAAAGGAAGGAAGATGTGGATGATGGAGGAGAGGCTAGAGAGTACCCCAGTCAGCCACAGAACAGGAAATCTGCCAGGGCAGAAGAGTTTTAAGACTTAAAGGGGATAGGTAATAGTGACAGGCAGGAAGAAGTAGCTTTTCACGTAGATATATCCTGATGAAATTGCTGAGTTCTTTAAAAACTGTAATAGAATATGCTAGAAAGATATCACACACAACTTATAAATGACTAGGGAAACACCAATCCAGCAAAAGAACACTAGCTGTTATCCAGCGGACTGGAGCCCAATGCCTGGTACCCATGTTGAGTGATTCCTAACCATCTATAACTCTAGCTGTCGGGAATCTGATACCCTCCTCTGCCTCCAAAGGTATCTGTATGCGTGTGTGCACGTGCGCGCATGCGCACACACACACCACATACACTTTTCTTTTTAAGCTAATAGGGATGGTAGAACAGAGGGAGACAGACCCTTGGAGCTCATTGGCCATCCCGGGTAGCCAAATCAATAAATTTCAGTTCTGTGAGAGACCCTGTTTTAAAAAAATAAGGTGGAGCCTAGTGTGGTGGCATATGTCTTTGATGTCAGTATTTAAGAGGCAGAGGCAGGTGGATCTCTGTGAGTTTGAGGCCAGCCTGATCTACATAGTGAGTCCCAGGGATATCCAGGGCTACACAGTGAGACTCTGCTCAGAAACGAAAAATAAGGAGAGCCACTGAGGAAAACACGCAACACCAACCTATGGGGCCTTCACATGGCATGAAGGAAGGGAGGGAGGGAGGGAGGCAGGTAGGCACGCACGCACGCACGCACGCACGCACCAGGGCTCAGTGTCAAAATGTCATGACCAAGTTATTTGTTCCTTGTAAAGGAAGCAACAAAAACATACCAGAAATTGAAAATAGAGGAAAGGTTTCATGTATGTTTGTGCTGAAGTCTGAGAACTGTGAATGTTCTGGTTCGGCTGTTCACACGCTTTCCGAGTATTTAGTAATGTCCAAGAAATGACTACAGAAAGAGATCACAGGTGCTTGAGGCCAGTTCATATGTTTTCACAAAATAGCTCAGTGTATTCTTGGTCAAAAATATGGTGTGTATTCTTTCTTATGTTTTAGATTTATCTAGAAAGTATCCCCAGATTTTTGAGTGAAATCATAATAGAAAATAGTCTGCTTTTTATTTAAATAGAAAAAGAACAAACCACCCATGCATCATTCATTTTAGGATAGTCATACAAAACAAAAGCTCTAGGTCAGTGATGGATTTGATAGCCTCCTGGAGCTTATTAAAATCAGAGTCCTGACTAATAGATTCAGAAAGGAAAATTCCTATAAATTAGTGAAAATTGCCGCCATTTCCTTAAAAGCCCTGTTTTCAGATTAGTCATTAAGTAAATACTTATTTTGGGGTCCTGAACTGTGTGCTAAGTGTTGTGGTGTACAGAAGCAGAGGACAGCTCTGGCCCAGCCTGCTGAGAATCTTCCTTCCTTGTACTGACAACTGTGGAGTCATCGGTGTGTTCTTTTTTGGTGGTTTTTTCTTTCTTCTTCTTTTTTGAGACAAGGTTTCTCTGTGTATCCCTGACTGTCCTGGAACTTGCTCTGTAGACCAGGCTGACCTTGACCTCAGAGATCCACCTGCCTCTGCTTCCCAAGTGCTGGGATTAAAGGCGTGCACCACCACTGCCTGGCCATTAGGTGCATTCTTACATGGGGTCCTAAAATATGTAATGCTGGGTGATTTACTACTGATATGGATGAACAGCCTTGTCTATCATTCCCTGAGTTCATTTCCATGTCCACACTTAATACAGTGTTTGCTTATGGTAGATACTTTATATGTGAATGAATATCAGTTCTGCTCAGATGCTTTAATTTAGCACCTAATTGTTTCATTTTCTTTTACATTAAAAAAAATTTGTTTTTATGCATGTGTGTGTTTTGTCTTCATGTATGTCTGTGTACTACATGCATGTCTGGTGCTTGAAGAGGTCAGGAGTGGGTACCATATCCCCTGGAACTGGAGTTAGAGATAATTGTGAGCCACCATGTGAGTGATAGGAACTGAACCCAGGTCCTCTCCAAGTTCATCTAATACCCGAGCCATCTCTCCAGCCCCTTGGCTTTCTTTGGAGACAAGGTCTCCTGTCCTAAGGCTGGTCCTCCTGCCTCTTTGTCTCTTGAGTAGAGTAGTGATTAGACTTCCCAAAATTGAACTTGCTGCTCTTTCCACTGTCCACTCTAAATTTTTAGTTCTTTATTTTGTGCAGTGTTGAGAATTATACCCAGTGTTTTGAGAGCACTGAGTAGACACTTTACTACTGAGTTGTATCACCAGGCTCCTGGGTACTTGATTTTTTTTAATTTCATTTCCTTCTGTTAGTGGTGGTGGTTTGCTTGAGACCAGGTCTCACTAGGTGCTCTGGTCGCCCTCCAACTCAATATGTAGCCCTGTCTACTCTCAGTCGGGCAGCGATCCTCTTGTTTCTGCTTCCCAGATGCCACTGCACTTGGCTTTTGATTTATCCTACAGTTAAAGTTAGCCAGTGTCACCCTCCATAGATGAAGACACTGAACGGCCTGTAGCCAGAATTATTAGTGGCAGAACGAGACTGATTAGTATCCAGACCTGCTCCAGTTCTACACTGTTGTGAAGGGGACCGTGGTGAGATTGTAGATCTCTCCCATCCCAGTAGTCAAGTTCCATGCCTGCTGGTGGAAGTGTCTGTCTCACAGTGCTGCCCTCCCCCTGGAAGAGAGCAGAAAGGGAGGCAATCTGGGGAAATCTGACCACCACGCCTGATAGGAACCATGTCCTTGTGATCAGTGTGCCTTGCTGCTTTTAGAAACCTGACTCTGGTTGCTTTCTTGGGGCTTAACAGCATCCATTCTCTTGGAAACCCTGCTCTGTCAGGAAATGGACCCAGAGAAGCCCTTTCCACATGAATTAGGCAGTAGAGCCCTGCCGAGTGTGAGTGACCCATCATAACCTGGTTTTCTTTAGCCAGATGACCAGTCTTTTCTAGTAGTAATGCCATTACAGCATTCCCATTCAGATCCCCATGACCCAGTCATTGTTTTGGGAAGGAGTGCAAAGCTATCAGACACCAGCTACTATAATTAGAAAAGGGAAAGCAGACGCTCACCCAGCTAACGGCTTAGGCTGTGGCGTTTACAGCACTTTTTTAAAGTTAAGCAGCCTTCTCCTCGGTTTTACTTCCTGAAATACAAGCTCTATGGTTTGGGGGTTCTTGCATTCCAGTTTTTGTTACTGCTGTGCGCCCCCCCCCCCATTTTAATCAGAGAACAAATTGCTGTCAGCACATTGAGTTCATGTGCCAGCCACATTCAGAACAGGGTGTTCTGTGCTCTTCAAAACAAAATTGCTCTAGGGCAGTAAGAGAACAATAAGTCAGAGCTCCAGTTGAAATGATGTTTTGCAGTGACCGGGCTCACTTGATGTGGTTACACTCTGGATTGCGCAGCTAAACTTGGGTAATTTGGTTTGGTTTGACTTTGTGGGGTTTGTTGAAGCACCCCCCTTCCAGGTTACATAGACTTTCAGTCAAAAGAAAATATTGTCTCTTTTTAACTTGCTTACCAAAAAAGCCCTAAGTAGAAGCATCCTGTATGTACTTCTGTTCACTTGGAGCACGTCATAGATCATTTACTTCCTGTAAATCATGCTGGATGAGATTAGCAACAGACCTCCTGAGCCCTAGAGGCTCAGCTCCCGAGTGAGTCATGATGGCTTTTATTAAATATTTATTAAGTGTGTATTTGTACTATAGAATACAAAGTCAAATGACCCACAGGTCTTCCAGAGACAGAGCAGAAGAAATGGGCTTCGTAGGAACTGGGTGCATCTGCATAGATCACCTCCAAGCAAGTCTTACTGTGTAGCAGCAGCCTTCCCAGAGCCCTAGTGGTGAGTTCTTGTCAGCGACCTTGTAGGCCTTGTCCTGGCAGTGTTCAGAATCAGCCAGTCCAGCCAGTGAGAACCTTTCTCCTTGTAGATGGAGACTCGTGGGCTGTGTTCACCCTGCTCTCATCCTACATTTTTCTCTGACATTCCACACTTGATTATGTTACGAGCTGATGTGCATAGGTATGTGAGGAGGTGTCTATGGGAATGTCACTTAAGATGTTGAATTACATTTGTGTTCATTTATTATGTGTGTGGGTGTGCATGTATCGATGAGAGAGGACAGCTTGTGGGAATTGATTCTCTTCTTCCACCACCCGAGGTCCAGGGAATGAGCTCGGTTTGTCAGGTGGAGAGAGACACCTCTATCTGCTGAGCTACCTTGTGCTCACTGCTGCTCCTCCAGAGGCAGGGTGGTTCCCAGCATCTGTGCTGGACTCCAGCTTCAGGGGATCTGATGCCCTCTTCTGGCCTCTGTGGATACCTGTACACATAGAGCTTATACTCAAACACACACATATGTAAATTAACCATCTTTTTTTTTTCCTTTTTAGATTTTAGTGTGTGTGTGTGTGTGTGTGTGTGTGTGTGTGTGTTTGCTTGCCTGAATGTATGCTTATGTACCACATGTATGCAGTGCCCACAGAGGCCAAAAGAGGGCTTTGGATCCCAGGAACCAGAGTTACCTACAGTTATGAGCTTCCATATAGGTGCTAGGAATTGAATTCCAGGTCCTTGGCATCTCTGCAGCCTCAGCTGGCTCTCCTAACTATGCCTTTGTTACAGTGTGACTTCAGCGTACTCTTTGCTTGCTTTCTACATTCTCCTTTCCTGCACGCGGGAAGAGAACTTCTGAAATTATTTACTAATTTCAAACACATTTCATGCTGCAAATAAGTCTAGGAAAGTGACAGATAATTGGGGATCCTTTGCAGGAGTCTCTGGATTTCCTGTTTTGAAAACACATTCAGACTTGATCGACCAAAAGCCACAACAAATGTACTGGTAGTTTCCTCCCTGCTAAAGACACTGACTTCAGGAGGAAAGTAATCAGTAATCAACTAACAATAAACTTCAGAATTCCCTCCCCCAAAAATCTGTCAGGTTGTGAGCGACTAGGATGATAAATCTTAATACTAGAGACACTGTTACCTAGTGCATGGGCGAGAGCTTCTGTGCTCAGCAGATCTCTCATGAAAAGTACCATCCATTAGTCTAAATTCCGTTTATTTATTGTGGTTCTGGGGGTTGAGCCTCAGACTTTGTACATGCTAGGTAGGTACTCTGCTACCAAGTTCTATCCCTACCCCCTCTTTATTATGTAGTGTGACCTAGGCCGCAGATGTATGATTCTCCTGCCTCGGCCTTTTGAGTGGCTAGGCTTACAGGCCTGAGTCCAGGCTTAGATTAGATGCTTAACCGTCTAAGAACTCAGTTCCTTTAGAAACATCACCTTTTACTCCAGAAAAAAACACCGTAAGCCTCAAATGTGCTCCCAAACCTCTGATATTCATATATTTTAAAACAAAGTTAAATCTATTTTTAAAATAGAAGAGGCTGCTGGTAGTACTCACTACTGCCCAGCTAGGTACTTCTTATACTCTACTCAACCTGTTTTTTTCCATGTTATGCATGCACTGGGGCGGGGGCGGGGGAGTCTGCAAGTTAGCTATTATTTTATCTGGAACATTCCAGAAGTGGTTATAACATAGGAGGCCTCATACATATTAACAAGTGTAGGGTATAAAACTAGAGGCTTTATGCCACGTCCTAAGATCCAGGCTAGCTGTAACCTTTGTTTTGAAGGAACTGACTCAGGGTTTTGGTTGACAGCATTGTGAGCAACCAGGATGGTGTCCGTCCTTTATGTCATGGCTCTGGTGACTGAGGCCTGCTGTCTCTAGCTCACTGCTGTTTACCCTCCAGAGTTTCTCTCACTTCTCAGGCCTAGGCTACAGGTGACTGACCAAGATTAACCACCAGAATTGGCTTTAAAGCTGGTTTCCAGGTTGAAACAGAGTCATGGGCTTTCAGCAGACTCTTGAGGTCAGATAGTGAAAGTGGAGTGAGTTGGAATGAAGATGATAGTTGTCATAGGACATGGAATTAATGTTTAAGAGTGGGTGGTTTCTCAAGACTCTATAAAGCAAGTTACTTACCCAGGTAAGCATCCGTGGGAAATTACTAGATTATCAAAGAGAAATCATGGTGACTGCTGTACTCACAGCCATTCATTTTTCTTACTGAGTAAAAGACCTGATTGAAAAGACGTATGTAACATTAGCATTAAAGCTAATTGAGGCTAGGATGTAACTCAGTGGTGGATTGCTTGCCTTATATGCACAAGTCCCTGGATTCAATCCCCACCACCATACAAAATAATTAGAGCAAGATGTGTTGCGTGCCTATAATAATATAGTAATGCAGCACTTGGAATGCAGGCGCAGGAAAATAAGAGTTCCAGGCCTGCCTGAGCTGCATAAAAAGAGACTGCCTCAAAAAACAAAAAAAAAACAAACAAAAAAAAAAAGTGATCATTTAACATGAATGTATTATTGGAGAAATAACATTCAGTCCTAGGCATTATTATTTATTTATTTATTTATTTATTTATTTAATTTATTTATTTATTTATTTATGCTCAAGCATCTGAAGCCAAGATACTGTCATAAATGGTTAAGCCATTGTGTTTAGTCAAGACTAGATGTGTGGCATTCTCATAATTGTGTGTTTAAATAAGCCGGTATATCTTGACCCTATGTCACAGGTAAGAAAATTAATAAGTATTCATTTAACCTAAAACAGAAAAAATGCTCTTGTTCTTGAACTTTCAGACTGGGTGGGCAAAGCTTCTTGAAGACACTTCATGTGTCTGTGGACAAGAGGGGAAGTGGTGTTGCCACGCTGTTGGCCATTCACTTGCCAGGCCATGCTGGGGAGCGGCTTGTGAATGTCCTGTCTCCTTGCCCTCAGTCCATCTGGAAGGCCGCTGTGGTGGAAGGATGTTTGATTGCAGAGATGTGGTGTTCATTGTTGGTGAAGGAGAAGACCACGACATTCCAATTGGAATTGACAAAGCCCTGGAGAAAATGCAGAGGGAAGAGCAGTGTGTTTTGTATCTTGGACCACGGTAAGAAGCACCCATTTCAGTCCCCAGGGGAGCTATCTGAAGACCAAGGGCCTGCTTGCTCTCTCACTCAGTGTTAGCACAGTGAAGTCATGTCATTGTGTCAGGTGATAGTCAGGAAGTTTGGGGCCTCACACCACTGTAGAAGTCTGTGAGCACTTGGCTCCACTTCAGTATGTCTAAGAGCAGGACTAACAATCAAGCCTTGTTTTTGGCTTGTTCCTCCACCATGGTGCCACATCAGCAAAGACTTGCTCGTCCTCCTTTCTCTCTGCATTAATCCAGTGGGAGGGTGTTGAGTTGAAGCAGTGCATGAATTACTACTGCTTGAACCCGTGCCACGTTCTTCCTTGGAGTCCCTGAAGGAAGAAAAACCAGCTTGTTCTTCCTGGATCTAAAGACAGCGGAGATGACTCATTTTTGCCTAAATTTTTCCCGTCATAAGGATAGCCATTAGCACTTCCAAGCTTAGAACTATCCGGCACTGACAATCTCTTGTGAAAACATGTTTTGTATTATTTTTAGACCTAAAATTATACCATAAATTCAACTCTTCTATCTTGAGAAATGGACCCCTGAGAATCCAAGGATGCCCACGCCTGCATGCCAGTGCATCTGCTTGTCCAGAGTGGCCTTGCAGGCTGCACAGATTGCCACTGGCAGAATTTTGAGTTCTGGGACTCTTCGGCCTGCCCTCACCTACAGTGGTCCGCTGACTTAATGCTAATGCTTCTCTAGAACTCTGTTTCTCACTTGTTTTAGCCAACACTTCCTTGGAAGTTCTTCCAGAACGCTCTATCCTGACTCTGAAGCTGTTCTGAGGCTGTTTTACCTGCTGTCTTCTCTCAGCTCTTGTCTCCACTGCTGGAGTCCCACTTCAGTGTGTGTTCGTGTTTGCACTGTGCTCCAGTTCACTTACAGTGAAGCTGTTTCCTTTGGACTGAGAGCTTTTCCCCCTTACTTACAGGGCAGCTTCTTCATAACCTACAGTCTCTAATTATTATTATTATTTTTTTTTTTTTTTAGATATCTTCTTACTTTGTAGCTCTGACTGCCCTGAAACTCACTATGTAGACCAGGCTAGCCTCAAACTCTTCCTGCCTCTGGCTCCCGAGTGCTGAGATTACAGTTTTCTAAACACTTTTAATCTAATATTCCAAAATTATAGTAGCTCTACACTCAGGTGGCACATATGTTTCAGGTATGTTCTCATAGTTGAGTTCTTAAGGATAAGTTCTGTAAAGTGTGAGCATTCAGTAACACACGACCCAGATCTTGAAGTCTTAACCCAGCTAGTAAAATAGCAAATCAAATCAAACTGCTCTCTGTTTATTAGCGTAGCTAGTTCTTGCAGGGTTACACATCAGTTGTTTGTGATTGAATCCCGTTCTCTGCAGCCTACCAGTGGTGCACCTGGGCAAGTCCCCTCACTGCCTAACTAACTCCCAAGGCTGCAGAGGCCGAAAGCTCTTGGCAAACCCCTGCCAGGTAAGCCTTCCCTCCTTAGCTCTTCCTGCTCTTGCAGCGGCTGTCATCCCTTTACCCTTGACCACAGGAAACAAACCTCTGGAGAGCAGATGGTGGAGTTTTCCAATCTGTTCAGGCATGAAAGCCAGCTAGTTCTCCTAAGTTTGGTGTATAAAGGTTTCTTTCCTGCCCCTCCTGGGGGGGGGGGGGGGCGGGCAGGTATGTTAGCATATCTCCAGGGCATTTTCTTGGTATATGGAGTTCTGCGAAGAACATTCTGTGCTCTGCTGTCTACATTGTCTGCGTGTGCCTGTGTGACACTGTACATGGATGGTTGCATGCATGCAGCGAATTGAGTTGTTCTATCGAGATAAAATGCTGATCCCGGTTGTACTCTGAGTAGTCTTCTGTATCTCACCTTCCTGCTCCCCCACCCCACCCTACACGCATGCACACACACACCTCCCTTGACTTCCATAGACTCCTTGACAGGATGTTTTCATAAAAAACTAACAAAGCATCGATTTTCTCTCTCACTAGGCAGTATCTGTTCTTCAAAGTATTCTTTAAAATAGTGTGTAGTGGTGGTCCTCTCGGAGGCCTTTCCACTCCAGGAGTTTTTTCTCACTTTTCTTAAATTTGTTTGCTCTGCTCAAATAAATAATTAAATATTGTGATTGATCTCTCTTTTGTTTTAGGTGAAATTTTGATAATTTTAACTTTTTTCTCTTTTCTTCTTTTAACTTTATGCCTGTTTTGTAACAATCCCAAACAAAACACAGGCTGGTGTATGGGTCACAGCATTAAATAGTTTCCTCAGGACAGTAGGGTCTGAATTTGGTCTTGGCTTTCCACTGTCTCTGGACCTTTCGGGGAGCACTTGTTTCTGGCCTCAGCTTCTGTGTCTGTAAGGAGCATCTGGTGTGGTTCCATTCGGGTGCTCCTGTGCACTGCAAGGCTAGCTGACCCTCGACTGCCGGAAAGGCAGCTGTTGCTCGGGGGCGTTGACTCTGGACTCCATTTCTGATGTTTCATCTTTCAGTCAGGTCCTACTTTGTCCAGTCTGAGCCAGTGTAAGTTGGGCATCTTCTGTTTAACAGTCAGGCTAGCCGTTCCTGGAACAGATGGATGTGCACCTGGGCTCCCAGGAAGATGTGTCCACCAGTCTTAACAAAATTACTCTTTTAACCTGGAGAGATGGTACAGATAATCTTCTTTAATCTTCTCTAATCCTACTGATAAAAGCCAGGCTGCATCTCCTCCAGACCAGTCCCCACATCCCCATACTCCACCCTCACCCCTGTCGTAGAGTCTCCAGTGAGAGACCCTCACCACTGTTGATGTTTGGGGCTAGATAATTCTTGGTTGTGGCAGCGGGGGGTTGTCTTGTGCCATGAGGATGTACAGCAATATTCCTAGACACTCTACCTGCCAGCCAATAGCGGCCCTACTCAGAAGATCTCTAGGCATTGCTAAATGGCCCCCTGAAAAGAAGGGTTAAAATCAACCCAGTTAAGTGCCACTGTTCCAAAACAAATGCCAGTTCACCTGTTGCATTCATCCCTACTTAGCAAAACTGCCAATCATAACATGCTCTCAGCAGCAGACTTAGGAAGTGCCCAACCGCCTGCCTCCTTTGCAGCAGGTGAGGGACAGCTCTGAGACACCCAACCCTTCCTATCCTCCAGGGAGAAAACCAGGCACCATTTCCTAGAGTTGGCCCCTGGTGATTGCAGCTTTTCCTTTATCACTTGGCTGCAGATGCCCTTTGCCTAGTGTAGAGCTGCTGCACCAGTTCTCTGCTCCAGCTGCTCGGTTTCTTTTGTAACAGTGGAGGTGAGTGAGTAAGCAGGTTTTCCTGGAAAACTCAAACAAGGGATAGAGAAGTAGCACATGCAGCCTGGTGTGTGCATTCTCCCCCAGGCCCTTGGCCCCAAGGAAACCCAAGTGGAATATTACTAGCCTTAACCCAGTTTTGACATCTTTTAAGCCATAGTGTGAAAGTTTGGGTTAGCTGAACTTTTTTTGCCATTTCATATTTCAAGAGTAGTTTGGCTCATAGCAGATAAAAATGGTGTTCCAGTGGACCCCTTGCTATTAGGATAAGCATTATTCTAATTTTCTTTTCTTTTTGGGTTTTTTAGACAGTGGCTCTCTATTTGTAGCTTTGGTTGTCCTGAAACTCACAGAGATCTGCCTGCCTCTGCCTCTCAAATGCTGGGAATAAAGGTGTGGGCCACCCCGCCTGGCTTAGGGCAGTGTTTAGATGCTGGGAAACCCTAAAGCAGAGCTCCATGAGGATTCTGTTCCTGCAGATGTATGCTTTCCAAATACATTTAATTTGTTTAAGATCTGAACTAGTTCCCTCGAACTAGTTTACAAAAGTTCAGTGTGATGGCATGCCCCAGTAAACCAGCACCCTCCATAGCAAGACCCTGACCCTCAAAATGAAATTTACATATAGCTTCAGGTTTTTGTCTTTTGTTAACTTAGTAAGTTTTGGCTACAGGGTGTTTACTGCGTCTTAAACAGGATAACTAAGAGGTGTAAAGTTTGTATGCTCTAAGTGGGGGCTGGGCTGCAGGCTGTTGTCATGTGGTAGTTGTTTCCAGTGCACCTTTTAACCCTTTCAGAGCTCTGCTCTTTGCTGATGTGCTGCCCCTTTGGGTTATCTGAGTGGAGGCAGCAGTGAGTGAGAAGCTTGTTCTAAAACAGAGTCCTTAGCACTCCCTAAGAGAAAAACAGAGGCAGCTGGGTCTAAGAGAACACGTTGGTGAACTGTGGGACCTTTCTCTTTCTGGTCAGCCTCTCCTGGGTCTCTGGGTCTCTGATGGGTGCTGATTCTGTGCCTCAGATACCAAAGGAAGTACCTGGAAATGCACCAGTTCTCCTGAAGTCTTACTTTTTCTCTCTCCATTTCAGATATGGTTTTGGAGAGGCAGGGAAGCCTAAATTTGGCATTGAACCCAATGCTGAGCTTATATATGAAGTTACCCTTAAGAGCTTCGAAAAGGTGAGAAAATCGAACTTCTAAAAAATTGTGGTGAATTTCTTCTCATACCCTTCCCGTAGCTATTAGGTGGTTTAGCTAAGTGGTGTTTATTTCTGTGCTTGCTTCTCTTTACCCATGATGCCTGCCCACCCCTCCTCCTTCTGCTTAGAGCATGGGAAGCTGACAGAACACAGTGATATATAAGAGGAGCTGGTGGTGTTACTGTGTGTCAGCCTTTTTATTCTGCTGCATCTTTTTTTTTTTTTTTTTTTAAACTTTTGGGTAGAATCCAAGACTTGTTCCCTTATTTGTTCCTAGGCTTGTTCTTTTTGTACTTTTTTTTCCCTGGATTGAGGACAAAAAAGTTCACATACTGCCAAGCACCTCCTTAGGGGAGTTGGGGTGTAGCTTTTCAGTGCTGAACGGATTGTACACTTCACAGGAGTCATGAAGAGGCCTCTGCTGGGGCTCCAGGTTATGATCCCAAGGTCTCAGCGTTGGGGCCAGCAGGCTACGATTAGGGACAAGAACTAAACCTGCTACCCAGCTGTTTTCATACTGTCCAAGAAGAGGAGAGGGGATCTGCCATGGCCTCCTTGGACTTCCTTCCAACCCAGGGCTACCTCTGTAGTTTCCAGCTGCCTTTAGTGGGCAGACACACTGCACCCCCATAATCTCAGTGGGCCGTCGTCCTCAGCTGTGTCTCCAAGTGGCCGATACCCACCCTTCCTGCAGCTTCACAGGGACTGCCCTTTTTATTAACTTTTTATTCCCATGCTGCCACAAGCCCCATGTTCTGTACACCAAGTTTTCACTAGAAATGTGACCTTCCATATTATACCAGACTCCAAAAGGAAATTGTCACCTTGTTAGCCTGTGAGTTTGGGAGAAAAAAGTAGGATTCTCCACAGCAGCATTGTGTCCCCACACACATGCTCTTGTCATACTGTTGCTCTTTCGGGGGGAGGGGGGAGTGACCTCTTGTAGACCTCCAAGCTCAGTACTGATCCCTTCATGGGCTTTGATTGTTGAGAGGAGACCGGACTCTTTAGCACATGATTATCCAGGCCTTTAGCTTTCCTGTCTCTTTTTGTAGAGGACCCCGCCCCTCCCTCCCATGCTCTCTGAAGAACATTCTTGCTGTCACACTGCACGAGTGTGTCTGTGCTGTCACATCTCTGGTGGACTCAGTGTGGAGGCCTGGGATGTTTTTGGAATCCACCTGGTTCAATCCCCCGCCTTATAGAAAGGAAATGGAAGTCCGAAGCTAGACGAGGTGGTGCACACTTAGAATCCCAGTTCTCTAACGGCTAAAGCAGGAGGGTCACCTGTCTCAGGCCACCCTGAGTTACATAGCATGACTCTAAATGTCACCACCCCACCCCATCTACCCCACCCCATGCCAAAACTAAAATAAAAAGAGAGAGCTGGGCAGATGGCTCACTGAGTAATCCTGAGGACCTGTGTTCAGATCTCTACCGTCCATGTGAAAAGCTGGACATGGAAGCATGTGCCAGTGACCCCAAGGTTGGGGCCGACAGGATGATCCCTGGGACTTGCTGGCCAGCCAGCTTAGCCAATCACTTTGCTCCAGGTTTAGTGAGAGACCTGTCTCAGAAATTAAGTGAAGATCTGACAGGATGGCTGCATGGTAAAAGCATTAGCCACAAACCCCAGCAACCTGAGTTCCTCTCTAGAACCCACACAAGGAGAACTGACTCCATAGCGCGGTCCTCTGCCCTCTGATCTCCAACTGTGCGCACACGCTCAAACACACACACACACACACACACACACATACTGGTAATAATAATAATAAAATCAATAGTTTTAGAAAAGAGACAAAGGAAAAATATGTTGAAGAAAATCAATTAAATAGTTATTTAAAAAAAAAGTGGAGAGTGATAGAGAAAGACACCTAACATTGACCTGTGGTCTTCACACAGGTGTACACACACACACACACACACACAAGCAATATTTGTTGTTTTTGTTTTTCATGACAGGGTTTCTCTGTGAAGCCCTGACTGTCCTGGAACTCACTCTGTAGACCAGGCTAGCCTTGAACTCAGAGATCTACCTGTTTCTGCCTCTTGAGTGCTGGGATTAAAGGTGTGCGCCACTACCACCCGGCTCCACTTGAAAGAACGTTTCTTCTTTTTTTTTTTTTTTTTTTTTTTTTGGTTTTTCGAGACAGGGTTTCTCTGTGTAGCTTTGCGCCTTTCCTGGGACTCACTTGGTAGCCCAGGCTGGCCTCGAACTCACAGAGATCCGCCTGGCTCTGTCTCCTGAGTGCTGGGATTAAAGGCGTGCGCCACTTCTTTTTTTTTTAATATTTAAGATTTATTTTTATTTTATGTGCATTGGTGTCTATACTGCCTATGTGTCTGTGAGAGGGTGTCAGATCCCCAGGAACTGGAATTACAGACAGTTGTGAGCTGCCATGTGGGTGCTGGGAATTGAGCTCAGGTCCTCTGGAAGCTGCTGAGCCATCATTCCAGCCCTCCACTTAAACTTTCTAATTCATATGTACTAAATAGAACCAACCATGCCTATTACGTTTTCCTAAAAGACCCCAGTTATTCTACTGGGTTCTGTGTTCTTAAATCCAGCTGTTTATATGGATTTTTTTTTTTTTTTTTAAGTGCTGGGGACTAAACCCATGGCCTCCAGCATGCAGACACTGTCTCACTGAGTGATAGCCTGGACCTGTGTGTACTGTTGTGGAGAGTAGGGTACACATAATACAAACCATCATCCTTGACCAGATGATGGTGAAGTCATTTATGTACAGCTCTGCAGTGATGTTTCCTCATGAGCTCTATCTGAAAATCCCCCAAGTAAAGGCAGGCATTGTGATGCACAGCAGTAATCCCAGCACTTGGCAGGTGCTGGCAGGAGGGTCAGAAGTTCAAGATCATCTTTGTCTACATGGTTAAGGTGGAGGCCAGCCTGAGATACACACAATACTCTCTGGGGGGCAAAGGGAAAGAAATTCCCTAAGTACACACCTGCAAGCTGATACTGTTCGAGGCCATAGAACATCTGGTTGTGTGAATGATGAGACAACTGCCTGACTTGGAATTTTAGAAATTCTCTATGCATACACAGCTTGGCCTGGACCGTAAGTAATAATCCGACTTGAGAGCTGGAAAACAAGCTTGACAGAGACGCCCAAGTGCCAGCAGCAATGTGGTGAGGAGGCCCTCAGGAGGCCTTGCCTTGTCATTCTGAAGTGCGGTCCTCCGAGTGCTCAGCATTGGTGTTCCTGGATGCCCTGCCCGTTCCCCTTGGACAGCACGGCTCAGACCACAGCTTGGGAGCCACGGCACACGTTCTTAACGTGGTACCGAGAGCACTGGCCTGGCAGTGACGGCAGGGGCACACAGTTCTGCCCGCCAGTGTCTTGAGTTTGGAGATCTTCTAGAAGTAACTGCTGTTTGTTCTCTAGACATCAGCCGCTGTGTGTCCTCCTGCTCATCTAACTGATGCCACAAATCTATACACAGGCCAAAGAATCCTGGGAGATGGACACCAAAGAAAAACTGGAGCAGGCTGCCATTGTCAAAGAGAAGGGAACTGTGTACTTCAAGGTGCGTGAGTCCCTGTAAATCCTTTCCGTGTTAAGCTGTTTAGTCATGTGTCCACAAACCGTGCTGGTTCTCCCTGCTCTGCACTCTGTCAGCACCTTTTCGGGAAGAGTAAGCCTCCTTTTTCACAGGCTTGCCGTTTCCAGTGTAAGGACTAGTGAGAAAAGGAAATAATGCAGTTCCCTCTTCTGTACACTGAGTGCAGATGGTAATCTTCCTTCAGAGCAGACCACACCTGACCAGCTCACCTGCATCCGTACCACTCAAGGCCTAACTCGGCCTGGTGGGTCCATAGTCAGCCTGCAGGAAGTGTGGAGAGAAAGGATGAGAGTGGTCCTTACAGGTCAGAGTTCACAGGAGTGGGCTCCATGCTTTTTCCCACTCCCGACAGGTCACTAGGACACGTGACGGGAAAGAGCAGGCAGAGTCTTGAGATCACGTTGGGTGATTGCCCACATTCCTGCCCCACACTTGTTTTCATGTGGGCTTTGGTGTGTTGTTGTTCAAGACAGGGCTCCTCTGTGTAGCTCTGGCTGTCCTGAAGAGCAAGGGCTATCCTTGAAATCATGGAGATCTACCTGCCTCTGCCTCCTAGGTGCTAGGATTCAAGGCATGTGCCACCACTGCCCTCCCAAGGACCTGATAGAACCTGATAGGAAGAGAGCACTGAGCCTTGCAGGGCCGAAGTGATGCTGCCTAAGGGACCGCTGCTTCCCCAGAGCCCTTTCCATGGGCCTGGGAGCCAGTGCATTAGCCCATAGGTCCCAATCCCCGGTGCAAGAAAAGAGTTTTCAGAGGACTGTGCAGACTGGTTGCCAGCCCACTCCCACATGCATGTCTCTGCACAGCACGTAAAGACCTAGTGATGAGAATTCAGAAGTGGCCGTGCTCTACTGGGTCGGGTGACACTGTTGGAGGCAACTGGTTCAGTTCCCTGCCTTGTAGTACGGAGATTGAAGCCAGAGGCCAGCTGTGGTGTCGCACACCTTTAATCCCAGTGCTCAGAAGCAGAGGCAAATGGATCTCTGTGAGTTCAAGGCCAGGTTTACATAGCAAATTCCAGCCAGCCAGGGCTACATAGTGAGGCCCTATATCAAAAAAAAAAGTATGGGAAGGCACCCAAGTGTTTTTCAATTTTCTTTCTTGTAACTACAGTCTTTTAAAAAAAAAATTCGTTGTTTTTATTTTACTTGTTTGTTTTCATAACACTATAAAGCAGAGGCCTGAGTCTTGTCTTCTTTGTGAGCTCTACTGCTGCATCTACAGCCTTATCTGTGGTTGGGGACCGGGTGGGACAGCTGAAGAACTGTGAGCACATAGTCACCCCAAAAGAACACTGGCAGAGGCAGTCTAGACCACTGGGCTTTTTGTTTGGGGTGGGAGGTTCATGTGTTTTCCACTGTGGGCTGAGACCTGTGATTGGGTCATAGTAGGATCAGCTTAGTCAATGTGCTCTGTATATAGTGGGGGTGAGTTGTGTTTATTGTGATACTGGATCATCATTTGAAATCATGTTTTCACTGAGGGTGAAATCCAGAGATTTTAATAATAGACGTGCATTTGTTTATTCTTAACAAAGTTGCTAAAATGATGTATGAATCCTCAGAAGGTGTACAGATATGAGCTCTGAATTGGGAATCTGGAAAATTAGGCCTTTGCTTTTCATGTGTTGCTTGGGAGCGGTACAGTGATGATACATATATTTCAACATGTTTTGAATCTTCCTAAAATTACCAATCTGGGAAAAAATCTGGATTGTCAGTCACACATATGGAACATATTATTTTTAACATGTGATTTGATAGACAAGATCTTTCAAAACATTAGTCTGTTGGGGAGAAATTAATGAAAGGTTCAAAACCACTGACCTAAGACTTACCCGGAATGTCTCGGTGAAGATCCCAGTGCTGATGTGGCTGGAGCTGCAGATCTCAGAAGGCCGTGTTCCCTTCCCTGTATCCTGCTCTGCTGCTCTCGCCAGCTCCCTCTTCCCAGGGTGTCTGACTTGACGTGTGCCACACGCAGTGTGCAGATGTGTGGGTGATTGCAGACATGGGTGCACTCCGGGTTCGTCTTTCAAGACATCCGCACAGGCCAGTTTGGTTTACAGCTATGGGCAAAGTAGGACTGAATTGTGCTGTTTAGACTGATGTTGAAACTTTCTTTCAACCTCTGAACACTCATGAGAAGAGAAGCCGGAAATGACTTTCCTCATCTAGTTCTGAAAGTCATTGTTAAGCACAGGTAGCAGCGTCATCATACTAGCCAGCTTAAAAGACCTGGCCTGTGAAGCTGGGGCTGACTGCTGTGTGCGGGCATCTTGCGCCCCCTAGTGCTCCTTGGGAAGTGTGTCTGCTGTTGGCCTGTGGTCAGCCAGGGTATTGTAGAGAGAGCTCTGCAGTGTGATGTCCTCACTGCTCTGAGTGCCGTGTCAGTCCTAGTCTCAGCCGTGTTCAGTGGGTAAACGCTGGGTTTAATGTACTGCAAGGTCTGGCTGTCCTCCTGCCATCAGACAGGAAGTGTCTGTACTCAGGCTGGTACTTGCCTGCTGCAGAGAAGAGCCCTGGCCTGTATGCCAGCTTTTCTTGTGTGATTCCCAGTTGCAACTCCACTCACAGAGTTACCTTATTATAGCAGTGAGCACGTCATCTCCACCCCACGGTTTCTTGGTTAGAGCCCATGCTGTACATGTCATCCAGTAGTTTACTGTATTAGTCAGCAGGGCTGGGGTGTGACTCTGGTTACTCTAGAACAGCAGTTCTCAGCCGGTTGCTTGACCCCTAAGGGGTCACAGCAGTAAGAAGGTTGTGAACCACTGCTCTGGAAACTGAGGCAAGAAGACCACAAGTTTGAGGCTTGCCTTGACAACTTAGCAAGGCCCTGTCTGTGTGTCCGAATAAAAATGAAGGCTTGGAGATATAAGGGGTTTAGTGTTTGCTTAGTGTGCATGAGGCCTTGGGTTCAATCTTTAGTCCTGCAGAGGAGGGTGGAAGGACAAGTAAGAGTAGACTAGTTCTCTCACATGGAGTTTTGATGTTTGAGGTTATTTCTACTGTATGCTACCAGCCAACCAGGTGTGTTCCCGCTGCCTGTGGATCAGCACTCTGTCCTCTGGCCAACTGCCTATTCTTATAAGTAAAATGATGCCAGGACACAGCCACACCGCTGCACAGCCACACCGCTGCACAGCCACACTGCCGCACAGCCACACTGCTGCACAGCCACCAGGACACAGCCACACTACCGCACAGCCACACTGCTGCACAGCCACACCGCTGCACAGCCACACTGCCGCACGGCCACACTGCTGCACAGCCACACTGGTGCAGTTTTGCCTGTTTTGACTGGTGCTGCTTTCACACTACTAATGAGAGCCGAGGGCTTGCACAATCTGCTTTAGATGCCCAGGCTTCCTGTCTGGGGACTACGTTACCATATTGCAGTATTTACTATGCAATGCTGGATGCTAGGAGAAAAGAGAAAAGTCTCTTCCCCTTCCATAAGCTATACAGCTCACCATTCTTTTGAAGAATGTTAAATGTTGGCTTCAAATGGTGTAATCACCTGCTGCCAGGCTAAAAGAATGCCCTGTTACAGGGAACCTCACAGGCTGGCAGGGCTCTCATGGGACTAGGAAGGGCCAGGAGAGCTGAGGCCTGAAGATTCAAGGGCACAGAGCAGGGTTGTCGTGCAGGCCTATTCCTTTTGAAGACTCAGCTGAGGCAAGCCATGCTCACACTTCATTATATCCTTCCTAGAGCATAATACAGGTCATAACTGGCTTTTTTCTCTTAGGGAGGCAAGTACATGCAGGCTGTGATTCAGTACGGGAAGATAGTGTCCTGGCTGGAGATGGAGTACGGCCTGTCGGAGAAGGAGTCCAAAACCTCTGAATCGTTCCTGCTTGCAGCCTTCCTAAACCTGGCCATGTGCTACCTGAAGCTCAGAGAGTACAACAAAGCCGTGGAGTGCTGCGACAAGGTGGGCGCCCCACACGCCACCCTCTCTCCACGCGGGCCTCTCCCTCCCTCAGGCCGTTTTCTCTGCTCAACGTGAGCTGGGACGCTCAGAAGGATCGGCTAGACGTGGACTATTTTATCAGACGTTTTACATCAGTTTTTCATAGAATTGATAACAGTTTTCACCTGTGGCCTTACTTATGCTGGTTTTGAGTTTCATAGTAGAGAAAGAACTCCATGAGTTCCACTTTTTGTTTTGTTTGCTATTGCTGGGGATTGTGCCTTGTACATGCTAGGCAAATACTTTACCACGGAGCCACATCCCCAGCCTCTGGGTTCACTTTTAATAGAGCAGATTTAGTTTGAATTTCTCAGGACTTTAGCAACTGAATTCACATATTTAGTCTAAGAGGCCCGTTCAACATCTCAGCAGCCATCATGGTTTTGCATTTGTGCTCTGATCCTGTTTCCAGGGGTGACTTAGCTATATTACTACACATGGCAGTGGTTTGCTGTAAATGCCATCTTGGTAATTCTCTGTTCTAGTTGATGTGGGCTCTTATTACAAATACCTAGCTTTAGAACAACAGTGTATGTTACAATATAAGTGAAAACTACCATTGAGTGTATCTTAAAAGTAGGCCTGAAGCAAGTCATGATTGTTCTAGTGCTGTGAAGAGACACCATTACCAAAGCAGCTCTTATAAAGAAAGCATTTAATTGGGGCCTTGCTTACTGTTTTAGAGGTTTAGTCCGTTATCCTCATGGTGGGGAGAATGGTGGCAGTCATGGAGCTGGAGCAGTAGCTGAGAGCCACATCCTGATCTACAGGCAGGGAGAGAAAGACACTGGGCCTGGTGTGGGCTTTTAAAGCCTCAACGTCCACCTCCAGTGACATACTTACTCCAAAAAGGCCATACCTCCTTCTAACCCTTTTAAACAGTTCCACTCCCTGATGACTAAGCATTTAAATATATGAGCCTGTGGGGGCCGTTCTTACTCAAACCACCACAGTGCCAAATGATCCCAGGATTTGGGGGGCAAAGACGGAAAGGTTGAGAGTTCAAGGCTGGCCTGGGCTACATGAGTTCCTGTCTCAAAAACAAGAGCTGTCAAGATAGCTCAGCTGGTAAAGGCACTTGCTACCAGGCTGACAGGAGTTTGATTCCTGGGGCCTATGTGGTGGAAAGAGAGAACAGCTTTGTCATGTCCTCTGACTTCTTCCACATTCATATTATTACACACATACACAAAAGAACAAAGTAAGTATAGTAAAAAATAGTTTTTAAAAACAACAAAAAAAAAGGTGGGCGGTGGTGCATGCCTTTAATGCCAGCACTCGGGAGGCAGAGGCAGGTGGATCTCTATGAGTTCAAGGCCAGCCTGGTCTACAAAGTGAGTTCCAGGACAGCCAGGACTGTTACACAGAGAAACCCTGTCTCAAAAAACAAACAAACAAAAAACAGGCATGAGATTACAGAAAGATGTGTTTTATATGTTATAAGACTTCAGCTTTATAGATTTGTGTTTTTCTGTCACATCAGAATAAATTTTTGCCTGAGAAAAGGACATTATTGTTAATTATACTTTTTTAATTTTATGCTGCTGCTGCTTTTTTGTTTGTTTGGGTTTTTTGTTCATTTTGGCTTTTTTGTTTTTTGAGACAGGGTTTCTTTGTGTAGTCCTGGCTGTCCTGGAACTCACTCTGTAGCCCAGGCTGGCTTCAAACTCACAGAGATCTGCCTGCCTCTGCCTCCCGAGTGCTGGGATTAAAGGTGTGTGCCACCACCACCTGGCAATTTTGTGCTTTTTTTAAAATACAGAGATGTTACAAAGCTACTCAAAATTCAAGCATTCAAGAAAGTCCAGCCATAAAATTCCCATCAACTTTCTCTCCAAAGGCATGTTTTTAAAGATTCGGTTTCTTCTTTTTAAATATTTGTATTTGTGTGGGAATGTGCATGTGTGCATGCAGGCACTCCCAGGGCCAGAGAAAGGCATCTGATCCCCAGAGCCTGAGGTACAGGTAATTGTGAGCTACCCCATGTGGATGCTGGGAACTGAATTCAGATCTTCTGCAAGAGCCATACTCTTAGCCACTGAATGATTTCTCCAGCTCCCCTCTCCCCCCAAACATTATTCTGTGAGAATGGGTGTGGGTGAGTGTGTGCAAGCCATGATTCACATATGGACAACCCTCAGGAGTCGGTTCTTCCACCATCTGGTTTCTGAGGATCAAACTCCGTTTGTCAAGCTTATCAGCAAGTGTCTTTACCCACTCCGCCATCTCACTCCCCTCTCCGTCACCGTTCTTGACATATTTCCTCTCTTTCTTCAAATAGAGAATAACATCTGTGTTTAATTTGTTTTTTTTTTCAGACAAGGCCTCATATCCCATTCTGACCTCAGATTTGCTGTGTAGCTACGAATAACCTTGAACTTGTGGTCCTCCTGCCTCCACCTCCTGAGTGTTGAGATTACAGTCACACACCAAACACCAGTGGTGCTGGTGCTGGTGCTGGTGGTGGTGGTAGGTTTGGTTTTTTTGTTTTGTTTAAGCTAGGGATAAAATTCAGGGTTTGTATGTACTGGGCAAGCTGAGCTAGAGCCCCAGCCTGTGCATATATATTTAAATTAAAATACATAGATTTAGGGCTGGAAAGACAGCTCAGTATTTATAAGAGCACTTGCTGTGCGAGCCTGGGGGACGAGAGCTGCATCTCAGCACCACGTAGTAAGCCTCGCCTCACCCACCCAGGATAGGGAACACTAAGTAGATAGGAAATGGGAGGATCATGAAGGTTGTTGGCTGCCAGCCTCCCTGAATATTGTGAGCTCCGGGTTCAAGGAGAAACCCTGCCTCAAAAGGAGTAAGGCAAAGAATAATAGAGGAAGGGGTGTGTGTGTACAGATGCATGCACACCCATACACTTATACATAATATATGACACACAAAAAAGAAAAATAACTTGAAAGCTGATTAGAGAAAGATTTGGACATAATTATGTGAAACCAGAACTTCCTTCCCCGTCAGATGAGTGCACGCACACACAGATCTCCCTCGTCATGTTTAGGAGTAAAAGACTCGTCCTTGTAATATCATTATGTGAATCTGTCAGGCTGTACTTAACTCATCCTCACTGCAAGAGCTGCAGGGTTTGTTTTTATTAGAAGGTTCATAATAATTATAAAAGTTATAAGAGAATGCTATTTTTTCAGTGTTTCTCTTCACATGTTTTTGGGGTATTTGCACAGGATAAATTCCCAGAAGTAGAAGGGCTAGAGATGGGAACACTTAAAATTTTAAGTGTGGAGGAAGTGGCTTGGTGGGTAAGGTGCCTGTCACACAAGCATGAGGACCAGAGTTTGGTCCCTGGCACCCACATAAAAGCTGTGCGTGAGGAGCTAGAGAGCGACTCAGTGGTTAAGGGCATCGACTGCTCTTCCACAGGACCCAGTCCGATGGCCAGCAGGCACATGGTGGCTCACAGCTTTCTGTAACTCCAACCCTGGAGTTACTACCTTTTCTGGCTTCCACAGGTGTGCAGGCAATGCATAGACATACATGCAGGCAAAATACCCATATACACACCCAAAAAAACCCAATTCCAGGCCTCCTGTGCCTGTAATAGTGTTGGTAGGACAGACTGGCAGACCTCCAGGGCTATTCAGGGAGCCCCAAGTCTGTAAGAGACGGTCTCAATAACAAGGTGGACAGCTGCTGAAGATTGGCATCTGGCCTACATACACATGAATACACACACACAAATCGGGGTGGGGACACTTTGTCTTACACTTAGGTCAAAGGTTCTGATCCATGTTTGGCTGCCACTGTTGCTGTGGACAGAGAATGGTGGCAGGAGGTATAGCAGAGGGAAGTCAGTCACTTTTTAGAAGCCAGGACACACAGAGACAATGGGTACCTTTCAGAAGCTTGGTGTGGTGAAGCACACCTTTAATCCCAGCACTCAGGAGGCAGAGGCAGGTGGATCTCTATGAGTTCAGCGACAGCCTGGTCTACAGAGCGAGATCCAAGACAGGCAGGACTATAAAGTGAGACACTGTCTCAAAAAACAAACAAAAAAAGCACAGCCCTTTGACTTTCCTCCAGTGCAGTGGTTCCCGACCTTCCTAATGCTGCGGCCCTTTAATACGGTCCCTCATGTTGTGATGACCCCAGCCTTAAAATTATTTCATTGCTACTTCATAACTAATTTTGCTGTTGTTATGAATTGTAAATATCTGATATGCAGGATACCTGATATGTGACCCCCAGGTTGGGAACCACTGCTCTAATCCTGTACTACCCTGTTCATTAAAGACTCACTGATAAGTGCCCTCAGGGTCCAGTCAAACCTCTCAACACATGAGCTTTGGAGGAGACATTTGATACTAAAACATTGAAAACCAAAGTCAATTTGATGATTATGTGATCCATATATCTATGTCTGCTTATCTTGGGGTGTAATTGCTGTGATCCCACTGTTTCAGCACCTCTCTCCTGTCTCCCTTGATCTGTACACTGTTTATTAAATTTCTTTTTCAATGCCCTCAAGTGAGAAGAGTTACAGCCATCCCTTCTAACCTGTGGACCATCTGTCCTAGGCCCTTGGACTGGACAGTGCCAATGAGAAAGGCTTGTACAGAAGGGGTGAAGCCCAGCTGCTCATGAATGAGTTTGAGTCAGCCAGAGGTGACTTTGAGAAGGTACTGGAGGTCAACCCTCAGAATAAGGCCGCAAGACTACAGATCTCCGTGTGCCAGAAGAAGGCCAAGGAGCACAATGAGCGGGACCGCAAGGTGTACGCCAACATGTTCAAGAAGTTTGCAGAGCAGGACGCCAAGGTGTGTGCAAGGCCCTGACCGAGGCTTGCCAAGGCTAAGGAAGAGACTCCAGTGTGGCCAGGGGCTGCTGGGGGTGCACAGGTCGGGGTGGGGGTGGGGGGAGGGCTCCAACACTGTCCAAACAGAGGCACAGGTGCTGAGGCCCTGCATGCCGTGCAAGAGTTGGGGAAGCTAACTCCCTGAGACGTAGAAAAGCTCTTGGTTTTTGCTTTATTTTGTTTTGTTTTTGCAAGACTCTACAGACCTGGCCAGCTTCATCTCAGAGATCTCCTGCCTCTGCCTCATGAGTTCTAGGATTACAGGCTTCTGTCACCAAACCAAGTTAGCTTATTATTTAAAAATAACAATTCAGCCGGGTGGTGGTGGCGCACACCTTTAATCCCAGTGCTTGGGAAGCAGAGGCAGATGGATCTCTGAGTTTGAGGCCAGCCTGGTCTACAGAGTGAGTTCCAGGACAGCCAGGGCTGCACAGAGAAACCTTGTCTTGAAAAAAAAGAAAAATGCTAAGCCCATCAGTATTTTTTCCAAGTAACAGTTTCTGGTTGCAATGTCCAGCTTGACTCAGAGACAGGTGTGTCACCACAGTCCCTTTACTGTACACGCTACTGTGTGTGTGAGTGCCACACTGGCAGTAGATCTGTCTGAAGCCAGGTCAGCTTCTTGCCCCACAGTCATCCTCTGCTCCCAGTTCTGTCCTCGATGCCCAGCTTCCACCAGCACAGGACTCAATTAGTCAACAGCCACCTCAGAGAGCAAGCTCTTCTGTTGCATACCACCACCTCCACTTCCCAACTGTGCACCCCAAATACAAGCATACACATTTATTGTAGACCTGATAAACCCATCTTGGGAAGGCAGGGCTTAATTTCACCTCCTCCTCCTTTAACCCTCAGGAAGCAGCCAGCAAAGCGATGAGCAAGAAGGCTGTAGAAGGATCAGCCGGGAAGAGATCCGAGAGTCGGGCCATGGAAGGAGGAAAGGCTGAAGGCCATGTATGACGCCGTGCCAAGGAGGGAAGAGAGTCCTCGTGAACTCGGCCCTCCTTGCTGGGCTCACACCCAACTCAGGACTGCACAGTGTTTAGTGTAAGGTTTGTTACAGTCTCTGTGATTCTGGAAGCAAATGGCAAAACCAGTAGCTTCCCAAAATAACACCCTGCTGCTGCTGCCCGGGGGTGGGGGTGGGGGTGGGGGGACATGTCCAGGAACAGAACAGAAAGGGCCGTTGGTATGGAGAGACCAAGCCAGCAGCTCAAGTCCAGCTCATTTCAGTTTGTCACCTTTCGGTGTCCAACAGTGTCCCTTGAGATGATCCTAGTGCCCGGCTGCTGTGAGATTCTACATCAGCACTTCAGTAGCATTGCAGGAGCCTTGGAAAACTAACTCAGTGCATCCCTACTCTCCCACTGGGAGGCAGGGCAGGGGATGGAAGAGGAGGTTTAACCCAGGTCCACAGCAGAAAACAGCAGCCACTCCCTGCCTGTCCAGTGACTTCCCAAGTTCCCGTCTCAGACTCTTGTGAATATGGCTTTCTGTCATACCCAGCTTGTTCCACGGAGTCTGTCATTACTCCAACACCCTCATTAGTGGTGGCAGGCGGGAGTTTTGGGGTTCGCTTTCCCTAATTAGAATGAACTTCAGAGGTGTGGAGAGCAGTTGGAGTGGCCTTGTTTTCCCACTGTCCTCCCTGTCAAGAATGACGTTAGCACTTAGTGCATCATGCCTCCACTGCTGCCCAGCCTCGTGTTTCCACTCTCTTCCCCACCGTGAAGAACCTGAGGCTTGCTCTTGTCCTAGACCTGGAGTGGACTGATGTCCAAATCCCACTAAGACTGATGCAGTTACTCTTTTTTTTTTTTAATTGCTTGTAAGCTTATATACTGCTTTATGGAAGAAACTTCACACTCCTCTATCATGCAAAAATACTTTTTCACTTTTTACTTTTTAGCTTGGGTTTCGAATGGCAAAATCTGTGAGGTTTGAAAGCAGGCAGTTCCTCTTAGGGTGATGGTACCTGGGGTTGGCTGGCAGCCGCTCTCCCTGTGCCTCTTGGTTCTGGTGTGGGCTGTAAAGGTTGCTGGCTTCCTGTCTTCCCATGCAGGTACATCAAGCCAAAATCTCCAGTCCTTAGGCATTGGATCAGGGAGGGCAAGATTTAAGTAGTCGTGTAGTTGGGTTTTAGTCCTATGAGTAATGTATGGAATTGAGCACAGCTTGCTTCTCCATAGCCTATGAAACCCCCAAGGGGATACACCCAGCATCCCAGAGAGCCGTTCACCTAAGCCTGGAAACCTCCCTTTCCTAGCCCTAGGAACACTGACAGTTGCATTTAGATGGGTTTTTATTTTTATGGTGGTTTTAATAAAACAGTCTCATTGTTAAATTAGGACCTTAAAACCTACAAATCAAGTTGTTTTCCCACTGTTCCCATTTTATTCTACATGCAACAGATGGAATTTAGTTTTGAGAATTTCTTTTACTGGTGACTGAAATGCCTCGAATTTCACATTTTATGCTTCTGCCTCTTTCCATGGATGTTTTAAGCCTGGTCTCACCTAGGAAGTACACAGAGCAGGAGTTGACTTCTTATTTAACTCTCTGATGTCTGTAGATCTGTTGACTAGAACGCAGAAGCAGTGAGGACATGGCTGCATTGGACCTAACAAGATAGGCCAGTTAGCTCTTTACAGGAAACCTCTTTGTCAGAAAACAGGGGACCCTCCCCAGCTCTCTCCCGAGTGTACATCGCGGGCCAAGGGGACTGGTTCCGGGAGGAGGGGTGCGGCACCGCTGGACCATACATGTTCTTGTAGTCAGAAATTTCAACAGTTTATCTGGAATTAGAGTCTTCAAACAACCTTTAGACTGGGCACAGTGATGGGTACCAGATAATAAAGTTAAATTTTGGGTTTTCAAAAATCATTTAGATGCTTGGAGTAGTAGTGTACTCTTTTAATCCCAGCACTCAGGAGGCAGAGGCATACATACTCCTCTATCATGCCAGCCTGCGCTACAGAATGAGTTCTAGGACAGCCAGGGCTACACAGAGAAACTCTGTCTCAAAACAATACAAAAAAAAAAAATCATTTAGATGCATTTTGTGTTCCTTAAATAAAATTTTTTAAAGTGGTTTTTCATTGTTCTTAGGTTTTTGATTTTTAAATTTTACTTACCTTGACTTTACTTACAGTATGTGCTTGAGTGTGTGTGTGTCCAGGTGCCCTTAGAGACCAGAAGAGGACTTTGGACTTCCTAGAACTAGAGTTACAGGGAGTTGTAAGCCAGATGTGGGTGCTGGGAATTGAACCTGAGCCCTCTTTAACTGCTGGGCCACCTCTTGCCCCACCCCTTCGTTGTTCTTGGTTTTGACTCAAAGGTCTCTTTATTACTGTTTTAATGTGTGTGGGGGGGTGTTAACCTGCATATGTATATATACATGCACTATGTGCTTTAGGTGGCCAAGGAAGATAGACGAGAGCATCAGATCCCCTGGAACTAGAGTTAGAGATGGCTTTGAGCCACCATGTGGGTCTGGGAACTGAACCAGGTCCTCTGCAAGAGCAGCCAGTGCTCTTAACCTCTGAGCCATCTCTCCAGCCCTGATAAATAGCCTAGAAAGAAAGATGTCCAGCCATCATGCTGTAGACGATGGATCTCCACTGATCTCAGAAGCTCAACAGAATTAGTACAACAGTATTAGTCACTGTTCTGTTGCTGTGACAAGATGCCCTGACCTAGGCAACCATAAGAAGGGACTACCTGGGGCTTGCAGTTTCAGAGTCAGGAGTCCATGTGGCAGAATAAAGACAGTGGCAGGAATAGCTGAGAACTCTCTTGATCCACAGGTACCGGGAGAGAGAGAAACTGAACGCATGAGTCTTTTGAAATCTCAGACCCACCCACTAACACACCTCCTCTAACAAGGCCACACCTTCTAAGACTTCCAAGCAGTTGCTCCAACTGGGGAGCACGTTTTCAAACAGAAAAGCTGTTTGGGTTGAAAAAACTCTGACGGAGCCCAGTTAAAGGAATGAGATGTGGCGAGCTGGAGAGATGGCTCAGCTGTTCAGAGCACTGGCTGCTCTTCCCGAGGTCCTGAGTTCAATTCCCAGCAGCTATGTGGTGGCTCACAACCGTTTATTATGAAATCCGATGCCCTCGTCTGGCATGCAGATGAACATGCAGACACAGCACTCATACATAAATAAATAATGGTCTAAAAAAGAGAGAGTGAGCCAGGTGGTGTGACAGTGTGCCTTTATTACAGTGAACCATCAAACTAAAAATCAAGGTTTGTTTTTTCTTACTAATGGATAATCCAGCTTTTTTAACTGATTTAGGAAATACTGCTGAACTGTTCTCACTAATAAATACATGAAACAGGTGTGCCCATCTCAAGCGGTATTCCGTGCTGTATGTGTTCTTCCTGGAAAGTACACTGTCCCTGAGTCCCAGCTGCACATGCTCTGCAGCCCACAGTGCTGAAATGGCCGTGTTTGTCTGTAAGGGCCCTGTAGGCCCCAGGCCCCTCCTTCCCTCCGTCACTTGGTTTATGTGCATGCAGGGAGGCCAGGAGAGACACTGGGTGTTCTCTGTTGCTGTCCACCTTACTCCCTGTGACAGAACTCTTCCTGACCTGCAGCTCACCAGGTTCGGTGAGAGGCCCCACCCCAGTGCTAGCGGTCCAGGCTGTGGACACAGCCACATTGAGCTTTTTTGACACTTTGGTTGTTAGCCTAGCCTGTAACGTCTGAACCGTGTCTCTCAGCCCCACGTTCAGCATTCTTATACGGGGCTGAAGAGTTGAGCTTCAGTCTTCATGTAAAATAATTTTGTTGTTTGTGTTGACACAGGGTCTCACTATGTAGTTCAGGCTGTCCTGGAACTCACTCGGTAGCCCAGGCTGGCCTTGAACTCAGAGATGCACCTGCCTCTGCCTGCCAAGTGCTGGGATTAAAGGCTTGCTCCACCACACCAGGCCACTTCCACATCTTTCTAGACAAATGTTCACTTAAGAACTCGGGATGAGCCGGAGTCCTGCCTGGAACTGTCACTGGACTCTGCTTCAGGAGCAGCCTGTGTGCCCCCAAAGCATGCTGCTGAGTGAGCTGTGTCCACACTTGGTCTTAGCGGTGCCACGATGGCTGTCAGCATGGTGCATCAGAACCCTGGCCTTAGAGACTGTCGCTAACACTGACAGCAAAACCGATAAAGTTAAACTTGAACTAGTCCTACCCCAGAATCCACCCAAAGCCAGCTAGCCTGGTGCATTTCCACCTGCACCTCTGGACGGTGGCACTGAAGTGTCTTGGGAAAGTTGGGAGGCCTCTGCTTCCCTCCAAGTGTTTCTCTCTGATGTGGCGGGCAGGTTTCTCTGCTAGGTTTTGAAAGGTGTAAAGAGGAGACGTGACATTAATAGCTATTTGCATGGTTTTGCTCAGTCCATAGTGCCCGTTTACATAGGTGACCTTAATGTGTTGTGAGAAAGGCCTCTCCAGGGCTGAGGATGTGGCCTAGTTGAGAGATAGAGTCTTTTCCTAACAAGTGGGAAACCCTGAGCTCCATCTCCAGTTCCACATAAAACTGGGTGTGTGGTGCACATCTGTCATGCCAGCCCTGGGCAAGGAAGGTAGGTCAAGGATCCAAGGTTACTGGGCATGGTGGCACATACCTTTAAACTCAGCATTTAGAAGGCTGGATGAAATGGGGGGTGCAGGTGTGGTGCTTTTGGACTCTGTGTGAGTGGCAAGCCCTCCCACCCATCTTACAACCTGATTAGCTTGAGAAAGGACGAAGATTCTGTTCTTCCCTCATCTTGAGCAGCCAGGTGTGTTTATTGGAAAGCCGCTGTTCACTGAAGGTAAGTCCAAGGCCAAGTGCTCAGCTCCACACTGCCCCCCACACCCCAGGGGTCCACGGGGTCAGCTCCAGAGAACAGTAAAGGGAAAGCTGCCCTGAAGCCTCAGACTGGAATGGGGCCCACGTCACTTCCTGAAGTCACGCTCTGGTAACCTTCCAGATGTGGGAAGACAAGGCTGCTTCGAGGGACTCACCTTCTGGGATTCAGGAGCACTAGTCTGTCTCAGTTGACGGGTACACCTAGACTCTGGGCCTTTCTTCCTGTTATTCCGTGTTTCTGGACCAAGTCGGCTTCGGGGTGATGTGTTTTTATAAAGTAGCTCTTGTCTCGGGACATCATGACTCAGCTTCAGGTCATCTCTGTAGAGCTCCTGACCAAGAAAAGAGATAAGAACAAATTAGGTAATTATTAGTATTTAGGGGCAGGGTGGGGCTGACCTCAAGAGTCACCAGCCAGCTCTGTATTATATATGCTCACAAACAGGTTCCCACACAGAGGAGTCTGGATTGGTTTTTTGTTTTGTTTTGCTTTTCTTTTTATTTATTCTTCTTTCATACAATACATCCCAACCAACCACAGCCTCCCCTCCCCCCAGTACCCCACCTCCACCCACCTCTGTTTCCCTTCAGAAAAGAGCAGGCCTCCAAGGGATACCAACCAAACAGCATAACAAGATGCAATAAGACCAGGCACAAACCTTCATATCAAGGCTGGATAAGGCCACCCCATGAGAGGATAAGGGTCCAAGAGCAGGCAAGAGTCAGAGACAGCCCATTCCCACTGTTAGAGTCCCACAAACACCCCAAACTAAATAACATCACGGCAAACGGCACAGCACCAAAGGCAGACACGTGCAGGCTCCCAGACTGTCACTTCAGTCTCTGCGAGCCCCGTGAGCCCTGCTTAGTTGACTCTGTGAGCCATGTTCTTGTGTCCTTGACTCTTTTGCCTCCTACATTCTTTCCTTTCCTCCCCCTCTTCCTCGGGGTTCCCCAAGTTCCAACTAACGTTTGGGTGTGGCTCTCTGCCACCGTTCCCATCAGCTGCTGGAGGAAGCCTCTCTGAGGACAGTTGGGCCAGGCAGCGATCTATGAGTGTAGCAGAATATCCTCAGTAGTCATGCCATTGACTTTTTGTTGTTTTTTGGGGTTGGTTGGTTGGTTGGTTGGTTTTTGTCAGTGGTGTTTGGTTTTACCCTAGTTCTCTGAGCCATCCACCTTCCAGTTCCTGGACATCCAGGCAGTGTCAGGCATGGGCTCCCTCCCGTGGCTTGGGCCTCAAGTTAGACCAGTCATTGGTCAGCCACTCCCCACAAGCTCTGAGTCACCATTGCCCCAGCACATACTGCAGGAAAGACAAGTTATGGGTCAAATGTCCCCATCCCACCGCTGGATGCCTTACCTGGTTATGGGAGGTGGCTGTTCAGGCCTCCTATCTTCCATTACTACGAGTCCTCACTAAGGTCACTCCCATGGGTTCCAGGAAGTTTCCACTGCACTAGGTTCCCATATCACACCCCCCCATGCCCCCAATTCTACTTGTCCCTCCCTACCCCACCTGGTCCCTCCTGTTCCCATCCCTACCCATCCCCAGTCCACCCACAAGGTCTATTTCCCTTCCCAGGGAGATCCCTGCATCCCAAGGGGACCCTCCTCCATTGCTGGTGGAAGTGCAAACTTGTACAGCCACTATGGAAATCAGTATGGCAGATCTTGGGAATCAATCTGCCTCAAGACTGAGCTATACCACCCTTGGGCAAAAGACACTCCATCCTATCACAAAGGCACTTACTTGCTCAACTGTGTTCATAACAGCTTCTTCATAGTAGTTTCATTCATAATAGACAGAAACTGGAAACAGCCTACAAACTGAAGAATAGATCAAGAAAATGGTGTATTATGCAATGGAGTATTACTCAGCTGTTAAAAAAAATGACATCTTGAAATTGTAGGCAAATGGATAGAACTAAAAAAAATCATCCTGAGGAGGCAACCCAGACACAGAAAGACAAACGTGGTATGTACTCACTTGTAAGTGGACATGAGTTGTTAAGTAAAGGATAACCATGTAGGGTCCTTAGATTGCTCCAAATGACCTGAAGACACCTGGTATGCGCTTGCAGAAAGCAGCTGGGACCCACCCAAAATGGCTTCAACCCCAAGGGAGGGTAGGGCAGCCCCTTTTAAGCCTGCTTTGGGCTGAGGTTAAGTGTACTTTGAAGTAATTGGGGATAGACCCTAACTGATACAGGAATCATTTTATGATTGTCTCATGACATCTGGTCAGCAAGTGTGGTTGCTGTGTCAGGGGTCTGTCTGACTGAAAATAGCAAGAACAGTTCCTGCTTCGGGCCGGGTGGGACCCTGATTAGCTACCAGACTGGATGTATTTCCTGAGGGTCTGGTTGAAGCCAGACATGAGTCAACATAGGATGGTGAGGTAATATGGGGCAGAGGTCTTAGCAAACTGGCCCCTGGAACAAACAGCTGACCCTGGTCCCTACAACCATGCTACAATCCACAGACCCAGAGAGGCTAAGTAACGAGGGATCTGGGGGGGGACACCTTGAATTTTTTTTTCTATCTAAAAACCTAAACCCAGGCTGGCAAGGTGTCTCAGTGGGTAAAGATGCCAGCTTCCAAACCTGATGACCTGAGTTCAGCCCCCAACTGGCAAGTTGTCCTCTGACCTCCACACATTTACACTTACACAAAATAAAGAATTATTTTAAAAACATCATGTATATACACTAATTGAAAACAAAAACAAAATGTAGGGCTGGAGACATGGCTCAGCAGTTAAGAGCATTTGCTGCTCTTACAGGGAACCCAGGGTGGGTTCACAGCCAGAAACAAATATAAGTCCAGTTCCAGAGGACATGTTGCCTCTTTTGACCATAACAGACAGCTACACACAGGTGAGCACATGAACTCACACAGGCACACACATGCACATAAAAATAAATGACTTTCAAAAAAAAATAGTCAGCTGGACATGGTGGCACACACCTTTAATCCCAAAACTTGGGAGGCAGAGGCAGGTGGATCTCTCTGAGTTCAAGGCCAGCCTGGTCTACAAAGTGAGTTCCAGGACCATTACACAGAGAAACCCTGTCTCAGGGGGAAAGAAAAATTCTTAACCCCAAGCCAGACATGGTGGCACACACCTTTAATCTCATCACTCAGGAGGTAGAGGAATATTGGAGCCCATTTAGGTTTCCTTGTGGCTTTACCCAGCAGGTCTGCATAAAGAGGATGATTGGACCACCGGCCTGAGTACCAGGTATCTGAGATGGTCTGCACTTGGCTGTGCTGAGGGGAGGTTTTATGCTCCACCCCTTGGTATTCCTTTAAAAGCCCTTTGGCAGAGACAGTTGGGGCTGATGGATTAGGATCCAGGTCCTCACGAGGCTATCCTGTGTTTCCTATCTGTTTCTCTTTCCTCTAAATTTTGATCTAATATTTTCCTGCTCCTGCTCAAGAGTACTCTGGGGAAATGTGGGGGTGGGATACCCCCCCCCCCCCAGAAGCAGATGGATCTCTCAAATTGAGGGCCAGCCTGGTCTACATAGTGAGATTCTTTCTCAAATAAATAACTAGGAGGTGGTGGCATGTGCCTTTTAAGCCCAGCATCTTGGGAGGCAGAGGCAAGCCAGGACAGCCAGGGCTACACAGAGAATCCTTGTCTCAAATAAATTAAATAAATAAATAAATAAACAAATCTTAAGCTCATACATACGCTATTGCCCTCTGAAATACTAATGGTGTCCTTTCTAAAGATGACATTGGCCTGGATATGAAGTTAAGAAAAGTGACTCAGGACTGGAGAGATGGCTCAGGGGTTAGGAGCACTGACTGCTCTTTCAGAGGACCTGGGTTCAATTCCAGCACCCACATGGCAGCTCACAACTGTAACTCCAGTTCCAGGGAATCTGACACCTTTACACCAGTGCACATAAAATTAAGTTAAATAAGTTTAAAAAAAAAGGGGGGGGTTGGGGATTTAGCTCAGTGGTAGAGCACTTGCCTAGCAAGCACAAGGCCCTGGGTTCGATCCTCAGCTCCCAAAAAAAAGAAAGAAAATGTGACTCACAAACACCCCTAAGAGATCTGGGAATGAACACCTTGCTTCACTGCTCCCATGTCCAGCATATGGCACATTACCCCAGTCTGGTCCATGGTAAATACTCAATAGTTTGGTCCTTCACTTTTCTTGGAATGTGGAAGCCAGAAGCACACCATATTCTAGCCATCCTCCACCCAGATGACCAACCAGCAACTTGACTTTGAGGCCGCCATAACTGCAGAATGGGTCTGTGCTCTTCAGACTATACTCACCTTCTTTCATTATGTGAGTATGTGTGTACCTGTGTGTGCACATGCATGGCAGATCATAAGACAGTTTGCAGAGTTGGTTTCCACCTTCTGCCAGGTGGGTTCCAGGGATCAAATTCAGGCCGTCAGGCTTGGCAGTATGTGCCTTTACCTGCTGAGCCACCTCACTGGCAAAAGACAGGATATTGTTATGTAGCCCTGGCTGGCCTGGAACTATGTAGACCAAGCTGGACCTGCCTCTGAACCTGCCCCAGGTGCCAGGATTAGAGGTGTGCATCACCATGCCCAGCCACACCGGCTTTTTATGTGGATGCTGGGGACCTGAACGTAGGTCCTCTTGCTTGTACAGCAAGCCCTTTGCTGACTCAGCCATCTTAACGTGTAAGTCAGTAGCTCAATGCCTTCTAAAAGTTGTGCAGCCAGTCTCCAAACCTTCCATCTCTCAACTGTGCCAGTAAACCGTAAGTCCTCACAGCACGCCCCCGGTCCCTGCATTCACCCTCCACATCTCTAGGGTTAACTACTGTGAGCAGACTCATGCAGTATTTCTCTTTTCTTTTTTGCAGTGTTGGGCATCAAAGCCAAGGCTTTACACCTGCTAGGCAAGGGCCCCAGCCCAGGACGTCTTATCTTTCTATGACTGCATTATTCCACTTAGCGTTAGGTTCCCTGTTGAAGCAGGTGTTAAGGAGCGCCTGTCCCAAAGCTGAATGACCCATTGTATCCATTCAACTGTGGGCGGAGCTCTGTTTCTGCCCTTTTTTGCGCTTGTGAAAAAGTTGCTATGAAGAGCCAGGTGGGTGTGGTGGCATACACCTGTCATCCCAGCACCTAGGAGGTGGAGGCAGAAGATCAGGAGTTCAAAGCCGGTCTGGGATACTTGAGACCTTGTCAAAAGAAAAACTGCATGTAGTGCTTGGAAGAAAGAAAAAGGAAAAAGAACTTTATGTAAAGAAAGAGTCTCACTGAATCACTTTCAGTAGCTATAATGGCCTTTGGTGTGTGTGGTTTATGTATCACATGTCTGTGTGGGTGTGGATGTGTGTGTGAGGCCAGAGGTTGATGTCCAGTGTCTTCTTTGGTAGCTGAATGAATCAGGTTCTTTCTCTGAACCAAAGCTCACCCATTGGCTGAACTGGCTGGTCAATGAGATCCACCTGTCACGTGGTCCCCAGTACTGCAGCTTCAGACGTGGCGCCCACTGCTCCCACCCAGGGTGTGCCACTCCACCACGAGTGCTGGGGGTCTGAACTCAGGGCCGCAGTGTAAAGCAGGCATTTTTCCAAGTGAGCCATCTCCCCTCGTTCCTTAATGCCCTTTTGACAGACTGAATCTTTCCACTTCTCTGAGTTCCCACCCCCCAGGTTTTGTCTCGTTTTCCAAGCCCTACAGTCTCTTGGGAGGCATATTGAAGTGCTTAGAATTTCGAAAGTGAAATGAAGCGCATCTTCCCAACAGACATACCAGCTAAGCATTGCTGAGCCACCCAGCCAGTGGAGACACAGACTGCACACGGTTGTTGAGAAATGATGGGAAGAGGTGGGTGCTGGAGCAGGCGGCATTTCGGTAAGAGGTTCTCCATCTCCTGTGTAGGCAGAGAATGGACACTTGATTTAATAAAGTGATCTGGGGTTTTGATTTGGGATTGTTTTGCTTTTGTATTTGACGTTAGGAAGTAATCGCTCCTTTGGCATGCATGTGTGCATGGTGTGAGGTGCATTTGCACAGATGTGCTTGTGAGTGGAGGTCAGAAGTTGACATTAAGGGTCTGCCTCTCCCTTGAACCCGGAGCTTGTCAAATCAGCTGCTCAAGCTGGCCATATTACTTGGAGGTCCCTTGTCTCGACCTCACAAGCACTGGGATCATGACGTGGGCCACCCTTGCTTTCTGATTCAATATTCTAGTTTTTAGATTCAAATGGACCGGTGTAGCTTGTGTATTTTCACTGGACATGCTACTGCCTGGTATAAATGGCAGTCAGGGTACAGGTGCCCTATATGAAATCCCATACACCACCACTCTGTGTGTGTGTGTGTATGTGTGTGTGTGTGTGTGTACATGCACAGATCAATCTCCTGGAGCTGGAGTTACAGTTAGTTATGAGCTGCTCTTTGTGAGTGTTGGGAAATGAATTTGGGTCCTTTGAAACCAGTACCAACTCTTAAATGCTGAGCCATCTCTCCAGCCCCAAGACTTCTCCTTCTTAGTACAGACTTAACAGCTCTAACTTCCGCTCTGGCTTGACAAAGCCCATACACTTTGGTATGTTGCGTTTTTGTTTTGGATTTATTTGTTTTTATGTTATATTTTGCCTGCATGTATGTCTGTGCGCCACATGTGTATCCAGTGCCTGTGGAGGCCAGAGGGGAGTCAGATCCCCTGGAGCTGGAGTTACAGATGGTTGTGAAATGCCATGTGGGTGCTGGGAATTGAACCTGGGTCCTTTGCAAGATCAGCCAGTGCTTGTAACCAATGAGCCATCTCTCCAGGCCAAGTTTTTGTTTTTATTCATCCCAAAGTATTTTCTAATTTCCTTCATAATTTTTTCTTTGACCTCAGCTTGCTAAAGAGTGTGCTTAATTTCCACATATTTGTGACTTTTCCAACTGCCTTCCTTCTGTTATTAATCTGATTTCATTCCTCTGTGGTTAGAGCACATACCATGTACCGTTCTTTGTTTGACTCATATCCTTTTAAATGTATTGAGACTTTCACAGCCACATATGGTCTGGCCCAGAGAATCTGTCCTACTTTTAAGAAGATTATATGCATGCTTTTGTATGGCATTTTAAAAATTATCAGTAGTACATTTTTACTTTGTGTGTGTGTATATATGTGTGTGGGTATGAACGGCAGCAGATGTGTGGCAGTCGGGGGACAACTTGGGGGACTCAGTTCTGTCTTTCCAATGAGAGGGTCCACGTTGCTGGAGCAGGCGGCATTTCGGTAAGTAGCTGTGAGGTCTGATGGGTTTCCAGGGCATCCTCAGCTTGTCCTTTGGTCCGGTTGTACTTTACTCTCCATCATGACTGCTGATCTGTCTTGAAGGTGCCTTTGGTTCCTTCAGCTTGGCTCCGTATATTTGGGGCTTTGGTGCACACACATGATTATAATAATGTCTCTCATATTTTGACTCTTTTCATCATAAGATCTTTGGCTCATCGTTCAAGAGTACTTGCTGCTCTTCCCATGGACCTGGGTTCGGTTCCCAGCACCCCACATCCATGCAAGGCCAGCACACTGCCAGCTGAGCTCCATTCCAACCCCACTTGCAAGTTTTCTGTCTCACTACACTGCCCCGTCTGTCATTCTCCAATGCCACCTTCAATTGGGTTAAGTAACATAAGCGTTTTCTAGATGACATTCCAATTTCCTTGGTCTTTTAATCTTTTCTTTCTAGGTATTGGTGATGGTCCTATGGATGACTGTTAACATCTTAATTTAATAGAATATAATTTGAGCTACTACCAACATAATTTCAATAGCATATAAAAACTTTAGTCAAGCCAGGTAGTGGTGGTGCGCACCTTTAGTCCCAGCACTTGGGAGGCAGAGGCAGGGAGATCTCTGAGTTCAAGGCCAGCCTGGTCTGCAGAGTGAGTTCCAGGACAACCAGACTACACAGAAAAACTCTGCCTCAAAGAAAACAAAACAAAAAAACTTTAGCCAATCATAATAGCAAGTGAGTGTAAGTGAGTGTAGTTCCAGTCCTAGGAGATGAAGGCAGGAGGATTAGGATTTCAAGGCCAGCCTGGGCTGCGTGAGACCCTAGCTTAGGGAAAAAAAAAATCTATCTATCACTCCTTCCCCTCCTGGCCCCTTGAGCCAGGACCCTTACGCAGATTACATTTCTGACTGTTCCAGTCAGCACCCTGTAGCTTGAGTTTTCCTGCCTGGCCCACAGTCAGGACAAATCTCTATCACCTGCCAGTCCCACAGCCTCAGACCCGACCAAGTAAACACAGAGACTTATATTGGTTACAAACTGTATGGCCATGGCAGGCTTCTTGCTAACTGTTCTTACAGCTTAAATTAATCTATTTCTATAAATCTATACCTTGCCACGTGGCTCGTGGCTTACCGGCATCTTCACATGCTGTTTCTCATCGTGGCGGCTGGCAGTGTCTCTCTGACTCAGCCTTCCACTTCCCAGCTTTATTTTCCTCCTTGTCCTGCCTACACTTCCTGCCTAGCCACTGACCAATCAGTGTTTTATTTATTGACTAATTAGCAACACATTTGCCATACAGAACATCCCACAGCAGCACCCTTTGTCCTTTGTTTGTTTGAGGTTTTGGTTTTTCGGGACAGGGTTTCTCGGCAGCCCTGGCTGTACTGGAACTCTCTCTGTAGACCAGGCTGGCCTCGAACTCAGATCTGTCTCTGCTTCCCGAGTGTAAGAATCAAAGGTGTGGGCCACCACCTCTGTCCAACCAGTGTTTCTAACTACTGAGCTATCTCTCCACCCCCTCTGTGTTTCTACATGTGGATTTAAATTACTGTATCCTGCCTTTTATTTTTATCTAACAGGCTCTTTGGTCTTTTTTTTTTTTTTTTCCTCAGCTATGGAGTTTGGGGTTTTTTAATTGAATCTCAACAGTGATGAAATCACTTGTATTGAGAGTAGATCCTAGCAAAAGATCTGGGGAGAGGAGGTTTTATCCCTGACCTTGCTGGGGGACGCCAGGAAAGAGGGTTTGTTTGGCCTTGTGGCAGTCTGCACTCTGACTTCCCCAAGTGTCGTGAGCTGCCACAGAGATCCATCCGGCACTTCTAAAAACCAAAGGAAGGGCCCAGGCAGCCATCGGCGTGGGGTCAGCTCACCAGGAAAATGCATAGACGCAGCATCTCAGAAGGGCAGCTGCTGGCCACCCCCCAGGCGCCTCAGCACCTGCGATGCTCCCTTGTCCAGCTGGTGAGGGTGTGGCAAGTGAATGTCAGCCACTGCCCCCCGGAGGGAGGAAAGGCCTCACCTCTCCCTGCCCCTCAGTGAGACCAGCCCCATCAGCCTCCCACTCCACCCTCTGCCACAGCTCCCATCAGCAGCCAGCACCTTCTGCGCAGGCTCTCACGTGTCCTCCTTACCGCAATGGGGCCTGCCTGGCGGCTTCCTGCAGTCGCAGGTAAGCTCCCTCAAACGAAGGCCCGAGTGCAGGCCTGCTGTGTGGCCTTCAGACGACCTACTGGCTAGGAGGTGGGAGTCTGGAAGGAACCTGGGCACAGCGAGGTGCCCCTGCAGCGTGCTGGGGTTGGGGACATCAGAGAAGCTGCAAATTCACCCTGCTACCAGCTGTGACACAAGGGAAGAAGGGCAGGGGTGGGCCAGAACAAGGGTTCAGAGGGAAAAGAAGCAGCTGCTCAGGGTTGTTGTTCATCAAGTCTCCACAGGCCATACACTCCTGAGTGCGGGCACCTGAGATCCTGCGCGCCTCTGTCCCTGCAGAGGATCGGGATCAGTCAGCTGGGCTGGAGGGACGGCTCAGCTGTTAAGAGTGCCACGTTCCTAACCACTGGGTCAGGTGACTCAGCCACCTGTAACTCTCACCTGTAAAGCTCCGGGAGATCTGGCCTCCTTGGGCACAGAAGCACACAGAAGTTCGTGCGCGCGCGTGCGCGCGCACACACACACACACACACACACACTAAAAATCAAGCAGTATCAAGGACCTGCTCAGCCTCCAGTGGTGGTCGTTCCTGAGGAAAACCTGAGGTAAGGGCTGAGACTGTGGCTCAGTTATCAGAGTGTGCCACCGGCCTTACAAACTAGGCTTCCAACCCCAGCTCATCACAGACTTGGAGGTGTGACTCTTTAATCCCAGCACACAGGAGGTGGAGGCAGGAGGATCACTGGCTCTGGCCACCTTCCTCTGTTAGAGCCTCCCTCCTTGAGACCGTGTCTCAAAAATAAATAAATAGAAAAAGAAAGCCAAGCCAGACCTGGTGGCACATGCCTTTAGGCCCGGCACTGGGGAAGCACTGTGTAGTTCTGGGGGTGAGAAAGGGGCAGAGGGCGTCCCAAAGGCTGGGCAGGGGGTGAGAGGTGGGCGGGACAGGTGGAGTGAGCCAGGTAATGGAGTTTGTTCCCTCTGGGCTGGAGATTGAACGGGATTTTTTTTTTTTTTTTCCGAGACAAGGTTTCTCTGTGTAGCTTTGCGCCTTTCCTGGGACTCACTTGGTAGCCCAGGCTGGCCTCGAACTCACAGAGATCCGCCTGGCTCTGCCTCCCGAGTGCTGAGATTAAAGGCGTGCACCACCACCGCCCGGCTTGAACGGGATTTTGATGGGTGAGTCTTGTGTCCTGAAGGGGCTCCACTGCCTGGCCTGGCCTGCCTGGGAGGCGAGGGAAGAGAGAAGGGAATAGCTGGGCGGCTAGGTGGAGTCCTGCCTGCTGGCTAAGGACAGTGACCCAGCCCTGTGGGCTGGATCAGCAGATGGGCCTGAGCTCCTTCCCTTCCCCTGGGCCATTCCAGTCTCTCCAGCCCCTCGCCCCAGTGACCTGGCCTCAGCACTTACCTGGCAGGTGGCCCATCCTCTAGTGAGGGGGTCCCAGCTTGGAGGTTATGCCTTTGCGGTCAGGCACAGACAAGCCGACCACAGAGAAAGGCACTTCCAAGGGAAACTCCCAGAGGGCCACACGAGAAGTGATGCAGCCCAACGGGGCTTGACCTGAAGGTGGAAATGAATAAGGGGATGAGGACCTTGGGGAAACCCAAGACTCCACCAGAGAGCGGAAGGAGACCTCAGGTGGCTGATTCCAGAGAGTCGCCTCTTAGGGGTACCGGCATCCACAAGCTAACGGCATCAGTCCTATAGGGGCTGAGACACCACCCGGAAGGGGGTCAGCCTGATGGTAAGGAAGGCTCCAGCGGAGACCAGTGCACGCAGGTGCAGCAGAGGGCGGAGACCAGGGCTGTGCGATGGATGGAGTTCAGTGAATGAAGGAGAGGAAGGAGAGAGGGCCGAAGTACTAAGATGCAGGCAAGCAGAGAATTCTGGGCCAGGATGGCCAGTCCCGGCGGAACGAGTGGGGTCTAACATCTGTTCTCATCCGGGTTGTAACTGTGTGACTGTTCCCAGCAAATGTTCTTGCTGGGGAGGAGCAGCCACTGCCAGCCTGGGAAGGAAGTAATACATGGAGAACCAAAGAGGGAGCTGCTTCTCGCCCCAGGGACCCCAGGAAGATGGGCTCACGAGGCCTGACTGCAAAGAGGCCGGCTAAGCCAGTGGGCAAATGCTCTTCTGTGAAGGGCCAGACAGCGAGCCTTTCAGGTCCCTGGGTCTCCACTGCGGGTACCCAGTGCTGCCCTCTAGTGGGAGCTCGGAAGGCTGCCTGATGTGCCCAGGACAGCTTGCACCTCTACCCACATTCACTGGCCAGACTTGAAGGCTGTGCCTCAGTCCAGATGCACATGGGGTCTGGAAGGATAGCCTAAACCACGATAGTCATGTGCCTATCAAAAATACACCTCAGGAGCTGGAGAGATGGCTCCGCGGTTAAGAGCACTGGCTGCTCTTCAGAGGACCTGGGTTCAATTCCCAGCACCCATGCAGAGGCTCACAACCATCTGTTCCAGAGGACCCAATGCCCTCTCCCAACTTCTGAGGGCGCCAGGCATGCAAGCGGTACACATGCATGCATGCGGGCAGAACACTCATACATAGAAAAATATTATATATAAATATAATTAAAGTATGAGAGGCATGTGCCTATCAAAAATGCACTATGCGGGGACTGGAGAGATGGCTTAGTGGTTAAGAGCACTTGCTCTTGCAGGGGACCCAGGGTCCCAGCACCCACATGGCAGCTCATAACTGTAACTCCAGTTCCAGGGGATCTGATGAGGACATATCAGGAACACTTGTGGTGCACATACATGCGTGAAGTCAAAACACACATAAAAATAATACACGCATGTATCAGGATGTCCACGTTCGTGTCAGAAAGCTCTGGGCTGAGCATAGTTCCACTGTCTGCAATCCCAGCACCAGAGTGGGAGGCAAGGGGTCAGCAGTTCAAGGCCAGCCTCAGCTGGATAAGGAGTCTGAGGCCAGCCTAGGCTACATGAGATAAGATAAAGTAAGTCCGCCTCCAGCCAAGCAGCAGCCAGATGGCATGCAGGACTGCCATCCCAGCACTCGGGAGGCTGAGGCAGAGGATGAAGAGCTCCAGGGAAAGGCTGGGCTCTGTCATGAGACTCTTCTTAAGCAAGTGACCAGCCAATGAACTTAACTCACAGTCGGCAGGATCCTAGCTCAATGCGCAAGAACTGTGGGTTTTCTACATGCTAGGAATGGACAATCCAAGATAAAGAAATTAACGACAAGAACGGTCCAGAGCCAGGTGTGGCATTGTGCCCTATGGTCCCGGCACAGGGAGGAAGAGTCAGGAGACTGAGTTCAAGACTGTCCTCAGCTACAGAGTGAGTGTCAGTCCAGCCTGGCTACATGACAGCCTTCTCAAAAACAAACAAACAAAAAGATGAAATACGGAAGCTGGCCACGGGCCAGAAAGATGCCCTGAGTTCAGGTTTACTTCCCCCCACATTATGGGACACCTCTCCTCAGAGTAATTTTTAAAATTATTTATTTATTTTTGCCTGGCGGTGGTGGCACACGCCTTTAATCCCAGCACTCGGGAGGCAGAGACTGGTGGATCTTTGTGAGTTCGAGGCCAGCCTGGTCTGCAGAGAAACCCTGTCTTCAAAAACCAAAAAGAAACAAAGCCAGCCATGGCTGCGTGCTCCTGTAATCCCAGCACTGACAGGCAGAGGTGGCAGGCAGTAGAGGAGACATCCAAAGCTGTCCCCTGGCCTCTGCACTCTCACACGGGAATGGATAAATGCCCACACCCATGTGTATACAACACACCACACACACACACACACACACACACACAAATTAAAACTAAAAGTGAAAATAAAATACAGAAATACAGGGCTGTGAGTAGTGCTCTGTGGTGGAGCCTGGCATGTGTGAGCACTCAGGTTCAATTCAACCCCACAGGAAGAAAGGAAAAAAAAACCTGCATGAAGATGTGCTCAGAAAGCTTCTAAACATCATCTCAGAGAATAAAGGCCGGAGGGAGCCAGGGGACACCCTGTGTCTGTGGATCAGAAAACTCGGTTTGATGCCAGAAATCCTCCAGCTAAACGGCTTGATGCAATGGCTCCCAGAATTTCAACTCTGTTGCTATTTGATTTACTTTTTATGAGTGTTTGCCAGCTTGTATGTATGTGTACCATGCATGCATGTATGTGTACCATGCATGCAAGTGCCCAGGGAAGCCAGAAGGGGGCGTCAGTTAGGGACGGTTAAGAGCCACCAGGTGGCCGGGCGGTGGTGGCGCACGCCTTTAATCCCAGCACTCGGGAGGCAGAGCCAGGCGGATCTCTGTGAGTTCGAGGCCAGCCTGGGCTACAGAGTGAGTTCCAGGAAAGGAGCAAAGCTACACAGAGAGAGAAACCCTGTCTCGCAAAACCAAAAAAAAAAAAAAAGAGCCACCAGGTGAATGCTCTTAACCACAGAGCCATCTTTCCAGTACCACGGTTGCCGTTTTGAGGCAGGGGATCATGTAGGCCAGGCTGACCTCCAGCTCTCTATATAGCTGAGGATGACCCGGAACTCCTTTTAACATTGATTTTGTGTGTGTGTGTGGGGGGGGGTGCATGCATGCATGCATGCCATGTGTGTGCACGTTACCTCGGAGGCCAGAAGAGAGCATTGGATCTCCTAGAGCTAAAGTTTCAGGCAGTTGTGAGCCACTCAGCTTAGGTGCTGGGAATAGAACTCGGGTCCTCCAGGAGAGCCGGAAGGGTTCACCACAGGGCCATCTCTCCAGCTTCACCCGGGAACTCTCAGCCCTTGGAGGCCACCTCCCAGTGGTGGGACTGTAGGTGGGTCCACCCCTTTCAAACTGGTGCTGGGAAAATGGGGCATCACATGCCCCTGGTCCTGACGAGTCCACAGTTGTGGGGTGCTGCTGCCGTCAGGACCCCAGGCAGCTCCTTTGGGACTTGCTAATAGATCTGAAGTCACTACCACTGCCCAGCAGTCTCTGAAGGACTGGAGAATATTTCTTCCCACGGAGCCTGACTGCTGGCTGCAGGTCCCTTGAGGAGAGCTTGGGAAAATTCTGATACACGCTCATGACATTTTGCCAGATATTGTCTCAAAGGGCTAAAGGTGGAGGAGACCTTTGGGGAAGAGACCCCTCCTGGCCAGGTGTCAGGAACAGAAGGGGGGCAGGGGGAGCAGAGGAAGCAGCTTCTACCCATGTGGGCGTGGGGGTGGGGATCAAGTGCTCAGGAGAATTAGAAGGTGGAGGAGATACCACAGGCCACAACTCCCCTCACCCCCATCTGTCCCAGGCCTCGTTCTGAGGTGGGGGGAGACAGATGAGACAGGGGAAGGGGACCAGATGGGGATTAGGGGCAGGGAGGGCAGGCTGCTGTGATGAGTCTTGTAAGCAGGGATGAAGCCTAATGAGATTAGTCCTGGAGAAGGCAGCAGAGGGGGTGGGTGGGCAGGGCTGTGAGGAGCAGGAGCCCAGGCCCGCCAGTCTGTGCAGGGCTGTGCAGCAACCCCACATGCATTGGGGGGCTCCCTAGGGGGTCTTAGGGAAACCAGACTGTTCACCCATCTAGTCTACCCCAGGGCATAGAGTTTTCCAGAACTGTGACTCCTGCTGACCCCTATCCAGACACGCTCAGACAAATGAGGGCGAGTGAGAAGCCCAGATCTGATGTTGTCTACCAGGGTGGCGTGGGGGGAGAGCTTCCATTCGGAGGAAGACTGGGATCCCTTAATAAGTGATGCAGCCCCCTCGGCCCCACCAGGAAGACAGTGAGGCAAGCCACAGCCGTATGAAAGTTAATCCACGGCTGGGCGTGGGACTCCTCTCCATCTCCAGCATCACATAAACGTCTTTCGGGGTACATACCTGTCACCCCAGCTCTTGGGAGACGGGCACGGGAGGACCAGAAGGTGGAAGTCATCCTTAGCTACATAGTGAGTTCAGGGTCAGCCTGGGCTACATACGACCTTGTGTGGCTAGGTTTCATTGTTAACCTGACACAATTAGGTCATCTGGGATTTGAGAAAACGCCTCTGTCAGATTGGCCTATGGCGTGTCTGTGGGGCCTTCCTGATTAATGATTGATGCGGGAGGGCCCAGCTCACTGTGAGTGGTACCATCCCTGGGTCCTGGGTGATGTAAGAAAATAGGCTGGCCAGGCATTGTGGCCTGTGCCTTTAATTCCAGCACTCAGGAGGCAGGCAGATTCTGAGTTTGAGGCCAGCCTGGTCTACAGGGTGAGTTCCAGTACAGCCACCAGGGCTACACAGAGAAACTCTCTCTCTCTCTCTCTCTCTCTCTCTCTCTCTCTCTCTCTCTCTCTCTCTCTCTCTCTCTCTCTCTCTCAAAAAAAGAAAGGAAGGAAGAAAGAAGAAAAAGAAGTCTAACTAGGACAGACCTTATCTCAAAGAAATGAATAAATAATAAATATAAAAGCAAAACAACCCAGAATAAATTTGTGATGTCAGCACTCAGGAAGCTGAGGCAGGAGGACTAAGTCAGGACTAACCAGGGATACATAGTAAGGAACGGTTCCAAAAAACAAAAAAGACTGAGCCAGGCCCCAGCAGTCATGATGGTAAGGAAGAGAGATCGCCACAAGTTCAAGGCCAACCTGAGCTACACCATGACGGTCTCCAATATGTAAATAAATCAACATGAAGAGGCTTGGAGACAGCCCAGTGGGTAAGAGCACTTACTGCATGAGGACCTGACTCCAGACCCAGCAGCCACGGAAGAGCTCAGGCTATGTGCACCTGTACCCCAACGCTGCAGCTCAGGGTCCAGATACAGGGGATTGCCAGGGCTAGCCCAAGGACAGCAAGCTCCAGGCTCAGTGAGGGACTCTGTCTCAAGAAAGCAGAGGTGAGATCTACACTAGTGGATATGAAGGGCTTGTGTTTTTTTTTCTTAAGGTATTTTTATGTGTGTGATCTTTAGCCTGCTTGTATGTCTAGGCACCAAGTGCCTGCAGTACCCATGGCGGCCAGGAGAGGGCATCAGGTCCCCTGGAGTTACAGATGTGTATGAGCCTCCCAGAGGGTGCTGGTATCAGAACTGGAGTCCTGAAGAGCAGCCAGTGATCTTTACCACTGAGCCATCTCTCCAGCCCCCGGTGCAAGGGGGTTTAAAGATGTCTGTGTCATATGGTCACACTTCTATATAAAAACAGCGGCAAAGAAACCAGACGCACGCACAAGTGTCTCTGTTTGTGTGCATGCCCCGAAAGGCCGAGAGGATGCCTCAGGAGAACATGGTGATGGTGTCATTTCTTAGGCAATTTCAGATTTATTGTCTTTGTAGACCAGGGTGGCCTGATCTCAAACTCACAGAGATTCACCTGCCTCTGCCTCCCAGGCTGGGAGTAAAGGCGTGCACTGCCTCGCCCAGCCTTTAATTTGATTTTCTGTGAATATTCATGGGCAAGGGTGAGTTTGAGTTGTGTACCTGTGCACGTAGAGACCAGCGCTAACCAGCTGGCTAGGCTGGCTAGCCAGTGCGCTCAAGGACATGCCTGTCTCTGTCCTCCATAGTTAACGTTACTCACACCTCCAAGCCCAGCTTTTGTGTGAATGCCAGAGATCTGCACCCAGGTTCTCCCGCCTGTTCAGAAGGTTCTTCACCAGCTGAGCCGTCTCCCCAGCCCCGACTGTGGGAAAAGTGGGTGCGGGCAGCAGAGGCAGGCCTTTTGAGATGGAATGATGGAGTCAAGGCAAAAGCTGGTCACCTTTCCTGTCCTGGGGTCAGGTCCCCTCCAGCCTGTTCCCTCTGAATCTCATTCAGCAACACACACCCCTTTAAAGACAGGCTCTTACTTTTAGCCCAGGAAAACCTCAAACTCAAGTTTAAATGAAAAGTCTGGCAGGCTTGCTTTCATTAACACATAAGGGCTGGGGAGACAGACCCTCAGCAGGTAAGAGCAGAGAACCGGGGTTCAATTCTCAGCACCCACATCAGATGGCTCACAACCACCTGTAACCCCAGTTCCAGAAGATCTGATACCCTCTGACCTCGTAGGCACCTGCATGCACATGGTACACATAAACTTATGCAGGCACGCACATGCACACACATGCACATGCATGCGCAAGTATATAAGTACAACTAATAAATAACTCTTAAAATTAAAGAGATGAACACGTAAGATGGACTGGGCTAAACTCTTGTCCAGTGTTCGTAAAGCCCTGGGCATGATCACAGGCACCCCATAAAACTGGGCATGGTGCTGCATACCTGTAATCCCCTAACTGGGGAGGTGGAGGCAGGAGGATCCAATGTCTGAGCATGAACTTGCTCACTGGTTTGTGTATGCCCTTGTGTGTGCATCTACACTTCACAGAAGAGTCTTAAGAAAAGTCCTGGGCCAGTGAAATGGCTCTGCAGGTAGAGGTAGGTGCTTGTCACTAAGCCTGATGACCTGAGTGACAACCCTGAGGCCCACACAGTGGAGGGATGCTCCTTCACAGGCTCTCGTGGGTGTACACACACAACTAAGTAAGTAAATGTATTTTTTAAACGGCCTTCAACATTCTAATCGAGTCACCACTGTAATGCTGAGGTCTGTTCCAAGTAACGGAAAGCAATTGACACGTGAATCTCAAATCCTGATTCACCTATCTGAAAATTCCAGGGATTTTTAGGAATAGCTGTGTATTTGTCTATTTTTATTGCTATAACAAAATTCCAAAAGCTGAGTAACCTGGTAAAGAAAAAGGGTTTATTTGGCTCAATTTTGTAGGCAGAAAAATCTAATAGGAAGTCGCCCCCGTCAGTTTAGTCTTTGGTGGGGGACTCAGGGTGGATGTCACATAGCGGAAGAATGAGATCAAATCAGAGGGTTCCTGCTGGACGAGCGGGGTCCCATGATCCCACCACCTCCAAACAGTCACACTGAGAACCACCCTGCCAGCCTGCGGGCCGTGTGCTTCCAGCAGTTACCAGAGCAGAAAACTCATGTCCCGTCTCCAGGGCCTTGGGAGTGGTCCTCGGTGCTTCCTGCACTGCCGGCCGGTGCTTACCTTTGACCAAGTCCTGGGTCCTGCAGTGACTCAGGTCCTGGTCTGGAGGCAGGTGTGGGCAGGAAGCGCCACTGGGCCGCCGAGGTCTGAAGCAGGTCAGAGAAGAGGTGTGGCTGGGGACGGTGCGAGGTGGATGGGAGGAGGCTGTCCACAGGAGGCTGGAGGCTGGATTGTGATTTCAGAGGTGGGGCAGTTTCGAGTGTGACAGGACCAGGGTGCGGCTGTGGCATCAGGTCGTGGAAGTGTGAGAGCCACGTGCCAGAACTTCATTAAGAAGGGAGAAGCCTGAGGATGTCGGGGCCACATGACTCACAAGAGCATCTGACTCAAGAAGCCAGCTCAGTGGCCTGGGGTCATCAAAACCAGTTCAGGGCTGGGGGCTCACTCAGTGGGCAAGAGGTCCAGAGTTCGGATCCTAGCGCCAACATAAAAGCTGGGCGTGGCCTCCTGCCCCTGTAGCCCCACCTGAGCATTAATGATGGTTTTAAAGTCAACTTGTCATAAATTAGAATCACCTGCCTAGGGAGCCCCACCTGAGGAAGTGTCCAGGTTGCCTTCATTGGCCGACCGAGCCGTGGGCCGCACAGTCCGGCACAGTCCGGCACAGTCCGACATAGTCCGGTGAAGGCCGTGTAGCCCAAGGAGGAGCGCTGCTCGGGTGAGCGCTTGGCCTCCCTCTTGCCACAGAGGTAGTTGGCCTGTTGTGAGGCCAAGTCCTTCCCTGATGCAGGACCGGCCTGTCCCTGCTTTCGTCACAGCCCAGGGACCAGCAGCTTCCTCCAGCCAGGCGGGGACAACCGAGAGTCCGCCCTGTGCCCTGTGGACTGAGTTACTCCAGGTTCTCCGCTCTCGGGTGTGCTGCTGCTGCTGTTACTGGTTTAAAGCTGACTTAAAAAGTATGCATGTGCTTACACACCTACACATACACTCACACACACTCACCTACACTTACAATCATGCATACACACATGTGGGCACGCACACACACTCACATACACTTGCATTCACTCATATACACTCACACACACACACTCACACACACAATCATGCATACACACACACTTGCATTTACTCATATACACTCACAGACATACACTCACACACACACATAATCATGCATACACACACACTTACATTCACTCACATACACTCATATACATATTGCTCACACACACACACACACACACACACACACACGGGCACACACACACATTCACTCATATATACTCATACACATATTGCTCACGCACACATATACTTACACTCACACATACACTCTTGTACACACACACACAGTTTGGCTGCTGTAGACTAGCTCTGTGAACACACAGTGCAAACACCCCTCAAGAACCCATGCCTTTTCTTCTCAGCCACGCAGGAGCCAGGCTGCCTCTGCCTCTGCGGGGTTAGGATCTTGGACCAGGTGAGCTGATCCCCTCTCTGGGACCCATTTCCACAGACATTACGACCCAGTGCTTGGCCCCATGCCAGGAATGTGGATTTTTCTTAAGAACCTGGGGGGGGAGGGTTGCTGAGGCGGATGGGTCTTTGAGTTCAAGGCCAGCCTGGTCTACAGAGAGAGTTTCAGGACAGCCAGGGACACACAGAGAGATCCTGTCAAAAAAGAACCTGGGTGCTGGGGGCTGGAGGGATGGCTCAGAGGTTAAGAGCACTGACTCCTCTTCCAGAGGTCCTGAGTTCAATTCCCAGCAACCACATGGTGGCTCTCAACCACCTGTAATGAGATCTGGCGCCCTCTTCTGGCCTGCAGGCATACATGCTGTATACATAATAAATAAATAAAATCTTTAAAAAAAAAAAAAAAAAAAAAAAAAAAAGAACCTGGGTGCCATTTCTCGCCCAGCAGGTTCAGGACCAGCCTTCCCAAGGGCCCCTCAGGGGTTAGGAGACCCAGGGCCTGGGTCACCTCCTTTGCCAGTGACTAGAAATGTCTCGGTGTCTTCACTCCCAAAAGATGAGACCCAGGAAAGGAAGGATGGGGGGGAGGAGGAGGGAGGAGGAGGAGGGAGGAAGGAAGGAAAAGAGAGGAGAAGAGGGAGGAGGGAGGAGGAGGGTTGAAGGAAGGAAGGAGGAGGGATGAGGAGGGATGAGGAGGAGGGAGAGGAGGGAGGAGGAGGGAGGAGGGAGGATGAAAGAAGAGAGAGGAAAAGAGGGAGGAGGAGGAGGAGGGAGAAGAGGGAGGAGGAGGGATGAGGGAGGATGAAGGAAGAGAGAGGAGAAGAGGGAGGAGGGAGGAGGAGGGTTGAAGGAAGGAAGGAGGAGGGATGAGGAGGGATGAGGAGGAGGGAGAGGAGGGAGGAGGAGGGTGGAAGGAAGGAAGGAGGAGGGATGAGGAGGAAGGATAGGAGGGAGGAGGAGGGAGGAGGGAGGATGAAAGAAGAGAGAGGAAAAGAGGGAGGAGGGAGGAGGAGGGAGGAGGAGGGAGGAAGAGGAGGGAGGAGGAGGGAGGAAGAGGAGGGAGGAGGAGGGAGGAAGAGGAGGGAGGAGGAGGGATGAGGGAGGATGAAGGAAGAGAGAGGAGAAGAGGGAGGAGGGAGGAGGAGGAAGAAGGAGGAGGAAGTGCATCATCAGCCTCTTGAGCAGTGGTCTCCTCCGTGGGTGGGTTCTGCCTCCCCCTGGTGGTGATGCTGAGAAAGTGCAACCCCGCCTGGCCCCATCCTCATCCCCCGTCAGGGCGGAAGCCACCTGGTGGTGAGTCCTGTGGGGAGGGTCCCCCAAACCCGTTCAGTTCTGTGGTCATCTGGGTCCCAGATGCTGAAGGTGGTGATGCTGAGAAAGTGCAACCCCGCCTGGCCCCATCCTCATCCCCCGTCAGGGCGGAAGCCACCTGGTGGTGAGTCCTGTGGGGAGGGTCCCCCAAACCCGTTCAGTTCTGTGGTCATCTGGGTCCCAGATGCTGAAGGCCGCCCTGCTGGACTCCACGAGAGACCTAGCCTGGCCAATTTCTAACTCTTTTTACGCGAATGGGGAGAGATTGAGACAGGGTCTCATTCTGTAACCCAGGTTGGCCTGGAACTCACAACAGTCCTCCTGCCTCAGGAGCTGGGATTATAGGTGTGGGCTCCTGGCCCGCTTTAACAGGTGTGTAGGAATGTGTGCTAACTGGGGCCTTACAAACAGCCTCACTGTTATCAGAGTTAAGTGGGGAGAGTCTGGGCCCTGGCAGTCTTCAGCCAGGCTGTTACCTGCTCTCAACAGGGCAACTAAATGGACTAGCAAACTAGGTACAGTGGCACACTCCTTTAATCCCAGCACTCAGGATCAGAGGCAGGTCTCAGTGAGTTCAAGGCCAGCCAGAGTTACATGGTGAGACCCTGTCTCAAATAATAAATACTCATAATGACAAGCAGAGAAAGATTTTCTCACTGTGGCCACACTGAGATGAGAAAGAGGCCCCGTGACCCTGAGTCCATCTTTGGGGTCCTGATGTGAGGTTCAGGTTTAATGGAGGTCATGAGGTATGCTAAGCCGTCCTGATCAAAGTGTGGGCCTGCCCGTCACTGACCAGGTGCTCTCCGGGCTCCCGTCTCCGGCAAGGCGGCCTGACAGTTGTCAGAACCCTGTGAAAATGTCTTCCTGGGAGACAAGTTCCCTCTAGCTGGTGCCAGGCTTCTTCAGCCTTTTCTTTCTCTCAGGATAAGATTTCTGGGGGAAATTCCAGTTCCTTGGGGACCATTGTCATGGAAGTCTGATGGCCAGAGGGGGTGACACAAGATGCTCTTTGGGAGGACATTACATCGTCAGTCCCCAAAACCTCCCAGGTGAAGCAGCTGTGCCCTCCCCAGGAATGAGTAATTTGAGTGGTTGACACAAAGTCACCCACCAAGCTAGGGACATGGTCGAGTCCCCAGCTCGAGGCTGTGTCACAAGGCGTCTCCGCTAGGGGTCCCCACTCCGCCTGACCATCAAATTTAACCTGCAGAGCCTTAAAGGATGCTGTCAGTGTGGGGGTGGCATCAGAAGGCTCCTCAAGGACCCTTACCTGGCACCTGGGGCTCTACACTGGCACTCCTGTTTCCTTGCCCTGGAACTCTGCCCTCTGGCTGATGGTCACAGCACACTGCTGGGCTTTCAGACAGTACGCAGAGCACACACGGGTGTGTCCAGCTCTGCCGTGAGCTTGGTGGGCGAGCCACGCTACCTCCCTGTAAAACAGGCACCGGAATACCTGTCACCCAAGCAGCTTTCGTGAGGGAGCAGCCCAAAGCCGGGGTGCAGGACGCCCACAAGCTCTGCATGGATGCCACAGCTCCTGACTCCCCAGTTCTGCATCACTCACTCTTCCTGCTGCTGCTGGCAGCTCCCCAGTGTGAGAAGAACCCCTCTTTTCCTGTTTAGGATTCGTTCTCCCTCAGGGGAGGGCTGTCCCAGAGAGCACTGCCCAGGGCAGGCACAGGACTCCAGCTGGCCAGTTGGAGTCACAGGGCTCCACAGCACAGGCTGTGGACCATTCAGGGTGAGCCACATTGCGGGTCTGCCTGCAGCAGGTGTTAGCTGGGCTTGGGTGTCGGTCTGCTGCCGTCGGTAGTCAGTCCTCCCGGCCTCTCCTGAACCCTTAGTCCTTATTTCACTGAAGGCCTCTGAGGCTCAGTGGGAGCAATGTCCCGGGGACAGCTGGGTCATGTCCCTGGCATGGCTCAAGTTCACAGACTCCCCAAGTGAACGTCACTCATAGCAATGTGACTGACAATTCTCGGAGGATGGAAATGGGAGACAAGGAGTTAGACAGACTCCCAGTAGGCAGACAGACAGTGAGGGGAGCCATGGCTGTGTAATCAAGGTGGCGAATTTCCAAGAGGGCTGCGTATCCTCACCCTCCTAACAGGCTTTCATCTCCCACCAGCAGGCCCCCTGCTGATGGACTCACCAAGTTCCAGGGCAAAGTTGTGAAACACTACAGTTCTGGGCCAATCACCATCCTAGCGGTCTTCAAACTGGCCAGCCCTAACGTAGGGCAGGAAAGCCCTTCAGAGGCTTTACAAACACCCACCCCCAGCCCTCGGGAAGAGACTGGAGTTGTCAGCTTTCCCAGCTCCCCCCACCCCGCTTAACAGAGGGTCTTGTTCTCTGCATGTGTGTGCTGCATGTGTGTGCTGCATGTCTGCTGCATGTCTGCTGCATGTGTGTGCTGCATGTGTGTGTCTTCTCGCCCCCATAACTGCCTTTCTTCGTCTGTTGATTCTGTCTGTGCGTGCGTGAGATTTCTCTGCGACTACTTGTTAGGCTTTGGATCTTTCCTGCCTTTTAATTCTTTAACTGGCAGAGAAAGTGAACCCGATCCAGACCCCTAGTCTGTATCGTTTTGGGGAGGCTCATCTCAGATTTCTGCTGGAGACGGTATCATTTACAACCCAGGCCAGACTCAGCAATGCCGTGAACGGATCTTTGACCAAGATGTTCCATGGTTCTTTTGTGGGGAGGACAGGGGAATTGAAACAGGTTTCAAGGTGTAACCTTGGCTGTCTTGGAGCTCACTCTGTAGACCAGGCTGGCCTCGGACTCAGAGATCTGCCTGCCTCTGCCTCCCGAGTGCTGGGATTAAAGGTGTGCGCCACAGTGCGGGCTTGTTACACAGTTCTCGTATGTCAGGTTAAACTGCTTTCAAGTAAAAAGTAATAACAAAATCTTGTAAATTACCTGGCCCCGTCGAGATCACAGATCTCAGATCTGATCTGAGATCACAGACCCACAGTGCACTTTGAACAAAGACAGGGGCTGAGGTCACAGAGGAGGAATGAGTCACTGTCTTTGCCTGGTACAACTTGGTCTTAGCTCATTTTTCAAAGTCAAGGTCCCAGGTAGCCCAGGCTGGCCTCAAACTCTATGTAGCCAAGGATGACTCTAAACTCCCGATCCCCCTGCCTCCACTTGCTGAGTACTAGAATTAAAGGGCCTGTTTGTGCCAGAGGTCCATGTCTGGAAACCCTGCAAAGTCTGGACTTGGTTCTCTGTGGCCAAGCCAGAGGAAGAGAAGCCGGGGCTCAGGGTTCAGTTAGTTCACTTCTAAATCCCACTTAGAAGCTGAGGTGCTGTGGATGGGAAATGTCCCCCGGAGGCTCAGCAATTTGAACATAAGAGGTCCCTGGTTGGTGGGGCTGTCTGGGGAGAAGAGGCAGCCTAGCTAGAGGGAAAGTGTCCCAGGACAGGCTTTGGGGATGTGCTAGGCAAGCTCCCTATCAAATTTCCAGAGGCGTATGAGAGGCTGTGTCACGCCTGGTGTACGATCCTCACTCCCCGGGCAAAGGCGGCACATAGGTCCCACTCTGCTGGGACCTCTCAGGGGTCCCTTCAGCTGGCTACAGAGGCAGCTGTGGGCCACAGCTGGGCTGGACTCAGACAGCCTGTCCTGGGTCCTGATCCCTTCCTGCTGGCCAGGGAGAGACAATGACCTGTGTGCATGCGAGGCAGGTCCTGGGCCACTTACACAACCTTTGTGACTGCTAATCGGGGCAAGCACTGCAAAGACGCAGAGGGCACGCCTCTGCGGAGCACAGCTGCAGGCGCTCTGGGGTTCCTGCTCTGCACCGATCAGGGTAGTGCTCCCCAAGGGTGCTCATGGAGGTGAAAAGCCCCCCGAAAGGAAGTGATCCTTCAAATGAGCAAACCAATTTTCTAGATGATGAAGCTGCAACCAGGAGGACAGTTGTCCGTGGTCACCAGGCTGACAGGAGATTCCTCCTCAGCCCCTGAGGTTGAGTCCCCGGGCTGGGGGACCACGTGTTTCGGTTTCCTGATCCCTGCCATGATGGATATGAGATCTGCCAATAGAGGACCCCGGGAGCAGGCGCCTCATGGGGTTGTTAGAATCAGTCCGTTGATAGAATTCCCCAATGTTACGGAGGAAGGTCATGTGTCTAGTGGCCTTTCAAAACTAGGGACTAGAATTAACAAGAAAATACTAAGAGGGGGTCTGGAGAGATGTGCAGTTAAGAGCACTCACTTTTCTTACAGAATACTGGGTTCAGTTCCCAGCATCCACTCACAACCATCTGTAACTTCCTGACCCTGGTGACCTAATAACGTCCTCTCTCCACCCCTCAGAAGGCAGGCATGTGGCACACAAACATTCGTAAGGATAAAACATTCACACACAAAATACATAAATATTGCCCTCTAAAATGAGATTGTAAAAATTAAAAATACCAGGCACATAGTAGGTGTTTTGTTGATGGTCTGGATGGACTGAGAGCAAGCTGTGTGGCTTCAGGTAAGTGGGTAACCTCTCTGAGACATGTGAATGTGTGACTAAGAGGAACTTGGGGGACTAGGCAATCTTTGTCTTCTGAAGGTCAACTCAATTCAGAAAGCAGCTGAATTCATGTGGAACTGAGTCTGGTGACTAAGGCCAGGGGTCCAGTTGAGAAATGTCCCTTCGAGTTCTACGCAATGTGTAATTATAGAGCCCAAGCCTGTGTGTCTGGCAGCCTCGGTCCAGGAGGCAGTCAGATCAAAGTACCTGGTGCTTATCTGTGACCCAGGCTGCCTCTCGTCCCTGTGCTGGACACTCCAAATCCTAAAGTCACCTCTGACCCAAACCTGAGTGTCCTTCCCATGCCTCGAGCCACCAACCCTGGGGCTACCCCTGCCTGCACCTCTCTAGGGAATGCTGCTGTCACCGGGCGGTGGTGGCACATGCCTTTGATCCCAGCACTTGGGGGGGCAGAGGCAGCTGGATCTCTGAGTTTGAGGCCAGCCTGGTCTACAGAGTGAGTTCCAGGACAGCCAGGGCTACACAGAGAAACCCTGTCTTGGGGGGGGGGGGGAGAAAGTTGCTGTTAAGGGAAGGGATTTATGTATTCTACTCAAGATGACTCAAATAATTGTTTACTTTTTAAAAAAGATTTATTTACTTTTATGTGCATTGGTGTTTTCCTGCTTGTATGTCTACGTGAGGATGAAACTAGAGTTACAGACAGTTGTGAGCTTCCATGTGGGTGCTGGGAATTGAACCTGGGTCCTCTGGAAGAACAGTCAGCGCTCTTAACCCCTGAGCCATCTATTTACTAGCCCTATTTACTTTTATTTTTATTTATTTTTTTAATTTTTTTAAGATTTATTTATTTATTATGTATACAGCATGTATGACTGCAGGCCAGAAGAGGGCACCAGATCTCACTGCAGATGGTTGTGAGCCACCATGTGGTTGCTGGGAATTGAACTCAGGACCTTTGGAAGAGCAGTCGGTGCTCTTAACCTCTGAGCTATCACTTTTATTTTTCATGTTAGGTTTATTGAGCGCACGTGTGTGTGTGTGTGTGTGTGTGTGTGTGTGTGTGTGTGTGTGTGTAAGTCAAGAAGACAGCTTGCTGGCCTTTGTGATTGCTCCCACCGTGTGAATTCTGGAGACTGAACAAAGGTCTTCAAACTTGGCACCAAGTGTGTTTCCCCATCGGGCCATCTTGCCAGCCCTTGTTTTTTGTTTTTGGGTTTTTATTAAGATTTATTTTTATTAACTTTTTTGAGGGGCTAGAAAGATGGCTCAGGTGGTCAAGAGCACTGGCTGCTCTTGGAGAGGACCCAGGTTCACTTCCCAGCACCTGCATGGTGGCTCACAGCCATCTGTAACTCCAGCCCGAAGGCACCAACATACATTCGGGTAAACATACACATAATAAATAAATAAATATGTGCGTGTCTGCACGCACACACGAGTACAGAGCCAGAGATGCCAACGGCATTAGGTCCCCCGGTGCTGGATTACAGGAGGTTGGGGGCTACCCAGTACGGGTGCTGGGAGTGGAAGTCCCGCCCTCTGCAACAGCAGTGGGCACTGAACCTTCTCTCCAACCACCTTATTTGGGTTTTGGAGACAGGTCATTCCAAGCAGCCCGGGCTGGTTTGCAATACCCAGCATGCCTTGCTTCCGGAGTGCTGGGATTAAAACCACCTCAGCCAGGTTTTTTGTTTTGTTTTTTAAGATGGGGGGCGAGTGATCTCCAATTTATGGTCCTCGTAAATTAGCCTTCCAAGTATTGAAATTAGAGGCTTATGCCCCCCAAGCCCAGCACAGCCAGGGCCACACAGAGAAATCCTGACTCAAAAAAAACCCAAAAAGAAACCTGAAAGTAAAATCAGCTTATAATGAACGTTATTAAAACGTGGACCGGAGAGACCGCTCAGCAATTAAGGGCACAAACTCCTCTTGCAGAGGACCCAAGTTCTGTTTCCCACACCCACATTGGGCAGCTCACATATGCTATCACCTCAGCTTCGTGGGATCCACAGCCTTCTGGCCTCCGAGGGCACCTGTACTCATGTGCACACCCCCAAACACAGACACACAGACACACAAGTATTACATAACTAAAAATAATAGCCTGGCAAGTGGTGCATGCCTTTAATTCCAGCACTCAGGAGGCAGAGGCAGATGGATCTCTGTGAGTTCAAGGTCAGCCTCGTCTACACAGTGAGTTTCAGGCTAACCAGAGTTACATAGTAAGACCAGGAAATAATAAATAAATAAATAGACAAAATGCACAATGGCATACACTTGTAATCTCAGTACTTGGAAGGTGGAGGAGGATGAGGATCAAGAGTTCAGTTACATAGTGAGTTTGAGGCTAGCCTGTGCTACCTGATAGCCTGTCCAAAAAAACTAAAACAAGAATGATAATAAAAACACAAGAGAAAGGTCTGGATTTGGACCTAATTCCGCAACTTCTCTCTAGCTGACACCAAGTAAAGCAAGTCACTTTGTGTCCCCCAGACTCAGTTTCTCCACCTGTAAAGTGAAGATCATCTCTGGCCCAGCTCCATATTGACTTCTGTGAGATAAAGAACGTTCTGTGAGATCAAGCCCTGATCAGGATGTGTGACATGGGCAGGGGGGGAGAGGCAGAGGGCCTGAAGAAGGGCACACAGTGACTGACTACCGAGTGCTCTCAGCTGTCAACACCAGGTAGGTTCCACATCGCCATTAAACCCATTTTATAACTGAGGGATGGGCTCAGGGAGGCTGAGGAAAATACCCAACATGCCAACTCCTCAGTGGCCCCACGCCTTCCAACACACCGGGCTGTGGGTGACCCCAGGCCCGTGTCTTGCTGACTGCCTTCCGTTATTGTTTCGGGTCTGGAAGCTCTGGGGACCCCTTAAACGAACCTCTCCCTCTCCCGTTGCAGTCCTCATACCAATAGCCTAAACGCTGTTGACTTTAAGGCTGTATCTCGAGCCCAGACAGCAGGGCATGCCTGTAATCCTTACTTGGGAGGCAGAGGCAGGGAAACCTCCGGGAATTAGTTCAAGGCCAGCCTGGTCTACACAGTGAGTTCTAGGTCAAGAGTAAAATCTTGACTCAAAAAAATAAAAATTAGGGCTGGAGAGATAGCTCAGTGGTTAAGAGCACTGGCTGCTCTTCCAGAGGTCCTGAGTTCAATTCCCAGCAACCACATGGTGGCTCACAACCATCTGTAATGAGATCTGGCGTCCTCTTCTGTATACATAATAAATAAATAAATCTTTTTAAAAAAAATAAATAAAAATAAAAATTAAAAATACAGCTGTCAAATGGCTCAGAAAGGGCCCTTGCTGATACCCACAAATTAATTCATTGTCCCTTGGACCTCTGTACACATGAACATGGCATGTGTGCCACCCACACATGCAATAAGTACATGTAAACATTTAAAAATAAGCCTATCTCAGGCTGAGTATGGTGCCACATGCTGGCAATCCCAGCACTCAGGAGCCTGGAGAATTTTGGCTTCCAGGCCAGCCTGCACCGGGAGACCCTGGCTACACAGGGAGACCCTGTCTGGGGAGTTGGGGACAACGTGGAGAGACTGTCTAGCCCTTTACTCTCCAGCGCCCCTCCCCCACCGCCACTGACAGGGTACACAGGCAAGTGCCTGAGTTGGGTGGAGGGTGGTATCCTGTCCTTCAGGCTGCTGTGCTGAGTGCTGGGGGTGCAGACCCTCCCCTCAGTGGCGGAGTCCGTGGGCTGACGCGTCTTGTCCTCAGAGGTGAGTCCCTGTGGCCTCTAGCCTGAGCTGCGCAGGTGGGGAGAAGCTGAGCTGAGATTAGCTAGTGAGGAGGAGAGGGACAAGGCACCGGAGAGCAGGAGTGACTGTGACAAGCGACAGGCTCACCATGCCACTGCAGGAGGAGACCCTCCGGGAAGTGTGGGCCTCAGACAGGTGGGAGCCCCCACACCGTCCCATCTGAACCCCAGGCCCCAGTTCCAGGGCCACAGTAGCGGTGGGGAGGCGGTAGAATGCAGGTAGGGAACAGTCTGCTTCCTTTGTACCCTCAGTGGCCATGAAGAGGACTGGCTGAGCCCGGAGCCCCCGCTGCGCCCCAAGCAGGTCTGTCACCAGGTTTGGGGTTTGGAAAGGAGGCACGAAGGGGCCCCCCGCGGTGCGCACAGGAAGGTGGCTGTACGAGAGAGGTCCTCTCGCCAGCATCTGCGGCTCTCTACCCGGAGAGTTTAGGAGAAGAACCGGGGTTTAGGGCATGGGGTGCCCAGGAGGACTTGGGGGGTCTTGGAAGTGACCATCCTGCGTGTATGGGTCACCCACACCCCTTGGGTTAATCCGAGGCTATTTCTGGCGAACCCAAGGGATTAGAGGGGGATGGGAGCCCCAGGGTCCCCTTCTCTCCCCGTGACCCCTATTCCACAGCGACCCACCCAGGGACAGAAGTTGAGGAAGAAGAAGTCCGAGACCCCCGAGTCTCCGGGATCCAAGCCCCGCAGAGCTGGAGGTGAGTCCTGGGGGTGCACCGGGAGGGTGTGGGCAGGGGAGGCCGAAGTGGGACAGGACCTCCGGGACAGGACCCTGCTGAGCCCCGCATCTGGCCCAGCTGGGCGCAGGAAGCTCGAGGAGCTGCCGGCAGACCCTGCCGAGGCGTGCGCTGCGCCGACAGTCTACGCCAAGTTCCTTCGGGACCCCGAGGCCAAGAAGAGGGACCCCCGGGAAACCTTCCTGGTTGCCCGCGCCCCAGATGTGGGAGGCGGTGAGTGAGACATAGGGAGCGAGGGGCAGACATGTGAGCTGTCCCGGGGACGCAGGAGTGACCACCTGGGCGCCCAGCCCAGGGGTGGGTTCCCTTGTTCTTTCCCTGTTATACATATGGGGAAACTGAGGCAGCAGGGGCCCAAGCTTTTGCCTTGAGCTACAACTAGTAGCCAAAGTACCCCAGATGGGAACAACAAGGGTCAGGAGGGAGGTGACAAGGAGGCAGAGCGGGTGTGTGTGTGTGGGGGGGGGGGGGAGAGTGCTTCCCACAACAGCCCCCTGCAGGAAGGGCTTGAAGCCTGGCAGCACCCCGCGGGCACTGGACCTCTGGAGTCTGTGTTACAAGCGTATTCTGTCCATAGAGGAGGATTCGGAGGAGGATTCAGATGACGATGATGAAGAGGAGGAGGAAGGGGGGAAAAAAGAGAAAAGCTCTCTGCCCCCCAGGAGACCACCCAAGGAGAGAGAGAAGAAAGCCAAGGCCCTAGGCCCGCGGGGTAGGTGCAGGACTGACAGGCAGAAAGAGTCCCCTGAGGGGCGGGCGAGACCCCAAAGCTCCCCAGCCTTCTCTCTTCTCTGGCGGTCTCAAAGGAGGTCAGCTCTCAAGGCTGCTGCATGCTGCCGCCCGCCGAGGGTGCACATGGAGAAGGAGTGTGTTTTCTTGGTGAGCTGTTGCTTGACGTGATGTGGATTAGCGTTACAGTTTGTTTTGTTTGTTGTTTTTTATTTTATTTTATTTTATTTTATTTTTTTTCAAGACAGGGGTTCTCTCTGTAGCCCAGGCTGGAGACCAGGCTGGCCTCTAACTCAGAGATCTGCCTGTGTCTGCCCCCTCCCAAGTGCTGGGATTAAAGGCGTGTGCCACCACAGCCTGGTTAGCGTTATACTTTTTATTAAGTAGACGAAAGTAAAAAGAAATCTGTGGCTAGAGGCAGTGGGCTCCAGGCCTGGAAGGTCTGGTGAGAAATGTGTAGGAGGCTGGGACCTGGTCTCTGTGGAGGGGCAGAGGCTGAGAGCAGGGCGTGGGGAGGGTCTCTGGAGGAGAGCCTGGCGGAGCATCAGGGGCTGAAGTGACGGCCTGGCATCCGCTCACTCATTGCATCGATGCCTCCTAAGCTGATTCCTAGCCAGATGGGTTTTAGACTCAGAAGGAGGAACATCAGATCCACAGACCACAGAGTTCCCTGTCTGGCTCTCAGCACTGTGGGGACTGGAGGCTGGATGAGGGGGTTAGAAGGTGGTCCCCAGCCCCCCTCCTATTCCCAGGGGACCTAGGAAGCCCTGAAGCCCCCCGGAAACCACCCCGCCCCAAGAAGAAGGAGGCAGGGGAGGGCACCAAGCTGAAAAAGGCAAAGAAGAAAGGTAAGCGGGGTGGCGGACACTGATGGACAGATAGACAGACGGACAGTTGGTGGACAAGGGGCGCTGGGTGTATTGAGATGGTGACCCCTTCTTGTATCCTTTCTGCAGGGGCTGGGGAGACTGACAAGGACCCTGTGAAGAGCCCAGCAGCTCCGAGGAAGAAGATTCCAGCTGCCATGTTCCTGGTTGGGGAAGGTGGCCCGGCTGAGAAGGCTGTGAAGAAGAAAGGTACGTGGCTGAAGGTGACAGGAACATGGACACTGTGTGTGCAGTACCACAGGAGGAGTGAGGGCGAGAGCCGGACCATGTGGGGACATCCTGACACCCCTGCTCTGACAGCTGTGTGGCCCCAAGCAGGTGGCCTTCCTGAGGCTCCGATCAGAACCTTTTTATGGCCCTGGAGAGGATTACAGGGAAACCTGGGTGTTGGGAACCCCTGGCCAATCAGGGCAAAGGGTCTTCAGCCTCTCCCCCTCCATGCTCAGGGCCCCCCAAAGGCTCAGAGGAAGAGAAGAAGGAAGAAGAGGAGGAGGAGGAAGAGGAAGACGCTGCAGTGATGAAGAACAGTAACCAGAAAGGCCGGGCGAAGGGGAAAGGCAGAAAGGTTGTCACCGAGGGGCGGGTGTGGGGGACTTTGGGGGTGAGGACTTGGCTCCCCATCCACGATGGGCACAGGGCCCAGGAACATGGGGTTCATGGGGACAGAACAGGCATGGCTCAGGCCACCCACGGACCTTCCACACATTGTTGTCCAGACTTTCCCTCTGCAGCACAAACATCAGCCAGTCCCCAGCGAGAAAAGACGAGTTAAAATACCCGGAGGCTGAGCACCCAGCAGCGGGGCTCTGGATTTGGGGAGGGTGGAGGTGGGGGAAATGGAATGGGATAAGGTCTTGCTATGTAGCCCAGGCTAGCCTGGAACTCCAGATCTTTCTACCCCCACTGGTACTGGAATTACAAGGGTGAGTCTATGTCTGGCTTCTGTTAAGCACACCTTATACACCATTGGGGACACCGAGTGGCTGGGAGTTGGCTAGCAGGACCAGCCATTAAATACTTCCACTCCACTGCTCTGAGTTCATCCCTCAGGACCTCTAGCCTCCCAGCCAGGAAACAGCCCTAGATCCACGTGCATGCAACCCAGCATAGGGAGGTAGCAACATCAGGATCAGGTGTTCAGAGCTAACCTCAGCTACACTGTGAGGTTGAGGTCAGCCCGGCCTGTGTGAGACCCTGTCTCCAACAATAAAGCAGGCCTGGAGAAATGGCTCAGCAGTGGGGTGCGCTTCGCTTGCCAAGGAACCGGGTTTGATTCCCAGTACCCACATGGCGCCTCACCTTTGGAAGTCCAGTTCCAGGGGATCTGATGCCCTCTTCTGAGCTCTGGAGGCACCAGGCACACAGGACGTACACAGACACACAAGGAGGCAAAACACTCATACAAAGAAAAAGTAAATATTTAGATAAAATAACCAATTAATCCCTGGCTGCCAAAGCCTCCAGAATCTTCCCCGAAGCTTAGAGTCCGTCCTGATTTGACATCTGCCATTGTCAAGATATGTCGCTAAGGACTTTGACAAGCTGTGCACACACTGGTACGGAGACAAGGAGGCCTGCCTGAGAGTGTTAGGACTCTCCTCTAACAAGAAAGCCGTACAAGAGCCAGCCCCCGTCCGAGCTTTGTGGGTTTAATAGTTTGTGTAGGAGTGGAGGATCTTCAGGGATGGATTCGCGTTGACTAAGATCCCTGCCGCTGATGTCCACGGTGTTTTATCCCTGGTGGAAATGGCCTTCCACACAGCAGGCCTTTGAAAGTCACAGGTGTGGAAATGTTTGACTAAGTGACAGTGACTTTTCTCACCTCACATTCCAGGCATAGTCTGTGTTTCCCAAGTTTCTCCTGGAGCAGGCTGGAGAACAGTCAAGATGGCCATTTGCCCCTTGGCCGACAGCCCCAGGCTGTCCTGTACCACACACACAGTGTAGAACTGCCCCAGGCGGAAGGCTCCTCGGCCTCACAGATAACGTTGAAGCCTCAGGTGCTGAAGCCCCCAGCCTGATAGGTCAGTTGCCCTCCTGAGGAACTCGAGTCCCCTCACAGAGCAGCAGGAGAAAGGGCACCAGGTCTCACCCTGCCCCCTTCTGTAAGCGAAGTGTTACTAGAAAATTCTCCAACAGCAAAGTAAGCTGACACATTCATGAGTCAGCTGTGTCTGTCTGTCTTGCTGCGTAACAAATGGCCTCCAAGCTTTAGTGTCTTCAAATACGGAGCCAGCTTTTCTACTTACTTTCTTAGTTTCTCTCTCTCTCTCTCTCTCTCTCTCTCTCTCTCTCTCTCTCTCTCTCTCCATAGATATAGATAGATAGATAGATAGATAGCTTTTTTTTTTTTTTTTGGTTTTTCAAGACAGGGTTTCTAGAGATCCGCCTGGCTCTGCCTCCCTAGTGCTGGGATTAAAGGCGTGTGCCACCACCACCCGGCCCTACTTAGTTTCTAAGGGTCATATATCTAGAGACAGCTCAGGGTGTCACACAAGGCTGTAGTCACCTGAAAGGCTGGCTAGGAATGGACAGTTCATTTCTAAAGTAGTTCAGTCATGGTTGTGGGTTGGAGACCTCTCTTCCTCTCCATATAGACCTCTCCCGTAGCATTGGCATGACCCTAATTTCTGTATAACAGGGACAGCTACCCCTGTGTGTTAATGAAAAATGCGAAGAGTCAGTATTTGGAGAGCTAGGCATGGTGGTGCACACCTCCACTCCAGGCACTGGAAGGCCAAGGAGGATTGCAGTGAGGCCAGCCTGGGCTACAGAGTGGGTCTGAGGCCAGTCTTGGCCTTATAGTGAAACCCTCTCTCGATTAAAAAAAATAGGGGCCGAAGAGATGATTCAATGGTTAAGAGCATTTGCTGCTCTCACAGAGGACCTGGGTTCAGTTCCCAGCACCCACATGATGGCTTATAACAATATAGCTGCAGTTCCAGGGGATCCTGTACCCTCTTCTGGCCACCAAAGGCACCAGACACCCACTCATGTGGTGTACAGACAGACATGCAGACAAAATACTCACATATATTACAAAAGAACAAAACAAAAGCAAAAATACTATCACTACCACCACAGGGCCAGATGTGGTAGGTAGCTCATAGCTGTTATCCCAGGACTTGGGAGGTGAAGGCAGGAGGATCAGGAGTTCGAGCCCAGCCTCCTCAACATACTGAGTTCAAGGCCAGCCTGGGCTATATGAGACTCTGTCTTTAAAAATGAAAATGGGATTGGAGAGATGGCTCAGCAGTTAAGAGCACTGGCTGCTCTTCCGGAGGACCAGGGTTCAATTCCCGGCACCCACATGGTGACTCACAACCGTAACTGCAATTCCAGGCGACCTGACACTTGTCACACAGACATACATGCAGGCAAAACACCAATGCATGGAGAATAAGAACATACAAATTAAATCTGTATATCGTATGAAAATGAAAACAAGAAAGGAAGTTGTAGCCGGCGGACAGCCCCTAGTGGTGGAACCTGAACTCAGACTGTGACTAAGGGAGCTCAAGCTGAGTATTAAATCACAGAATTCCAGAACCTTCTATCTGAGGTTGGGCTGTGGGTGCTGGAGGCGCCTCAGCTCCCAGGTCTGGATGCTAGACCTGTCTATCTCTTTTCTCCCTCCAGAAAGCGGTGAGTGGTGGCCTGTCCTGCCTGGGGTGCAGAAAGGGACCCATGGTGTGGGGTGTTCTGGCTGATGCACCGTCTGCCCGTGCAGAAGGAGGAGAGGCCCCCGTCTCCCCCTGTGGAAGTGGGTGAACCCCGGGAGTTCGTGCTGCAGCCAGCGCCCCAGGGCAGGGCAGTGCGCTGCCGGCTGACACGGGACAAGAAGGGCATGGACCGCGGCATGTACCCGTCCTACTTCCTGCACTTGGACACGGAGAAGAAGGTCCTGAGAAAGGGGCTGGGTGTGTCTAGGGCTGGGGGCAGTGGCTAGGGCCTCCCTGGTCCCCCAGCTCCATCTGCCTCACTCTGTCACCTCTGGCCCATTCTCCGCAGGTGTTCCTCTTGGCTGGCAGGAAACGCAAGCGCAGTAAGACAGCCAATTACCTCATCTCCAGAGACCCTACCAACTTGTCCAGGGGAGGGGAGGATTTCATCGGAAAGCTGAGGTTCGGCTGTGCTTCTGGGCCACTGGCAATCACTTCCGTCCCACTGTGGATGGCAGAGTGTCCCCCACATAGGATGCTCCAGAGACATCCCTCAGCGTAGGGCATCTCACACTCTGACATGCATGGATCTCTTGGGGACCTGGTCTAGATGGTTTTGTGGGTTTGGGATAGGCCCCTGGCCCTGCATGTCAGCATCTCCCCCGAGGGGCGGGGACTGTGCAGACCTGACCAAGGCTCTGGCAGCGATGGATTCTAGCTCCACGAGGCAGGGCCAGGCCTATAGCCCAGCTCCCACATAGCGTCTTCTCAGAGGAGGTATACTACTGGGTGTGGTGGTACACGCCTGTAATCCCAGCACTTGGTGAGTACAGAAAAAAGTAGCAGGAGTTCAAGGTCACCTTTAGCTGTTTAAGGAACTTGGAGCCAGCCTGGGCTACATTAGCCACCCCCTAAGAAAGAGGAGAGAGAAAGAGATGTAGCTCAGTTGATAGAGTATTTGCTTAACCAAGTTTGATCCTACCATCACATAAACCAGGTGTCATGGAACACATCTGTAAAACCAGCACCCGGAGGCAGAGGCAGGAGGGTCCACATTAAGGCCAGCCTGGTCTACATCCTGAGACACTGTCTCAAAAGCAAACGAAAGCGATGTTTACCGAGTGAATGAACAAGTGAAGGGAGGCTCCATGTGACCAGGCAGGCTTCCTGTACGGCGCCTCAGCTACCCACTAGTCTGAAAAGACTTATTTACTTCATTTGTGCATTTAACAAACGCTATTGGGGCCCGCCCGTGCCTCAGGCACAGTTCTAAGCACTTTCCAAATATTAACCAGATATTTCATCCCTTTATCAACCAAACCAGAGGAGGATTAGAGCTGTGATGATTTACAGGTGGGAAAGCTGGGGTCCAGCGAGATGGCCCACGGGGTAAGGGTTCTTGTCAGCAAGCCCGATGACCTGAGCTCGATCCCTGGGACTGATTCCTGAACGCTGTCCTCTGACCTCCCTGTGTGCACGGTCACACATGTACATTCAATAAGTCAACTTTCAAAATAATCCACTCAAGTGGGACCGTTGAGACTTTCCTGTTTCCTAGGGCCACACAGATGGAGACAAAATTTGAATGATTTTTTTTTTTTTTTGAGACGGGGTCTCATGTAGGCTAGGCTGGTTTGGACCTCACGATGTGGTGGCAGATGGCCTTGGATTCCCAGTCTTCTGCTTGCACCTGCCAAATGCAGCAGTTACTGCCTGCCCCCCCCCCCCCCCCCCCCCGGCTGCTTTTCTTGCAGCTGGGGATTGAACCGAGAGCCTCGGGCATGCAAAGAAGTGCTCCACCACTGAGCCCCGCAGCCAAGCTGCCTCAAAATAACCATGATTAGTAGTAATTTCAAAAACTCTCCCTTCAAGGGAAGCCTGGATCGGGGCACATGACACGCTGACTCCTAAGGCACACACTGCCCCTTGCTCTTGAACTGGGGGGTTATGGGAAGGGTTTTGGAATGAGAGGTGGGAGGTACCCTTTTGCCCTGGCTCAACTCTTTTCCCACCCTCAGGTCCAATCTCCTGGGCAACCGCTTCACGGTCTTTGACAACGGGCAGAACCCACAGCGCGGCGGCGGGGGTGTGGATGTGGGGAGCCTGCGCCAGGAGCTGGCAGCTGTTGTCTATGTGAGAAGCCACTGTCCCCACCATGCCAGGCTCTCCTCAGGTAGGATGCGGCCTGACGTCCGACTCTCTCTTTCAGGAAACCAATGTTTTAGGGTTCCGAGGACCCCGACGTATGACTGTCATCATCCCCGGGATGAACTCGGACAATGAGAGGGTCCCTATCCGGCCCCGAAATGTGAGCCTCCACCTTCCTACCCCTTGTTCCTGAGAGCCTGGCTCTCTACTGACCCACTCAGGGAGATCGGGGCCAGGAACTCAGCCTGCCCACGTGAGTCTCTTGAGTACACTTGTCACAGCTTCCTCCGGTCACTTGTGGAATGGACTCAGGTTCTCTGTCGCTGAATTCATGCCAGGCATGGTGGCACTCTCCTGTAACCCCAGAACTTGGGAGGTGAAGGCAGGCAGATCAGTAATTGAGGGCCATCTCTAGGTACACATGGAGGGTTCTAGGCTAGCCTAAGCTACTCGAAACCCTGTCTCAAAGAAATAAAGAGCGCTGGGAAGATGACTCAGCAGTTAAGAGCACGTATTGCTCTTTCAAAGAACCTGAGATTGTTTTTGGTTTTGTTTTTTGGGGGACGACTATTGTTTCTGTGGCAGGGTCTCACTATGTAGTCCGGACTGGCCTTGAACTCACAGGGATCTGCCTGTCTCTGCCTCCAGAGCACTGGCGTGAAAGGTGTGAGCCACCGTGAAGCAATGTGATCCCTATGAGGCTGTAATCAGGGCAGGAGGTAGACAGCAGACAGTGATGTGATGAATGAGCAAAGGATGGGAGAAGGTAGAAGGTGGTAACTGTTACGGGATGCCAAGAGGACCAGAGGGGACAGCTGAGGCACATACCTGTCATACGGTTTCAATATCAGGCCTCAGTGATGCAAGGAGGCTTCAGCGTCTGGTATCTAGGTTTAGGGCAATGGCATCCAGAGAAAACAGCCTGTGCAAAGGCCCTGGGGCAGAAGGTACCTGATGGGTTGAGGATCAGTAAGGTGACCATCATGGATAAAGAGCTTGAGGCAGAGGTGGTTCCAGGGGGCAGAGGGTGCCTATTTAACTGGCTTTTGCTCTGAGAGAGCTGGGAAGTCATAGCAGGGTTCTAAGCTATGACTTACAAGGTTCAAGGAATGACACTCTAAAGAGGCCAAGTTGGAGTACGTGCAGTGTGGAAAAGAGGGGAAACTGCCCTGGGTTCTGTCGCTCTTGCAGGCTGGGTGAGCCTAGGATTTCAGAGACCCATCGGTCTCTGGCATGTCCCATGCTCCTGGGTGACTGATGAAAATAATACCCCTGTCAGCTGCCCGTTCATCCTCCCTGCTGGGAGGCCAGGCTGTCATTGGAGGCCAATCTGGCTAGGAAGCTGGGCCTTACAGGTTCTAGTCGCTGCTTCTAAGTCCAGTGAGTAAGAACCCAGGTCCAAATGTGACACAGCACAGTGATCAGAATGCTACCTGCTGGGCCAGGGTGGCTCACCTGGCAGGCACTAGGTGCTGGGTTCCATCCCCAGCACCATGAAAACCAGGCATCATGGTTCATGCCTACAATCCCAGCACTCAGAAGGTAGAGGCAAGAGGATTAGAACTGTAAGGTTATCCTCAGCTACACAGGGAGTTTGATGCTAGCCTGGGCTATGTGGGACCCTGACATCACACATACATATAATAATAATAATAATAATAATAATAATAATAATAATAATAATAATAATAAAGGGCTTGGCAATATCTCTGTCAATAAAACACCTGCTGTACAAGCAAGAGGGCCTGCCTGGAGATTTCCAGCACCCATGTAAAAGCTGGGCACACTGGTGTGTACCTGTAACCCAGCACTGGGCATTGATCACCCAGTCTAGCTCAATCAATGAGCTCCAGGTTCAGTGGGAGACCAGAACATGAAGAGTGGCACAAAACTCCTCCTGGGTGCCAACTGAGCCTTTCCGCTCTCTGCCAGAGCATCCCCAACAAGACCCGTTCTCAGCACTGCCCTCCCCGTATCTGCTGACACCCTCTGTGGACATTGCAGCACACATCCTGGCCCCCTGGGCGAGCCCGGCCGCCCCTAACTGTCCTTTGTTCCCTCCTCTTGGGCACCCCAGTCCAGCGATGGGCTGCTGGTTCGCTGGCAGAACAAGACGCTGGAGAGCCTCATCGAGCTACATAACAAGCCACCCATCTGGAATGAGGACAGTGGCTCCTACACCCTCAACTTCCAGGGCCGGGTCACCCAGGCCTCCGTCAAGAACTTTCAGATTGTACACGCTGATGACCGTGAGTATCTGAGGGTCCTCTCTCTCTGTCCTTCTTGACTCTGGGTTAGGAAGGGGCTCAGATAGTCCAGGCAAAAGTATTGGGGTTCACTAGGACGAGTTTGTGACCTAGCATTGACCAGGACCCTTGGGTAGGTGCTGAGACACTCCCAGTGGTATCGTGATGAGGAGAGGGATGATCTGCTAGGATCTGGAAACCACTCAGAGTCTAACTAACCCCTTTGTGTGGAGTAGGTGGTGGGGCCAAAGGCCGCACAGTGGAAATGAAAGTTAGAACTTATTGTGTTCAAGATAATTGTCTTAAAACAAGGTCTCGCTATATAGTCCTGGCTGTCTTGAACCTTTCTATGAGGACCTGGCTGGCCTCGAACTCACAGAGATCCCCCTGCCTCTGCTTGGATTGAAGGTATGGCCACCATTGCCCTACCAAAATAGAGGATTGTCTTTTACGCGAGGGGTGGGGCCTTTTGGTTTTTCAAAACAGGGCTTCTCTGTGTAACATATCCTGGAAATCTTTGTAGACCAGGCAGAGATCTCCCTGCCTCTGCCTCCCAAATGCTGGGATTAAAGGGATTTGCCACCACACCCAGCAAGGGTTCTTTTAAGAACAGGGATTGTAGCTGGGCGATGGTGTGGCTCACGCCTTTAATCCCAGCACTTGGGAGGCAGAGCCAGGTGGATCTCTGTGAGTTCGAGGCCAGCCTGGTCTACAGAGTGAGATCCAGGACAGGCACCAAAACTACACAGAGGAACCCTGTCTTGAAAAAAACACAAAAAAAACCCCAAAACCCTCAACCAACCAACCAAACAAACAAAAACAACAGGGATTGTTAGGGCTTTGGGGGGAGGCATACACCACTACCTTCCATGTCTGTGTGTATGTCAGGGGACAATCTGCAGAAGCCACTTCTTTCTCTACATCAATTGAGACCCAGGAATCAAATTCAGATCGTCAGCCTTGGCAGGAAGCTCCAAGAGTAGGGGGTGGGGACCATGCATTTCTAAATGTCCACAACTTGTTTTTTAAGATTTATTATTTTTATGTGTGTGTGCCTACATGAGTCATGTGCACCTTGTGTGCAGGTGCCCACAGAGGCCAGAGGGTGTCAGATCCCCTAGAACCAGAGTTACAGGCAGTCGGATGGGTACTGGGTCCTCCACAAGAGCAGTCAGTGCTCTTAACTGCTGAGCCGTCTTTCCAGCCCTCTACATCCTCTCACAGACTGCCCCTGAGGACTGACTTAGGGGAAGGGGGTCTCCAGAGCACAAATGTCCCTGTCACAGCTTGGGCAAGCGGTCCCACCAGTACTGTACAAAAGACCCAGGGTCAGAGAGTTGGACTGGTATTATGCAACCTCCACCCCATTCCGTCCCAGAGCTGTCCACAGTATCTCATGTCCCCTGGCCTTGGGACTTTTCACCAGGCCAGTTCCTGTGGGAGCCTGGTCTGCCACCAGAACAGGGTAGAGGGGTTTTTGTTTTAAAGCAGCTTCCCATTCCTATGCACGCTGGGAGAGAGGCTGAGATCCAGGCTGGGAAGCCTGTTGGGTGGTCCTGCCTGTTGTCCGGGTGACCAGCCTGGTTCTCAGATTCAGGACAGCCAGAGCATTTGGAGAGAGGTAGCAGGAGGATTAGGAGCTCAAGGCCAGCCTTGGCTACACAAAGAGAGAAGGGAGAGAGGGAGGGAAGGGTGGGGGAAAGGTTGATTGATTGAAAGTGATTGGAACCGATAGCTCTCGGAGCAGGAGCGGCCTGAGTCTAGTGGCAACTTGGGAAGGAAGGGAACACCTGGTTAGAGAAGGACCTGAACCAGGGTCGAATGTGGGCCTTATGGACAGGGGCTGGGCAGAGGAATGAGGCCAAAAGACAACAGAAAAGTCGCGAGGGAAGGGTTCTGGTTTGGTCAAGTTTGTCGGGCTCCTGGACTGCTAGATTACAGGTTTGCAGTAGCCCCGGGCAGCAGCTGATAAGGTGGGGCTCCTGCCCTGAGGACTTGGTGTGGCAGACCCTATACAGGCGGGGCTCGCTGGATGACGCAGAAAAGGGAAGGCAGCCCGAGGCTGCCTGGGGGCTGTGACTGCAAACCAAGGAGAAAGACCTCCCGGTGTTAAGGGGTTGCCTGCCAAGATGGGGTCCGAGAGTCACCCCATTGTCTGTTCACAGCCGACTATATAGTGCTCCAGTTCGGTCGGGTAGCTGAGGACGCCTTCACTCTGGACTACCGGTACCCGCTGTGCGCCCTGCAAGCCTTCGCCATAGCGCTCTCCAGCTTCGATGGGAAGCTGGCCTGCGAATGACCCCCACAGCTCCTCAGCGCTGAGAAAGCATTCAGTTGCGGGTGGCAGGGTCCCTCTCCCACAACCCCCACAAAAGGGCTCACCCCTCTGCCTCTCGGTGACCTCCGCGCACCCCCAGCCTAGCACCAGCCAGGCGGAGCAGCTCTGACCAGCTGGGATGGAGATGAACATCTGGTCGCACAGCCATGCCTGCCTCGCCCCCTCCTCCCCTGTCACTTCCTGCCCGGGAGACTAGTCAGACGTTCGAGGCCTCTCCGGACCCGCGCTGGGGGAATGGAGAAGCAGAACCAGGGACCCACATGTTCAATAAAGTCACATCCCGGACTGAACGCAGCGGTAATTCCCGGATGTGTGCTTGTAGACCCAGGTGTCCACGCGTGCTCTGAGCTTCCTTGTCCCCTTCTCCCGTCGTCCTATCGATCCTCGGCAGGAGCCCAGGGTCGGGCCCCCGACTCTCCAGGCGGCAGGGCGGAGAGGGAGGGGCCCCAGAGGTCCAGGAAGAGGGAGAAAGGGAGAAATTCGAGAAACAAGCCACTCGGGGAGAACCAGACAAACCGGGTCCGGGCAGGGCGGAGCCGGGTCTGGGGCCCCGGAGTGAGGGGGCGGGCTCTCGGTGGGAGGGGCGCTGCAGAGGCCTCGGCTGCGGAGGACCGGAGTGGAAGGGTGGGGAGCCCCGAGACCCTGTGCGTGCTAGGGCGCCGCTTGGATGCGCGAGACGCGGCTCCCCAGGACCCCCGACACCTCCAGGAGTCCGGCCCAGGGGGCAGAGCTCCACTCTTGGCTCCGCCCCAGGCCTGATCCCCAAGATTCAGCGGGAGGGGGGTAGTTTAGGGAGGTGGGGACTCTGAGATGGCGAGCGAGAACTGGGGTGCGCGGGAAGGTGAATCCGCAGTGACGGGCGTTCTTGGGGCTGGGTGGTCAGAGAGACCGCAGGCCGGGGCCCGCCCTAGACCACGCCCCCAACCAACACCGCCCATCCACGGCCCCGCCCAGCGCCGGCCCCGCCCACAGGCCCCGCCCCTCTAGCCCGCAGCCCCCACCCCCCGCCCGGCTCCTCAACACAAACTTTCCGTCCCGCTCGCTCCCTCCTCCGCGCCCAGCACCTCCCGCTCCGGCCCGGCTCATTCCGTGCATTCCGGCCATCCCCCTGCCCACGACCCCCCTTCCCGGCCCCCCTCGCTACTCCCTCGGGCCCGGAGGAACGGCCCGGCGGAGCGCCCCCCGGAGCTCGGAGCAGGTAAGCCCGGGGGACGCAACTCGGAGGCCTCGCGCGCGGAGGTGACTGCTCGGGTGGCTTCTGGATGGCGGGGACGCGGGACACTCTGGGGGCTCTGAGCTATTGTCCAGCCTGCGCCCGAGCCCAAGACTTGGGTGCCGGGAAGTTTGGAGGGAAGGGGGGAGACGCTCTCCGGGAAGCCCCGCCCACCCACCCCACCCCCCCGCGACCCGGAGGCTGGGAAGCCCGGAGTGTCCCGGGTGCCCGGGCCTGGCCCCGCCGTGTGCCGGGGTGTGCGCCCGGAGCCGCGGGCTAGGAGGGCCTGCCGCCGGGACTCGTATCCGGGGCGCCCTTTGGACTCCGGGAGCCCGCGGGCCCCGGGCTCCACGCAGGCCTTGGCCAGGGCGCGTCGGTGTGAGCGCTGCTCGCCGCTGCGCTGGGACCCGGCCGGGCGTCGGGAAGCCACACTGCGAGCCCCGAGCGTGTGCGCACCCAAGGGGGACGCCTGTCCCCTCCAGTTCTGCGGCCCACGTCAGGGAGAGGGCTTCAGAGTCCCAGCCCCGAGCTCCAGGAGCCTCGCTCGGGACGCGGCTTCACTTGGGGCCTTCTCCGCACTTCTCCGGAGAACTTGTTAAGGCAATTGAGGGCATCTGTTTTCCCTTCCCACTCGGGTCCTCTCCATTGTCTGTCACGTCTTTATTCAATACTTCTTGGGAAGGGAGGCCGGAGTGCTGGTGTGGATCTGTTTTCTAGCCCCAGCAGGCCCCGGGGCAGTGTCACAGAAGCCCCTACTCTACCCCCACCCCCCATAGGGGCCCTGATTGAGGGCTTCGATTCTTAAAGAGCAAGAGAGAACGAGGTCCGGGGCCGGGCTCCTCGGGGCCTGTGTCCCGAGCTCTCCAGGTAGGGGCAGAACCAAGTCAGGCCTGGACTTGTAGCCCAGCCGGGAGGATGGGGGTGGGGGCTGGACACAGCTCTGAGGGGCTGGTGTCCACGGTGGCTCCGTGTATTCGCGCTCCCCTGGTCTGGTTCTGTGTACACACGGTTCCGCCTCAGTGCTGGGGTCTGGGACACCCTCCGGCGGGGGGTTGCTGTCGCCTGAGGCCAGGAGGGAAAGCAGATTGAAGCTGGAGGTTTAGGGAGACTATGGCTCTGCCCTTCCTAGCCCCCGGACCTCCCTCGGAGACTCCCGTCTCCACACTTGTGATCTCCACACTTCCAATCACTTGTTAAAGCCATTGAGGGCGGCTGGTTTTCCTTTCCCACTCGGGTCTTTCTCATTGTCCGTCACGCTTCTTTATTCTTTCATGGGAAGGACGTCTACTCACCGTGTGGCCAAGAGTAGACATGATGACTGGATACCCCTCCTCAGGGAGGGGCTGGAAGCCAGGCCTTCCCCACCCCCAGGGAGGGAGCTGTAATTAATGCTAATTAGCACTTTGGGGCTGGGGATGGTGGAACAGAATGGTCAGTGGTTGGCAGGAGATCTTTGAGTGTGTGCACACACACGTAGGTGAGTGTCTATCCAGAGCCCTGCACCCACCAACACTGTGAATTTTTACACCCTATCCTGTTATGCTGTCTGGAGAAGGGACAACTCAGCTGAGGTCAGGGAGACAGGTCTCTGTCCCCTGTTGGGCCAGCTGTATTGGTGACTGCTCAGGTGCCTAATCCCTGAGCCCCGCAGAGGCTTGTCCTGTCTGTCTTCAGTCTCCTCTCATGGAAACTGAACCTGGAGGGGTCTTGAGAGGTGGGTGGGTGGCCCCAGATGGTGCCAAGAAGCGGAGAATAAAGTCTTGGGGGGTATAGTTAAAGGATGGATGAGAGGTAGCCGAAGAGGGGTGAAAAAACAGGGAGGCTGTGGAGTTGGGGGTGCTTGCCCTTGTAAGTGGGGTTCAGAGGCCACTGGATGGCTGGCTACCCCCATCTTCAGTCCCAGAACCTCTCAGGGCCCCCTGGGGCTCCGTATAGGAGCTTGCTGGAACAGAAGCCACCAGTCATGTCCTCAGTGGATGCAGAGGTGCTGAGGGTCGGAGGGTGGACGCCTGCTGGAGGAACCAGGAGGTCCCAGCCTTGTCGCCCGTGGGTCACAGGAGCTGCGAGCAGCCCTAGGACCCCAGCCCGAGCCCCTCTGGTTAGAGCTGGGGGTCATCGGCAGGTTGCTGCGGTCCCTGTGAGCACGGCGCAGGTGCTACCTGTCTCCAGACCCTGAATCCAGACCCAGATCCCCAGAGCCTCAGCGCTTGGGGTTTCCTCGAGTGCCGATTGTTTCCTGGACTCCCTGCCAGGCCTGAAAGGACAGGAAGTGGTAGAGGGAAATGAGAGTGCGGCTGTGTGGGGCTGGGTTTGAGCAGACAGAGGAGCGAGAGGGTCATCTGTGGGGGACACACTGTGCATGGGAAAGGACCCAGAAACAGACTTGGTGACCATACGTGAGGAAAGCTGTCTGTGGCGGGGACGTGTGTGAGAGCCGCCGTGATGTTCTCCATCCTCGTGGTCGTGAGAGAAACTGAGACCTTGGGCTGGTGAGATGGCTCTCTCTGGGGGTAAAAGGGTGCTTGTCGCCAAGCTTGCTGACCTGTGTTCAGTGTCCAGGGCCCACGCGGTGGAGAGAGAGCCCATGAGAATCTGGTGTGTAAGTTGGTTGGGGAGTGGGATTTCTCTGTGTGTGTGTGTGTGTCTGAGTGTGTCCGAGAAGCTGCCTAGGTGACTCCCCCCCCCCCCCCCCCAGAGCTGAGGACCGAACCCAGGGCCTTGTGCTTGCTAGGCAAGCGCTCTACCACTGAGCTAAATCCCCAACCCCCCGAGGTGACTTTCTGTTGTCAGGCATCACACTGGGGTAATCGTGAAGGAAATTGTGAATCTGCCTGTGGCACTGGCAGTGTGAGGGACAGGTGATGCTGTGATGCTGTGTGAGGGGTGTTCCATGTGACCTGTCATGCCATGGTGTGTGAGGGACAGGTGACGCTGTGATGCTGTGTGAGGGGTATCCTATGTGACCTGTCATGCCATGGTGTGTGAGGGACAGGTGACGCTGTGATGCTGTGTGAGGGGTATCCTATGTGACCTGTCATGCCATGGTGTGTGAGGGACAGGTGATGCTGTGTGAGGGGTGTTCCATGTGACCTGTCATGCCATGGTGTGTGAGGGACAGGTGACGCTGTGATGCTGTGTGAGGGGTATCCTATGTGACCTGTCATGCCATGGTGTGTGAGGGACAGGTGACGCTGTGATGCTGTGTGAGGGGTATCCTATGTGACCTGTCATGCCATGGTGTGTGAGGGACAGGTGATGCTGTGTGAGGGGTGTTCCATGTGACCTGTCATGCCATGGTGTGTGAGGGACAGGTGACGCTGTGATGCTGTGTGAGGGGTGTTCCATGTGACCTGTCATGCCATGGTGTGGCCACTTCTCTCGCCAGTTGTGAAATGATGAGTGAGGTGGCTCTGGGTTTGTCTGTGTGACTGTTGATGACACTGTACATGGGTACAATGACAGGATCCACCGCCACTGATGTGTGTGAGGGTGCCGTGGGTGCTGAGGAGCTGAGCACGGTATTTGCATCCAGTTGTAAGTGAAGGCAGCCTGGGAGAGACAGCCAGTCTGTGGCGCCCTGTGTGAGAAACTGGGGTGTGACTGAGACTGACGCCGTGCGTGGTCACTGTCTCAGCTTGTGTGGGTGACATCCTCAGGGCTATGCCACACAGGGTGTGGGGGCCTGTGACCCTAATGCGTGTGGCATCTACCTGGAAGGCCTTGAAAAAGATACTGTAAAGCTGGGCGGCGGTGGCGCACACCTTTAATTCCAGCACTTAGAAGGCAGAGGCAGGGGGATCTCTGTGAGTTCAAGGACAGCCTGGTCTACAGAGCTAGATCCAGGACAGCCAAGGCTACATGTCTCAAAAAAAAAAAAAATACTGTGAAAGAGAAGGCATGCATGCCCAGTGGAATCCCAGCACTAGGGAGGCTGAGTGAGGCATGGGTTCAAGGCTAGCCAGGGCTATACATGAGACTCAATCTCCGATAGAGAGAGAAATGAAAAGGTCTAATGTGTAGATGTGATGATGTGTATGTATTTATTTTCATTCACACTTTCAACCCCAACACTTGAGAGGCTGAGGTGTGAGGATGGTTGAGTTCAAGGCCAGTCAGAGCTACAAAGTAAGACCTTTTATCAAAACCCAATAAGGAAAAAAAAAGTGGTTAAAATGATAAATTTTTGTTATAATACACATAATCCTTACTTGAATTTTTCCTTACACTTGTAAACCCCAACACTTGGGAGTACCACAAGTTTGAGAGTGGCCTAGGTTACAGGCGTGAAGACCTGAAGACCCGCTTTCATAAAGGGGTGGTGGGGTCCCTGAGATGGCTCAGTGGGAAAAGGTGCTTGCTGCCAAGCCTGATGTCCTGGGTTTGATCTTCGGAACCTATGTGGTGTGGAGGGAGGGTGGAAAGACTGCCCTCCACACGTGCACTGTGGTGCTGTGGCCTATGCACGCGCGCGCACGCACACACACACACACACACACACACACACGAACAAATAACACTATGATATATGTGAACATATATATATATATATATATATATATATACATACATACATACATACATACATACATAAAACACAGGAGGTGCCGGCCAGTGGTGCCACACACCTTTGATCCCGGCACTCAGGAGGCAGAGCCAGGTGGATCTCTGTGAGTTCAAGGCCAGCCTGGTCTACAGCTCGAGATCCAGGACAGCTAGGGCTACAGAGAAACCCTGTCTTGAAAAAAACAAAAAACCAGAAAACAAACAAAACACAGGAGACCACACAGTACTGTGGCTTCTGCCTCCTGTGACCCTGGAGAGGCAAGGTGGAAGCCTGTGTGCTTCTGGAGGACACTGAGACCAGATCACATCGCTGATTGCTGGCCGCCCAGTGGGTGACTTGGGGTGGGGGTGGATAGCCACATGTTACCTGAGCTCTGTGGGACCCCAGTTCCTTAGGCTAACTCTGGATCTCTGGATTAGGGTTGTGAAATGATGTGAAAAGACCCTGCAGAGTGGCAGAGAGGTTGGGAGGCATTCTGGGATCGGTCAGCTCCGTCTGCGGGAGGCTTGGGGCTTCTGAGGAGGGGGCTGTTCCTGGCCGGGGCTCCTAGGGGTGGTGGAGAGGGGCGGGGACCGTGGTTCTCAAATTGGAAGCACATTAGTTGAGCCGGAGAGGGGAGGCCTCCTCCAGTGGGCCTGTAAATTACTCCCTCCTGTGGAGAAGGGGTGCGGGTCCTCCCTCCCCAGCCTGGCAGGGTGTGGCTACTTGGCCGGTCCCTCCTGGGTCCTTAGACTGGAGGTGGGGGAGGCATAGAGCATCCCTACCCCCTCCCCTGGCCCATTCTGGTCCTAACCAGAGCTTGGCCACTTGTCGGGTGGGAGCCTCTGGCAGCTGGAGAACAGCTGGCTGCTGTGGGGGTGGGGTGGAGGGAAGAAAGGCTAGGGGGTGGGGAGGCCCAGCGGGCCCTTCCCAGCGCTGCCTCCCTGTCAGCCCAGCCCGCGGTGGAGCGCAGGGGAGCACTGATTTGCCCGCCTTGGCTTATGGCTCCTGGAAGTGAGCACTTGAGGGCAGTGGTCTCTGCAGGGCAGGTAGCCGCAGGGCCAGCTCAGCTCCTGCGCCCCGGGAAGCCGCCAAGTGCCACCTGACCACGTGCCTTGTCTCTGCTGTGCCCCTACCGGGGCACCAGCTCCCGGGGAGCCCTGGGCCCCGGCTTGGCCTTCCCCCTTCGGAGGGAGCCACAGGGCCTTTGCAGCCGACCAACTCTGGCCTCCATTCAGAGCGGTCTGGCCAGTTCTGCCCGTAGATCTGGCCCCAGGGCTGGGAGTGGGCAGCCAGGCCCCTTATCTCCTTGGGCCTCCTGGCCCCCTTCCTCGTCACCGGCCCAAGGCACCTTCTGACCCCGGGGCTGAGGGTCTGGAGAAGGGAGGAGGCAGGTGTGACTGTTCTGCAGGCTAAGGGTGAGGTGTGGAAGCCTCGGGAAAGCTAAAGCCATCCAGAAAACTCCGGCTGGAGGGAGAGGGTCTGTGGGGGGAGGAGCCGCCAGGCCCGGTCCCTCCCGCCTCTCTGTGGGTTCTGTCCCTCCTCTGCAGTGTCCTTGCCTCTTCCCCTGGGTGCTGTGGACCCATCCCTGGGTCTTCTCCCTCCCACCCCAGATGAGAGTCCACCGCCTGGCTGCCCCGGGAGCGGGGTGTCTGGCACTAGCTGGTCTCTGAGCTCTCCACAGTTCTCTCTGGTCTGAGCCTGCTGGCGACTCTTCTGGGGACCCCCCCCCCAGCCTTTCTGTCTATCCGGCCCACCTCACCCTCCATTCGCTGCCCCCTGTTCCTCTCAGAACGTAGTCTGCAGATGGAGGTTGTGTCTGGGAGCTACACTGTGTCCCCCCCCCCCCCACACCTGCCCCTCGAAGCTCAGCCTCCTTCCTGTGTCCCAGGTGGTTCCAGGGTTTGGGGGTGAGCACCCACACTCCAGGCACTGTCTTCATCACCATGGTGACCCCAGTGGCCTCCCACACCTCCTGAGGCGTGACCTCGGCAGAGGAGACCCCTACCTCCAGCATTGCCCATGCTGGACAGTGGAGAGCCTTGCAGGAAGGTGCTTCGGTGTGAGGCTGTTTGGGGGTTCCACCTATGTCCCTCGTGGGTACTCTGCCCTCCGGGGTGTGTCTCTAGAACTGTCAGCCCTGCAGGTGCCCAGGAGCCGTGTAGACTGTGTGTGTGTTAGGGTCCCTACTCCTTGACACCCCTCACCCCAATGCCCTTCCCCCTCCCCAGCTGCCCCATCGCAGCCAGGGGCTGCCCCGCCCCCAGTCTGTCCCAGCTCCCCGGCTGCTCTGTTCGCCATATTTGGCCACATGCTCCCGCGGGGGCGGGGCAGGACTGACATCACCCAGGAGGGGGGCATGGCTTGGATGAGGGGGAGACAGCCAGAGACTTGGGGGAGGCCAGCAAAGTTTCTTCAGAAGTCGGGCTGCCAGGTCCCCTGGGCACCGAGCCTGGCTGTTCCATCGGAGGCTGAGGGCCCAGGGGTCCTATCTCAGGGTGTGTCCTCTGACCCTTCAGCTGGTCTGACAGCTCCATGGCAGAGTCAGACCGATACCTGGGGAGGCAAAGACCCCCAACAGCTCCTCCAGTGTCCCCTCCCCCAGCTAGCACGGCACCTTGCCCCCTTCCGACTGTAAACGGAATAGAGGGGTTACAGACCTAGACAGTTCCTGTGGTGGGGAGCAGGATGGGGGTAGGGGCGTCTGCACCCAGCTGCCCACTGGCCACTGAGAGACTCCTGAGTGTCTTGGAAGCCACCAGAAAGGCTGGTCTTGTGCAGTGGTGTGGGGCACTTGAAGTTGTTACAGCCACTTGAGCTGAGGGGGCTCAGTGGCCTGGACCTCAGTTTCCTATCCAAGTGGTGGGTTTCACTGCCTTTTCCCTGTCCACATAGTCAGGAAGTGGGCAGCAAGGGCCTCTCTTCTCCCCGTGTACCTGCCCCCTAGTCCCCACCTCTGCCACGGACCAGTAACTCTGTTCAAAACCCAGCTCTATGACTTACGTGCTGTGTGTCCTTGGGGAAGTTGTTTAACTTCTCTGTTCCTTGGCTTTTCTCATGTAATAAGTAGGGTTAATAATGGTACCCCAGGGGCTGAGAGATGGCTCAGCAGTTGAGAGCACTGGCTGCTCTTCAGGAGGACCCAGGTTCATTTCCTAGCACCCACATGGCAGCTCACAACTGTCTGTAACTCCAGCTCCAGAGAGATCCAGCATCCTCACTCAGCGATGCATGCAGGCAAAACACCAATGCGCATAAACTAGATATAAATTATTAAAAAAATAGTACCCCAAAGGGTTCCTGTGAAGACTGAATGAGTCATTGTATAAAATTCCCAAACCACACCTGGCATGTGGCAGGTGCCACTGTTGGAAATATTAAGTCTAAATCTGATGTCTAGAGCCGTGTACAGTTGCATATATATGCTTGATATCCTACCACCTGGGAGGCTGAGACAGGTGGATGGCCAGCTTGGGCTACATAGTGAGACCTATCTCTAACATAGATGTAAAATGATCTCCAAGCTCATCATTTATTTGTTCAGACACTGCCATGTATATATAGAGAGATACAGATACATATATATAGATATAGATAAAGATATAGATCTCTGGTCTCCCAGTGTAGCTCTGGCTGTCCTGGGAACTCACAGAGATCCGCCTGCCTCTGCTTCCTGAGTGCTGGCATTGAAGGTGTACACACCACCACACTGGCAGATACTTTCTGTTCTTGCTTACCCAGAGCGAAGTGCACCAAGGGCTGGAGGCCCCCAGAACTGACTTCAGGTCCTGGTGTTCTGGGGTTGCAGGAGGTGTGAGGTGAATCTGAGGCTGTGTTCTTGGGGACAGAAAGGATGCATGGATCACGGGTGCTCATCTGCCATGTGGGCCAGGGCAGGCCTGCCTGTGGGTGGGGAGGAGGTATGGGAACAGGAAGTGGATGGAGGAGGCTGGACAGGCGGAGCCAGGCTGCTGGCTGTACCTCCTAGCTGGCCTCTGCTGCTCTGTCCTGACCACTCCCAGGACAGTGCCTGGCCCATGCTAAGGTCCTCTGTGGAGGTTCTCTTCAGTGACCTGTGGAGAAGGTGAGAGCAGTCTCCTCTCACAGCAGGGGCCTCAGTAGGCCTGCTTTGGTGCTGGTACGAGTGGGCAGTGAAGATCCTGGCTAGAGGTCTCACGCTTCTGCCCCAGGAGGGCTGCAGACACATCAGTCCTTGCCTGAAGTCACTCTGCTTCAGAACTCCCCGGGCAGTCATGTGCCTAGGGAGCCTCAGCTTTCTTGCTATGAATAAGCATCCTCCCCGCCTGCCTGTGCAGAGACTGACCAGATATGCAGGTGCTGTGTGGGGGCGGCTCTCACAGTCCAAGCTGGACACACTTGCTGTATGTAGCTGACAATGACCTTGAACTCTTGCCCAAGACTTCCAAGTGCTGAAGTTATTGGCTTATGCCATGCCCAGTTTTTTGTATTTTGAGACAGGGTCTCCATGTGTAGTCAAGATTGACCTTTGAAATTTGCGGTCTGCCTGTCTTAGCCTCCTGAATGCTGGGATTACAGGCAAACACCATGCCTGGCAAACTAGCAATCCTCCTGCCTCGGCCTCCCGACTGCATGATTACAGGTGTGCAGCACCTTTTGGTATATGTACTGTTATAGATGGTGACCAGGGAGCTCTCTCCCCTTCTACCTTTATTACAATTATTTTTTTTTTTCCTGTGTGTATGAGAGGGTGCTTGCGGGGTCAGAGGACAGCTTGCGGGAGTTAAGTTGATCTTGCCACCATGTGAGCCCCAGGAACCGAGCTCAGGGCATCAGGCTTGGCAAATTCTCTCGCCATCTTGTTGGTCCATCTCTTTCTGGGGGAGGGGGGAGGGGGGAGGTGGATCAAGGAAGGGTCAAGGTATCACATATCCCAGGCTGCCCCCAGAGGTGTTGGGTAGTGGAGGAGGCTGAACGCTGATCCTCCTGCCTCAGCCTTCCAAGTGCTGGGATTGCAGGGGTGCACCACCATACCCAGCTTCTATTGTGTTTTCAGGGTTTCCAGCCTGGCATTTTTAACCCTCATAACTCAAAGAGACCCTTTTTAGTTTTAAACTGTGTGTGTGTGTGTGTGTGTGTGTGTATGTGTGTGTGTGTGTACACCTGCCGGGTACAGAGGTGTCAGGGTTCCCTGGAACTGGAGTGACAGGCAGTTGTTCGCTGTTGGACATGGGTGCTGGGAATGGAACTGGGTCCTCCGCTCTTAACCTCTGAGCCGTCTCTCCAGCCCTCCAAGGGACCACTTTGACTTTTTACAGGCCCCACGCGCAGAGAAGTAAGCTAACTCGGCCAAGGGTCACACAGCTCTGCTCACGCTTCACCTCTGCCGGCCTTTATCCGGCCTGGAGCACCTGCCCCTGGAGTGGGGAGCACTAGAGTGTGGCCGCTGGGTGGGAAAACCCTGCCCTAACCCTCCTCATCTGCTGCTCTAGGCTCAGGCCGTCCAGGGGGCTCAGGCCCAGAGCCCAGGGCAACCACCACAATAGCGTCCAACAGCTGGACCGCCAGCAGCAGCCCCGGGGAGGCCCGGGAGGATGGGTCCGAAGGCCTGGACAAGGCGCTGGACAACGATGCGGAGGGGGTGTGGAGCCCGGACATCGAGCAGAGCTTCCAGGAGGCCCTGGCCATCTACCCGCCCTGCGGCCGGCGCAAGATCATCCTGTCAGATGAGGGCAAGATGTACGGTGAGTGCGTGGGGCAGGCCGAGGTGGGCGTGGCCCGCCCGCTGGCCCCGCCCCCTGCTCTCTGTCCCCTGCCAGACCGGTTGGTTGGGGGAACCCTGGCCGCCTGCCCGGCGGGCGAGTCCGGGCGGGCTCGAGCTGCGTGTGTCTGGGGCCTCCTCCAGCTGCACCTCGCAAACAGAGCCGGCCGCAGCCCACACGCGCCCCGCCTCTCCCCAGCCCTGCCGGCTGGAGGTTTCGGGGTGACTCAGGGGGGCAGGAAAACTGGGTCAGTCCAGTGAGCCTCTGAGCGCCTATGGCCTAGTGAGGTAGCACTAGACTCCCCCGACCCCAACACCCGGGACTGAGGGGGTACCATAAGGAGAAGTAGAGAGATGGGAGCCCCACCCTCTGCAAGGCTGGTCCTTAATGCCTGAACCCCACTCTTGGGACAGGAAGATGTTCTAGAGTGCCTCCACTGGGTGGGGCTGCCTGCCCACGTTGCACCCTCACCAATGGCAGGGCAGCCCCATGGGGTATTTTTAGACAAGGGGTTGGCGGGCAGGGAGGAGCAGAGGGGCCTGTTCTGTCATCACAGAGGAATTTGGGGAATGTGGCAGTTCTGGGGAGGAGAGGTTGGGGGGCTGAGTGCGCACCCTGGATGCTGACATACACCCTATGGTATGTATAGACAGCCTCCACCTTGCATAGCCTACTCCCCAAGTGGGCGTCTGGTGCTGAGCAGAGCCCCTACCCCAAGACTCAGATGAGTGAGTGGGTAACACCATGTGGGTCATTGACATGAGGACCCAGTGACGACAGCTTGACCCTAGCGTAAGAGACATGTTAGGGGCCTCCAGCTCCTGTCTTCCTTCACCAGAGAAGGGACGGCCTTGTTCAGGGTCTCCCATGATCAGGAGGAAGCCAGAGAGAACTGTTCACAGACAGGGGACCAGGGCTGAGACCCACCCACACCCCCAGCCTCTGAGCCTTGCTGGGAATGATGGCCGTGTGCAGGGGAGCCCTGAGTGAAGAGTGGCCGGGGTGGGCGCTCAGCCTCCCCTTGCACCCTCCCTCTTCCCGGTCCTCATTGGCTGTCTCTCTCTGACCAGGTCGAAATGAGCTGATCGCCCGCTACATCAAACTGAGGACGGGCAAGACCAGGACGAGAAAACAGGTAGAGAGATGGTCCTGGCCCCCTGCCACTCCACCCTTGGGTGTCGTGGGTTTAAGGACCACAGACTAGCCCACAGGGCCTGCTCACCAGTCAGGAAGACGGGCATGTGCCCAGTGGGGTGGTCAGAAACAGCCAGTGTAGTCTTGCTGGGGTCGGCCTGGAGGAGTGACACCAGAACTGCCTTCGGATGATGTGGGAGTTAACCAGGGAGGGGACCCTGCCGGCAGATCAGGCACGATACCAATCCCTACACCACACTTGTGTTAGCACACACCACAAAATTGCCAAGTGATAAGGTTCACACCATTCAGCTCGACTGTGGCCATACAGCCGCTCAGAGCCCGCCTGTCCTCCCCATGTCTTAGGAGTTCTGGTGCTGTAATAAAGACAATGACCAGCCGGGCGGTGGTGGCACACGCCTTTAATCCCAGCACTTGGGAGGCAAAGGGCAGGAGGATCTCTGTGAGTTCGAGGCCAGCCTGGGCTACAAAGTGAGTTCCAGGACAGCCAGGACTATTACACAGAAAACCCTGTCTCAGGGGGGAAAAAAAAAAGACCATGACCAAAAGCAACTTGGAAAGGATAGGGTTGTTTTGCCTTACACTTCCAAATAACAGTCCATCACTGAGGGAAGTCAGGGCAGGAACCTGCAGGCAGGAACTGAAGCCGAGGCCATGGGGGAACGCTGCTTGCTGTTTCTTAGACTGTCCAGGACCACCTTCCCAGGGATGGCACTGTCCAGAGTGGGCCGGGCCCTCCCACATCAACCAAGAAAATGCCACAGGCCAGTCTTGGGGCATTTTCTCAGCTGAGGTTCCCTCTTCCCAAATGACTAGCTTGTGTCAAGTTGCCATACAACTAAGAAACTTCTGGGGGGGGGGAGAGTTTAGTGACCCCTATTTGGTCCATGAGCTAGAGGAGGTGGAGCCAGGAGCAGGTGGTGCTGAGGAGGAAGGGTGGGAGCCCTGGTGGGGGGGTCAAAGAGTGGGGGCAGTTGTGAGGGATGTGGCCCTGCAGCTGCCAGGGCAGTGGCTCTGGGAGGCCAGCCAGGAGGTAGAGACTGAGACTGCATCCACAGGATGGGGGAGTGCCCACAGCTGTGGGTGACCAGGCAGGTGGCGAGTTGGGCGAGTTGGATCTGGGGTACCTGAGAGAGAGATAAGCTCAACCCCCAGCCCTCCCCAGAGTGCTGAGTGTGCACAGACAAGCCCCTCCTGCCCTAATCTCATCCTGGGAAGGGGGAGCCCTAGGGTCCCTGTCTACTGTGGCATTTAGTAATGCCTGATCTGGGCCTCAGACCTGGGCCTTCAGTACAGCTGGGTGGCCACTCTGGTCCCTGAGCTCAGGCTCCTGTACTTGGAGGGCCAATACCACCACCAGCTCCACTATGTGGAGCAGCACATGCCTGGACTCTCAACACTTGTAAGGCTGAAACAGGAGTTTCGTGAGTTTGAGGCCCCAGGATAGGATCTATCTCAATCCTCCACCCCCAGACAACACAGACTCTGAGGTCAAGCCTCAGTTCTGATAGTCTGCCCGACCTGGGCCCAAGTTTGCTTCCCAGCCTGATTCCTTGGCAACTGTAGATTGATCTGTGGACACCTAAACAGTTGAGTGCACCTGCTGCCGTTACAGCCACTGTGGTAAGCCACACCCATATTCTCAGGCACCTTCTGGTCAGCCCTGGGAAGGGGCTGACGGTAAGTTCAGACTGAGTCCACCTGGCCACATGTCCGGCCTCATTCTGACCCAGCATTGCACCTACTCCTGGCTAGGCTGTCCACACAGGACAGCGCAGCCATCTGGGGACTGGTGCCCAGATCTCCTGTCCCTTGTAGTGGTAGCACTTCCTCTCATTGAACTATGTAGCCCAGGCTGGCTTGGAACTCACAGAGCTCCACCTACCTCTGCTTCCCAAGTGCTGGATCAAAGGTGTGTGCCACCATACCCAGCACAACGCCTCCACATTAACCAGACAGCTAAATACCAAGTTGGGATTAAGTTCCCTGTGAGCTCCAGCTGTCAGAGCTGGCCCTGCCAGGGGAGGTGGTCCCCACTTAAGGGTCTGAAGGAAGCCTGGGAGGATAGCTTGCCGATGAAGCCGATGGTCCCCAGAGCTACACAGCCTGGGTTTGAATGTCAGCTCTGCATCCAGCTGTGTGATCCAAGATGCATGGCCGAGTCTCTCTGGGCTTTGACCGGGCCGTCTGAAAGTCGGACTTGCTGCAAAGACCAAAGGAGTTGGGCTTACGAAGCTTGGAAAACGTCAGCACGTGTGTTTGGTGGCCATCAGTATTGTCAGGGAAGAGGGAGCCTCTGCTGGGGCTCCAGAGCAGGGGCCTGTCAGAGGAACGCCCAGCTAGGGGGTGTTACTGGGGTTCTCAAGTCCAGAGCGAAAAGAAGTTTCTTTAGGGGAGTAAAAAACTTCCAAAGAAAGCCCACAGCTGCTGCTGCTGCTGCTGCTGCTATTGCCCACGGAGCGGTGTTGATGGCATGTGGGTCTGCAGCCTGTCATCAGTGCCCGGACTGTGCCAAGGGCTGTCATACAGGCTGGGCACTACGGGCCTAGGATTAGCTCAACTTTATCTTTCTTAGAGGCAGCAAGGAGCAGGGTGCTAGGAAAGAAATCCTTCAAATAAGAGCACCTACTGTGTGCATAAATCTGTCCGTATCTGTCCATGGAAAGGCATGCCTGTGTGGTTCCAAAGCTGAAAGAGGAAGACAGGGGAGGGCCAGGCTGAGAACCAGGGTAGACAGACAGGTTGGAGAGACCTGATAGCTTTGCAAGCCTTTAATCCCAGCATTTGGGAGGCAGGGGCAGGTGGATTTCTGTGACTTCAAGGACAGCCAAAGCTACAAAGTGAGACCCTGACCCCCCCCCCCCAAAAAAAAAAAAGCAGCTGTGGCTTCTGTGTACATCTAATGCTAGGAGGAGCCACGGCTAGCCTGTGTGGGGTCCTCAGAGGTGGGATTCCTGAGGAAAGGCCCACCCACTTCCTTTGGGTCAGGTGCAGCCCTTGCCTGAGCACAGAGCAGATCATGGACTGGGGGCTGTTCTGCGAACATCTGACACAGCAGTGCACAGTGGTCCTTGAAGCCACTGTGTGCTCTTAATTCAAGGCCAAGAAGAAACAATTGACAGTACCAATAGGCACGTACCCACTGAGATGCTCACGTTCTCCCCTTGGACCCTGGCCCCCCAGAGATGAGGGCTGGGGTGCTCCCTCCACCCTGGCCATCCTGGCTGTGCCTCCTCACCATCTGTTTTCCCTTGTGGCGGGGCACACCCCGAAGGTGTCCAGCCACATACAGGTTCTGGCTCGGAAGAAGGTTCGGGAATACCAGGTTGGCATCAAGGTACGTTGGGTGCCTGGCAGGGCCTCCAGCCCTTGCTGGGCCTCTTCTGTGGCGCCTCACCCATGCTGCAGGCCTCGGCCGGCTCTCCAGCCCACTGTACCTCTCTCTCTGGCTCGAGCTGAATTCCTCGCCTCCCTCTCCTCCCTCTCCTCTGTCCTTTGCTCTCTCTCTCTTTCCCTACAGGTCTCTAGTCACTTGCAGGTTCTAGCCAGGAGGAAATCTCAGGAGATTCAGTCCAGGCTGAAGGTATGGGTCCTGCCACTTGGCCGAGCTCTGTCCAGAACAGGGCTGAGACACAAGTGACAGCAGTGAGTTTGAAAGCCCCCAGGTGCCTGCTGTGGTGACACTTTAACCCCAGCACTCAGGCAGAAGCAGGCAGGTCTGAGTTCCAGGACAGCCAGGGCTACACAGTGAGACTCTTGTCCCCAAAACCAAACACAGGCTGCCAGGGTTCCCACAGCCCCTGGTGACTGACTGGACAGAGGGTGGCCAGCGTCCGAGAGAGCGCTACTCCAGCCTGCCTCTCCTCTGTCCCCCTGCTCTTTCTCCTGACTGTTGCTTGCTAATGGCCTGGGGATGTGGAGGATGTGAAGGGTGTTGGCTGCAGCTCAGCAGGGGTAGGCTGTTCAGGATCTCCTTGTCCCTCCCTGCCTCTAAATCTTCCAAGCCGATGCTCAGTTCTAGGAGGGACAGACTCATGGTCCTTTTTCTTCGTCCTCACCTTGCCGGGCACCCCCTGGCTGACAAGCACTGCCTCTCAGGTTTGGGAGGGCACCCAGCTGCCTCTTGGCTTCCTTGGGAGCTGACAGCCAGGGCACGAGGTGGGGGTGGGTTGCAAAAAACCATGTCTTCTCCTCCCCCCCCATCCTCACATGTATCTAATCCTCTGTCCCTTTCTCCTTCACAGGCCATGAACCTGGTAAGTGACCCAGCGGCCCTGGGGAGGGGCCTGAGAGCACCTAGGTGACAGGAGCAGAGGGGTGGCACAGTGGTGGCATGCTCACCAGGCACTTCCCACCCTCAGTGCAGTGCTCAGCATAGGAACAAATCAAAGCTGCTGAATTAATCGTGGAGTGAATTTGCTTTCATAGAAAAGTCACAGATAATTGGAGTGTCCAGGAGGAGTGTTCAGTGTCTATGCAGATGCTGTGTGTGAGAGAGATTTGGGCACCCTGTATTTTAGTATATGAGAGAGCCCAAAACCAATTCCCTCAGGGATTGCAAGGGACCACTGACTGGGGCATAGATAAAGTAGGATTCCATACTGTGGGCTGTGCCCAGAAAGGACAGACAGACACCAGTACACTGGAGTCAGAGAGGTAGATACTACTGAATCCACAGTAGAGCTGGACCTAGAATTCTCACCTGAAGAGCCTGGCCCAGACCTCATGTGACCACTGTCCCCCAGGACCAGGTCTCCAAGGACAAAGCACTCCAAAGCATGGCGTCCATGTCATCTGCACAGATCGTCTCTGCCAGTGTCCTGCAGAACAAGTTCAGCCCGCCCTCCCCTTTGCCCCAGGCCGTCTTCTCCACCTCCTCAAGGGTATGGGGGGGCTGGGGGCTGGGGCTGGGCTGGGGTGTGGCCAGGGTTCCTGAGTACTGAGGCCCTAGCTTTGTCCACAGTTCTGGAGTGGTCCCCCTCTGCTAGGACAACAGCCTGGACCGTCTCAGGAGTAAGTATTGCCCATGTCTTCCCTGAGTCCTTCCCTCCTCCCTGAGCCCTGACTGTCAACATCCCTGTATTTGTTTCCTACTTGGGAACCAACGGTAATGTCTGCCTACCACCAGGTAGGGAACAAAACTCAGGGTTCTTAGTTCTGAGAACATACTGACGGATGCGGTGAATAGCTTTTTGAGGGGAGTGTACCCACCCACCAGCTGTGGGATGCAGCTGCTGTCATCAGGGTTAAAACGTGGAGGGAGGCCGGGCGGTGGTGGCGCACGCCTTTAATCCCAGCACTCGGGAGGCAGAGCCAGGCGGATCTCTGTGAGTTCGAGGCCAGCCTGGACTACCAAGTGAGTTCCAGGAAAGGCGCAAAGCTACACAGAGAAACCCTGTCTCGAAAAACCAAAAAAAAAAAAAAAAAAAAAAAAAAAAAACGTGGAGGGAACAAAAAGGTGGTGGGCTAGCCTGTGAGCATGCACTTTGAGGCATCAGCTGAGGGGATGCAGGGGAGGGAAGGACTGGGCAGATGAAGGGTGCTGAAGACCTCTAACTCACCATATTCCTGTCCGCAGCATCAAGCCCTTTGCCCAGCCTGCCTACCCCATCCAACCTCCCCTGCCACCGACGCTCACCAGTAAGTATCCCGCCAGGCCATCTGTACCTCTGGTGTCTGCCCTTCTGTGTGGGACCTGTATCTGTACTGGGGTGGGTGGCAGCCATTGGGCTTTGATAAGTTTCTATTTATTCCCTGTAAAGAAAGACATCAACATCTTCACAGAATTCCACTCTAGGTGATGGTATTTTAGTTTTCTGTGTGAACACACATTAATAGTGGCATGCAAAAACATCCTGTGACTACTACTACTGCACACCACCACCCCTTGGAGAGTAAAGCCCAACCCGGCAGTCCACCATGCGTGGCAGGGCAGATGAGCTACATCTTTACCCTTTTAGGTTATGAGTCTCTGGCCCCGCTGCCCCCAGCCACTGCCTCCTCTGCCTCTGCGCCTGCGTGGCAGGACCGAACCATCGCCTCCTCCCGGCTACGCCTCCTGGAGTATTCTGCCTTCATGGAGGTGCAACGGGATCCTGACACGGTAATGTGGGGATGGTGGGGAAACTGGCCTGTGAGGGAGCACCAGATGCGGTCCTCCAGGCTGACCCTGGTTCGGCCCTCCCCACAGTACAGCAAACACCTGTTTGTGCACATCGGCCAGACAAACCCTGCCTTCTCAGACCCACCCCTGGAGGCGGTGGATGTTCGCCAGATCTATGACAAGTTCCCTGAGAAGAAGGGGGGACTGAAGGAACTCTACGAGAAGGGGCCCCCAAACGCCTTCTTCCTTGTCAAGTTCTGGGTGAGGCTTCTTCTCCCAACCCAAGATGGGCAGCTCGCCCAGCTCCTTGCCTCTGCTCTCCTCCATGACCGGCGGGCCCCTGGGCGGGACCTGCAGGCCTCTGGGTAGGTGGGACTGGAAGCATGGAGGTGGGGAAGCGGGAGGCTGGCCTCTGGCCTCTGCAGCACTTGGTGTCCTCCCCACAGGCTGACCTCAACAGCACAGTTCAGGAGGGCCCTGGGGCCTTCTACGGGGTCAGCTCACAGTACAGCTCAGCCGACAGCATGACCATCAGTGTCTCCACCAAGGTGTGCTCCTTCGGCAAGCAGGTGGTAGAGAAAGTGGAGGTGAGCAGGGGGTCTGAGGAGGTGGGTGGCAGGCACAGGTTAGTGACACCCAGTGACGCTACTGCCCCACTCTGCAGACTGAGTATGCCCGCCTAGAGAACGGCCGCTTTGTGTACCGCATCCACCGCTCACCCATGTGCGAGTACATGATCAACTTCATCCACAAGCTGAAGCATCTGCCTGAGAAGTACATGATGAACAGCGTGCTGGAGAACTTCACCATCCTGCAGGTGCGAGGCTCTCGGTGGCTCAGCCGGGACCTCAGGCTAGCTTGGAGAGGTCTGCCCAGCCACTGCCCCTGCTCTGCTGAGTCCCACTGGTTCTCTTCCTCCCTGCCCCCACAGGTGGTCACAAGTCGGGACTCACAGGAGACACTGCTTGTCATCGCTTTTGTCTTCGAAGTCTCCACCAGCGAGCATGGGGCACAACACCATGTCTACAAGCTTGTCAAAGACTAGCATACCTTTGATGTCCACAAGGATGCAAGATGGACTTCTTCCACACACCTGCCTGCCTGGTCTCCCAGGGTGTGGGTTGGGGAACTCACCCACCCATGGGTTTCAGGCTGGGACCCAGGCTGCCTCCCTGGCCCCAGCACACACGCTCCCTGCCACTGTTCTGCGCTTTACTGGAGTGAAGAGGGCTCCATGGTGATGTGGCCTTCCTGGGCATTGACCCACAGATGACCGGGCTCCACCTGGCCTCAAGTGACATCAGAGTTGGGGGATGGAGGACACCTGTGGGCTTAGTGCATGGTCTCTGGCCCCCAAGGGAGTGTGATGAGCAGGTGAGGTAGATCAGAGATGACAGAGAGGCAGCTTGCAAGGCTGCCCTGGTACAAGGTGTCAAGTTGGAGGCTGGGTTAAGGAGAAGGGCCCACACTTCTTTGTACCTTTCTGGGCACCAGCCTGTTCCCAGGCCCCTTGCACAGCAAGATTGGGTCTCTTGATCAGACAAAGTGCCAAGATGGAGGTCCACACAAGTGGGCAGAGCCTGAGCTTAGGTTCGGCTACCTCCCTAGAACAGGGCTGGTTACAGGGGAGGGGGCTGTGTTGGCAGAGCGGTACAGCTGAGCTGGAGGCTGAACAGGGTGCTGCCCTGTTCTCCCCAGCACATCAGCTACTAGGCACCCCTTCAGTGTCCCAAAGACAGGTGGCAGGGAACAGGAGGCTGGAACTTGAAGAGCCCTTGTCTCCCCCCCACCTCCCCTGCTTTCTCCACACCCAGGCCCCTGAGCAGCGTCAACTGGCCTGTCCCCAGGTCCCCTGGGTATTTATGAGTTCCAAATGAAGTACTGTGTCCCTCCTCATCCTGCCCGAGCTTTCTGAAGGTCTTCACCGTTTGCATACTGCTCAGGCCACCTCCAAACCCCACCTAGGTTTTATAACATGTATTATATGTATTTTTGTGTATTTTTAAATCCAGCTGTGATGGGCTATATCATAAACAGCTCAAGGCAGGGGTCTGGCTCCTGCGAAAAAATTAAAAGCTGTTTCTGGGTCAGGACAGTTGTGTGTCATGTGCAACCTCCCACCGTGGCCTGTACTCTGATATGGTACAGAGACGCTGTGATCAACCACCACCTCATCACTCATGCATGCCCAGCATCGTCTGGACATCACCTTAGTGCCTTCTGGGACAGCTGCTGCCAGGTGTGTAGGTTACCAGGCTGGGCCATCAACTGAAGGTCTTCAGCAGTCACTCCTGGAGATGCCCAGGCTAGACTAGGCATGCTGGTGACCAGTTGAGCCCTGCGATTCTACCCTAAGGATGAGAAGCAGAATGAGGCCCCGAGCCCGCCACTACACCCCACAGCCTGCAGGGGGAGAGCCCTGGGTAGGATGCTGGCCTGTGACATTCAAGTTCCCACAACTCCTACAAATACCTATCCTTACACCAGGCTTCACCTGGCAAGCCTAGTCTCACTCAGGTACAACCTTCAGATTTACAGGTGAGGCTTGTGGACATCTCCCTCATCTGTGGAAGTAAAGCCTTCAAGCCCTCCGGCTTTGACCCTTCCTTAGGAGGGGCCTGCCTGGACCCACTCTGTTCACCATGTGACAGGATTCTGTCTTTTTGGCTCTGGGTTAGCCGTGGCTACATGCTTAAACCCAGAAGTGAGTGACCCCTAAGGTGGCCTTGCCTGTCACTACCACAGCCCCCTGGAAACATTTCAACGGCCCAGAGCTAAGCTACACCTCACCTCTAACCATACTGGAATTAGCTTTCAGCTGGGCTGAATCTAGAGCCTTGCTCACAAAAGGGTCCATCTACAAGTAGGGAAACAGAAAGCAACACCTAGATGTGGGCCAAACCTGCTGCTTGGGACATGCCCTGCAGCTGAACCCTCACTCTGGGAGTACCACCACTCCCTAAGTCACAGGAAGGATCTACAGAGGCTGTAACTGAGCTCACACACACAGACCAGGGGTATGGTAGCACTAAGGTTTATTGGGGCGTCTTAGTACAGACGCTGGGGCTTGCCCATGGTGCTCTTGATGTACAAAGCCCGGACATTTTGCCAGTTCTTCTTGAGCAAGGACACCAAGAAATTGACAGCCAGGTGGATGTTGTAGACCAGCTCATCATCGGTCATCTTCACGTGGCCAACAGCAACAGCCAGACACAGCACCTGCACAGAGGTCAGGCTAGTGAACGTCTGTGGCAGGCCTGGCTCTTCCAGGTGTAGGCCAGGGTTCGTCAGAGTGCTTCACTCTGCTTCCCACCTTTAGCCAGCCATGCTGTGCCAAGGACCACACTCGGTTCCTCTTAGCACCATGACCTCCCCGGAGCGCAGACCCACCTTCTTCATCTGGAACTTGATCGTGGACTTGACCTCATCCACTTTGGCCACCATGTTTTCATTGTGTGTCAGCAGGGAAGGGAACTTGCCAGCCTTGTTGAGGCCTGGGCCCAGGATACGGGGGATCTGCTTGATCAGAGACTCGGAGGCCAAAAAGGCATCGTACTTCTTGGCTGTGAGGGCAAGTCATGGGCCACTTACATCCAGGCCAGGAAAGCAGAACCGACTTCTAAAATCTTCAGTAGTGCAGGTCCGCATGTGGTCCCCCCCCCCCCCCAGACCCTGCACTACATGATGACCGACCCACAATCCACAGCACACTGCAAAGGACCGAGGGGCCACGGTGGCCTCTGGCGGGGTGTAACCCCAGCATTCACTGAGCCAGGTGAACGCTCCACGTGGTGGCGCAGGCCTATAACCAACCCTAGCTATCTGAGAAACCCGCAGCAGGACTGCTGTGTGGTGTGGACACTGGTTTGAGTGGGTGCCACACCACGTTGCAAGCAGAGCTGTCAAGAGGTCTGTCTAATACCGCAGTGGGGGAGAGGAAGCCTGCAACAGCATCCACCAGACCCCAGGTTAACACCACCCAACAGCTGGGTAGGCCCACTTCAGAGTGACGGCCTCCATCGCATGGGCCTGCGGGTGCTTTCCGGACCGCTGACCCATGTGAGGCCCGCTGTGGTGGTGAGGCGAGCCCGTGAACCGCCTTCAACACTAGCACCTGAGAGGGGCAGCCGGGGCTGCCGGGAGGCCATCTCAAGAGTGAACCCCAAGGTTGGGGAGTTAGCTCAGTGGTAGAGCGCTTGCCTAGCAAGTGCAAGGCCCTGGGTTCGGTCCTCAGCTCTGGGGTGTGTGTGTGGGTGTGTGTGTGTGTGAACCCCAGACATGGCACCCAGCTGCCCCTACCGAGCTTTTTGACCAGCTTCTTGTTCTTGTTCAGCTTCTTGAGCGCCTCGATGTCCATGTGGGGGATGTCCACGGCCTTGGCCTCATCACAGTGCTGCTGGTCCCCCAGGACGCACACCGAGAACTTGGGGCGCGGCGTGGACTTGAGCCTGCGTTGGGGGGGAGGGGGGGGAGGGACAGCAGGTCACGGCCAGTCCCCAGTGCCCGGGCGGGTGACCGTGGAGCCTGGGGCGGCAGCGGGCCCCGAGTCTTACCCGGCGCTGGCAACGCTAGCCTGGCTTCTCAGGCTAGCCGGCGGGCTCGGCCGAGGCCTCCCCACGCCTCCCCTCTTGTTTTAAGACCCAGGGTGGGGGTCCGTCCGGCCAGCCTGCCCGGAGCAGGCCGCCTGAACTACCCGGGCGCGTCGGGGTCCCCGTGCCCGTCTCGGGGGCTCGGCCACACGGGGACCCCGAGGGGCCGGGTGGGGTCAGAGCGGTGCCAACCTGACGGTGCCCGAGAAGCGCTTGTCCTTCTGGGGGTCGTAGTTCTTCAGGCTGATCTGCAGCTCCACCGTCTCCAGGAACCTACGCGGCAGGGGCGACGTCAGCGGGGGGCGCCGGCCCGTCCGTCCGTCCGTCCGCCCCGTCCGTCCCACCCGCCCCGCTGTCCCGTCCGTCCGTCCGCCCCGCTCACCCACCCCCCCGCTGTCCCGCCCGCCCGTCCGTCCGTCCCGCTCCCCCACCCCCCCGCTGTCCCGCCCGCCCGTCCGTCCGCCCGCCCCGCTCACCCACCCGCTGTCCCGCCCGTCCGTCCCGCTCCCCACCCACCCGCTGTCCCGCCCGCCCGCCCGTCCGTCCGTCCGCCCCGCTCGCCCACCCACCCGCTGTCCCGCCCGTCCGTCCGTCCGTCCGTCCCGCTCCCCCGCCCGCCCCGCGCTCACTTGCGGCGCTTGCGCTGGTTCCCGTGCAGGACCTCCCGCACCGCCTCGTACAGGGTGTCGCGAGAGACTTTGCTGCTGTCGGGGAGAAACGAGCGCGCTCAGGGCCGGCCATGCTGCACCCCGGGGCGGCCCCGGGGCCCCGCGCGGACGGCCGTGGCCCCCGGCACGCCGGGAAGAGGCTCGCGACGGGAACAGCCGCCGGCAGGGCCCCCGAGTCTGGCCGCAGGTCACCCGCGGGGCCCCCGGGGGCCCGGATGGCGGCGGATAGCGCCCCCCGACCGCCGCTTACCTCATGGCGGCGGCTGCGGCGGCGGTGAAAACCGGAAAAGAGAACCGAGCGCTGTGCGCTTGCGCTCAAATAGCGCTCCTGTTCTCGCGAGAACTGCTCGTTCCGGCGCACGGTCCGCCGCTCAGCCTGGCCCGGGGGAGCGCTGCCGTTTGCGGCCGCTGGGGGGCGCCGCCCCGCGGCTGCACCGTGGGAGCCGTGCAAGGACCCGCAGGCGCTGGGATGGGTTCCCTGATTCCCACCTAGCTGAGGGGCTGGGGCGGGAGCACTGAGGTCGGATTTCTGCCGACTCCCTGTCTTACAAGCCTGACCTGTCTTCCACAGCAGCACCAGAACTGTTTCCTTCATCGCCACATTTGGTGGGGAGCCCCGGGGAGCCCCAGGGCAGCAGCTGCCCTCACTACCCCGCGCTTGTGCCGTAGTCCCGCCACCACTCGTGGGCAGAGGCGCCGCTGACGGGCATAGCTGGAGGACACGATCCTCGTTGAGATCTGCAGAACTGAGAAGCGTCCTGTGACTAGATTAGGATCAGATGTGCATCGTTTCAGCGCAAGCCTCCCCCTGGGAGGAGGCGCCCACCAGACTGCCGTGGCCGTCTGCATACACCGCCCCGACTCAGCCTCCAGGCAAGATGGACTTTTGGACAAATGCCCCCCCCCCCCCCCCCCCGTCTTTTCTCAATTAGCTGGCATTTCAAACAAAGCTGTCCTTGCCTGACACCCCACCCCCACCCCCGTTTTTGCAGTTAATAGAAGCAGGGTCAAGGGTCCCTGCAGGGCGCCTCCACATCTGGGGTGACTCACCCGGATCTTGAGGAGGGAGGCAAGCTCCTTTCGGCCACCCTCTCTGGCCAGCACCCACCATGGCCAGGGGCAGGTCTGGGAATGGTTCATCTTGCCCGGGCACATTCGCAGCACACTCAGGGACAGTAAAGAAAGCTCACAGGGTCAGGGAGGGAGTTCAGTGGCAGGGTAGAGCTTCAGGTGCTACCCAGCCACAAAGGCCAACGTGGAGAGGTTCTGTTGTTTTTCTCTTAAGCTTTGTTCCCCAGACCAGGCCTTATCCCTAAACTGACTTCCCACCTCCCTGAAACAGGGACTCAAGACTTCAGAGGAAGCTGTGGTCTGTCTGAGACGCACCCAGAAAGTTCTGTTCCCCACCCACAACAGGACTCAGCTAGGAGGGTGCTGCCATGAACTTTCCTAACTCAGTACCATCTGTGTGCTAAATTAACATGTGTGCTCAATTTTTGTTTGTTTTTTCCCAGACAGGGTTTCTCTGTGTAGCCCTGGCTGTCCTGGAACTCTGTTTAGAGCAGACCAGGCTCAAACTCGGAGATCCCCCTGCCTCTACCTCCTGAGTGCTGGGATTAAAGGCGTGGGCCACCAGACCCAGCTGTGTGCTAAATGTTTCGTGAGCGAGGTACCTGCACAGGTGTTGTGGGAATACAGACGTCCAACAGGTCTGCAGCAGGCACTACGTGACTTTTCTGCCTCCTTTTCAGCCCACAGAAGCCCAGGCATCCTTCAGATCCCAGCTTGAATGTTACCTGTGGCTGAAGATGGAGCTCTGCGGTGGAGCATTAGCCTAGCAGGCCCAAGACCCGGGTTTCCATGCCCAGCACTGAAACAAAAGTTATCAGCCCAAGCCCTCCCTCCACAGTAAGCGGTCACCCAGGCCACCACATGCCTTGATACTCCACAGGCAGCTCTGACAGGCCTGCCACAGCAGCGGAGGGTAACACGTGACCTGACTGACCCTAAGCTAACTTCACAACTCCGTTTAAGGGACTTCCCCTCACCGGTTCTCACTGAACAGGGGTGGGTGTGGGTAAGGGAATGAAGGGTCCAGAGGTCATGGAAAGTAGGCACTGCTTCTAAGAACACAGTATTTTTGACTTTCTTTGTATTTGGTAGGTGTGTGTTTGTGTGCATTTGTGTTGTGCATGCACGAGCACTCTGGGATGCAAACATGCCACTGCACAAACCTGGAGGTGACAGTCCTTGCCTTCCGTTTTGTCTCAGGCTAAGCTGGCCCCCCAGCTTTGGGGGATCCTCCTGCCCCCATCTTGCCATAAGAACAGAGGTGACAGATACCCAGCTTTACATAGGTTCTGGAGATTCAAATTAAAGTCCTAATGCATTCAGCAAGCTCTTGCTCATTCAGCCATCTCCCAGCCACACCCACCATTTCTGAGAAAGGGTCTCTCGTGTAGCTGAGGCTGGCCTTACACTGTGGTTGAGGATGACCTTGAACTTCCGATCCTCCTGAGTGCTGGGATTACGGGGTGAGCCATGTGCTTGGACGAACTTTTTATTAAAAACTACTACAAAGTATTCAGTTCAGAAACAAAAGAGAAGGGTCACAACATACACCTGAGCACAAAAGACTCCCCCTGAGCACACTGGAACCCCGGCTGTCCCAGGACACCACCCATCCACCACTGGCCCTCCACCGTCCCTGCACTGTGATCAGGAGTGGCGGGCAGCGTGGAAGCCTAGGGCCTCCTCTCTGAAGTCAAGATGGCCTCTGCACAGCCAGGAGTGGCGGGCAAGAGGCAGCTGACTCCTGAGCTGGCTGTGCTTCGTGTGAGTTCTGAGGCACGGGGTGAGGGAATCGTGTCCCGTGGGTGGTCAGTGGGTCAGGTGTCTCAGTGCCGCCTGCAGGGACTTCTTCAGGAAGGTGGCGTTGGGCTCCAGGGCCACAGCCAGGTCCAGGCTCTGGTGCTGTGTGATCTGGAGAGAAGGAATCGGGCTAGGACTGAGGAGGCCTGGCTCCCCATCTCCTCACCACCCCACAGTCCTGCGTAGGATGGAGAACGGAAGCCAAGGGCAGGCTCCTGGCAACAGAACCTTACTACTTCTTGAGGTGAAGCAAGCACCGGAAGGACCTGGAATTCTACCAGCTGTAGAGCTCAGAGCAGGCCCTGCTGCTGGACGGAGGTTCAGGGGTGTCTCACATGGCCCTCCTGACCCGTCCAGGCTCCCGATGAGAGAGGGTCAGGGACACACCACCATGGTCGCCACACCCTTCGGACCTGTTCCTCTCTCTTCCCGTGGGGTTCAGGCTCCTCATCTCCACTCTCCAACCCCCACTCCTCAAAGCAGACAGAGGCACAGTCCCTCCCCGGATGAAGGTCCCTGCAGGCTCCCAATGCCTCTAGAGGGCAGCCCTGACACCTCTCTCTAAAGGGGGCCCCTTCTGTGATCTAGAGGCGTCTCTGGAGGAGCCGGCAGCCCCCAAACCTCAGAGCACACACAGATCCAGATTCCCACTTTCCCGAGGTCATGGAATGCAGCTGTGTGATGGCCGACCTTGGCTGTCACCAGATACAGCTGGGTAAAGAGGAGCCTTAAGTGAGGAAGTGCCCCATCGTACCGGCCTGTGGGCATTTCTGTAGATTGTCAGGTAACACAGGAGGGTCAGCCCACAGTGGGCAATGCTACCCCTGGCCAGGTGATCCTGGACTGTATGAAAAAGCAGGCTGAGCCCAGCATAGCGGCCCAGGCCTTTAGGCCCAGCACTCCGGAGGCAGAGGCAAGAGGGTCTCTGTGAGTTTGAGGCCAGCCTGGTCAACATAGAGGGTTCAGGCTAGCCAGAACTACAGAGCCTATCAAGCAAGAAGCCCTGTATTCCATCCCCAGCACTACATAAACCAGGCCATAGTAGTTTCCCCTATAATCCTAGCACTCGGGAGCTGGAGGCAGGAGGATCAGATGTTCAAGGTCATTTTGGCTGCAGAGCAAATTCTGAGCTACATGAGATCGTGTCTAAAAACAAAACAAAACAAAAGCCTCTCTGGCCCATGACCTTCTGGGCCACACTGCTGGTCCCACAGAATTTCCTAGCCTCTACCCCTCATCTGTAAAGAGGGGCTACACACAGACACACAGCCCCAGCAAAACAGGAGGCCGACGCGGCAGGACACAGGCCAGGGGGCCGAGCCTAAGCGAGGTAGCAGACCCTCATCTCAAAACAAAACCCACAGAAAGGCGCTAACAGTGTCTGAGGGCTGATGCCTAGCACAGGCTAGCAAGCTCACAGCATTTTGTATTTGTCTCACTATGTAGCCCAGATTGGCCTTGAACTAACAGCAATCCTCCTGCTTCAGCCTGCCCCACACATTCACCAGTCCCCAGTAAGACTCAGCTGCCCTCCTCCTGTCACCAGATGCTTGTGCATGTCCCCTCACAAGCATGACAGCTGAGGGGCGGGGTCAACTCAAGGGGAAGGACAGCATGGTGCTGTCCTAACCTCCCAGCGCCCCACACACCACTGCCACCAGAGATGCTGGCCCCACCAGTGAGCCCCGTGGACACTCACGCTGGCCTGGTACTTGGTCATCACTGTCAGCATCAGCTTGGCATAAGCCATGGAGGTGGTGGCCGCCGGTCCCTCTTTGCAGAGCCTTTGCACCAAGACACTGAACACCTCAGAGGTCATCTCCACCTGCAGGCATTGGGACATGGGACAGTGTCCTAAGGCCAGCCCCGGGTTCGACCCCAAGCTCTCCATCTCCTAGCAGGTAGCTGAACACAGTGCTCTAGAACGGGTCTAGAAAGTTCCTCCACAGACCCACGTGTTGAAGGCTTGGTCTCAGGGTTTGTATAAAGGGGACAGTAGTAGCCTGGCCCCTATTCTCTCTCTGCTTCTCGGCTACTACGACTTGAGGGGCCTACCCAACCACACACTCCACCATGATGAGCCTCATACAGGCCCAGGAGCCACGGAGCCAAGCACAGCTGGACCCTGTGAACCCAAGCCAACCTTTTTCCTGCTGTTTACCTCAGGTATTTTACCATAGTAAGGGAAAGCTAACCTATCAAGTTAAGCCCCAGTCCCCACAACTGGACAAGGCTCAAAGTAACTGTGAGAAAGATAAACGAAATTGCAGTGTCTCACAAAATAGCAACTGCCTTTGCAAAGGTTCAGATCAGCACCATGGGGGAGCCTGTGACTAGCCTGCCTCACTGGTTGAAGCCTTAACGTAGGGCGTGGTGAGGGACACTGCCAACTCTTCACAATAACGGACAGCCACTTACAGGGGGCAATCGGCACTTCACACCCATGGCCTTGAAATCTTACCACAGTTCATGTTGTGAGATATTTGTACACTGTGTGAAGTTGTTGTGAGATATCTGTACACTGTGTGAAGATGTACTGTTGTGATTAGTGTAATAAAAAGTTGAACAGCCAATAGCTGGTCAGGCGGGACTTCCAGGTAGAGAGAGAACTTCAGGAAAAAGAAAGGTGGAGTCACTAGCCAGACAAGGAGGAAGCAGGACAGGTAGTATGGAAATGAGGTAACGAACCACATGGGAGAATGTAGATTTAAAAAAAAAAGGGTTAATTTAAGTTATAAGAACTAGTTAGGAACGAGGCTAAGGCCGAGCGTCCATAATTAATAAGTTCTGTGTGTCGTTATTTGTGGGCTGGTGGTCCCGATGAGGAAGTACTACTACAATCTCGACTCTCAGGTAAGGAGACCTGGGCATAAAGAGCCAAGGTTGATCACTATGATGGCCCATCTTCACCCGTCAACTTGATGGGTCCAGAATCACCATGGAAACGCACTTCTGACTATTGTTTATGAGGATGTCTCCCAGCAAGGTTCCACTGAAGGAAGATCCTCCTGGAATGGAGGATTCACCACTATTCCACAGGCTGGGGTCCCCTAGCAGAAAGAACCCAGGGTTCATCTCTTTGCTTTCTGAATGTGGATATAGCCTCAGGCTCCTGCCCAAGCCTCTCCCAACGTGACAGGCTGTATCTTTAAACCATGAGCCAAAACTGACGCCCCTCCTCCAGCTCATCCTCAGAAAGCTTGCCTTCTTTAAGTTGATTTTGTGAGGAATTTTATCACAGCAAGAAAAATAATTAATCCATTACTTAAGATGTAAAAATAAGAGAAGCCAGGAATGGCATTGTACACCAATAATCAAAAGACTCAGAGCAGGATGGCCAGGAGCCCAGGTCATCTCTCTATAGAGTGAGTTCAAGGCCAGCCTGGACTACATGAGACCCTGTCTCAAAATAATAATAGTGTGGTAATTTGAATGTAACTGGCCCCCATAAGCTCATAGGGAGTGGCACTATTGGGAGGTGTGGCTTTGTTGGAGTAGGTATGGCCTTGTTGGAGGAAGTGTGTCACTGTGGGGGCGGGCTTTGAGGTCTCATATATGCTCTCAAGCCACACCCAGTGTCTCAGTTCACTTTCTGTTGCCTGCATAAGATGCAGAACTCTCAACTCTTTCTCCAGCATGTCTGCCTGCATGCTGCCATGCTCCACCATGATGATAATGGACTGAACCTCTGAGCTGTAAGCCACCAACTAAATGTTTTCCTCTATAAGAGTTGCCGTGGTCACGGTGTCTTTTCACAGCAACAGAAACCCTAAGACAAACAGTGATAATAGTAATACTACAAGGATGGAGAATTTCAGGTGGTAATATAGAAAAATGCCAAAATATACTACTAAAACAGAGCAGGACTGGAGAGGGCTCAGTTGACGGAGCCCTGCCTGGCGTGCATTAAGTCCTGGGTTCAATCCCTGGCATCGTATAAAATAGGGCACAGTGACGCACACCTGTAATCCCAGGTGGAGGCAGGAGGATTGGGAATTCAAGGTTGCCCTTTTCAAGGCTACTCTGGACTACAAGAGACAGACCCTATCTCAAAAAAGAAAAGAAAAAAAAGCAATATCCAGTCAGCCACCTATAGTGGCTCAGGCTTGTAATCCCAGTATTTGGGAGACTGAGGCAGGAGGATCATAAATTCCATGACAGCCTGGGCTACACAGTGGAACCCTGTCTCCAAAACCATGAGCTAGGACTATGGCTCCAAAGCCTAGCACCCACCTAGTGTATACCAAGTCCTGGGCTCAAACCCCAGCAGGACACATGAAAAGCAGGTACAGGGGCCCAGGGCTGGTGAGCGTCAGTGAGTGAGAAGCAGGGAGAGTGAGTTACAGACCTGCTGTCGAAGCAGCAAATGTGAGCTCTGCACATTCCTGTTTCTCTGAACCACTGACAGCTAAGCACCAGGCAGAGGGTTGGGAAAAAGGTCAGGGGAGCATTTCGTTCCTGTTGACTCCAACCCAGTGTGGTGGGGCACACCTATAATCCCAGCATGAGGGAGAAAGAGCAGGAGTTCAAGGTCACCCTCCACTACCCAGGCGTTCCAGGCCAGCCTGGGCCACATGAGAGAGAAGGGGAGGGCATCAGCTCCAAGGCAGGTGCTAGAAAGAGACAGAGCTAAGGGGACCAGGGGTCAGCTGTCTGTCCCCACCTGCAGCTGCAGGAGCTCTTGACACTGCTGAAAGGCAGCTGCCGGGTCCTCAGACTGAAGGCCAGCTGCCGGGTCCTCAGACTGAAGGCCAGCTGCTGGGTCAGGTCCTCAGACTGAAGGCCAGCTGCTGGGTCCTCAGACTGAAAGCCAGCTGCTGGGACCCACACAGCCTTCTCAAGGCAGTCTACTCACCTGGCGCTCCAGGAGTGCCTGCAATACCAGGAATGTCTCCTCCCTCCAAGCCAGCTCCAGGACCTGCCTGCAGAGGACACAGTGAGTAAGGGCTGTCCTCCCACCACTGGGCACACAGTAGAGCGGGCAGCAGCCCCCATGTACAGCAGCTGCAGACCCCAGGCTCCAGTACCTCCCCAGGTTTGATCACCCGCCCACTGTCCGTGAAGTTCTTCTATGCAGAAAGTGGATGCTGGGGCTGGAGAGATGGCTCAGAGGTTAAGAGCACTGACTGCTCTTCCAGAGGTCCTGAGTTCAATTCCCAGCAACCACATGGTGGCTCACAACCATCTGTAATGAGATCTGGTCCCCTCTTCTGGCCTGCAGTCATACATGCTGTATACGTAATAAGAGTGGATGCTGTGTAAGATCTGAAGTGGCCGGTGAGCGGTGGCTGGCGTTAGCTAAGAATACTCCCCCTTTTCTTCTTTTTCATTTCTGTTTTGTTTTTTGAGACAGGGTTTCTCTGTGTAACAACCCTGTCTTTTTTTTAAAGAAAGATTCACAAGCTGGATGTGGTGGCGCACACCTTTAATTCCAGAAGCAGAGGCAGAGAGATCTCGGAGTTCGAGGCCAGCCCAAGTGAGTTCCAGGACAACTAAAGCTACACAGAGAAACCCCATCTCAAAAACCAAATAAGGGGCTGGAGAGATGCTCGGGGGTTAAAAGCACTGACTTCTCTTCTAGAGGACCCAGGTTCAATTCCCAGCACCCACATGGCAGCTCACAACTATCTGTAACTCTAGTTCCAGGGGACCCAACACCCTCACAGAGACACATATGCAGGCAAAACACCAATGCACATAAAAATAAATAAATCTTTTTTAAAAAGAACAAAATAAATTAAATAAATAAAAACAATCTTGAACTTGAGTCCATCCATCTAAGTCAATAAACAAGGTGACTGAACTCATGTCTGACACTGGCCACAATGGTTATCGTGTGTCCGGCTGAGCTCCTTCTGAGAGGGACCAGCCTTCTGTCTGCCCTCCCCAAGGTACCCAGTAAAACTGGGGATGATGTCTAGCCAGGTACTCAACATGGGCCCAGAGGAAAGGACACAAGGCAAGTTTAGACCCCAGGGGAAGCAGCATGTGCTATGCCATGGTGTGTGTGTGTGTGTGTGTGTGTGTGTGTGTGTGTGTGTGTGTGTGCGCGCGCGCGCATGATGCTGGGGATGAAACCCAGGGCCTCATGCAGGCTTGACCTGGGGAGGGGGAAGGGTTAGCATCAGAGCCTGCACACTCACCCCAGAATCTGGACCTGCATGTCTGGCTCCAGGGACTCATCCTTTATAAGGGAGCACAGTAACTCCGTCTGCATGGGACCTGGGCCAAAGACAGGAGAGGAGAGAGGGCTGGGGAGGCAGGAGCAGGCTGACAGAGACAAGAGGCACCTGTCTGGGAGCAAACTAGCATTTTTACACACCGAACCCCAACTCAGCAGGGCCCCAAGGGCACAGAGGGAGGCCTGGGGCTGGTTCTGCAGTTACCCACGCTTGGGTCCTGGAGTAAGGGAACAAGGACGGCCTTGCAGACAGGGTAGGTGTACTTCACACAGAAGGAGACGAGGGCAACTCTGAGCAGCCTGGAGGCGGACGATGGCAGGGAGAGGATCTAGTCACCAGGGAGAGGACAAAGTCACTCCTTTCCTTCAGGAAGTGTTTATCCCACACGATTCAGATGTTTCCCCCGTTACTGAGGAAAAGCCAAGTGTTTGTATCTATCTAGGATGGATTGCACTGCCCGCCCCTGGCTCCCAAACCCAAAAGCCCCATCTGGGGCCCAGGTGGGAAGAAGTTACATGCTGTAAGGAGGCACAGACAGGGGCCCACCCCTCGGCCCTTCTCCCAAACCCCTTCCTGAGGACTCAAAGGATCCCACAGCCCTGGCCTCCTGGGGCCACCTGCACCCACCCGGTCAAGAAAGAGGCTCCTGGCCAACACGGAGGCACTGGCGAGGCTGAGGGTTGGTGTGAGACTCAGCAGGCAGCTGCAGAGCTGCAGGAGGCCTCCATCCGGGAGCTGGGGTAGCTGCAGCTGGCTGCATAGCAACTCCATCTGGGGGAAACCAGGGCACTCTTTTGGCTCTGCTAGGCCACAAGCCCAGCGGGCAACAGGAAGGGTAAGAACATGAGGGGAGAGGGGGGCCAGGGAGGGCTGTAGTGGGAGGGACCAGGGCTAAGAAATGACTCAGGAGAACCCCGAGTCCCACGGGAGACGGGGAAACAGGCCGGTGCAGGGGTGATCTCAGGGCAGGCCCGTCTCACCTGGCTGGGACTACATTCATGGAGGAACTGCAGGTCCACTGGGGGCTCCTCTTCCAACCCCTCCAGCCCCTGGGGAGCAAATCCTGAGTAAGGGCCAGTAGAGTGCTTGTGACAGATCACAGAGGCCACTCTAAGAAGGCACCACCTGAGAAGGACTTCCTGGGGGATGATGGCATGGCGTATCCAAACTTGGCCCTGTGGGGACTATCCCTCCTCCCCAGCTCCACACCAGGCTCCATGATCTGGGGCTTCCCTGGGCATGGCTACAGTAGGGAGAAGCCAGAAGAAGGGCTGTGGTGAACAGGGAGGGTCAGTCACCTCCTGGAAGGCCTCCAGCAGCTGCTGCAGCCTGGGCACCTGGTCCTGTGGAGGAGAGGGCAGTCACTGTTTCTGTAGTGCAGAGGGCCCTCCCGGCTCCTTCTGTAAAAAACACCTGGGGAAGAGCTGGAAAAACGGCTCAATGGTTAGACACTTCCCTTTCTTCCAGAACTGGGTTCAGCTCCCAGCACCCACACCGGGCTGCTCACGCTCACCTGTAACTCTAAACTCTGGGAGATCCTACGCCCTCTTCTGGTCTCCACGGGCACCACGTACATGTGGTGCCCACACAGACAAGGAGGCACATACATGAAATAATAAAACCTTTAAGTGGGGGCAATGGGAACTAATGGCCAAGGCAATTCAGGAGAAGCAGGAATGTGCCACTCCATCTTACAAGATGTCTGAATCAGGCTTGTGTATCTTTCCTGCATCCAACCTTAATGGGGTAGCTAGACCCAGCATGGGCAGGCAGGCTGGCTGGATGTTGGCATGACTCACGCCATTGGGTAGAGCAGCAGGAGCCAAACCCTCCAATCCCACACCCTAGATCATTAGGACAGGTGTTTCCAGCTCACAGCAACTTCCTCCCCATCTCCATCACTTTGGGGAGGGGAGGCTGCCCTCCTCCATCCTCCACAACCTACCCCCCGATCCCTGCTCCATTTATTAGAGAGGTCTCTGTTGGGAAATGAATCTCAACCCGCGTTCACCATTATCCAGAAGGAGCATTCTGAAACCAGCCTCCAGCACAGTACCTGGACAACTCTAGGCAACTCCACTCTCTCAACTGGACCCTTGGCCTCCTCCACACCCGGGCCAGGCTCAGGAGTCTCGGCTTCAGTAACGGTCTGCTTTGGATCAGGTGACATGCGTCCTGCCTCTGGTGGGGATTCCGATGACTCCAGCTTGGGTCTCTCTTCCTGGTCCTTCCCCTCCTCCTCCTCCTCCTCCTCCTCCAAACCCCGGAATCTTTTAGCAGCTCTCTCTGACTCAAGGCTGGCAGGATCTTCCTCTGGCTCCTTCCTCCGTTTCCCCCAAAGCTGCAAGGGCTGCTCCTCCTGTTCAGGACCTAGAGCCTGAGCCAACTTCAGCCCCCTACCTCCCTGGCCCAGACGCCCGCACAGGTCTCGGAGCTGTGACTGACAGCTTGTGGACAACGGAGAGGCTCCCTCCACAGAGACTCCGATCCCCACGTCCCTTCTTAGCAGCTCCCCGAGGGCGTGGAGCCAGGCACCAGGGGTAGATGCTGTGTCCTGCTGGGCAAGCTGCAGCACAGAACGGAGACCGCTTTCGGGTAGCAAGGGTTGAACAGCCATCAGCAGGGACATCAGGTTCTTCCGGCACACCCCAGGCAACCGGAGCAACAGTGGGATCCTACGAACAATCAGAGCTTTTTTGTTTTCTGAGCTGGGGGTCTCATTATGTAACCCAGACTGGCCTTGACCTCTCAATCCTCCTGCCTTAGCTCCCTAAGTGCTCTGATTACAGCTATGTGCCATATCGGGTGGGGCAGACTGGTGGGCTGTACTGTGGCAGGGAATGGGTGGTGTCTGAAGAGTTGCTGAGGAGAGGGGGCCAGGTATGGTGGCACACACCTTAAATCCCAGCACTTGTGACGCTGAGGCAGACAGATCTCTACGGGTTTGGGGCCAGCCAGGGCTCTATAGTGAGGCCTTGTCTCAAAAACCAAGGCAAACCACCAAGAGGTGTGAGGATGGAAAGGGGACGGCGGAGTCGACACCTGACATGTACGCAGCCGCTAATAGCTGTGTTAGAATCCAGAAAGGGTCTCACTGCACAAGTGGGACACTGAGAAGGGACAGGGTGGTGACCCTTCACCCCACCCTTCACAGCTCCTAAGGGGCGGGGGGAGGGTTTGGGGGGGTGAGAGCAGTGTTACCCTTAAAGTGAACACTATGTTTTGAAAAACTGACAACCAGCAGGCCTTATTGCATTATCTAGCACATCGGTTTTAAGTAACATCTATTTTTTTAAATAGTTTTGCTAGCTGTGCAGTCCAGGCTTCCAACTTGAAGCAATCCTCCTGTCTTAGCTTCCTGATTGCTGAAATCACACCCCACGTTGTATGACCTGTATTTTAATTTAACACAGGTGTCCACTTGACATAAGGACGCCTGTACTGGAGGTTTTATTTATTTTTTCTGTTGTCTTTCTATGTAGTTCTGGCTGGCCTTGAACTTGAAGGGATCCTCCTGCCTCTGCCTCCCAAGTGCTGCGATTACCAGCATGCACCATCAGAACTCAACTTTTATTTTTCTTCTGAGACAGGGTCTGAGATCCGCCTGCCTCTGCCTCGCGAATGCTGGGGTTAAAGGCATGCGACACCAGGTCGGCAACTTTGAGATGAAGTACGCAAACAGAATCAATTTGCGTGCACTTAGAATTATGCCCGACGAAAGGCGTGTCTCAGTCCAATGTTGGGGCGCACGCTTGTAATCCTAGCACTCAGGAGATGGCCGCAGGAGTTCGAGGGTAGCCTGGGCTAGATGGAACCCTGACTCCACTACACAAGTAAGCAGAGGGGAGGCGGCGGGGGCCACGGGCGGGGACTCACAGCTCCAGGCGGCCGTCGGGGCCCCGCACCACGGGTTCTGCGCGGCCCAGCGCCTCGAGGAAGCCGCCCCAGGGGAAGTGCTCCGCGCGGCGGCCCAGTGCGCGCAGAACCCCCAGCCCGCGGCCCGCGCCCTCGGGCCCCGCCTGCAGCGCCTGCAGCAGGAGGCGGGCGGGGGCCTCCAGGGTCGCCCAGGGCGCCGCCCCGGCCGAGGCCACGGTGTCTGACACCGACCGCTCCAGCGCAGAGCCGACGCGGGGCGGAGGACAGAACACACGAGGGCCGAGGGAATCCTCGGCCGGAGCAGAGATTCCCGCGCGAGAGAAACGGGAAGCACCGGAGCAGGGCCTGAGAGGGCGGGGCTTGGCGCCGGGGGAGGGACCGGAAGGGGTGTGACCGGTAAATCAATCAGACTCGTGAGGAAGGGGCGTGACCAAGGAAGGGGCGGGGCGACGGCATCAGGAAAGGGCGAACCGCCAGCTACACAGACTGGATAGTAGGTGGAGCCCTGGGAGGGGCGGAGCCAGTTCCAGCGATTTGTGCCAATCAGGTCGGCGCTTGGTGGAAAGGCTGGTATACTAGACTGCTGCCTAATCTTACTCCTTCTCCACGTCTTTTTTAATATTTACATTTTAATTTTTGATTATTTTATGTGTATAGGTGTTTTGCTTGTAATGTATGTCAATGAACCACGTGTGTGCCTGGTGCCCGCGGAGTCCAGAAGAGGTCGTCGGATCCCTTGGGATACAGATGACTGGGGGTTTACATGTGGGTGCTGGGGATGAACCCGGGTCCTCTGCAAGAGCAGCCAATGCTCTTAACCACTGAGTCATCTCTTCAGCTCCTATCCGTTTTAAATTTTCTTTTTAATCATGTGTGTGTGTGGGGGGGGTATGTGTATGTGTGGTTGGCAGATATGTCCATGTGTATTTGGTGTGTACGTGCCTTCGGAAGCCAGAAGGACTTTGATTCCCTGGAGCTGGAATAATTCTGAACCTGGGTCTTCTGTAAGATAGCAATATGGGCTCTTAGCTGATGAGCCATCTCTCCGGCCACAGATTATCAAATATTTCGTGATAATTACTTTCAGGAAGAATAAAGGGAGATAAAGTGAGATATCTTATAATGAACCCGATAAAGATGGGGTCAGTGAGCCCGTGGAAAGGTCTCTGCAGGCACAGAAAAAACAGTGCAATGGCCCTTGGGACTGCAGGGTGCCTGGAGAGGGGTTCAGAGAGGTCACCAGGCGTGGGGGTCACACAGAGAACATTGGCTTTCTGCTCTGAATATCATGGGAAACCATGGTAGTATTTTGAACTGATTTTAATTTTGAGCCAAAACTACTTATTTATTTATTTCAAGGGAATGAGTTTGAGGAACTGCTTTCTTACAGAACCTTCTCTCTCTGGTAAGTAGACTGGAACAGATTTCTATTTCTGGTGTTCCAAAGAGGAGCTGTGGAGGATGTGGACCCTGAGAAGTACAGCCGGGGCCATCGCAAGCCTCATCTCCCAAACCTCAACTACACCCTCACTCCCTTAGTTCTGCGTTTGAACCATCTGGGCAGAACTGAGACCAAGTTCTAAACCTGGTTCCAGGACCCTGGAAGTCTCTAAACCAGATTTAGAGAGGTCTAAGATGTTACATTCCCACTCTCTGAGGGGTGTACAGGGAAGTCTTCCAGAGCCCAAGCACAACGACGGCCCCCCAGGACAGGGCAGGGCTAGGAATGAACAGCAGTCTTCAGATAGCACTGGACAGCTCAGGTGTATTTTACTGGTTTTCTTCCAAAATCCTTCTACAAAACAATAAAGTTAAAACAAAACAACACAAAAACCAACCTGTAGAGCAGGGAGGAACTGTTCCTCACAGTGGGACGCTCACAGGGGGGAGCTGGAGGGTTTGCCACCAAAGCCCCGAGGGATTATCACCCAGCACTAACATTTCCCACCCAGCAGGCCCCTCCCCTTCCCTCTGCTCTCTCCAGCAGCTCCAGGCCGAGGTAAGAGCTGCGGTCTCCCCCCACCCACATACAGGACCAAGGCCAGGGCACAGTCTGGGAAGAGCATATCTTTCTCTAGGTTGTTGTTTTCTAAGAATCATGCCAGCCCCAGCACCATAAAATAGAAAAATCCTGAAGCCTTTGGTTTTTACCTCAGACTCACAGGTGAGGTTGGGCAGGTTGGACACAGCAAAACATTATCACATTAGGAGTTGCAATCGTCTCCATTGCTCAGGTACTTCGTTATATTTATCACGGATATATATAAGATATATATATATATCTTATATATATCTATATATTTTAAAAGATTTACTTATTATATAATGTTCTGCCTGCATGTATGCCTGCAGGCCAGAAGAGGGCGCCAGATCTTATTACAGATGGTTGTGAGCCACCATGTGGTTGCTGGGAATTGAACTCAGGACCTCTGGAAGAGCAGCCAGTGCTCTTAACCTCTGAGTCATCTCTCCAGCCCCTATCATGGATTTTTTTTTCTTCCTTTTTCCAGAGCTGAGGACCGAACCCAGGGCCTTGCGCTTGCTAGGCAAATGCTCTACCTATGAGCTAAATCCCCAATCCTATCATGGATATTTTAAAAAATGGGTTCTCATGTACTAGGTTGCCTGCCAACTTGCTGTGTCCCTGAGGATGATCTGGAACTCCTGAGCCTCCTGCCTCTATCTCCCAAGTACTGGGATTACAGGTGTGCACTCATACCCCCTGCTGGGCGAGCGGTCCACGGACTGACCTCAGCCCCAGCCTTCATGGGTATTCAGTTACTTTTCCATTGCTGTGATAAAACACCAAAGGCAACTTGTGTAAGAAAGAGTTGATTTGGGCTGGTGGTTCCAGAGGGCCAGGACCCACGATGGCTGAGTAAAGGCTCCAGGGCACAGGCAGAGAGCAAACTGGGAATGACACACGGCTTTGATACTTCAAAGCTGGTCCCAGTAGGTTACATATTTCCTTCAGTAAGGCTTCCTAACACTTCCTATACCTATCTAAATAGTGACACCAACTGGGACCAGTGGCCAGTGGCCAGAGCCTCAGGCAGGAACTGGTGGACTGGAGAATTGGTACTGGATCTGGTTGAGAGGCAGTACAAGGAGAGATGGACCATCACTTTCAAGCCATACTTTTCCAGGAGGAAGGGGCGTTCAAGACTGGCCCATGATGTTGCTCCATCCACAGTACAAAAGCACCCACTGTGTGCGGGAACTGCTAGGATCCTGGTGTAGGGTTGATGGTCATGCCACTGTCTTCCAGCAGGTGGCAGTGACGTGCTTTAAGGGATACCCTTCTAGAATTCTGTCTCAGTGCAACAGACTGGGGAAGCTCTTCTTTTTTTTTTTTTTCCCCCACGAAGTTTTACTAGTAACCTACAAGGAGGGGAGATGACAGATAACCCTCAGATGTGCCTCTGTAACCAAGTTAGAACAGTGTACTGGGCTGTGGGTGGCCTTAGCTGGGGCAGCTGTGTGCTAATAAACGTTGAACATATGACTTATAGATACAGAACCCTCAGAGCATCCAGGTGGCAGCAGAAATCCCTCAAAACAACTGTTTCCTCTTCCAAAAACTACCGCCAGGATGGCTCCACGGGGTGGCCCCATGGGAACCCTCCAGCTTCCCTTTCCTGGCCCCTACGTGATACTGGCCATGTCAACACCTGAGCTGGAGTCTTTCAGTGACTTTTTTGTTTCTTTGTTTTGAGACAGGTTTTCATTATGTAGCTCTGGCTGGAACTTGCTATGTAGATCAGGCTGGCCTCGAACTCTACCTGCTTCTGCTTCTTAAGCGCTGGATTAAAGGTGTGTGCTCCTACACCTCTCCTCCTCCTCCTCCTCCTTCAGTTTTAATCTTTTGAGACAGGGTTCCATGTTGCTCAGGCTGGCCCCAAACTTGCTATACAGCGAAGGATGACATTGAACTTCTGCTCTTCCTGCTTCTCCACCTGAATGCTGGGATTACAACACTGTGTCATCACACTGGGTGTGTGTGGTCACAGGGATGGGACCCAGAGCCTCGTGCCAGCTCGGCAAGCACTCTGCCAGCTGAGCCACATCCCCAGCCCTGAAGCATACGTGTTGTGTTGTGTTTTGTTTTTTTCACTCATCTGAAGATCTAGTTTTTATTTTACATGTGTTTTGTCTGCATATATATCTGTACCACTTGTTTGCCTGGTGCCTGCAGAGGCCAGAAGAAGGTGTTGGGATCCCTGGTACTAGAGTTACAGATGGTTGTGAGCCACCATGTGGATTTTGGGAATTGAACATAGATCCTCTGGAGGAGTAGCCAGTGCTCTTAACCACTGAGCTATATACGTTTCTGTTTTCTTTTCCTTTTTTGCTTTTGAGTTAGGGTTTCTCTGTGTAGCCCTGGCTGTCCTGGATCTCGCTCTGTAGACCAGGCTGGCCTTAAACTCACAGAGATCCACCTGCCTCTGCCTCCCGAGTGCTGGGATTAAAGGCGTGCGCCACCACTGCCCGGCTCACATAGGTTTCTTAAGTGTTCCTTCACCTCAGTCATTTGGCCTCCCAGGGCTCCTCTTAGCTGAATTCTTTTCCTCCTCGTCCCCCCTGGTGCCAGCTCAGACCTGAATACTGGAGTTGTGTCCCACTTGCTCCCTAAAGTTACACAGCCTGTGCCTTGGTTTCTTCTTCCATAGCTGGAGAAGAATAAGGGCCCTCACCTCACACAGCGATGACAGTCCAAAGCCCTCCTCACACCACAGGCTCTCATCATGCCAGTCTTCCAGAGCTGGTCTTGACAGGCCCTCCAGAGCCTTCCAACTGGGATGCCAGTGCCTGGTGACCCCCACTTTAACCTCCCTCTGCTATAGCACCCCTGTTTTCTCCTCCCGGAAGCCCCCTCTCCCTTCAGTGTTCCCCTGGGAGCCCCACCCCGGCCCCCACTTGCTCTTCCTCAGCCACTGACCATGTGCCATTGCGGTTCACAGGTAAGTCCAGGGTTGCAGATGAGGCTCAGGTAGCCTTGGGGACAATCAGGGGCCTGAAGGCCAGCACCTTGCATGCCTCTGACCTCCCCTGCCAGCTGCTGACCCTGGTGCCATGATGACTGGAGGGCATCCAGGGGGCAATGCTTCTGCCATGCGCACAGGTACCTTAGGGAGTGGGCGTGGGTGTGGTTGGGCAAGATACCAAATACTGAATCCTGACTGTACTCCTTCCACTGTGGCCACAGGGTGGCTCAGGCACTCTCCCAAAATAGCGCCGATACAGCCCAGGTGGCATTAAATGCTTCTGAGCTCCCCCAGTCCCCCAGGTCTCCGCATCCCAGAGGGCCAGTGTGTTATCTGCCCTGTCACCTGACTTCAGTATCTACTGCTCCTCAAGTCTAGGATCTGCCGTGGGGGCCATGAGCTCCTGGGTGAGGTCTGACTCAGCCTGAGGCTCCTGGGAGCACCTATGGTTCCTGTCAGCAGCGGTCAGGAAGAGGTCCGCTCATTCACTCACGTGGCATCTACTGAGAGCTGACTGCATGCAAGGCTTTGCCATAGACCAGGCTGTGGCCAAGGCCCTGCCTGGGAGGACTCAGAATCTCTCATAGACCACCATGCACCCTCCAGTACGGTGCCCATTACCTACGGGCACCTGTAATGGTCCAAATTCATAAATGTTCTGAGCCTAAAATACATTGAACTAATAGACTAAAATATTTTATGTGGATCGAATTAATTGATACTATTGAGCATGTAATTTTGATATATTAGGCTACATACAATACTTTTGTGGCTGGTTGAGATAGGGTTCTGTATAGCCCAGTCTGGCCCAAACTCACAGCAATCTTCCTGTCTTATCCCTCCCGAGTCCGGAGGTCTCAGGAGTGAGCCACCATGCCCAACTACAGTGAGTTATTTTTTAGCCATTGAGAAGGAATCAAGTGGGACTGGAGAGGTGGTTCAGTGGTTAGGAGCTGTAGCTAGAGTTTTCCTGCCTGGCCCACAGTCAGGGCAAATCTCTCTCACCCGCCAGTCCCACAGCTTCTCAGACCCGATCAAGTAAACACAGAGACTTATATTGGTTACAAACTGTATGGCCGTGGCAGGCTTCTTGCTAACTGTTCTTATATCTTAAATTAATCCATTTCCATTAATCTACACCTTGCCACATGGCTTGTGGCTTACCGGTACTTTACATCTTCCTTGTCCTGATGACGGCTGGCAGTGTCTCTCTCTCTCAGCCTTCCACTTCCCAGAATTCTTCTCTTTGTCCCGCCTATACTTCCTGCCTAGCCAATGGCCAATCAGTGATTTATTTACTGACCAATCAGCAACACACTTGACATACAGACCATCCCACAGCAAGGAGCACTTACTACTTTTACAGAGGACCTGGGTTCAGTCACAGCACCCACACAGCAGTTTATAACCACCTATAACTCCAGTTCCAGGGGATCCAGAGCCCTTTTCCGGTTCCATGGGCACCTGCATGCATGTGGTATGCATAAACTCATGCAGACACAAATAAATAGATATAAATACATTAATCCCCACCCCCAAAACAGCCCATTTTTTGCAGGGTTTGCTGGTGTATGTCTCAGGAGGCTAAGGCAGAAGGACTGAGTTTGAGGCCAGCCTGGGCTACAAAAGCAAGGTCCAGGCCAGATCATGTCTCAAAAATCCCAAACAAGGGCTAGCAAATTGGCTGCTCTTGCAGAGGACTCGGTTTGATTCCCAGAACCCACATGATGGCTCACACTGTCTATGACCCCAGTTCCAGTAGATCCAATCCCCTCTTCTGGCCTCTGAAGGCTCCAGGCATGCAAATGGTGCACAGGCATACATGTAGGAAAACACTCACGCACATAAAATAAACAAACAAACAAAGGAATGGTTTGAATGAGAATGGCCCCCATAGGCTCATATATTTGAGTGCTTGGCACCCAGCTGGCGAACTGTTTGGGAAGGATTAGGAGGCGTGGCCTTGTTAGAGGAAGTATACCACTGGGGGTCAGCTTTGAGGTTTCAAAAGCCCACACCACACCCAATTAACTCTCTTTCTACCTCCTGCTTGTGGCTGAGATGTGGGCTCTCAGCTCCTGCTCCAGCACCATGCCTGCCTGCCTGCTGCCATGCTCCTCACCATGATGGTCATGGACTCTAACCCTCTGGGACTGTAAGTCCCCAACAAGCTCTTTCTTTTATGAGTGGCCTTGGTCATGGTGCTTTGATCCCCCACCCCAACACACAAGTCAATGCTCCCCACAACAAGATGCTGTGGGATGGTCTGTCAAGTGTGTTGCTGATTGGTCAATAAATAAATCACTGATTGGCCAGTGGCTAGGCAGGAAGTATAGGCGGGACAAGGAGGAGAATAAAGCTGGGAAGTGGAAGGCTGAGTCAGAGACACTGCCAGCTGCCAGGATGACAAACAGCATGTGAAGATGCTGGTAAGCCACGAGCCACGTGGCAAGGTATAGATTTATAGAAATGGATTAATTTAAGCTGTAAGAACAGTTAGCAAGAAGCCTGCCACGGCCATACAGTTTGTAAGCAATATAAGTCTCTGTGTTTACTTGGTCGGGTCTGAGCAGCTGTGGGACTGGCAGGTGAGAGAGATTTGTCCTGACTGTGGGCCAGGCAGGAAAACTCTAGCTACAACAAGACTCAGCAGACCTGGCACTGTAACCCATGCCCCTAGTCAGCTCGCTAATTCTCTTACTGACCAGATTGGCTGGTAGAGGGGTGCTGATAGGAAGATTTTTAGGTCAAAGTCTGTCTGTGGGTCCGTTCGTCTGTCCGTGCCTCCTGCCCCACCAGCTGGAGACCAAACCCAGGGCCTCACACTTAGGCAAACACTCTACTACTAAGCACTGAGTGAAGAAGAGCGAGGAGTTGGGGGAGTCATCGGGACTGGGAGTGCCGTGGGGCGGCCACTGAGAAATGTGGGTGGCGACAGGAGGGCCAGGGAGAATGCCAAAGCAGCTCCTGGTTTTTACCCTGGAAAGCCCACACTCCGTCTGCCCCGCCAACTTCCTGAGCCTTCCTGAGCCCTGCAGGAGGGCAGCCCCAGGGAACAAACCTCCTTTTGAGCGTTTGGCCCCTACTCCCAGTCTCCTTCTCTTCCAGCTTAGAAAACCCACAGATCTCAGTCTCTATGGTCACCCCTCCTCTGCCCAAACCTCAGTTCTCCTGGGAGAACTGACGGCTTCCGGGCAGTGACAGATGGATCTCTGCTAGAACGTGAATGTCTGACAGACGGCCTAGTGAACTAGCGGCGCCCTGACGCAAGGAGAGAACACAGGCAAGTGAACAGACCCTGTGCTAGCCCTCCATCCGCTGGGCAGCCTTGGTTTGTTCCTTCCTCTCTGGGCTCAGTCTCCTCTGTGCCAAGAAGTCCTTCTTTCACAGATGCACTCAAATTCTTCAAGTGACTCAGCTTTCAATAGCCAGATTGGACCCGAAATAATGTCACCCCTTCCCAGTGCTTCTCTGAGATCCAGGCCCACACCTATATGGTTGCTGGGGACAGGGGTCATTCTCCCTGCGACAGCTGCTGCCCCCAGGCTATGGTGTCCATTCCAGCTGCAGGACTGAGGGGATGTGGGCAGGGATGTCCAGGTGGGAACTTCATCCCACATGACCTGAAAAGGGAAGGAGTCTCAGCCATCCGTTGCCCCCATCTCAGGCCTGGAGAAAAGAGTGTGGGGCTCCAGGGATGTGGGCAGGGCAGGAAGCCTGTGGGGTCTTTCGGTAAGTACTGGAAGACTCCAAGGATTTTGGAAAGCAAGGTGACCTAGGTGATGAGAGCTTGGGACCCAGGACCGAGGGCATGGACAACCGAGGCCTGGTGGGAACCTCCACTGTAGGAGGGATAGAATGCATGGTAGAGGTAAAGTGTAGTGTTCATGCTGGGCCACTCCAGGAAGCCCTGGGACTTCCATCCAGGTCACTGTGGCCTGGTTTGTTCTTATCCATGAAGTCAGTTTGCTATACAGGTCACAAGTAAATAGAATATTATCAGTGCCACAGTGCCAAGGCCACAGTCAGATGTGGAAGTGGGGTGGCTCTTGTCTAAGCTCCCCTCAATCAGGACACTCTAGGTTGGGGAGCTAGTCTGCCAGTTAGAGCCAGAAAAGTCACTTGATCTGGGCTGAAGGAGGAGTGACCCTGAGCCTGTCTTTTTTTTTAAAGACTTATTTATTTATTATGTTATGTATAGTGTTCTGCCTGCATATCGGAAGAGAGCATCAAATCTTGTTATAGATGGTTGTGAGTCACCATGTGGGTGCTGGGAATTGAACTCAGGACCTCTGGAAGAGCAGCCAGTGCTCTTAACCTTAGAGCTATCTTTCTAGTCAGGAGCCCGTGTTTTTCTTCCCCCATCACACCTGTTGAAGCAGCCATGGCATGGGAGTTACTGGGAGCCTGGGTTTCTGTAGCCCTGGAGAAGGACCTCAGGGTGGATGCTGCTCCTCCACTCAGGCTGGCAAGCACCCTTGGGCCCCATCCAGGAGCAAAAATAGGAAAGAGCAAAGGACAGGGTGACTCTCGTCAGAATTTCCGACAGGTTCCCTGTCTCAGCGAACCCATTCCCATGACAGTGTCCTGGGTGGGGTCCTGCTTGGTGGCATGTTGGCCTTACGGCGCCTGTTCCTTCCCTGGGGGAGGTGCTAAGCAGCCAAGCCGGGTACAGGGACACTGGTCCCTGATGGGCCTCCTCCATGGAGGCCCTGGAGGCTGTGGGAGGCGGTCCGGGACTTTCCAATGAGGTAAACAATGTTGTGTAAGTTGTTTTCATCTGGGAACCTGTGATCTGCTCAGGGGCTGCAGACGATGCAGGGAGCTCATGACTGAAGGATGCTTGGCACGTGTAGCTCCATGTGAGCATCCAGCGGGGAAGGCCTGGGGCCAGGAGACCTGATGTGACCTAGGTCAAGGTGCTTCTGGGCCCTTGGCCTTGGATCTTCTGCACTGTGTGCCAAGATGGATGGGAAGGGAAGGGCCAAGGCCTCTAAGCTGATTTCTAAGACTTTATTCCCACTGGAGCAAGGCAGCACTCACTCTGACGGACGGAGCTGGACTGCTGTGAGATATTGATTATTTGTGTAAAGATATGTCACTGTGATTGGTTTAATAAAAAGATCAATGGCCAGTAGCTAGGCAAGAGGTACAGGCGGGACTTCCAGACAGAGAGGGCTCTAGGAAAAAGAATGGGGAGAGATGCCAAGGACATGGAGAGGAAACAGGACGTGCAAGGTGGGAGAGGGGTAAAAAGCCGTGAGGCAAAACATAGATTGATATAAATGGGTTAATTTAAGTTAAAGAGCTAGTGGGAGCCGGGTGGTGGTGACACACGCCTTTAATCCCAGCACTCGGGAGGCAGAGCCAGGCGGATCTCTGTGAGTTCGAGGCCAGCCTGGGCTACAGAGTGAGATCCAGGAAAGGCACCAAAGCTACACAGAGAAACCCTGTCTCAAAAACCAAACAAACAAACAAAAAAGAGCTAGTGGGACAAGCCCAAGCTATAGGCTGAGCTTTCATATTAATACTAAGTCTCTGTGTAGTTTTGTTTTTTGTTTTTTTTTTTTTTTTTTTTTTTTGGTTTTTCGAGACAGGGTTTCTCTGTGTAGCTTTGCGCCTTTCCTGGAACTCACTTGGTAGTCCAGGCTGGCCTCGAACTCACAGAGATCCGCCTGGCTCTGCCTCCCGAGTGCTGGGATTAAAGGCGTGCGCCACCACCGCCCGGCTTCTGTGTAGTTTTTAGTGAGCCCCAATTAAATGTTTTCCTTTACAAGAGTTGCCATGGTCATGGTGTCTCTTCACAGCAATAAAATCCTAAGACTATACACATAAAATAAAGGTTAAAAATAATTATTTTAAAAAGGGAGCAAGCCTCACAACGTAAGTCCAATCCCCAGGACCCACACGGTGGGAGGAGAGAACCTATTCCAGCAAGCTGTCCTGTGACACATACCCTGACCATACCTCACACTGCAGAACTCGATGGCCTCCTTGTTCCATAGGAAATGATGGGAAGTCTTGGTCTCTTGGGACATGGCCAATTGATTTAAGTCCCACATGCCACTCAAGGTCCAGGCCTCACAGCCTCTAGGGTCCTTCCTTCCCCAGGAGCCCCCATGTTCCTGCTCCTTCAGAACATGTGGATTCTTCCCCCTCAGACCTGACTCTCGGCAGGATGGATGGTACCCACGTAGTGAGAGGTGAACAGGAAGAGCAGAAAGACCAGAACAGACCCCAGCACCAGAAGGCCCTTTGACCCCCATGCTGCCAGCCCTGGATATGGAAGAGGTGCCCCTTAGTCCTCAGAGTGGCATGAAGAACTCAGCAGGCTTCCAGTCAACTCTTAAATACTTAATTCCCATTTATTTAAAGTTCTGTCAGTCTGTATACACTATTTATATTAAAAACACAGGAAGCTGGGGCTCCTAGCAAAAATATACATTTCAGTTTTGGAGACTTCAGACCCTGAGAGGAGCTGCATCCTCAGCACCAGACCTGGGTGGGGGTGGGGGACAGGGTGGGTCAGGGAATGCAGCTCCGTTCACAGCCTGGGCCACACAGGGAACACCCCAAGACCTGATCAGTGGGGGTGGGGACAGGGACCGTGTTAGCAGGGAGAATCTGGCAACAGAAGGTCACTGCATTGGCAGGAACATTCATTGGGCTGTCCCTCTCCAAGTCACTTCCCTCCAGAGCTGTAGTCTAACAGTTAAGGCCCTGGGGACAAAGGACCAGATGGATCCGGGCCATCAGGCTTGAAGCCCAGGTTTCCAATGCTTTACTCTGAGAGCCTGGCTGCTGACTCCCTGTGGGCCTGGGCAGGATGGGCCTTGGCTCTGCTAGGCTGGGCTCAGCTCTTGGTCTCAGGAGATCCTGGAGGGGGCTGGGCTGAGGATGGGAGCACCCAGCAAGCCTCCGGCCACTTGAGGCTGCAGCTGGGAGCTGGTGACCAGCCAGGCAAAAAAGAGAAGGCCATAGAGCTGCTGGGATGTGTGAATGTGAGAGGGGACTGGTCGGAGGAACCCAGGCAACTCTGCCTGTGAGCTGGCAGGGGCCACCTGGCGACCTGTCAGGACACCTCTGCCTACTCACAGATCACCAACCCTAGGGACAGGGCCACAGCTGTCTCCCAGCCACCTTGGGGAGGGCAGGGAGGGGCCCTATGGTGACCAAGAGGTGAGCCAGTGTCCTGGTTACGGTGAGGCAGTTGCAGGGGGCAGGTGTGCCAGCGTCTCTGGGGTAAAGGAAAGAGCAGCCATGGTCCAGTTCCTCCTGCAGGGTTCTGCCAGTCTGAATGCTGCTACAGGGTGAGGCCAGTGGGGGTACTGATGGAGAGCTGTCTGACCTCTAACCCTGGGACCCGAACCCGAGTCCTGGCATCAGAACTAAATGTGCTGTTCCTTCTGGCCAACTTCTACCCTCCTCCTCTTCAATGGGGTGTGGAACCCCATCTGGAAGGGGTATCCCCAGGGCAGCACAAGGGGCATCAGTGATAATGGCCTAGAACACTGGCAAGAAGAATGGAGGGTGTCAGAGTTGGGGCAGGGTGCCTTGGGTTGAGGAGACAGCCTAGAAGAGAAATCTGTCTCCCAGCCCATGTTCCTTGCCCACTCTCTTCTGCAGGAAGAACCCTGTGATGGTGAGGTGACCACAGGCTAGGACAGCAGTCAGCCCCAGCCAAGCTTCCTGGAAAGCTGGGCTCAGACCTTAGTGTTTCTTTGGATGGCTCAAGTCTTTGAAGAGGGAAACAGAGGCAGGGCAGGGCCGGGCGGGTGCAGGCCCCCCTGCTCCCGGGAAGGTGGGCAAAGGCAGAGGTCCTGTTCTGGTGGAGAGACAGCATACCAACTGTCTCACTGACATGAATTGGACAGACAGGGGGACAGGCTGGAGGGAGATGCTACAGAAGGCAAGGTGGAAGAGCAGGGTACTGAGGAACAGCGAGAACAGGAAGTGCTGGGGAGAGATGGGCAGAAGGCAGGGAGGGTGGGAGTCTGGAGTGTTGTGCCCAGTGCTTGTGCGCTGGTCCTCAGAACAGTCCCATGGGCCCAGCTGGAGCCTGTAGGGCGGCCTGGGCTGCGGCCTCAGTACATGTCCTTGTAGATTTCCTGGAGCAGGGGGTGCAGCAAGGTCTCGCTCTCCGTCTTCTTTAGCCACTGCATCATCTGGGCATGCTCAGTGACCAGCTGCCGCAGGTCGGCCATCTTCTGCAGCAGCTTGGGGAAGAGGTACGGGCTGTCAGGGTGGTTGACCTGCAGGTGGACCTCCAGAGCCCGCAGAATGGTGTCCTGGATGGCCTCCACCTGTGGCACATTCATGAGGCCTGGCCGGTCTGTGGGGACAAGGGGTTTGAGTGGCAGAGCAGAGGAGCCTCCTAGCCCACTCAGGGATCACTGTCCAGGACAGGTCCAAGCCCTGCCCTGTCACTGGCCCCACCCCCGGCACTCCAGTCCCCGCCCCTGCTCTCCACCCGTCTCCTTCTGACCAGTTGTTTTTCCTGATCTGCAGGGCTGTGTTTCCTGGCTAGGACACCTGGTACCCAGACTCAGATCCTGTCTCTGTGGTTCTGGGCTTCAGTGTCCTTAGCCTAGGCTGCTGTGAGGAGCAAATGAATTATAAACTAGATGGATCTGGCCTGAAGTGAGCTCCGTGCCCTTGTGGGTGAGCAGGCTTACCTGTGTGTTATATTGGACTAGAAAAATGCAAAAGTAATAAGGAAATTTCTCTACCACCCATAAAGAACAGCCTTTAACATCCTGGTGTATTTCTCTCTCCCACCCCCCAGGACTGGGGATTGAACTCAGGGCCTCCCGCCTGCTAGACCAGCACTCTACCACCGAGCTATATCCCGGCAAGGTCAACATCTTTCTCTGCACCTCTGTCTGTTTAACAAGATGCAGCTGGTCCTGCACGTGTTCTGTGCCACACTGTCTGAGGTCAGGCTTGGTCCCCTCACCTCCACACAGAATGATGGCTGCAATGAAGAGTGCCAGGTCACTGTCGTCGAGTTCCAGCGCATTGAACTTGACAGCAAACTCAAACTTGGGCTCAATGATGTCACTGAAGGGCTTGCGGAGGCTGCGCAGGAACTCGTGGGTGACGAAGCCGCTGCCATTGGCCACCAGCAGCCCGTCTTTGTTGACGATGGAGGCCAGCATGGCGAAGATGGCCTCGTGCACGCCGTACTTGAGGAGGGTCACCTGGTCGTTGAGGAAGAGGCTGCTGAAGTTGGGGATGCTCTTGGCGAACTCGGTGAGCTCCCGCACCGTCTCCACCGTGGTGCACTGGCAGCGATAGAACACGTGAACGCTGATCTCTTTGTAGGGCGGTAGCCCGTTCACCAGCTGCTTCCACACCAGGCCCTTCTCCGCCTGCCACAGTGTCTCGATGTCGTGGATGACAAAGGGCTGAAAACCAGCCCCATCAGAAGCCAGGCCTGGGGAAGGGGAGGGACCCCGCCCTCGTGTCCCCTGAACCCCACCTCGGAGCCCAGGCTGGCCAGTGGCACTCACTGCGTTGTGGCTGGACTTGCCGGTGAGGATGCTACGGGCCTTCTTTTTGGTCATGTTGAAGTTTTTCAGGTAGGCATTGTAGATGTGCTTGGAGAAGGCCTTCAGGTCGGCCAGCTGTGGGTTGTGCTGGCACCCCTCACTGGCCGTCAGCCCTGCTACCAGCTTTCTCTTCTCGGCCTCTGGCATCCGTCCGAAGCGGATGGCTGTACCGGGGTTGAGGGCTAGTCATGGAGGAGCTAGCAAGCAGGGGCCTGCACCTCTCCTTCCTTCCCTTCTCCTCAGGTATACAGGTGAAGAGGAACCATCCTTTGGGGGCCTGGGGCCCTCAAAGGCCCCAGAGTCAGGAAGGGAGCAGTGTTGAGGCAGCCCAGGGGCCTGACTCCCTGAGAACCTTTGCTGACTTAGCTGGGGGCTGGCATGGCGTGGCAGCTAGAAAGACAGCCTTTGGTGACCAGGGCCGCATCTGAGCCCCATGCATCACCTTCCTATCATGTGACTTTGTCCTTTCACCGTCTTTGTGGGTCAGGAAAAGTGGAGGTCCTTAAACTTACTAGAATAACGAGGGGCATTCACAATAAGCAGCCAGAACCCAGAGCCATGGGCTGGGGCGATAACTCAGTTGGTAAAGTCCTTCTGTGGCAAGCCTGAGGACCTGAGGCCATAGATCTCATGTGAAAAAGAGCTGGGTGTGAGGAGACGAACAGGTGTTTCCAGGAGCTCCCAGCTAAGGAAAGACTGGCTCAAAAGAGGTGGATGGTACCTGAGCTGACCTCTGGCCTCCACACACATGCATGTACACTGGCACACACGCGCACACGTGCACACACACGCACACACAATTACAGCCTGAATAGTAAGGTAGGCCCTGGCTTCTGTCAGAGAAAGCATGAAGAACCGGTTCAGTTTGCCCGAGGCTTCCTAGGGCTCCCTGTGACCCTGCAATGGAACAGCACCAGCGCAGCTACAGATGAGCCTCAGACCCACCGGCACCCACACTCAGGAGGAGCCAGAGATGGCCTGAAGATGCTGTGTGTGTGCTCCAGTGGCTAGCCACCACAGGGTGTAAGCAGGAGGCTACCCCGTTCTTTGGAAGCCCGAGACAAGGACGGCTCAGTTTCCTGGGAGTATCTAACCACGAAGAAATTCCCACCTGGGTCCTGGCAGCTGCCACCCATGGCCCCTTCCTGGCTCCTGCCCACCCCCAGCAATGACAGACTGAGGAAGCCCTGGCCTCGGCTTCGCATGCTCTGTCAGGCTCGAGTGTGGGGAGCAGGTGAGCCCGGGGCACAGAGAGCCGGTGACCGCCCGGGCCTCACGGTCTGTGTTTCTGAGACCTGCGTCTACACCAGCAGTCGGCAGCCACGTCCACACCCTCATCTGTGCCGGGCGCAGGAGCTGGGCACTCCCTGGGTTAGGCTGTGCCGCCGCCCCGCGGTGCCCGGCCGGCCTCTCACCGTTGTGCGACATGCCGAGCGCCAGGCACTTCTGGAAGCGGCAGTACTGGCATTTGTTCCGGTTCTTCTTCTGGATCTTACAGCTCCGGTCACACCTCTCGTACTCCAGCTTCATGCGGATTGTCCGGCGGAAGAAACCCTGTGGGACCAGGGACGTGAGGGGCCCGTGCTGCCGCGGAGGGCCCAGCGGCAGGGAAGGCCCCAAAAAAGGCTGAGATCTGGGGGGACGGGAAACTGAATGGATTAACTTTTACTCCTGTGTATGGCTGTTCTGCCTGCCTGTGAGTCTGTGCGCCATGGAGGCCGGAAAGGGGGTCGGGGCCAGAGCTCCTGAGACTGGAGTCACAGACACCTACCACGTGGGTGCTGGGAACCAAACCCCAGCGCTCTGCAAGAGCAGCCAGTGCCCACCAAGACAGCGCTCCAGCCCCAGGGATTTGTTTTTGTTTTTAAAAAGGAAGGAAAAGTATCCTTAAAAAAAATTTAAGGGCTGGGTAGTAGTGGCACACAACTTTAATGCCAGCACTCAGGAGGCAGAGGCAGGTGGATCTCTGTGAGTTTGAAGCCAGCCTGGTCTACAGCGTGAGATCCAGGACAGTCAGAGCTACACAGAGAAACCCTGTCTCTAAAACAGAGAAAAAAAAAAAAAAAAAAAAGACACGAGGCACTGGAAACCAACTTCAAATATACAAATAGACACTCAGCCCAAGGTCACTCTCCTGCCTGCCTTCTGGAGCCCAATCTGGCCACCCACAGAGACTGAGTGGGTAGCTGGGTCAGCAGGCAGGTGTCTGAATGACCCAGAGCTCAGGGCTGTAAGGAAAGTTTTCCTAGAGGCATTTTGAGCGCCGCCCGCCTCCACCCACCCTCCCCTCCCGAGGCGGGCAGAGCCCTGTGCTCCTCAGTCCGTACCTTACACCCCTCACATGCGTGGACCCCGTAGTGGAAGCCCGAGGCCTTGTCCCCGCACACCCGGCACTCCATGTTGAGGCTGCCGCCTGAGGCCCCATCACAGCCTATCTGCAGCTGGTCCAGCAGGGAGGAAGGAGAGGAATTCTGGGAGAGGTCTGTGGATACAGGACAGGGCGGCAATTGAACATCAGCTACCAGGCCTAAGAGGCAGGCAGGAGGAGGAGCTGCAGCCCTGAGCTCAGCTACCCAGGGCTGTGTGACCTGGGCAGAGCTTCCAGAGGCCAGTTTCTTCACGCGGAGGGAGCCTAGGGTCAAGGGCAGCTCTGCTGGGAAGGTGGGCCAAGTCTTCCCCAGAGTGTGAGCATGGCAGGCAATGTGGCTGCCCCTTACAGCCTCCTTGCCTGGGAGAGGAGTGGGCTTGGTGGGGCTTTGGGGTCAACAAGCAGCAATCCCGGGTGACCGTGGGGTGGAATGTGTCTGTCGGAAACTGGGGGGGTGCAGACCTCCACCCGGCCAGCCCCCACACAGGAGTGCTAGGCTCTGTGGATTCCAGGGGTGCTGACTCGCCCTGTTGTTACAGGCAGAGGTTTGGGCTGAGGGTTTAAAGTTGGCCAGGACAGTGGAGGCTGTCCGCTGTCACATGACTGCAGAACCACAGGCTCTTCTGAATCTGCTTTGAGACTTAGGGATGTGACAATAGTCTCTGCCTTGGGCGGGTCACCCGGCTCCACAGCACTGCCCGTGGTCCTGCATGCCTGGGCTCTCTCCTGGGACTGCCCAGCACCCCAGCCCTCAACCTGCCTCTCACAGGCCAACTTCCTCCTCTCCAGGCCTGTTCCTAGGACCCCACTCTGGCCACAGCAGGGGACTCAGACAGCAGAGACACCATGGGAGGTTGCAGCCTTCCAGGCTGCTGAGGGTGAGGAGGGTGACATAGCTTGTAAACGGCCAGGTCCCCTAATTCCCAATGGCTGTTATTCCGAAGGTGTAAATGCCCTCTGGCCCGCAGATGAGGAGAGTGGACCCCTCATCTTCTCTGGCAGGCTGTTTGAAGGTAAAGCAGCTTTGGGCTTCTTAGTAGTCTGTCACCATCTGATGGGGGCGGGTCCTGCATGTTCATGTGTGGGCACCACCCATCAGGTGTGAAGGCAGGGCACACTGAAGCCCAAAGCTGAGAAGCTGTGGGTACCACACTCATGGGAACCTCCAGAGCTCCCAGGGAGTCTGCATTCTCCACACCAGTTCCTTCTCTGCACGTGGGGCCAGGAGGGACCCGGCACAGGCTCTCATCTCCCCTCATTCATCTCTGTCCTGCTGTGGTCTCTGGCTTGGGGGGGGGCGTGTCCCAAGACCTCCAGATCCCTGTAAGCAGCCAAGGTAACCAGATCCTACTAGCTACCTGAGGTACCCAGAGTGAGTGAGGGTCCAGGGGAATTACTGCCTGAGAGAAACAGGCCCAGCTCAGCAGGTGGTGAATGGGAGGACCGCCTTGGCCTGGGACATGTTTAGCAGACCACAGGCTGTTTATAATTGATACACAAGGCTAGAGAAGCAGGACCTGAGGGACAGCATCATGTGAGTGCACGTGTATTGGGCAAACGGAAATGGTGTGTGGGTGGCTTTTCCAAAAACAACAGCTCCATTTCTTCCTGGCTGACCACTTGGCTTAAGGATCTGTCCTCATATCACCATGACATCCCACCCAAAAGCATGACACCATCTCAGGCACCAGGTCCTACTCTTCTCCATGACCTCCTGGTCAGAGGTGCAGCAGATGGATGACGATCGAAGGGGTGGCGGGATTCTCTGAGACCTTTCTTCACAAGGAACACTGCCCTGAGCACCCAAGGCCAAGGCTGCAAAAGGCTGGGCTTGCTGTGTGGACACTGCCCGCCCGCTTGGATCTTGTCTTGTCTCTGTTTTTCCTTCCCTCTCTCTCTCCCTCTCTCCCTCTTTCTCTCTCTCTGGTGTTTTTTGAGACAAGGTTTCTCTGTGTTTCCCTGGCTGTCCTGCATCTCGCTCTGTAGACCAGGCTGGCCTCAAACTCAGAGATCCGCCTGTTTCTGCCTCCTGAGTGCTGGGATTAAAGGTGTGCGCCACCTCCGCCCAGCTCTTTCTTACTTTTTTAAGATAGTGGCTCATGTGATCCAGGCTAGTCTTGAACTCACTATGTGGCTGCAGATGTGGCCTTGATCACCTGTGTGTGTGTGTGTGTGTGTGTGTGTATACACACATGTGCACGCCTGTCTGTCTGTCTGTCTGTCTGTCTTCCTCCATCTCTCCACCGTGGTTTCTTTTTCTTTTCTTTTCTTGAGAAGGGGTTTCTCTGTGTAGCCCTGGCTGTCCTGGAATTTGATTTGTAGATCAAGCTGGCCTAGAACTCACGGAGATCCTCCTGCCTCTGTCTCCCAAGTGCTGGGATTAAAGGCATGTGCCAACACACCCGGCTTCTACTGTTTTTCCAGACACGGTCTCTCACCAAACCTGGAGCTCACTGCCTGGTGAGGCTGACTGACCAGTGAGCCCAAGGGTCCTTCCTCACTGGTAATGCTGTAACCCCTATCAGTAGGGTTATAGGTCAGACTAGCATGCCCAGATTTTTTTTTAATTCTTTATTTTATGTGTGTGGGTGTTTTCCCTGTATGCGTATCTGTGCAGCATGTGTGTGCAGTGTCTGTAGAATCCAGAAGAGGGCATCAGATCCTCTGGAACAGGAGTTACAGACAGTTGGGAGCTGCCACGTAGGTGCTGGGAATCGAACAAGGGTCCTCTGGAAGAGCAGCCAGTGCCCTTAATGCCCGAGTTAACTCTCCAGCCCTCCTCAGATATATTTTTAATTCCAAAGTATTTCAAGTTTTTTTTTTAGGTATATGTGTATGGGTGTTTTGCCTGCCCATGGAAGTGCCCATGGAAGACAGAAGAGGGCGTTAATTACCCAAATCTGGAGTTACAGAAGGTTATGAGCCACCATGTGGATGCTGGGAACCAAGTCTGGGTCTACAAGGCCAGCAAGTGGTTTTAACTGTGCAACCATCTCTCTAGTCTCTAATTCTAAATTTTTATTGCATTTTAATTTATTTATCTTGTGGGTGAGGAGATCATGCATATACAGGGGTCAAAGGGCAATTGCAGGAGTCCGTTCTCTCCTTCCACTACGTGGATCCCAGGATTGAACTCAAGGAGCCAAGCTTGGCAGCAAACGCCTTCACCTTCTGAGCCATCTCACTGGCCCTTGCCTAGTTCTTTATGTGGGTGCTAAGTATCTGAACTCAGGTTCCCCTGCATGTGTGGCAGTCAGCTCCTCAGCCCATGACCTTGAAGCTCTGATTCTGCTGCATCAGCGCCCCAAGTGCTAGGACCACACCCAAGGCCTGAGCATGCTCGGCAAAAACTCTACCAACTGAGCTGCATCCTCAGCTCCTCCTCCTCTCTCTCTCTCTCTCTCTCTCTGTTTTTCTAGACAGCTTTCTCTGTGTAGCCCTGGCCATCCCGGAACTCTTGCTGTAGATCAGGCTGGCCTTGAACCCACAGAGATCCGCCTGCCTCTGTCTCCCAAGTGCTGGGACTAAAGGTGTGTATGCCATTACCACCCAACCACTTCTCTGTTTTTGAGACAGGGTCTCCCACTGTAGCCCAGGTTAGCCTGGAACTCAGACTCCTCCAGCTTCAGCCTCCTCCTGAGTGCTGGGATTGCAGGCATAGAGGTACATGGCTGGCATAGGATGGACTCCGAATGTTCCCTAAAGGCTCATACGTTCCAAGCTTGATATCCAGCCTGAGGAGCTAACGGGAGGTGGGACCTAGTGGGTCACTGGAGGTGAGCCTTTGAGAGGCATGAGGGGGAGAGAAGTGGGGGAGGGGGAGGTTTCATTTAGGATGCCCACAGGTGGGCAACTCTCTGCCACAATAGAACCAAATGCAGTGGGGTCGGCTAACTGCAGCTGGAACCTCCAAAACTGTCATCCTAAATAAAACCTCCCCACCTTCTCTCTCCCTCCAGGGTTTCTCTGTGTAGTCCTGGCTGTCTTGGATCTCACTCTGTAGACCAGGCTGGCCTCGAACTCACTGAGATCCGCCTGCCTCTGCCTCCAGAGTGCTGGGATTAAAGGTGTGTGCCACCACCGCTGGGCTGGACCTTTCTTGTTTAAAGTTGTCCCAGTCAGATATTTCGTCACAGTGATGGAGAGCTGACACTTGGCTCAGCTTCCCCCTGCTGCTCTCAGGAGGTGCCCTTGCTCACCCGATACATCAGCAGTGGGCTCAGACGCCCGCCCTGGTGCCCAGAACACTCCCAAGGGCCTACTCCTGCCAGGAGGGACAGGAAAAGGGTCAGCAGCTTGGCCAGGCCCCACCTAACAGCAGGGGTCTTTTGGATCATTTGTGTGTTTGAGACAGGGTCTAATTAAGTAGCCCAGACTAGTCTTTTTTTTTTTTTCTTTAAAAATTATTTATTTATTATGTATACAATGGTCTGCCTGCACATATGCCTGCAGGCCAGAAGAGGGCACCAGATCTCATTACAGATGGTTGTGAGCCACCATGTGGTTGCTGGGAATTGAACTCAGGACCTCTGGAAGAGCAGCCAGTGCTCTTAACCTCTGAGCCATCTCTCCAGCCCCCCAGACTAGTCTTGAACTCACGGTGCTGCTCCTGCCTCAGCCTCCCAAGTGCCACCATGCCTGGCTTGTTTCATTGTCGGTGAGATAGACAATTGGTGGTGTTTACACTGACTGTGCAGTTAGGGTTGGGACCCACCTGCAGTGTGGACTTGCACACTCACTGTGCAGTTAGGTTGGGACCGCCTGCAGAGTGTGGACTTGCACACTTACTGTGCAGTTAGGGTTGGGACCCACCTGCAGAGTGTGGACTTGCACACTCACTGTCCAGTTAGGTTGGGACAGCCTGCAGAGTGTGGACTTGCACACTTACTGTGCTCTAGGACTCTACCAGGCACTTCATTTCGTGTAAAACCTCCAAAGAGCCCTTCAAGCCAGGCTTTGTGCCCCCCCCCCCCCACTACAGGTCATTTCTTTCTTCACTGAGGCTGACACTTCAGACAGCTGCTGGGATGGCTTTCCATGCAGATGTGGCTGAGCCACGACAGCCAGGCTTCCGTTCAAAAGCCAGTCTAGATTTTAATCCCAGCACTCGGGAGGCAGAGGCAGACGGGTCTCTGTGAGTTTGAAGTCAATCTGGTTTACATAGTGAGTTCCAGAATAGCCAGGACTACATAGACTCAGTCTCAAAAAAAAAAAAAAAAAAAAAAAAAAGATAAAGATGTGATTAACATTTAAATCAGGAGATCTGATTAATGAATTCCTCTTCATACTGTAAGGGGCCCTCATCCACAGGTGAGGCTTTAAGAGAATGACTGGATGAGGGGACCCACCTCCACCCTCTCCATACTTGAGATGCTTCCTGGTGACTGTAACCTGGCCTGCAGAGTCAGGACTGGGTACCTGTAACTGTATGAGCCAGCTCTTCACACACACACACACACACACACACACAAAGAGAGACAGAGAGGGATAGAAACAGAGAGAGAAACAAAAACAAAACCTTTATTGGTTCTGTCTATCTGGGACCCCCTGACTAGGGGGGCACCAATGTGGGGATCAAAATAGAACCATGCAACTCCTGGAGCTGTGTATTTTACTGCAACCCATGGGCATGTTCCTTATGTCAAACAATAGTGTTATTATGAAAAGTAGCATAGCAAGATCACCACTGAGGATGACATGTGGTCATTCCGTGTAAACCCCATGTGGGTACCAGTCTTGCTGTCTTTGAGTACAAGCTCAGCAAACATACACTATTGACTTATCCCATGTTCTCACGGGTGGAAGGCTCTCCTGCGTATCTTGCCTCGGGGCTGGGCGCATGCTGCTGTCACATCCATGAGGTGGCACACGGGCCAGCTTGGCTACTTACTTGCTGCCAGTGCCCATCATAGCTCTCACATCAGGGTATGTTCTAAGAGAACCTGAGGCTGGGTTCTTCTAGGTTTTTTTATTTAAAAATTTTGTTGTTTTTTTTTTGAGACAGGGTTTCTCTGCGTAGTTTTGGTGCCTGTCCTGGGTCTCGCTCTGTAGACCAGGATGGCCTCGAACTCACAGAAATCCACCTGGCTCTGCCTCCCGAGTGCTGGGATTAAAGGCCTGCGCCGCCACCGCCCGGCTCTTCTATTTTTTGTTGTTGTTGTTTTGGTTTGTTTTTGAGTCAGGGTTTCTCTGTGTAGCCCTGGCTGTCCTGGAACTCAGGTCTGTCTATCTCTTGTGGGATTAAAGGAGTATGCCACCTCACCCAGCTAGATGGGCGGTTTCTTGATTGTTGTCCCATTTGCCTGGACTTTGGGCTCCTCTGGGCTGGTCTTCAGCCCTGTTCACCTCTCTGTTCTGGCCCGCTCTGGCACGCTGCCTGGCCTGCTCTGGCACGCAGCCTGGCCCTGAACACTCACCAAGTGCTGCCAAGGACAGGAACGCAGGCAAGAGGAGAGCAGCTTTACTTCCCTGTTCCTCTTATGCGTGGGCTGCCATGAAGCATGGGGGGGGGGGGCAGGAGAGGTGGGGTGTGACCACCAGCTTCTGGGGGGAAGAGCGGCCCTGGCCATGTTCCTCCTTGTTGCTGTGTGCTAGTGTGAGCAGGACTGCCTGCCTCATGGGGACAGGATGGTGACAGGTGCCGACTCAGACTAGGAAACTGAGTATGAGCACAGCGCAGGGGCTGGAGCCTTGCAGCCTTCTCCCAGTTTCAGGGGTCCTTCAGGGTCCCCAAAGGGCCTCTGAGGCAAAAGCCACAGACTTAAGGGCACAAGACGGGACGAACAGGAACCGAGAAGTGTAGCAAGCATGTGTGAGGAGACTTGACAATAGGGGCCGAGGTGACGGCCACAGCCCGCAGGCGCGCCCCCCCCCCCCCCCAGGTCCCTGCTCTGCTGTTGGCGCCCTCCCGACAGGGTCTCACTGTGCAGACCAGGCTGTCTTGAGCTCACAGAGCTCTGTCTGCTGCTGCCTCCTATGTGCTGGAATAGAGGCGTGCTCCCCCATGCCTGGTCAACTTACCTCTTTTAACTTTGGGCTGAGTTTTTTAAGTTAGGAAAGTCACGCAGGGTTGCTGAGGAAGACGCGCAGGGCAGGCTGTGTCTTATGAAGGACACTCCTCACCCCGCTCAGGATTCCCACTCAACCCTTTTAGCCCTTCGGTCTGCACTGTCTGGCATCTTCTATGATACATAAGGTTTTCGGGCTTTTTGCTGAAACAGGCTGGCCTGGAACTTGTGATTCTCCTGCTCCAGCTCCCAAGTGCTGGGATTACAGGTGTGAGCCACCAGGCCTGGCTCTACCTTACCCTTAGAAACATTTTTTTTGGGGGGTGGGGGCAGGCAGTAGTGGTGCATGCCTTTAATCCCAGCACTCTGGAAGCAGAGGTAGGGGGATCTCTGTAAGTTTGAGGCCAGCCTGGTCTACAGAGTGAGTTCCAAGATAGCCAGGGATACATAGAGAAACCCTGTCTCAAAAAATAAAAAACAAAAAAACACAAAATTCAGCATAGTAGCGTACACCTTAAATCTAGCAATTGGGAGACAGGTGACTCTGAGACCAGCCTGGTCTACAGAGTGAGTTCCAGGATAGCCTGGTCTACAGAGTGAGTTCCAGGACAGCCAGGGCTATGTAGAAGGCCTGGTCTTGAAAAACAAACAAAACATTCAAAACAAAACCTCTTATTATTTATTACTAGGTATGTGACCTGTGTGTCGGGGGATGTGTGTGCCATGGTGCACATATGCAGGGAGGGGACAAATGTCAGCTGGTTCTCTCCTTCCATAGGATCGAACTCAGGTCTTTGGGCTTGTGCAGCAAGAGCCTTTGCCCACTGAACATCTCACTGGTCCCTACCTTTTCCTTAAAAAAATTTACATTGCGTGCTCATGCGTGCGTGCGTGTGTGTGTGTGTGTGTGTGCATGAGTGTGTGTGTGTGTGTGTGTGCACACATGTGGAAGTCAGAGGACAACTTAGAGGAGTTGGTTCTCTCCTTCCACTCTGTGGGTTCCAGGGAACTGACTTTAGACCAGCCGGCTTGGGAACAAGCACCTTTATCCACTCACGGAACCATTTCACTGGCTCTTATTTTATCCTTTTTTTTTTTTTTTTGGTTTGTTTTTGTTTTCTGAGACAGGGTTTCTCTGTTTGTCCTGGAACTTGCTTTGTAGGCCAGGCTGGCCTCGAACTCACAGAGATCCGCCTGCCTCTGCCTCCCGAGTGCTGGGATTAAAGGAGTGCGCCACTATGCCACCAGGCTTACTTCATCCTTTTTAGGGACTTTTTAGTCTCTCCTGAGACTCTGGCAGGCTTACCTAAGGGGTTTCCCACAGAGGGTGACACCCCACTTCTGTTCCTATGACTGCGTAAACAGACGACTGGGTCACCTCGGTGCTGCTCCAGGTGTCCCCACACCTGTCCCTGTGTCACCTGGCTCCGCTGCAGTCACTGCACTTTGCCTGGCACGTGAACATTACAACCCTTGCGGTGGGCAATCACTTGTGTGAGGTGTGTGCGAAATCCCAGGACCCGACACTTCCTGCCCAGACCCAGATATGGGGACAAAGTTGCCAGGGCAAGCGGCCAGGCCAGACCTCATGTCCTTCTCCTCCCTGTTCAAAACTGGTCTTCAGCACCTTCCTGACACCTGCCACACTGTCCCCAGGGTGTCTCATTCCCTCTGGCCCTTCTTCTCTAGCACACACTCTCTCCTTTCTCTCTCCAGGGTCTCTGTCTGTCTGTCTGTCTGCCTGCCTGCCCCCCTCTCTCTCCAAGGTTTCTGTCTCTGTCTGTCTGCCTGCCTGCCCCCCTCTCTCTCCAAGGTCTCTGTCTCTGTCTGTCTGTCTGCCTGCCCTCCTCTCTCTCCAGGGTCTCTCTGTGTAGCCCTGGCTGGCCTGTAGCTCACTACGTAGGCCAAGCTGGCCTTGAACTCACGGAGATCCTCCCTTCTCTTCCTCCCGGGTGCTGGGATTACTAGTGAGCAGCACCACACCTGACCCCCTCTGGTCCTTCCTTGAGTTGGAAGCAGCCTGTGGCAGCACTGAGTGAACTCTGACTCCCGACAACCATCCTCTCTCCTGAGAACGCTTGTCTCTCTAGATCCAGCACAGCCACCACCTCGAACACACAAGAACACAGGCTACTCTGCACCCCCACATCACACCACAACCGCTGGGGTCGTTCTGAGGCTGTGGGGGGACCAGCAGGACCGACAGCGCCTCCTACCCCACCCACTCAGAACTTTAAAGAGGAAAAACCTTGCTTTGCGTGTTTCAGGTGACAGGGCTCGAGGATTTGATCCCTTCTTGGTTGCAGGCCCAGGCAAGAGCCTGTTCGACCCCATAGCTGTCACCCCAGGTGCCACTGTCACTTGCAGACACTGGAGGCCAGAGCCCATCCCCCCGGAGTGGCCTGTCCAGCTGAAATCAGCAGCAAGCCATGTCTTACGGAGCCCATCCCTCCTGACTCCGAGGCTCTCTGAGGGCAGCACCTTGGGTCGTCAGATGCACTGGCCCAAGACGCCCAGAGGAGAGGCTGCGGAGGGACAGCGGAGGGGCCTGAGCAAGAAGGGGAAGCCGGGGCTGGGGGACACAGTGTGTAAGCTGGACATGGTGCCATGAGGATGAGGCAGATGTCAAGGTTGTGCTGGCCACCAGAGAAGAATGTCACCACTGCCACCAACAGAGGGTCAATGAAATGACCCAGCAAGTGGAAAAAGCCAGCTGAAACCTGGCTGAAACAAAAGTGACCCAAGTCACAGTCACTCATTCAAACCACTTGGCATTTCCGCTCAGTCATGGAGGAGGACAGACTTAGTGCCAGGCCTCCTGGGTTAAGTGGTTAAGTGGCTTACAACAAGTGCAGACATTTACAACAAGTGCAGGCATGCCTCACGTTCCTGGTGCAGTCAGGACCAGGGATGCAGCCCGGTGGCACAGTGCCCGCCTAGCATGCACAAAGCTCTGGGTTCAATCCCTTCACCAAAGCCTGCTACCAAATGTTGCCTGGGGAGGTGTGTCTGTGGGGGTCAGAGGCGCTCACTCGATGACTAGCAGTGACAAGATGATGATGACATGTTCTACACACACTCTCCCATCTCCAGAAAAGCCCACATCCACCTAGCCTGCCATTCCTGTCTGTTTCCAGAAGGGGTGTGATTTCCTGGGGGCCTCACCAGCTGGTCACTGACATGGTGGGACCCTGGACTCTGGCATTAGTCACTGTCACTCCACTCCTCAGTACCCCACCCACCCCAGGGAGTTCACAGAAACCTGGACCCCCACCCGCCCTGCTCTGCCCCAGCCTCCTCCATACCTGTGCAGCTGCCGGAAGGAAGCATGTGCTCTGGTCCTCCGTTGAGCTCCGGGGCTCCTTCAGTTGTGGCCACTTTCTCTTTCTCCTCTTCCCGGGCCTCAGGGGCCTCCTCCTGTGGCTGCTCCATGGCTGACCCCCACTCGGCGTGGCGCCTGCAGGCCTGGTCATAGCTCTGGCACCATCTGGGTCTGAGCGCAGATGGACCACCTGGGCAAGGGGAGACAGAAGAGGTCAGGAGAGAGGGTGGTGGGCACGGGGGTGGTGGTGGGCACAGGGGAGGGTGGTGGGCACAGGGGAGGGTGGTGGGCACAGGGGAGGGTGGTGGGCACAGGGGAGGGTGGTGGGCACAGGGGAGGGTGGTGGGCACAGGGGAGGGTGGTGGGCACGGGGGTGGTGGTGGGCACAGGGGAGGGTGGTGGGCACAGGAGAGGGTGGTGGGCACAGAGGAGGGTGGTGGGCACAGGGGAGGGTGGTGGGTACAGGGGAGGGAGTGGTTGGCACAGAGGAGGGTGGTGGGCACAGGGGAGGTTGGTGGGCACAGGAGAGGGTGGTGGGCACAGGAGAGAGTGGTGGGCACAGGGGAGGGTGGTGGGCACAGGGGAGGGTGGTGGGCACAGGGGAGGGTGGTGGGCACAGGGGAGGGTGGTGGGCACAGGGGGAGGGTGGTGGGCACAGGGGAGGGTGGTGGGCACAGGGGGAGGGTGGTGGGCACAGGGGAGGGTGGTGGGCACAGGGGAGGGTGGTGGGCACAGGGGGAGGGTGGTGGGCACAGGGGAGGGTGGTGGGCACAGGGGGAGGGTGGTGGGCACAGGGGAGGGTGGTGGGCACAGGAGAGGGTGGTGGGCACAGGGGAGGGTGGTGGGCACAGGGGAGGGTGGTGGGCACAGGGGAGGGTGGTGGGCACCGGCACACTGAGGGCCACCGTCACATAACAGTGCTGCTCCAGCGCCCTCCTCAGTCCCTGAAGAGCTTTCTGACTTTTTTAGACAGGGCTTTACTGCTGACCCTCCTGTCTTCCAAGTGCTGGAATAGAGGTGTGAGCCACCACCTCCAGAGGTCTACACTTCTCACACTGTCATCCGGCTCTCGGGGCAGGTTGGCAGGACTGAGGCAGTTTTCATTAACCAGATATGCCGACACTCTGTTGCGCCATCTCTACCTGCTTCCCCGCTCCAGGGGCCTCATAAATTGCCTGAGCAGAAGCGGAATGCTCCAACTCTCCGGCGCCCCCTGGAGGTCTCAATACACACTGCAGCCCCTACCCGAACCCCCAGCACGGTGGCTCAGAATGCAGCTGTCCAGTCACTCACGTTCTGAGGGGCGTCCTGTCCTGCCTGTGGCCACTGTGGGAAACAGCGTGGACTTCTGTACGTGTGTGCGCATTATTTATTTTTCATTTGTTTGTTTTGTGAACTAGGACTCTTTATGCTGCCCTGGCTGTCCTGGAATCAGCCCTTCGTAGACTAGGCTGGCCTAGAACTTAAAAAGGGGGTTATCTTTTCAATCCCCTGTAGCTATGACATGAAGCCAAGCTTGACAGCTAGTGTTGCCCAGCAAAGCACCTCCATGCTCGGGTTCTTTGTCCCTCACACTTAGCTCCATCCAGCCATCTGAGGCCTTCCCCTGCCCGGATGGCACACTGGCCTCTCAGAGGCTATACTCTGGGCAGCTGGATACGCAGCCCGGAAGTCTAGGTGGTAGGGAGCTGGAAGTTGGGGATCTGTGGATCTGGAAGATTCCCCAGTAAGTGACAGTCACAGGAAGGGTGTGAGCATCTCCTCACAGGACACACACACACACACACACACACACCCCAAATCAAGAGGAAAAGATGACGTTTTTGGTCAGCTGTGAAAACAACTGAGAAGGCACCAACATGGAAACTGGCCCCACATCTACACCAAGACAAAGGCCAGATGCTCCAGAGATTCAAGTCATAGCAAGGATATGTAAAGTAGGGCAGCGGTGGGTGGCGGATGCAGCTCCGTGGGGAGAGTGCTTGCCCAGGGCACACAGCCTCTGGGTTGATCCTCAGCACCCATTAACCAGGTGTGGTGGTGCGCATCTGTAATCCTAGGACTCGGGAGGTGGAGGCAGGAGGGTCAGAAGCTCATGGTTATCCCCAGCTATACACAGAGTTGGAGGCTAGCCTGGGCTACAAGAAACCCTACCAAAACAACAAAACCCCTCATTAAGTGCACAAACGATGTATTGACATAAAGCTCACCTCACAGTAAGTAAGATATAGGCCTGACAGAAACCCATAAAAGCTTTATGAATGACAAGATTACAGGTAAAAGAATAATACATTTAATTATATAAAAGCATAAAAGTTCTACATAATTAAAGGCCATTTAAGGACAAACAAAGTAAAGCAGACCTGGGCTTTGTTTGTAGCTCAGATGCCTCTCAAGCACCCAGGAGGTCCCGGGTTGGTCCCCAGCACTGCACAGACCGGCTTGCGGTCTGCCTTGGAGGACAGAGGGTCAAAAGTTCCAAGGTTAGCCTTACTATCTAGCAAGTTTGAGGCCAGCCTGGGCAACATGAGACACTGCTTTAAAAACCAAACCCAATCAATCAATCAATCAATCAATCAATCAGATAATAAACAGAGAAAAATACTTTCAACTTTTATCCAAGTGCTAAATTCCTTAAAATAGCTTATAAATTCCTAAGTAAAGACTAGTAACCCAAGCCAGGTATGGTGGCCACACCTCTAATCACAACACAGGAGGCTAGCCTTGTCTACATGGAGAGTTCTAAGGCAGTCCCCAGTCCTGAGACATGTTTTTCAAATAAAACACACTAATATAAGGGGATGTGGATTCACGGTAGAGACTGGGCAACGTGGTGGCATTGTGTTCCCCAAAATATTGTGTACCCTAATAAATTTATCTGGGATCAGAGAACAGAAAAGCCACTAGATACTTAGGATAGGCAGTGGTAGTACAGGCCTTTAATCCTACCATTCCAGAGGCAGAAATCCATCTGTTCAAGGATATAGCCAAGCATCCCAGAAAGTGAGCCTTTAATCCCAGGGAGTGGTGGTAGAAAGCAGAAAGATATATAAGGCGTGAGGACCAGGAACTAGAAGCATTTGGCTGGTTAAGCATTTAGCTGGTTAAGCATTCAGGCTTTTGAGCAGCACAGTTCAGCTGAGAGCCATTCGGATATGAGGACACAGAGGCTTCCAGTCTGAGGAAACAAGATCAGCTGAGAACTTGGCCAGGTGAGGTTAGCTGTGGCTTGTTCTGCTTCTCTGATCTTCCAGTGTTCACCCCAATAACTGGCCTCAGGTTTGATTTAATTAATAAGACCTTTTAAGATTCATGCTACATCACAAGCATGTGTGAAGTGCTGGGTTTAACCCTAGGTACTGAGAAGCAACAAAAATAAGCCCCCAAACAAGAAGGCACTCCTCGGACACTGCTGTTGAGCATGTGATTGGGAGAAATGGCATGGCCTTGTGGAGGGCAACTGGACCATCTATTACTAATCCCACTGGATGAGAATAAGACCATTCCCATAATTTTTTGAGCCAAATTTGAAGCAAGTTTTATTGACAATTTATTGGCCAGGTCCATGGATACTGGCCATGTCCATGCCCAGGTTAGCCCTCACACTGTGTAAGGACAAGTGCACGTACTTTGACCCAGAAGCCCTGCTGTGGGCTGTGTGTATGGCTGCACCGCCATAAGCAGAGTGATGGAGTGTTGGTGCAAGGCCAGCCTTCCATGGTCTGGGGTGGGGACAGGTTAAGAGGGCTCTGACAGCCCCAGACAGAATGGCTGTGGGCTGACACAGAAGAACCGGTAATACAGTCCACGATCCGCAGGACGGAGCTGTCCAGGATGGGGTCAGGGGAGAGGAAAGCCGGCCCAAACAGCTGCTCATCTGGCCTCCCACCCCCACTGCCTGGCCACCATGATGTGAACTGTGCCTCCCCACCACAAAGGAATGAATCCTTTGAAATTGTGAGGCAAATAAGGAACTCCCCCCTTTAACGTGGTCTCTTGAATATTTTGGTCAGAATACAGACAGAAAGCTAATAACATAGTTATCTTTTCTACAAACAGAATCAGGATAAAATTAAAAGGCAAAACTAACAGTAATGTGAAGAAGGAATGCACAGCCTTCGATTCTCAAGTCTCTGTTTTCCAGAAGTCAGCTAGAGATGTTCATTATAAAATTCAAATGACCACTGGGATACAACCGACAGTGTGCGTAACTTCCAAACCAGGACCGCAGGGCGGGGGAGACATGTAAAGCCCCAGCTTGGGGGCTGGGGAGATGGAGGGGCTGGGGAGATGGAGGGGCTAGGGAGATGGAGGGGCTGGGGAGATGGTTCAGCAACCACTTGCTGCCAAGCCTGAAGATGCCAGCTGAATCCCTGGGGAAGGGGAGAAATGACTTGTGCATGCCTCTTCTGACTTCACTGGTGAGCTGTGATATGCGCGTAACACACACACACACACGTGATAATAAATACGCTTGCTGACTGACAAAGACAAGGAAGGAGACCTGGAGATGTAACTAAAAGCAATGAGGGGTCCTGGACAGAAAGAAGACAGTCTGTACTGCGCCATTCCAGCTGCAGAGATGTTTGTCCATCTAAGATGTTCCGTGAGGGAAGCTGGCTGAGGGGCACACGGAACACGGCACATGTACAGAGTTTTTCTCTAACAGGACACTTACTTCAAACGCTTTCACTGTCTTAAAGCTTTTAAAGTAAGTTGGCCGTACTGGAGACTGGATATTCCAGCATCCACGTGGCAGCTCACAACTGTACAACCCCAGTTCCAGGGGACCCAGCATCCTCTTCTGGCCTCCATGGGCACTGTACACGTGATGCACAGACATGCATGCAGGCAAAATACCCACATACATAAAATAAAAACCTAAAAGTAATTTTCCTGAAAACTGGAACAACTGGGCACCCATGGCACAGCCTGGTGCCCATTCCCAGAGTTAACTATGCCCTTGGCTCCACCTCCACTGCCCTACTGGATTATCCCTGGCACTCCATTCACTCATGCTGCTCTGCAGAGGAGAGAAGCTTGGTTTGCCATAAACAGATCTTAAGGACCAATGCCCGGCCCCTCACCCCAATGCCCGACCCCTCACCCCAAGGCCCGACCCCTCACCCTAATGCCCGACCACTCACCCCAATGCCCGACCCCTCACCCCAATGCCCGACCCCTCACCCCAATGCCTGACCCCTCACCCCAAGTCTTAAACTTAGGAAATCACAAGAGCTGGGATGCTCAGCAATGCTGCCTCCTCCCTGCATGTGGTCCTTTACAGGGCAGCCAGGTGTCATTCCCACTTGTCTTCCGAGTCCCCTCTTTTTTCCGGTGGTTGAGCCTTCTCAAGATCAGCAGTGTGTCTGGAAGAACATCCCTGCTTGCTGTGGTTGGTATTGGACACGATCCCAGCAATGACAGGAGCAGCGACCTCCTGTGAGGGCCTGCCGCACAGCCCTGCTCCATGCCCACCGCATGGCCCTGCTCCGTGCCCATTGCATGGCCCTCCTCCGTGCCCAGCACAGGAGGAAACAGGCCGTGGGGCAGGGTGGGAAGTCAGAAGGTGCCTGCCTGCTGTAGAAATGACCTCCTATCAGATAGCAAGCACCAAAGACCCTCATGCTGCAGATCTAAGTGTGGAGATAGGAAGGCCAGGGTGGGGCAAGGGAAAGGCCCCATCAGGTCTATGCTCCTGTGCAGAATGCAGATGACGGGGCTCCTGGGGTGGCTGGGGACTGTGGGTGGGTGGGCCGAGACTGGGAAAAGAGACCTGGCTTGGCGTCCTGTAGTTTGGATGTGTAGTTTGTTGGTCTCCTTCTGCCCTCTGCTCCTGGGAGCTGGAGCACAGGGTTCCTGCTCAGGACTGAATGCTGAGGTCCTTCTGCACCCAGGCACTATGAGGGGTGACACACAGGCTGCCACTCAATCCTCACGAGCCCTGCAGCAATCCCCAGGTCTCCCATGGACAAAGGAAGAAGTGGCATGAAGCCCCCTACCCCCACCCCAGTCCTAGAACCCTGATAGTGTCTCCCAAAGGACCTGCTAGGGGACAAGATGGAAGATGACAGAGCTTGAGAGCTGATGAGGCCAGCACTGGCCAGACCTCAGACAGCTGTGGGCACAGCCATATCGCCTGAACCCAGCCCTAAGCCACAGCTCATCCTATATCCCTGCTGCTAGGAGGATTTCTTCCTAACAGCCGGGAGAGCTGCTCTGTTTCTGGGGTGCACATGACTGCCTCTTCAGACTTGGGATCAGAAACAGAACGTCAGTCCATGCTAATGTTTCTCCCTGGCCAGAGCTGTCTCTTTGGTGTGGCTGAGGTGGGGGAGCAGTTGTCCAGTTGTTCTGAAACCCACACACATTCCTTGGGCTTCTTCACATAAAGCTCTAACTGCCAAGCTGCAGTCCACTCTCGTATTCTGCCAGGAGCCATTCACTCCAGCCAGCCCTGCCTGATCCACCTGTAGCTGGGGCCAGCCAGCCACACTGCCTGACACCCTGTCACTGTTCGGTCCTGCAGCCGGGAGCCACCTGATGGCTTAGACCTTCAGTTGGCTTTTCCCAGATTGCTGCCACCTGACTTGCCAGGAACCTGCTCTCCTGTTCCCTCTTCAGTCCTGCCCAGGCAGGGTGCTCACAGTGGCAGTCTCCCCTCTGCCCCCAGCACCGAGTTAGGGCCACACCCCTTAATCAGGAGCCTTGCCTACTAAAGGGGCCGCAGCCTCGGACCCTTCAGCAAGTCGAGCCTTACATGCAGCCATGAGGAGGGGCAGGAACAGGGGTTCCTAGCAAAGGGGTTTTCTGCAAGACAATCCCTGGACTACTCTAATGCGCGCATACACACATGAATATATACATACACTCATATACATGAATGTGCACATGTGTGCGCACCCCAGCCCACTTACTTCAATCCTGACTCCAATCTGCAAGGTGTACTGACTGCGCTGGCCTTACCACATCAACACGCCCCAGGAGTGTCCTCTGTTCTACTGAGGTGGGTTCCCGGGGCCAGGCACAGTGCCTTTCAGTGGGTGTTCAACAGGCACTAGGTGAACAGATAAGCACACCGACAGCCTTGGCCTGCAGCAGTCACCAAGGGGTCAGTTTCTGTATGTCCCTGCCATTCATACATGATGCCTTTTAGAAGTGAACTCCAGCTTCTGGGTCAGGTCCCCCCCATCCGCCCCCACGAAGCAGGCAGTAACAGGTGGGTGTGCAGTACAGGGGGATCGGGGGTCAGGTCCCCCCCCCCATGAAGCAGGCAGTAACAGGTGGGTGTGCAGTACAGGGGGGTCGGGGGGTCAGGGTCCCCCCCCATGAAGCAGGCAGTAACAGGTGGGTGTGCAGTACAGGGGAGTCGGGGGGTCAAGTTCCCCCCCCATGAAGCAGGCAGTAACAGGTGGGTGTGCAGTACAGGGGGGTTGGGGGGTCAGGTTCCCCCCCCATGAAGCAGGCAGTAACAGGTGGGTGTGCAGTACAGGGGAGTCGGGGGGTCAGGTTCCCCCCACATGAAGCAGGCAGTAACAGGTGAGTGTGCAGTACAGGGGGGTCGGGGGGTCAAGTTCCCCCCCATGAAGCAGGCAGTAACAGGTGGGTGTGCAGTACCGAGCCACCTACTGGGACCACGGCTGGCGGCTGCTGTGTGCATCACTGTTGATGCGAGGTCAGCAGATTTAAGTGTGCAAGCACCGGGACCCCAGGACCTCCACAGGTCTCCCCTCCCTCCCTCCCGTCCTCCACAGGAGACCTGCAGGGTGCTCCCTGCTCTGCCCCAGAGTACCTCGAAGAGATGCAAAGTGAAAACAGAGGAAAGTGTCCTGGGGAAGAGGACCACGCTGTGGTTCTTCGCTGAGGGACGGATGGCCTGAGCCTTCCTCCACGTCCTACCCCTCTGCCATTGGTCCAGTTTCTACTTCCTCCTTCCCACTGCAGCGGGTGAGGGTCAGTAGTGTCACTGAGGCAGAGGTTGTTCCCATGCCTCTGATGGCCCTAAGAGAAAGGCCCTGGAAGACTCTGCCCCAAGCTTTCCAATCAATCAGTAATCTGTGTGCTGACCCAGTGACCCAGTTTTCTGGGCCAGCAACTCCGCAGAACTCACTGCCTCGCATTCGCCAATTCAACTCACCCCACCTCCTCAGGGCACCCAAAGGCCGGAGTGGATTCACCCTAGTGGGTCCCTGAGAGATCAGGAAGCAGACAGGACAGTGGGCAGCGACCGCCTCTGGTACTTCCAGTTCCTCCCCGGGCAGAAGGAATGCTGATTAAAACACAGGCTCTGGCAGCCAGAGACAGAACAGAGCGAAGGGAGCTCATGCCCGAGCCGGGAAACAGGAAGTGAGGGCCTCGGGTGGGCTGCCAGCTGCCAGCAGCCCTGACTCCGGGTGGCTGGGTAACGCAGTACCCATGGCTCTCAGCAGCCCTGACTCCGGGTGGCTGGGGTAATGAGTGCCCACAGCTCTCAGCAGCTCTGACCCCAGGTGGCTGGGGTAACGCAGTACCCACGGCTCTCAGCAGCCCTGACTCTGGGTGGCTGGGGTAACACAGTACCCACGGCTCTCAGCAGCCCTGACTCTGGGTGGCTGGGGTAACGCAGTACCCACAGCTCTCAGCAGCCCTGACTCCGGGTGGCTGGGGTAACACAGTACCCACAGCTCTCAGCAGCCCTGACTCCAGGTGGCTGGGTAACACAGTACCCACGGCTCTCAGCAGCCCCTGACTCCGGGTGGCTGGGTAACACAGTACCCACGGCTCTGAGCAGCCCTGACTCTGGGTGGCTGGGGTAATGCAGTACCCACAGCTCTCAGCAGCCCTGACTCTAGGTGGCTGGGGTAACGCAGTACCCACGGCTCTCAGCAGCCCCTGACTCTGGGTGGCTGGGGTAATGCAGTACCCACGGCTCTCAGCAGCCCTGACTCTAGGTGGCTGGGGTAATGCAGTACCCATGGCTCTCAGCAGCCCTGACTCTAGGTGGCTGGGGTAACGCAGTACCCACGGCTCTCAGCAGCCCCTGACTTTGGGTGGTTGGGGTAATGCAGTACCCACTCCCAACTGTAGCAAGATGGAGAAGGTTCCAAAATGTTATTTCGCAAACGAGATGTGAGTTACGTGAGAACATGGGCCCAGAAATAAACAAGCCTGGTGTAGTGTGTACCTGTATTTCCAGCTGAGGCTGAGGCAGGGCTGCTGCAAGTTCAAGGCCAGCCTGGGCTGCACAGTGAGACCCTGTCTTCCCCAAGGAGGGGGCACATCGAGCTAGCTTGGTGTACAAAGGTGCTTGCCACCAAGCCTGATGATCCGAATTCAACTCCTGGAACTTACATGGGAGAAGAGACTCGGTTCTCATGGGTCAGCCTTTGATCTCCACTTGAATGCTGGAGTAATAACAGAGTTAACTGCACGCATGTGCGCGCGCACGCGCACACACATAAATACATAAATGAAACAAAAAAGCCAGCTAGAGAGATAGCTTTAAAAGTGCCTGCCAGCTGGACAGTGGTGGTGCACACCTTTAATCCCAGCAGAGGGAGGCAGAGGCAGGTGGATCTCTGTGAGTTCAAGGCCAGTCTGGTCTACATAGCGAGAGCCAGGACAGCCAAGGCTACACAGAGGAACCCTGGTGCTTGCTGGCCAGCACAGCCTAGCCTGCTTGCAAGATGCAGGTCAGTAAGAGACCCCAACTCAGGTACCAAGGTGAATAGCATCTAAGGAACAATGACCAAGAATGACCTGTGGTCTCCACACGTATGTGTCTGTGCGCGTGCGCATGCACACACACACACACACACACACACATGAACTAGACACAATCCACCCACGGTGCTAAAGAACACTTCTGTTTTGTTTGTTTTTGAGACAGGGTCTCACTATGTAGTCCTGGCTGGTCTGGAACTCATTATGTTGACCAGGCTGGCTTTGAACTCACAGAGATCCATTTGCCCCTGCCTCTTAAGTGCTAGGGCTAAAAGGTGTGTGCCACCACACCTGCTTGATTTTCTTAATTATATTCTTGTGTTTAAGTTTCTTTCAGGGAGCATTGGGGTATGTTTTATGCTGTGGGGAGGGAGGAAAACATCTTTGAAGGTGCTTTGACTAAAGAATGCCGAGTGAGCTGCTGGAAGGCACTGGGGAGCTACACAGGGGGCCTGCCAGGCTCTGGGAAGACTGGGGACTCTCCTAACAGGGCTTCTAAGCAAAGGCCTTCGGCATTCGGGGGCTCCTGACCAAGAGGCTCCGCTGCCAGGCAGGAGACCTCCCCAGAGCCCTCGTCACCAGGGCCTGGGAGCTATGTCTGCCGAGGCCTCCCTGTCCCTCTGCCTTCCTCTCAGTCCCCGCCAGAGGCTGCCATCTGCGGTCATTCACTCGGTCAACAAACATTTGCTAAGGACATTAGTCAAGAAGCTGAGATAAATGTTAAACTGTGACTGAGGGCCACGCCTCTTGGAAGACTTGATGCCAAGCACTGTAGGGAATGTGGGAGCACTCCAGTCTAGGGCAGGTGGTGGGAGACACAGGACACACAGGGCTCCGGAGTGACAGGAGCAGATCCAAAGAGAAGAGGACAGGAACCAGCGGGGTCGAGAGGGGTCATGAGGCTGCGGCTGGAGGGCTGCAGGTTTAGGAAGGTAAAAGCGTGTGAGAGCCATCGACCTGGGAAAAGCAGGGAGCCCAGCAGGGCTCTGAAGGATCAGGGCGGCATTTTAAACCTCCCCTCCGAGGCTGTGGAGGAAGAACCCACAGAACCTGGCATGGTCTGGGAAGCAGCCGCCTGCCCGTCCCTAGAAAGATCCAGGCTGAGTTAATTATCCAAGGGGGGCTGACACACAGGCCCGTGCTGCCGATGCCCGCTCTGAGCAAAGTGACCATTCAGTAATCTCCAGGACCCCCTACCTCTCCATGCTCCAACGTGCTCTGGCGAGCATGCGCAGCACATATAAGTATAACTGACACGGACAGCCACATGCCTGGGTCTGACAATGTGAGGAGTCCTGCCGTGGGGCTCTATGGTCACCAGGTACTGACCAGCACCATCATTTTTCTTTCTAAGCCACTAAGACTAGGGAAACCTTTCACACTCCAGAAGTGCCTTCACCATCACCTCCTCTAACCAGCCCGCTGAGCCAGGCCGGCAGGACTCAACGCTGACAGCCCATTATTTTATTGTATCACTGTGACCTCTCCGGGGGAAATCCTGCCTCCGTCAGGAGGAGGGGATGAGAACCCCATCAAGAGGGGAGCAGGGCAGGTGGGGTGATGGATGCAGTGAGGAGGCAGGGCAGGTGAGCAGGGCTGACTGGCTGACCCTCTCTGGGCAGAGGGGAGCCACAAGGAACCACCTACGTCTGTCCAGGAGCCCGTGGCTGCCAAATCTGAGCTCTGCCTGGAAATAGTAACCCCTGTGATGGACACTTTGGTTTCCTGTGCAAGAAAGCACACAGGTGCTGGTTCTGTATTCACAATGCAGAGAAATCAGCAAAGAGCCAGTGCTCAGAGGGCAATGGTCGGATAAGCAGGTGCATGCAGAAGAATGGAATACTCTCCAGCCACAGAAATATGCTTCCTCAACATTCTTAAATGAAGACATTTACCAGATTACCAACACCACCAAGCACAGGATGCCCAGGAAAACAGCTAGGATGGAGGTAAGTCCCCAGGTTCCCATGGGCAGGGCCAGGGAACTTCTTTTCTATCACATACTTTTGAACTCTTTGTAAGGGGCACGGTACTGTCCGTGTGCAGCCTGTGACCTTCCCCTTCACTCAGCTCCTGGAGTCACCACTGCTGAGGCACATGCGTGTGCCTCCTTGCTGGTCCAGACCGGCCCGCGCAGGGCCCTATCGCCTCACCTCCTCCAGGCCTCCTCTCAAAGGTCACCAGTTCACTGAGCTACCCTCAGGACTTGAATTCTTCCTGCTCTGACCGCAGCCAGAGTCCCTCAACCTTCTGGAATCTGCTCACTCACAGCGGCTCACCTGTTCACTCAGCACTTGCCTCTTCCCTAAAGAATGTAAATCCTGGGGCTGGAGAGACGGCTCAGCAGTTAGGAGCACTGGCTGCTCTTGCAGAGGACCTGGGTTCAGATCCCAGCACCCACATGGCTGCTCACAACTGTCACCCCAGTTCCAGGGGAGCTGACGCTCTTTTCTGTCCTCTGTGGGTCACACACACTTGGTGCACAGACATGCACGCTGGCAAATCACTCACTCGTAGGATGAGAAGTAACCAACAGACAGAGACTGCTCAGGAAATAGCACTGAATAAAGCAGCGATCGGGAGAACATCGTCAGGGCTGGAGACATGGCACAGTGGTCAGTTTGGTTCCCAGCACTCATACTGGGTGGCTCAAAATCTCTTCCAACTACAGCGCCATTGATCTGATGCCCTCTTCTGGCCTCTGAGGGTGCTTGCACTCACACAGGCAGGCAGGTACACACACACACACACACACACACACACACACACACACACACACTCACACTCACACACACACACACACACACGAAAATATCAAAGAAAGAAAGAACATGGCTCGCTGCCCGAGCTGAAGCAGCACTACATTCCTCTCTCCCTGGGCCTGTTTTCCCACCCACTGGACCCTTCTCCCTAGACCAGAGCTTCTCAACCTTCCTACTGCTGTAACCCTTTAATATAGTTCCTCACGGTCCAGTGACCCTCAACTATAACCACTTCATAACTGTAATTTTACTACATCTGATAGACGCCCCCAAAGGGGCCATGACCCACAGTTTGAGAACCGTTGCTCTAGACTCGTCTGGATCCTGAGGACTCATGATTGCAGGGGTAACAAGAAAGTGCTCTAGCTCCCCGTGGGGAGACACAAGCCCTGCAAGCTGAGGACGCTGCTGCTTCTGCCCCTCTGGGTACAAATGCATCAGCTCAGCAGAACTTCAAGTCCTGCTTTACGGGGAGGCCCATCAGGACCAAAGGGGGGGTAGTGGCCAAGCCTCAGGTGCCTTGAAGCTTTGGGTTCCCAGGGTAGGAGATAAAGTCAGCACCTGCTGCACACACCGAGGGAGGAAGGCGGGCAGGCGCTGGGTCCTGCTGGAGGCCTCAGAGAAGGTACAAGGTCAAAGAGAGCTGGGCCACCCGGGGTAATCCTGAGAGTAAACTGTTCTCACTATAAAAGAGAAGAGTTCAGGGAAGAAAATAAAGCCATGAGTGAACACGTGGTTTTTAACGAAGACCCACGTGAGGGTGGGCCAGGTACACAGGATCCCAGCTTAGAAGAGGGAGGTGAAGGGAAAAATCCAGACCATGGTGGCAAGGGATAGAAAAGCCCAGGGGACAGGAAACAAACAAATGCACAGGGTTAACTTTCTACATTCTTACACAGAGCCCACCCACCCTCTGCCAGAGTCAACCATGGACAATCGGCCACAGATGATCAGCTCTGGCGATCACAGGAAGCCGGTGTTTTGGACTAAGCTCTCCCACCCAGCTCCAACACATCAGACTAGACAACAAAATGGAGTCGCTCATGCTAAAGTCCCACCCCAAGCTGCTCCCTGGCCTTTCCAGGAATCAGGAGCCAGACAGGAGTCCAACTTCCCAAATGACCCAGCCTCCACTGGCTTCATAAGACGGTTCTGGTTTTGTTTACTTAATTATTATTAATTATATAACTATAATTTGAATCCAGGGCCTTGTACTGCTAAGAAACACTCTACTACAAATCATTTCCTCTTTGCTTTACTCTTTACAATAAAATGACCTGAAGTATTGAATTCTCCACAGGTGCCTGCCCTGAGGAACTTTCTACCAGGGTCCAGAACAGAAGCCACTACAAGCAGCTAAGGATACTGACCTGAGGGATACCAAGTGAATCTAAGCACACGGAGCTCTTCAGTCCATTCACTTTATTCTTCTCAGTCAATTCCATCTACACAGCTTCTTTTCTGTTCTCATACTTAGTTCCTCTCAGTCCCTTCTGCTGTTCTCTCATCTCTATCTAGTTCTTCCCATCTTTTTTCTTTGTTCCCCCAAGCGCATATATATGTATATGTATATATATATCTCCATTCATTAACAACTTGTTAGTAAAAAAAAACTCTCAGGGACAAGTATTCTGATAAGGGTCACACTTGGCAAAGACTTGGTCAGCTTCATTGGTGACTGGCAACAGCTGTAGGTTGTAAAAAGTTCTGGCTGTCTCTTAAAGGGATAGCTACACGGGTTACAAGGGAAGAAATTAAACCAATGAGAGATGTGAGGAAAAGGCAAAGAATACGTGTACTATTTTATGTGATTAATAATATCCAGACATGGTTAGTCAGTTAACAGCCTTTTCTGTTAGTCACCTGAATCTCAGGACCTATACAGAATTAGTCTACTGAGCCTAAAATCTTGCATTAAAAACTGGTGTAGACTATGTAAAGATGTGTTGCTGTTTCACCTGCCTGCCTAAGGCACCTGACTGGTCTAATAAAAAGCTAACAGCCAATAGCTAGGCAGGGCTGGCGGGCAGAGAAAATAAGTAGAGGAGGAATCTAGGCTCAAGAGAGAATGAGAGAGAAGAAGGAGAGAATGAGAGAGAAGGAAAGGGAGATGCCCGGAGCCAGCCCGCCAGGGAGCTGCCAGCCAGCCACAGAAGCAGCAGGAAAGTGAGACACACAGAATGACAGAAAGGTAAAAAGCCCCGAGGCAAAACGTAGATGAAGAGAGACAGGTAAAATTAAGTTATAAGAGCTAGTGGGACGCACGTAAGATAAGGCTGAGCACTCAAAACTAATAACAAGTCTCGGTGTCATGACTGGGGGGCTGGTGGCCCAAGAAAGCCTGCTACAGCTCTGCCTCGAGTCCAGTCCGTGTGTCCCCCTGAGGTTCTCCAGCCTGTGCGCCACATACAAACTGTTCCTCCCTCTACCCTCTGCGGGTCTGACTGTCACAACTTCAACCTTCCTCCCAAGTCCGGAAGACACCTTGACATTATGTAGACCCCTGAGAAGAGAGTGAAGGCTGGCCAGTGGGCGTGTCCTGGGAGGACTGTCTTGACTGTTCGTATAGAAGGGAGGCCCCACCCACTGTGGGCGGCACCATTCCCTGGGTTTGAGTCTTGAATTGTATAAGAGTGATGAGAACAAGCAAGCAGTAGGCATGCGCGTATCCATTCTCTCTGTCTTGACTGCGGACCACTTGCTTCAAGCTCCTGCCTTCACTTCCCCAGAATGACGACTAGATTCTAGAACTGTGAGCTACAACAAGCCTTGCTCCCGTAAGGGGCTCTTCGTCAGGGTGGTTTGTCAGAGCAGCAGGAATGGAGTCAGGGCCCGTGCTTTGCCCACACACTGCCTGCTAACTCAGCCCTCAGGCAGCTCAACACCCTCATGTCCCACTTCCTCTAGAGAGGCACGAAGCCAGCAGGACAGAGGGGCGAGCGCTGGTGGGAGGCAGGCTCTGTAACAGGCTCACCCAGCTCCATCTTACCAAGTGCTGCACCCCTGGGCACCGCCTAGCCTCTCGTGGTTCAGGCTGCCCACCTGAAGGCCAGGACTAATATCCACCTAGCTTGGATTGGGTATTAGACATTTAACAGCTTTAAAGACGCATTTTTGTTATTTTTAATTATGTACGTGTGTGGGTATGTGGCCATGTGTGCAGGTGCCCGCAGAGGCTAAAAGAAGGCATCAGATTCCCAGCAGCTGGAGTAACGTGGTTGTAAGTGATCTGATGTGGGTGAGAACTGGAGTCCTCTGCAAGAGTGATAATAAGTGATCTTATGGGGCCATCTCTCCATTCCTATTTTAATTTTTTGAAAGTCTCATGTCAGCTGGGCATGGTGGTGTACACCTTTAATTCTAGCACTTGGGAGGCTGGGGCAGATGGATCTCTGTGAGTTCGAGGCCAGCCTGATCTACAGAGCGAGATCCAGGACAGCCAGAGCTACATGGTGAGAGCCTATCTCAAAGAATCAAAAAGGCAGGAAGGCAGGCAGGAAGGCAGGCAGGAAGGGGAAGAAAAACTTTCATAGTCTCATGTAGCTCAGCCTGGCTTTGAATTCACCAAGAACAACACTGAACTCCTGATCATCTGGTCTCTGTCCCCCAAGATGTGGCATTATGGGCATGCTGATATCATATAAACATGCGGACATCATAGGGGCATGCGGACATCATCATAGGGGCATGCGGACATCATCATAGGGGCATGCGGACATCATCATAGGGGCATGCGGACATCATAGGGATATGCTGACATCATAGGTGCACGCTGACATCATATAGACATGCTGACATCATATAGACATGTGGACATCATAGGGGCATGCTGACATCATATAGACATGCTGACATCATATAGACATGTGGACATCATAGGGGCATGATGACATCATATAGACATGCGGACATCATAGGGGCATGATGACATCATAGGGTATGCTGACATCATATAGACATGCTGACGTCATAGGTGCATGCTGACATCATATAGACATGCTGACATCATAGGTGCATGCTGACATCATAGGGGCATGCGGACATCATAGGGGCATGATGACATCATATAGACATGTGGACATCATAGGGGCATGATGACATCATAGAGGCATGCGGACATCATAGGTGCATGCTGACATCATAGGTGCATGCTGACATCATAGGTGCATGCTGACATCATAGGGGCATGATGACATCATAGAGGCATGCGGACATCATAGGGGCATGCGGACATCATAGGGATATGCTGATACTGCGTGAGGAAGTGAAGCTCGAAGCTCTGCCTACAAGATGGCTCAGTGGTTAGGACACAGCACTTGCCTCCAAGCCTGAGGACCTGAAATCAATCCTGTGGATTCACACAATAGAGGCTCCTTCCTACGAGCGTTCCTTTGACCTCCACACATGGGCACAGGCACACACAGAGACACTGAATAAACCAACAGACAAATGTAATCACTTTAGAGGAAGGCCGTGGCTAAGCTCCCAGGAAGCAGCTTAGGAGGTCACTGACAGGGTAGGGAGCCACAGGACACACCAGTCCCTATTTGTCTGCTTTCAAGCACACATGTCTTGGAGCTTTCTAGTCCCAGATAAGGGCTGCTTAGCACAGTCCTGGAAAGCAGGAAGTCCTCCGGGACTTCCCGGTCCCTGAGGGAAGGGAGAAAGAAGTGAGTGAAAGGACAGAGAAGCAGATGGACTCTCAGTGACCCAGAAAAGCATCCTAGAGATCCAAGCCAAATCATGCCCCCTCCAGATCCTCCCTCATATGATGGCAGCCCCCAGATTCCCCCATGGCAGCCCTCAAGCCAGTGAAAACCTGCGTTCTCCTTGGGGGGAAGGGGGTGCGGCCGAGCCAGGAGGAGGGGTCTGTGTGACATGATAGGAAACGCCAAAACCAAGCTACAGAGACGACACTTGCACATTGGAGAGCACACGCCTCACACACCACACCTTAGGTCACAGCTCCTTCTCCAGCCCATCAGTAAGGCAGAACACCAGGGAAGTGTACTCCGTCCACCAGATGTTACACTGGCTGACACGGACAACCTGTGGACACTGCTTCCCTTAGGAGTGCTATAACACAGAGTGCAAGGTGGCCATGAGCCAGGGGAAGAAACCCAGAGCTTGCTTTCCCAGCCCACACAGTACAAGCTGCTCCTTGCCAGGACTCTCTGGCCTGAGCCCCCAATTCCTTCCCTGAAGGCCATCAAGGGTGGGCAGGGCGGGAGAGGCAGCTGGGAAAGCTGGAGAGCTGACTCTCTTGGTGCCATGGCAACAGGCAACAGGACAAGGTGGCCGAGACGAGAAAGGCCACATCCTGATTCAGCCCTAGCCATATCTACTCAACAGTGAGCACTCTGGAGAAGAATGCCAAGGAGTATTAGGAACAGAGTCCTCTCTACTCACCAAGGTCTCAGAAGTGACTTCCTTGGGGGCTGCTGCTAGCTGGAAAGAGACAGGTCTGTGGGCTGGTGATGGGTCGCCAAAGCAGAGGCCAGAGAGCCCAGTCCCGGGCCACTCGCACTCAACCGTCCCAGCCCTCTTTCCTGGCCACCTCCTTCAGAATCTCCACCCAAATCCTGGGGCTACCAGCAGGTGGTAACTCCCCACCCACCATAACCTGCTTGGCGAGGCCTTGTGCACCTTCCCCCACTAACACTTCCTGTTTCCCTCTCCCCCAGCAGTCTAGACCAAGGCAGGGCCTTTCCTTTATCTACCTGGGATTCACAGGCCAGCCTGGGAATCCGAGACACTGACTCTACCATAGGTCACAGCCTGGGCCTTGCGGATGCTGGAAGGGTGCCTGCGGGACACCTTGGACACAGCCTTCCTTCTAAGAGTGACTGGGAGCATCCACTAGCCCTCCAGCTAGCCCGAGGGAGGCTTCCTACATGAGAGCGAGCCAGATGCACAGGACACTGGGAAGACCCACGCTCCTCTCCTTGACAAGGTGTGGTGTTCTGTGAGCCCTGAGCCGGAGTGACCCTAGTGCTGGCCGGGCACCTCAGAGGAAGGACTGGCACAAGGACAAGGCAAGACTGTCCCCAGACACAAAGGGTTAGGCTCACCAGCAGGGCAGCCGGGAGCCACCCCACTTCTCCCAGCCTCAGGCCCGGGAGGAAGGACTACTGGAGTCACAGCAAGAGGCAGCTGGGAGGCCTGGGTCCAAACCCAGGTGGTTCCTCTGACCACCGGAATGTTTCTCAACTGCAGTTACTAATGCCATAGGAGTGAGAGTCGCTTCCCTAAGGGCTGCCGGTGGCTCACAAACGCAGGGGAAGTCCTTCCGGCCTCTGCTGGGACCGAAGGCATGGCTCACACCTGGCTCCAGTTGACTTTTAATTGACATTTTCACCCTATAGTCCTGGAACCCATGATCCCCTTCCCTCAGTCACCAGACAGCAGGTGGCAGGCTCCTAAGGAATGCAATCTACTGCCTCTGAGACAGGGTTTCTCACTGGCTGGAGGCTGCCAAGCAGGCTAGGCTGGCCAGCAGGATCCCAAGACCCATCTCTGTCCAGCTTCCAGGGGTGGCATTACAGGTGTGCGCACAGCTTTTTAATGTGGGTTCTGGAAACTGAACTTAGGACTTCACACTTCATCACAGAAAAATAATTTAAGATGAGTGTGGTGTCACATGCCTGTAACCCCATCGTCAGGATGGGGATTCAGGGAGATGTTGGGACCCTCCTTGTCTCAAATATCAAAAAAGAAAGGAAGTGGTGGAGGAAGGAAAGGAGGGGAAGGTCAGTTTGATGCCCCTTCTTTTAAAATTCATACCTGTGAAAGATACAGAATTCATATTTGAGGGATTTCTGTAAGTGCTGGGAACCTGGAGTCAGCCTTGGCCTCCTCCAGCCATGGCCGTGCTCCCCAGCGGCCTCCTCCAGCCATGGCCGTGCTCCCCAGCGGCCTCCTCCAGCCATGGCTGTGCTCCCTGGCGGCCTCCTCCAGCCATGGCTGTGCTCCCTGGCGGCCTCCTCCAGCCATGGCTGTGCTCCCCGGCGGCCTCCTCCAGCCATGGCTGTGCTCCCCGGCGGCCTCCTCCCAGCTGCGGCCAGAGTCCTCCTCAGGTGAGGTGTCACTTCTGAATCAGCGGGCATGAGCATGTGTAGATGCACTGACCCAGGCCTGGGACAAGATGCCCGAAGAGTTAGTTCTGCAGCAGCCTGCCCTTGAGGGTAGAGGGACAAATGTCTGTGTGAGGAGACCACACAGCAGGCTGATCTGCTGGGGAAGGCCAAGGCAGGGCAGGCAAGGCCAGCCAGACACACAGCGCAGTGGAGAAGGTTAGCGCACCTCGCTGAGGCGTCCAGCCCTCTGAAGGACAGATAAGGGGCAGGACATGGCCTTGGATTCCTGATTACAAAAAGTGGACCTAATTCTGAGGCTGGGCCAGGGGACGGCAGACCAGAGTGGTGCTCTGAGCTCAGTGCCTGCTAAGAGGGGGAGAGAGGGCTGGAGAGACGGCCCAGTGGTTAGGAGCACTGACTCCTCTTGCAGAGGACCAGGGTTTGACTCCCAGCACTTGCATGGCAGCTCACAATGGGCTATACAGTTCCAAGGGGGATCTGACGCCTCTTCTGGCCTCCATGGGTACTGCATGAACATGATGCAGGTACACACGCAGGTAAAACACCCATACACATAAGATAAAATTTAATTTGTGAAGGGGGGAAGAGACAGAAAGACCACCAGGGGTCTGCATGTCATCTTACCTCACCAGTAGGTGCTCCCTACCCTGAGGCATCAGCACAGACAACTCCCCTCCCCCACTCCACCTAGGACACCTCAGCCCCTCTTTTTTTTTTTTTTTTTGTTGTTGTTGTTGTTCGAGACAGGGTTTCTCTGTGTAGCTTTGGAGCCTGTCCTGGAACTCACTCTGCAGACCAGGCTGGCCTTGAACTCACAGAGATCCGCCTGGCTCTGCCTCCCGAGTGCTGGGATTAAAGGCGTGCGCCACCACTGCCTGGCTTTTTTGATTTTTTGAGACAGGGTACCTCAGCCCCTCTTAATCTGACTTATGCCGCCTCATCCCTCAGACACCTCCTCAGATACGCCTCCAGCCCCCCAGCCAGAGCCCCTCCCACACTTGCTAAGGCAGCTGACATTCATTTGGCTGCCTGGGGCTAGAGTGCAGGCACACCTGCATTCACCGTAGGTGACTGTTGTCGAGATATGGACCCTTCCAGAACGCTGGAGAGTTCCTGAGCCTCCCCACCCCCACTCCCAATGCCCCAGGAAAAGGTGACAGCTCTCTGACCAGTCACAATCAGCAAGCTTAGCCTGCTGCTGCACAGCGTGGCCCTTGGGGGACAGGTGCTGGGTACCCTTGCTTCCCAGTAGCCCCAAAGGACTAGGCACAGAGCAAGCATGTTGGCATTTGCTGACCAGTTGAAGGCAATGGCAGAGGGTACTGAGAGCCAAAACATGGGCACTGCCTGTGTGGCCTTCCTGCCCTTTCTTTCTTTTTTCTTTTTGTTTTGTTTTGTTTGTTTTTCGAGACAGGGTTTCTCTGTGTAGCTTTGCGCCTTTCCTGGGTCTCGCTCTGTAGACCAGGTTGGCCTCGAACTCACAGAGATCCGCCTGGCTCTGCCTCCCGAGTGCTGGGATTAAAGGTGTGAGCCGCCACCACCGCCCGGCTCTACCTGCCCTTTCTTATCGGGCTCATTTGAAACAATGAGCTAGCTCAGGCTAGCATGTCACACAGCTCAATAGGTAAAGTGCTTGCTGCATAACCTTGGGACCTGAGTTTGATACCCAGCGCCCACACAGAAGAGGCGGGTGTGGCGGATCCACTTGTGAACCCAGCAATGGGGAGGTAGAGGCAGGCGGGTCCCTGGGGCTCACTGGCCAGCCGGCTTAGCCCACTTGGCAAGCTCCAAGGCTCCGGGTCCTAGTGACTGTCTCCTGAGGAACCACAGCTGAAGCTGTCCTCTGGCCTCCACGAATATATGCACCCCTTCCCTCCCCCACAAAGGAGCTGGCTCATGTTATGTCCATTTGGGAGGTTAAGACCCTGTGGTACCTGCCGCTTGCCTCTTGAGCTAGTATCCATTCTGAGTCTCCAGAAGCCGTTTTCATGCTCTGGAAGCTTCCTCACTCGTTCAGAGAATCCTGGACTGTAACATTCCCTTTCGGTGTGTCTACACCCAGCTGGGAAGAGCTTCACTTCGGGAAGGCCCAGTTCACTCAAGTCAACAGCTTTAAACACTTTTTTTTTTTTTTTTTTTTTAAATTTTGCAATACAATTCAGTTCTACATATCAGCCACGGATTCCCTTGTTCTCCCCCCTCCGGCCCCCCTCACCTTCCCCCCAGCCTACCCCCCATTCCCACCTCCTCCAGGGCAAAGCCTTCCCCGTGGACTGAGATCAACCTGGTAGACTCAGTCCAGGCAGGTCCAGTACCCTCCTCCCAGGCCGAGCCAAGCGATCCTGCATAGGCCCCAGGTTTCAAACAGCCAACTCATGCAATGAGCACAGGACCCGGTCCCACTGCCTGGATGCCTCCCAAACAGATCAGGCCAATCAACTGTCTCACCCATTCAGAGGGCCTGATCCAGTTGGTGACCCCTCAGCCATTGGTTCATAGTTCATGTGTTTCTGTTCGTTTGGCTATTTGTCCCTGTGCTTTATCCAACCTTGGTCTCAACAATTCTCGCTCATATAAACCCTCCTCATTCTCGCTAATTGGACTCCCAGAGATCCACCCGGGGCCTAGCCATGGATCTCTGCATCCAGATCCCTCAGAATAGGAGACCATGGTAAATGAAGACCACATGAGAATAGGAAGAAGCAAAGTGCTAGAGAGGCCCACAGAAATCCACAAAGATACCCCTATAACAGACTGCTGGCAATGGTCGAGAGACAGCCCGAACTGACCTACTCTGGTGATGGGATGGCCAAACACCCTAACTGTCGTGCTTTAAACACTTTTTTGTGAGAGATTTTATTTTTATGTGCATGAGTGTTTGCCTGAATGCATCTTGTACCACGTGTGTGCAGTGCCACAGAGGCCAGAGGAGGAACGGAAGTTACAGACAACCATGAGCTACCATGTAGTGCTGGGAACTGAACCCACTCTCTGGAAGAGTGGCCAGTGCTCTTCACTGCTGAGCCACCTCCTCACCCCCAAGTTTAAGGCTCTTTAGTGCTCAGTTTCCACAAATGTTTGCTTGAGGATCACTGGTTAAAGCATACACACCACACGGACATCCGAAGGGTGTTGAAGGGACCCAGTGGCTGATGCGGAGAGACCCACCACAGTGAGTAATCTAGTAATTATGCTCTGCAGCTTCAGGGTGTGGGAGCAGGAAGGGAGTAAGAAGTGCATGTGTGTGTGCATGTGTGCGTGTGCAGGGAGGGGCCAGTCACACTCCCCTTTGTTCTGGGGATGGGGCTACAAGTCCAGAGGCAGTCGGTCTCTTTCGGCCACTTTCTGATCTATGAACATGCTATTTTTACATCAAAAACACGTCAACTTTAAGATAAGCAAACACACTGAACCTGGGCCATCAAGCCTTCTCCCCACCTGCCCAGAGGTCATCTGAGGACGTACTGAGGGACATCTGGAAACCTAGGCTCAGGCCCCAGACACCAGGCAGATCCTGCCACAGGCCTGGAGCAGGCACTGGCTCTGACCACTCTGCAGGGACGGCAGGGCATGGGCAAGCCTGGGATCCCAGCACTTGGCGCTCAGGGAAACAGAAGTGGGAATTCAAAACCAACCTTGATACATAGTGAGCCTGAGGTCAGCATGGACAACAGGAGACCTGACTAAAAAATGTATTTATGTAAATCCCCCTGCCTCCAGACAGGGTTTCTCTGTGTAATGGTCCTGGCTGTCCTGGCATTTGCTCTGTAGACCAGACTGGCCTCAAATTTAGAGATCCGCCTGCCTCTGCCTCCCTAGTGCTGAGATTAAAGTTGTTTGCCACCACCACCTGGCTTAATTTTTTTTTGAGGTACAGAGACAAGGATAGCCTGTGAGCACACCCAGCATGCTCCCTGGAGTCCAGTGAGGACCAGTAACTGATGCACCACATCTTCTGGTCCATAGCCAAAAGCTGGGTGCTCAGGGCCAAGAACCAAGGGGCAGGAGGAACCCCGTGCCACTCTGGACCAATGTCGCCCACTCTCCCACGTGGCCACTCTGGACCCACCCTCCCGAGCGGCCCAGCTCATCTTTCTTCTGGAAAGGTGGTTTCCCCACCTTGTGGATATGTAAACTCCAAGGGGAAGAAGGTAGAGGGCCCAGCCTTCCACCTGGGAGCCGTGCAGAACACCAGGAACTTCTAGTGAGCAGAGCATCTGGCCCACGGTGGGTGGGGGCGGGCAGGAAAGGCTGCAGCACCCTTCTGCAAGGCCATGGCTCTCCACAGGGCACCTCAGTCTGAAGCCTCACCCCCGTGCCCAGGCGGATAATGAAGAGGGTTCTTAACGCCTTCTTGGTTTGTGTCTGCGTCCACTTCTGGCTCCATGTGGACCTTGACATTAGACTCCCAGAAGCAATTCCCTCCTCCCAATGTCCAAACCATCCCAGGACCACAGAGGCCAAGCACTGCGTCCTGAGTTGTCTTCTGCCTGAAGACCAGCAACAAGCCCTAAGCCACACCCGCTGCCCTGCCCCAGCCTGTAGCCAGACTGAACTTTCTAGAATGTGAGCTTGGTCCTACTTCCTTACTTCCCCGCTCCTGTCAGAACAATCCCACACTCCTGAGGGACCAACCCAGGGTGGCCTCAGCCCTGGCCTCTGCCTCCCTCTCTCTCTGCTCCCCCAGCTGTGGTGGTTTGGAAGAAAATGGCCCCCGAAGGGAGTGACACTATCAGGAGGTGTGGCCCTGGTGGAGGAAGTGTGTCACTGTGGGGTGGCTTTGAGGTCTCTTTTGTTCAAGCTTCCCTCAGTGTGACAGTCAGTTGACTTCCTGTTGCCTGTGAGATGTAGGACTCTCAGTTGGTTCTCTAGCACCACATCACCTGCACACCGCCACGCTCCCCGCTATGATGACAATGAACTGAACCTCTGAAACTGTAAGCCACCACCTCATTAACGCTTTCCTTTGTAAGAGGTACCGTGAAATGGATGGAACTAGAAAATACCATCCTGAGTGAGGAAACCCAAACCCAGAAGGACAGACATGGTATGTACTCACTCATAAGTGGATTCTAGATATAAAGCAAAGGACAATCAGACTGCAACCCACAGATCCAGGGAGGCTACATAGCAGGGGGGGACCCTTGGATGACTGTGGCTTATAATAAGTTTTGGTTTTACTCAATTACTGGGCAAGCCTCAGTGAAACATTTCACTATTAGGATAAGAATTTATACTGTATCAAGCTGATAATAGAAAAATAAATAAATAAATAAATAAAATGTAAAAAAAAAAAAAAAGAGTTGCCGTTGTCATGGTGTCTCTTCACAGCAATACAAACCCTAACTAAGACACTCAGGACAAGTCCAGGGCTCTGGGTTGGGCCTCAGACTTGGCCATGCCCTGCCTGCTGGTCTCCTCCTTCCTCCTGAAGCCAGGCTCCACACAGGCCCAGGTAGGCTAGCCAGGCTCCCATTCAGCTTCTGAGGCCTGAAGTGGAGGGTTCAGAGGCATTGCCAACTACACAAATACAAACCGTCACAACACCTAGCAGAACGGCGCCTTCTCCTCCCCTGTGAGCAAGTCCCTGCTGGCTCTTTCCTCCTCCACCAAGATGGGGACCATCCCCAGCCACACCTCTATCCATCTCCTGCCGACTGCCTCCACACCACACAGAGGCCTTGGAGAGCTCAGTGCATCCAATAACAGTTGTCTCACGCCAGACACAGGTGGCCCTGGTGCCAGGCAGTGCCTGGCAGGCGGCACACACTAATGTCGGGTGTTCTCGCCCCACAAGCCTCTTCCATCTCCTGTCACTCTCCGTTCCCCCCTGGGGGCTCCTGCAGTCAGGGGACACCAGCCCAGGCACATAGGCCAGGCAATGTCCTCAGTGACTCTCCCTGTCCTAGCTCAGGATCTGCCCACCCTGAGCTGCCTCCAGACATTCCTCTGTCTGGTCCAGTCACTCCACACATCTGCTGTGCTCCTGCCCACAAAATCCCATGTCTTCTTGTGGCATCCCATGCAGGCCTCTGCACGTGGGTGCAACCACTACCCACTAACATTAGTGACACACTTCCCAAATGCCTGAAATAACTCTGCAAGGGAGGAACTGCCAGGATCAAAATGTGGCAGATGAGGAAGCCAGCAGAGCGTCCAGAGTCATGGTCCAAGTTCCTGAGGGACGCACCAGAACTAACCGCCTTCCCACCCAGTTTCCCAGGAACAGTCCAAATCCTGCAGCAAGTGAGGAGCTCAAGTCTTTACATGAAGAGAAGGAAGGAGAAGAAAGGAAGGGGGGAGGGAGGGAGAAGAAGAGAGAAGAGAAGGAGGAGCTGGAGAGATGCTTCAGTGGATAGAGCACTGGCTGTTCTTCCAGAGGACCTGGGTTCAATTCCCAGCGCGCACACGCGCGCGCGCGCGCACACACACACACACACACACACACACACACACACACACACGGCAGCTCACAGCTGTCTGTAACTCCAGTTCCAGAGGACCCTACACTCTTACACGGACACACATGCTAACAAAACACCAATGCAAATAAAATAAAAATAAATAAATCATAAAAGAACAAGAGGAAGAAGGAGGAGGAAGAGAGGAGGGAGGGATCCTTGCAGGGCTGGGATACAGTTCAGAGGTAGAGTGGAGGACAAGCATGGGGGAGGCCCTGATTCACCCTTCACCCCACAAAAAGCAGAGACATTCAGATCCATTGCCACAGGCTCCCCCTGCCTAACTTCCCAGAGTACAGCACCAGATGGACCTGGGATGGAGAGGAGACAAGCTCCAGGCAGGGGCTGGGAATGTGGCTCGGTCAGGACATGTGCTCCATGTGCACAAAGCCCTGAGCTCCGTTCCCAGCGCCACCTAACTGCCTGGAATCCCAGCACTAGGGAGGCCAGGACAGGAGAACTGCTTCGGTAGCTTCTTGTGAGTAAAAGCAGTTGATTGGGGGAGGCAGAAAGATCCTGAGTTCAAGGCCATCCTGGGCTACATAGACAGACTCTATCTCAAAACAACAACAGGGGAGAGAGAGAGAGAGAGAGAGAGAGAGAGAGAGAGAGAGAGAGAGAGAGAGAGAGAGAGAGAGAGAGGGAAAGAAATATATCTGGGTCCCTAAAATGATTCCTAAATTTCTTCTGAATCCAGGAAGGAACATCAACTCACAGTGAGTTGTGTTCGTCCCACATGGGTAATGCCTCTCTGGTCAGCGTGGACAAAACACTCATGGCGGTTAATGGGCTTGGAAGAGGAGGAGCTCGTGGTTCTAAGGATTCACGTCCCACTCCTGATGCCCCGTTCCTGGAGCCCGGCCTCCTGGAAGTGGCCCAGCGCGCCCAAGAATGAGACCATTTCCAGCCGCTGGCCTGAGTGTCTAAAGCTGGAGTGCGGCCCTTCACGCACGTGGCTCATTCCCAGGGGCTCCTCCTAAGCCAGCGGCTTCCTCGGGTTCCAGGTGGTGGTGCCGATGTCAGAACTGGAGGGACAAAAGCCACCCCCAGCAACAAGTCAAGGCTGACAAAAAGGGAGAGGCCACAGAAAAACAGGGAGAAGCTGACAACGAACCCGGAGCTGCTCTAGGGTCTCCTGGCACCCTTCCTCTGCCTGCTGGCTTGTCCCTGCCTGTCTGGGACAACACTTTGGCTGTTCCTAGCAGACAGGAGACACTAAATTAATGCTGCATGAATGGTGGCTGACTCTGCCTATTCTTACCTGCTAGCCACTCTCTTCTTGCTCAGCGACAGACTGCCAATTCTATTCCAGGTAGCCACACGCCTCAGTGAAGCACTTCCTACCCCGCTTCACCACGAAGAACAGCCAATGACAGACGCTAAAGTTAAAGGCATGCTGGAGAGCTCCTTAGGTGCGTGTGGGGGTGGCTCTGTGGACTTCCTCCTGTCCAGACCACCCCCAGCCCCCAAGCCCATGAGGCAGCCTTGGGGTTGGACTGCAGAGCAAGGAGACCAGACCTAAACCATCCACCAGATTTATTATTTTTCATGTGACGGATGTCCACTGGCTGAAGCCTCTGCCATTTCCAGCAAGTTCCAGGGCAGCCAGGGCTACATGAAGAGACCTGTCTCAAAAAACAAACAAACCCTGAATGACCTGAACCTGGTTTTCTCAGCCCCTCACGCTCTGTAGTACTTCCCATCTGTGTGTGAGGGGGCTGCTGGTGATCCCCACTTCCTGGGAACTGAGGAGGATGGAGGACGGATGGAAAGAGGGGGAGGGAGGAGACAGGAGGGAGGGCAGGAAATTGAAAGCAAAGGACAGGGAGAGCCAGGGACAGCAGAGGTCATGGACCCCCCAACCCCGCTCCGGGTCAGGGAGAGAAGGGAAAGGACATGCAGCCCCCACAGATGTCAGAGTCAACAGAGGATGCTCCGTGTGTTCTGGCCTTTGGCAGGATAGCATACGCTTTACAGGTAAGTAGTCACAGCTCTGAGAAGAAGTACCTCGTCCTCAGTCTTGGGGGAGGGGGAGGGGTTGCTTCAAGTTTCCTTAAGAGATGAGACATCACTCCCCTTCCTTCCTTCCTTCCTTCCTTCCTTCCTTCCTTCCTTCCTTCCTTCCTTCCTTCCTTCCTTCCTCTCTCCAAGTGCCTCTAGGGTGACAGCTGGAACCATGCAACCATTTTGGACCATGAGAAGCATAGCTACACCCTAAAAATGGTACAGCAGGGTGTGCATGACTTCGGGGTGCTCACTCCGCTGCCTGGGACCACAGAGCACCTCGCTCACTGCCATTCCATCCATGGGTCCAGGTTGCTTCATCTTTTTCTGTCTTCAGCAGCAGATTCTCAGCCAGCGCCTCTCAGCACCCGGGGGCCTGACCCAGCAGTGCCGTGAGCCCCTCTCCTACGAAAAGGGGAGGTGGACTCGGAAGACCGAGGAACCAGTGGTGACCCACAACCTACTACCCTTCAAGAGGTGGAGAAAAGAGGCTGACAAGGCCGGGGAGAGATCCTGCTGGGACCGCCATCTCTGCCTGTAACTGTGCTCCCAAGTCGCCCAAGGAAACATCACCCTGCAGTTCAGCCTCCGACAGAAAACAACTTGACAGATACACGGATTGTCACAGGCAAATGTACACGCAGGCGCATCCCACAGAACGACAGACCTGCACCCCCGCTGCGGTGTCCTGGGGGCTCAGAGTTCTCTCCCTGGAGACAGCCAGCTCTGCTCAGGGAGGGACTGTGCCATGAGCACTTCAGGATCTGTGGCAATGGTACTTAGCACAGCACTGCACACACAGGTGCTTAACTCAGGCCCAACACTGAGAGCGGTCGGGGAGAAGTAAGGGGTCTCCACAGAGGCCATCTGTCCATGCTGTCTCGGTGCTCCAGCTGACTGCCACAGTTCCAGCCCAGGGACAGAATCCTGCCATCGCAGACCATGTCATGGCAATGCTGCCAGACAGACCTCTCTGAGGATCTTTCAACGACTGAATCCTTTCTCTCCTCCAACCCTCCAAGGGATTCAGATGCCGCCGCCGAGGAGGAAGACATGGATGGGCCTGCTCAGCCCCGCTGAGGCCTGTCCACACTGCCCTTCTGCAGTTGTTTGTGTCACTGAGGCAGAAACCGGAAGTGGGGGAGAAGGAGGAGAGGGGCCAAACAGCAGGAGTCATGGAGGTTCCCAAGCCACGCCACACCGAAGCCACAGGACTCTAGTCCCCGAGTACTTGGCGTGCGGGCAGTTCAATTTGCTCGAAGTGTAAAAGCTGAGTGTGCCAGGAAAGGCAGACAGGCCAGAGCACGCAGGGTTTCACACACCGGGCCAAGGGTGTGGCCTCAGACCCACATCCCAGCTAGAAAGGGCAAACCAGGTTCCAGAATGAGGAGGACAGAGACACGAAGTGACAGAGCTGACTTACGAGGACCCAGGGGCTCCGGCACCACAGGTGGTGACTTAATGGTTTCACCAAGTGAAAGACAGAGCCCCGAGCCTCGGGCTTCAGAGCACAGGACAGTATGGGGATTGGGCCACTCATCCCAGGCTGTGGAGGGATGGGTACAGGTGTGAGGCAGTGTGAGTGTGTGAGTGTGTGCGTGTGTGAGTGTGTGAGTGTGTGAGTGTGCGTGTGACACATACTTTCTTTTTTTTTTTTAAGATTTATTTATTTATTTATTAGGTATACAATGTTCTGCCTGCATGTTATCCCTGCAGGCCAGAAGAGGGCGCCAGATCTCATACTAGATGGTTGTGAGCCACCATGTGGTTGCTGGGAATTGAACTCAGGACCTCTGGAAGAACAGCCAGTGCTCTTAACCTCTGAGCCATCTCTCCAGCCCGACACATACTTTCTATGTCAGCACTTAGGAGGCAGAGGCAGGCAGATCTCTGTAAGTTCAAAGCTAGCCTGTCTACATAGTGAGTTCTAGGACAGCCAGGGCTACACTGAGAAACCCTGTCTCAAAACAAACAAAAACTAAAAGATATATAAATGTATTTTATTTATGGAATGAGTGTGTGTACCTCTGGAAGCCAGAAGAGGGAGTGAGAGGTGGTGTGAGCTGGAGTGACAGGTGGTGGGAGCTGGAGTGAGAGGTGGTGTGAGCTGGAGTGACAGGTGGTGGGAGCTGGAGTGAGAGGTGGTGTGAGCTGGAGTGACAGGTGGTGTGAGCTGGAGCGAGAGGTGGTGTGAGCTGGAGTGAGAGGTGGTGGGAGCTGGAGCGAGAGGTGGTGTGAGCTGGAGCGAGAGGTGGTGGGAGCTGGAGTGAGAGGTGGTGGGAGCTGGAGCGAGAGGTGGTGGGAGCTGCCTGACACGGGTGTGGGGGACTGAACTGGGGTCCTGTGCAAGAGCAGCATGTCCTGCGCCCTGCAGAGTGGCTCTCTGTCATGTCCTCCACTGAGGTGCTGAGGATGAGCTTGGAGGCCAGGGTGCAAACCGCTGACGCACAAGCAAGAACGCACACACCAGGCAGAGACAGACCCAGGACTGGCTGGAGAAGGACGTCAGATGGTACAAGAACCAACAGCACAGACAGACTGCACAGATGCACAGCGATGCCAGGGCCCACGACTAACGGGCGGGGCTGCAGCTCAGTGGAGGGCGCCAGCTTAGCATGCCCGCGGCCCAGGTTCCAGTCCCACCACAAAAGGAAGGAAAAGCTTCCTGACTGGGAAGCGGCAGGACACTAGAAAACAGAGACCAGCGTCCTGCGTGTAAGAGGTTGACGGCCATTGTGCATTCCATTGTGCATTTCACATTTTCTCTGATTCTTTTCCTTTTTGACACAGGGTCTCACGTAGTCCAGGCTGCCCTCAAGCCTGATGTGTAGCTGAGGATAGCCCTGGACTGATTCTCCTCCCACCTCCCAAGTGCTCTGATTTCCACATACACTCGTGTCTAGTTAGCGTAACTGTCAACCTGACACAGCCTAGAGTCATCTGAGAGGACAGACTTGACTGAGGAAGTGCCTGGATCAGATAAGACTGTCTTGATTGATGATTGATGAGTCAGGGCCCCAGCCCACTGTGGGCAATGCCAACCCTAGGCATGTGGGCTGGGCTGCAGCAGAAAGCTGGCTGAACAGGAGCACAGAACCAGGCAGCTGTGTTCCTCTATGGTCCCTGCCTTGATTCCCTCGATGACAGATGTGACCGGGGAGTAGAAGCCACACGGCCCTCCCCCCCTTAAGCTGCTTCGGTCACAGTGACGGAAACTAGGAGACCATGCCCACAAGACGTTTTTCAAAGTAAGAGGATCACGGTGTAGATACGAATCTAAGTTTGTGTTCTTTCAAAACAAAACAATCCCAAATGCAGGCCAACCCAGCCCCAGGACTAACCAGGACACAGCAGACAATTGTATTTCACACATCTGCCTTGCCCTAAGCCCTGCCCCTGCCAGGAGACAGGACTGCAACAGAGTTCTGGGCACAGGGGAGGAGCAGAGCTTTGCACCTACGCAGCTCAGGGAGTCAGGCTCAGCAGTGGTACAGGCCCTGCATCGCATCTCCACCTGCCAGCTGGCCACCTCCACTGGCGGAATCAAGCTTCAACATAAACAACCGCTACCCGGACCTCGGTGCATAAGTACAAGGGTGGCCTAAGACAACGCCCACAGGAGTAAGGACCAAGGCTGCAGGATTCGGGGTGCGGTCACGATGTCCCCAAAAAGGAAAGAGGAAGAAAGTGTACTTTGCCAGAGTCCCCTGGACGTAATTCCTGGCACCATGAGTCCTGTCCCACAGCTGTGTGCCTAGTGGCTGGGGAGCCGCGCATTCTCCACAGCTGACTGTTCTTAAGGCCTCACACACGGCTCTCCACACAGCGGGAAGAGGTGGCTGGTCTATGGACGTGCTTCCATTTTACTCTCTCCACCATCCTAGAAGCTGCTGCCAGGGTTTGAGTGTGGTTCACTCTGAAGTGCAATCACCAAGGCAACAGGATCAGGAAGTATGGTCTCTGGGAGGTGGCTAGGTCAGGAGACCCTCTGACGAGGTGCTCTTCCAAAATAGTTAGAAGGGCCAGGCATGGCAGTACATCCCTGTAATCCTGGATGTGCTGAGGCAGGTGGATCATAAGTTATAGACCAGTCTGGGAAACACAGTCAGAATCAGAAAACAAGGCTGGGCATGGTGGGGGATCTCTGTGAGTTCGAGGCCAGCCTAGTCTACAGAGTGAGTTCCAGGACAGCCAGGGCTACACTGAGAAACCCTGTCTCCAAAAGCCAAAAACCGATAAAAGAAAGAAGGAAAGAAAGAAAGAAAGAAAGAAAGAAAGAAAGAAAGAAAGAAAGAAAGAAAGAAAGAAAGAAAGAAAGAGAGAGAGAAAAGAGAGAGAGAAAGAAAGAAAGGAAAGAAGGAAGAAAGAAAGAAAAGAGAAAAAGATGGAAAGGAGTTTATAGAAGCATCAAGAAATGCCTGTGATCTTAGGAAAACAGGAGCAAGAAGCAGACGCGCAGACCTGAGGGCCAGCATACAGTAGGCAGGTAGACACAGGGAGAGACCGGCTGGGGTGAAAAGTCTGGTATGGAGAGAAGGGGAGGTCCGGGCCATGGGGAACAGTGGTAAACAGGAAGAGAGCAGTGAGAAAGCAGAGAAAGGGCAGAGGTGAAGGACATTCACAGTCAGCAGGAAAAGGGGAATCAGGCACAGGCAGGAAGGAAGGGAAACTGAGGTCCAGGAGAGCAGAGCCATTTACCCCCCAGGAGGGTGAGTTTACAGTCATAAGGTTCTAGACGCTGGGCAGCTGCTGAAATAATAGGGCTCTCTTGAGGGACACCAACGCAGCGGAGACTCTGAGATGCCAAGAAAAGCTAGGGTAGCCAGGTGTGGTGGGTGTTGTGAGTCTTTAATCCTAGCAAGGGAGACAGAAGCAAGAGATCTGTGAGTTCAAGGCCAGCCAGGGCTACACAGAGAGACCCTGTCTCAAAATGAAACAAAACAAAACAAAAACGGAAGACAGAAAGCAAAGCAAAGCTAGGGGCATCCCTGATACAGGCGGATACAGGCGTCGTCTGGGACATCCCTGATACAGGTGTCCGGGGCATCCCTGATACAGGCGGATACAGGCGTTGTCAGGGGCATCCCTGATACAGGCATCATCTGGGGCATCCCTGATACAGGTGTCTGGGGCATCCCTGATACAGGCGTCATCTGGGGCATCCCTGATACAGGCGTCATCTGGGGCATCCCTGATACTGGCGTCATCTGGGGCATCCCTGATACTGGCGTCATCTGGGGCATCCCTGATACAGGTGTCCGGGGCATCCCTGATACAGACACCTGGGGAGTTGTGAGGCAGCATCCTCTGAGAGGCTAGAGCTAGCGCAGGGGGCTTAAGGCAAACCACAAAGGAACTGAGGCAGAAAACAAGGGAGCTAAACAAAGGTGACAAGATGGCCTGGCGGCTGCCCAGGGAGGAGGTAGTGGGCTCTAGGGCCTCAGCTGACCCTCCAAGTGCCGGTCCCAAGAGCTGCCTCAGTCCTGGGCTCCTCAGTCCCCCAGTGCACACCCCACATGCGTGTGAAAGACCCCTAAGTGGTGAGCATATCTGGAGAGGCTGCTGGGACTCTCTGGGACTCTCGATAGCTACCCAGCAACTTCTCCTAGACAGGAAGTGTGGAGAGTAGCAGGGCCCCCCGCTGGGGTGACTCAGGAGCATGCACAGTGGTGTGGGGGTGGGGGTCCACCTCCCTGAGAGGCAGCGTGGAGACTGCATCAGACTTCCTGGAAGCGTTCCTCACTGCTATTTCTGAAGGCACACAACTTCAGAGTGACATCTCTCTGCGTGACTTCAGACAGCCACATCCGGAGTCAACATCTCTTACACATACATTACCCATCCGATGCCACTCCCTCATCACAGCACGCCCATGTGTGACACTGGACGTGAAGAGAGGGCGTCCTAAAGGCAACAGGAAGTGATGTAATCCCAGGGGCCAGACAGACCTTATGTGGTCCACAGGGAAGAACACAAGCATCAATTTCTAAACGAAATAGTTATAATAGCAGGTCGGAAGGTGTCGTAATCCAAAGACCACAGGACTTCTTATGAATTCATCTGGACTCAAAGGGCTGGCGAGCTAGGACCTCTTTGGGTAAAGAGGCTGCCAAGCTAATAAACCTGAGTTTGATCCCCAAGACCCACATGGTGGGACGAGGAACTGATTCCTATCGGTTGTCCTCTGACCCCCACACGTGTGCTGTGACATGCATGTGCGAGTGTACACGTATACACACACACACACACACACACACACACACTAAATAAAATGTAATAATTTTTTAAAATACTTGTCAATGACAGCCAGATATGGTGATGCACGCCTTTAATCCCAGCACTCAACAGGCAGAGGCAGGCGGATCTCTGTGAGTTCAAGGCCAGCCTGGTCTACAGAGAGATCCAGGACAGCCAGGGCTACACAGTGAGACACTACCTCAAAACAAAAACAAAAACAAAAACAAACAAAAATGTATTATTATCAAAACCTCTCTCCCGCTCCTCCACAAAGTTGCAGACCTACCCAGGCACGCTGGCACACATCTGTCATCCCAACGCTCAGGAGGTGGAGGCAGCCTGAGTGTCAGAAAGTCACTCTCAGAGACACAGCAAGTTTGAGGCCAGCCTGAGACACACAAGAACGCCACACACACACAAAAATCTAAACTGTGCACCTGCTAAAAATAAGCCAGCAAGGGGAGGGCAACGATAAGGAGCTAGGCCAGCGGGGGTGGGGGTGGGGTAGGGGAGGACAATGAGGAGCTAACCTGGGGGGGGAGGACGGTGAGGAGCTAACCTGGGGGGGAGGACGATGAGGAGCTAACCTGGGGGGGAGGACGGTGAGGAGCTAACCTGGGGGGGGAGACGGTGAGGAGCTAACCTGGGGGGGGAGGACGGTGAGGAGCTAACCTGGGGGGGGAGGACGGTGAGGAGCTAACCTGGGGGGGGAGGACGGTGAGGAGCTAACCTGGGGGGGGAGGACGGTGAGGAGCTAACCTGGGGGGGGAGGACGGTGAGGAGCTAACCTGGGGGGGAGGACAATGAGGAGCTAACCTGGGGGGGAGGACGGTGAGGAGCTAACCTGGGGGGGAGGACGGTGAGGAGCTAACCTGGGGGGGGAGGACGGTGAGGAGCTAACCTGGGGGGGAGGACGGTGAGGAGCTAACCTGGGGGGGGGAGGGTGAGGAGCTAACCTGGGGGGGGAGGGCGGTGAGGAGCTAACCTGGGGGGGAGGACAATGAGGAGCTAACCTGGGGGGGGAGGACGGTGAGGAGCTAACCTGGGGGGGAGGACGGTGAGGAGCTAACCTGGGGGGGGAGGACGGTGAGGAGCTAACCTGGGGGGGGAGGACGGTGAGGAGCTAACCTGGGGGGGAGGACGGTGAGGAGCTAACCTGGGGGGGGAGGACGGTGAGGAGCTAACCTGGGGGGGAGGGCGGTGAGGAGCTAACCTGGGGGGGGAGGACGGTGAGGAGCTAACCTGGGGGGGAGGACGGTGAGGAGCTAACCTGGGGGGGAAGACGGTGACAGTGCTACTCTAGGGAGCTACTTTTCCAGACAAGAGGACTTCTGAGTGGGAACACCAGACTCACAGCAGCCCCTCCCACAGATGGCCGGCCTGCCACACATGAGCAGCGCAGCACAGCCCTGATCTCTCCTCAGCTCTCAGCTATGTGGGACCCAAGGGCAGCCTTGGTCGCCGCTTCAGTTCCCAAGTGCACACCACACACACTGTGTCAAAGATAGTGTGAGCATGCTCGGAAGGGGCTGCTGAGACGCTGGAACCCCGTCCCACATCCCCAACAAGCTCTGTGGTGGCTTTCAATGAGCTTGTGGCGGGATTTCCCAGACAAAGAGTGTAGAACTTTCCCCCAAGACATAAAACCTATGATACAGTTTAATTTACAGATTAGGTGCAGAGTGCACTCCTGGGCTGCCCAGACACTCCGGTATGAACAGTAGGAAGCATGGCTCCTGCACAGACACTCCGGTATGAACAGTAGGAAGCATGGCTCCTGCACAGACACTCCGGTATGAACAGTAGGAAGCATGCCTTCTGCACAGACACTCCGGTATGAACAGTAGGAAGACGAGCATGGCTCCTGCACAGACACTCCGGTATGAACAGTAGGAAGCATGGCTCCTGCACAGACACTCCGGTATGAACAGTAGGAAGCATGCCTTCTGCACAGACACTCCAGTATGAACAGTAGGAAGACGAGCATGGCTCCTACACAGACACTCCAGTATGAACAGTAGGAAGACGAGCCTGGCCCCTGCACAGACACTCCAGTATGAACAGTAGGAAGACGAGCCTGGCCCCTGCACAGACACTCCGGTATGAACAGTAGGAAGCATGGCTCCTGCACAGACACTCCAGTATGAACAGTATGAAGACGAGCCCGGCTCCTGCACAGACACTCCAGTATGAACAGTATGAAGACGAGCCCGGCTCCTGCACAGACACTCCAGTATGAACAGTAGGAAGACGAGCCCGGCTCCTGCCCAGGACAGCAGGCAAATTCATGAAGTGGTGCAGGTTTTCACGGATTTTTCGCAATCATGAAGAAAAATGATGAAACCGTGACATTTGCAGACAAATGGACAAAACTGGAAATCATTATGTTAAGTGAAGTAAGCCAGACTGAGACAGACACTAAGGAGTCAGGTGTGGTGGACGCAGGAGGATCAGGAGTTCAACGTCACCCTCTGCTGCACCGCGTTTGAGGGGGTCGAGGCTACGCGCAGTTCTTACAAAACCACTTACAACTGCAGGTTTTCTCTAGTGTGCAGAGTCCAGATTTCAGTGTGTGTGTGTGTGTGTGTGTGTGTGTGTGTGTGTGTGTGTGTGTCTGCAGTGGAAGTATAAACCAGGCTGTGATCAGGAAGAAAGTGATCTAAAGGGGAGGAGGGGGAGACATGAGCACAGAAAGGAGGACTCTGTGGGGAGGATGGAGAGTGGGGGGGAGGACTCTGTGGGGAGGATGGAGAGTGGGGAGGAGGACTCTGTGGGGAGGATGGAGAGTGGGGAGGAGGACTCTGTGGGGAGGATGGAGAGTGGGGAGGAGGACTCTGTGGGGAGGATGAGAGTGGGGAGGAGGTGAATAAGAACAAATCAGACTGTCCCAAACTTATAAAGATGTCATAATTAAACCCATTATTTTCTCCATTTTCTTAAATAATACACCAGGCACAGAGATAGATTAACAGCGGTAATTAATGATGAAATGGGATAGTTAGCACAATAATGCAATAAAATAACTTTTATTCTGGGGACGGTCCATTCAGCTCTTTTGTAGCATGGAAAATGAAACTGTCGATAAAGGGACCCTGTAAAAGCAGAAAGTGAGAAACAGCTTGAGCATGCATCAGCAGGACCGCTCAGGGAAGACCAAACACTCTCCTGAAGACAGGCACTACTCTGTGGCTAGAACCTGTTCTTGGGGCTGCTGAGGAATCTTCCAAGGACTCCAGTTCAGTTCCTGGCACCCATATCAGGTGGGTCACAAACCACCTGAAACTCCAGCCCCAGGGGATCCAGAGCTCTCTTCTGGCCTCTGAAGGCACACACACACACACACACATACACACACACACACACACACACACACACACACACACACACACACACTTTAACAATTTTTTGCGGGGGTAGGGGTCTCATGTAGCCCAGGCTGACCTTCAACTCTCGATTCTCCTGTCTCCGCCTTCCAGTGCTGGGATTATAGGAATCATCACCACATCCAGCAGCGTATAAAAAAACAAAACAATAAAACCTAAAATATTCTTGGGCTAGAGAGCTGGCTCAGTGGTTGAGAGTGTGTACTGCTCTCCCAAAGGACCCAAATTTGGCTCCCAGCACCTACATCCAGTGGCTCAATCATCAATAACTCCAGCTCCATGAGGGTCAATGCCCTCTTCTGGCTTCTGAGGGCACTGCATTCACACACCACGTATAATTTAAAAAATACATTTTTAACAGCTACACTCACATTGCTGGTAACGTAACCATTTGATGAAGCTTTAAAAACAGTATCCTGCCAGGTGGTGGTGGCACACGCCTTTAATCCCAGCACTCAGGAGGCAGAGCCAGGCGGATCTCTGTGAGTTCGAGGCCAGCCTGGTCTACAGAGCGAGATCCAGGACAGGCTCCAGAGCTACACAGAGAAACTCTGTCTTGAAAAACCAAATAAATAAATAAATAAATAAAAATTAAAAAAAAAAACAGTATCCTATTTATGCACAGACTTTTTCAGAAGATCACATACTAGTAATTCCATTTACAGGAACTGTCCAGGAGAGGCAAATCCCAGGGGACGGAGCAGCTTGGCAGTTGTCTGGGGCTGGGACGGGAAAGACCCAGTCAGTGCAGACAGAGACGTCTGTTTGGAGCAATGAAAGTGTTCTCAAAGTAGGTGGCCAGCTGTGTAAATACAAAGTCATTAAACTGCATGCTATACACCGTGAACTCTGTGAATTACATCTCATAAAGCTAAGTGGGGTGTGGTTGAACACACCTGAAATCCTAACACTTGGGGAACCGAAGCAGAAGGGTCTCAAGTTCAAGGCCACATAACAAGACTGCCACAAAAAAACCCAAACCAAAACATCAAAAAAAACCTCAGCATCACAATGTAGCTTCAATATGCTTTTCAAAAGGGGGAGGTTCTTGGTGTGTGTAGCTGGGGTGTTAGCCCATGGCACTGGGGAGGCAGAGGCAGGAGCTGGAGGCTAGCCTGAGCTACACAGTAGTATTTTCTCTCAAAAAAATGATGAAAAGATGGAAGTGTACGGTTGTGTTCATATGATATCATATGTTCATATATTATCACAGAGATATCAGTGAGATAACACAAAGAGTAGCCACTGAAATAGTAAACCGTGGTGATGTTTGAGAAGGTTCTAGATAATTTAAAGTTCTCCTTTACATTTCTTAGTGTTTTCCCTCCAAGGGAATTAGGTCATTTCCTGAGGGAATCAGGCCTCTTTCTGAGATGCCTGGGGCTGTGGAAGAGTCACTAACCACACGCCAGTGTACCCACAAATCAATGAGGGGCTTTACACCACAGACTGCTGTGCCGCAGACATGGAAGTTCTATTCTGCGGGCTGAGGAAAGAGAGGCTCGAGGAGTCAGCTTTTCCGAAACTCCCTGAAAGCCAGCCAGCCACGTGTGAGAAACACTCGGCCAGGCATCATCGGGCACAGCTGAAGGCTGGCCAACCTGCACATCTGCCTGCAATGCAGTACAGTGGGGAGGGTCCCCCACCCAACACTGCAGAAGGGGTCTCATGCAGTGATGAGGGTCCCCCCCACCCAGCCAGCACTACAGAAGGGGTCTCATGCAGTGGGGGTGTCCCCCCACCCACCCAGCACTGCAGAAGGGGGTCTCATGAAGTGGGGGTGTCCCCCCACCCAGCCAGCACTACAGAAGGGGTCTCATGCAGTGGGGGTGTCCCCCCACCCAGCACTGCAGAAGGGGTCTCATGCAGTGATGAGGGTCTCACCCACCCAGCACTGCAGAAGGGGTCTCATGCAGTGATGAGGGTCTCACCCACCCAGCACTGCAGAAGGGGTCTCATGCAGTGATGAGGGTCCCCCCACCCAGCACTGCAGAAGGGGTCTCATGCAGTGGGGGGTCCCCCCCAGCCAGCACTACAGAAGGGGTCTCATGCAGTGGGGGTGTCCCCCCACCCAGCCAGCACTACAGAAGGGGTCTCATGCAGTGGGGGGTCCCCCCACCCAGCCAGCACTGAAGAAGGGGGATCTCCGTAGGGAAATTCCATGGTGTCTGATGCCTGGAGGCAGTTGGCAGATCCTGAGGGCACAACCTATTTTGGAAGGATCTCGACTGCTGACAGTGAATGGGACTGGCGCAATTCCCACTCGGCGGGAAAGAGGGTAAGAGGGAAAACCGGCCATACAGGAGCCAACACACTCTGCAGCTCCCTGAGAATCAGAAAGGACTCAGCGTGCTACAGAATGTTGTGGCAGAGTCTCCAGGCTCTGGGTTCAAATCCCAGCTCTCCATTGCTGGTGCTGAAGACAACGTGCCCTTTGCCACTCTTCCCATTGCGAGGTAGAGTCTGTTGCCATCTTGAACAGGGACTAGCCCGGTGATGGCTGCTCCACAGAGGCTACTGAGGTAAAGACTGACTGAGCCCAGGCCTCCCACATGACATCCAGCTGTCAGGGTGGCCCCCAGAAAGGAGTGGAAATCACACCAAGAGACCCCTTGGTCATTACACCCCGGCTTGGCAAGCTCAGGGGGCAGAACCAGTAGCCAGGCCCAGGCGAACCCCAGCGTCAGGAGACAAGATAAATGGTGTGGACAGTATTTGGTAACTGAGTTGCAAAGGGTGGTGGAGACCCAGCTTCTCCATGAGCAAGTCAGGTTTGCTCTGAGCCTTGGCTTTCTCGTCATGCAGGGAACACTAACTCTGATGGGCATCTGTGGGACTGGACAGGCTGACTGCGGCTGTGCGAGCGTCTTTCATCCAAAGCACAGAAACTAATTACACTCCCTGCAACGGGGGAGGGCTCGATGAACAAGCACCCCGTTCCTGATGACTCACCTGCCCCGCCACACCAGTGTCCCCGGCCTCTGTCCTCTATTACCGTCATCTTGGCTGTAGGGACCTTATAGTCAGCCTCCCCCACCTCCCTCCAGCATCAAGAAATGGACCGGGACCTAAGCCATGGCCTTCAAAGCCAGGCAGACCCCGCTCTCGGCAACCGACTGGCTGTGTGAGCACACCGGTGTCCTCATGTCTCTGAAGCCGTTTCTGGGCTGCAGACTGTCAACAGGTAATAAAGACAGGGAGCAGAGCTGAGGTCAGTACTGGAGGGAACTCAGCAGTCAATCCAGCCAGAAGCTGGTCAGCCGAGCCACTGGAGTTTCCCCACGAGGTCTCTGGCTGGAATTCTCCACTCGGACATCCCAGCACAAAGCCAGCAACGTCCAGGCCTAGGTGACATCACATTAGCTCCAACAATGGCTCCATCCTGCAGCCCAGAGCAGCTCTGGCCCATACCATCCACACTGAAACCTGGCCATGGTGCCAATCTCCAAAAATGGCTGGTGGGGACTAGAGAGACGGCTCAGCAGTTAAGAGCTCTGGCTGAGAATAGACTGGCGATCAGGCTGGGATGCAGCTCAGTGCTTGGCCCGGCGTGCACGAAGCCCTGGCTGGATCCCAGCACTACATAAACGGGACATGGAGGTGCAGGTCTGTGATCCAAGTGCTCAGACAGTAGAGGCAGGAAACGGGAGTTCACTCCCATCATACACACTGCGTTTGAGGCCTGCCTGGACTACCAGAGACGTTGTCTCCCCTCCCCCCAAAGGGGAGGGGGGCTAACGTGGCTCAGTGGGTAAAGATGCCTGCCACCAAGTGTGACAAACTCAATTTGAATTTGATCCCGGGGACCACCCACATGGAAGGAGGAACTGACTCCCACACGTTGTCCTCTGACCTCCACACACGGTGCTGTGGCATGTTAGTATGTGTGCACAAACACATACAACACATACAAATAAATATAATTTACAATTCTAAGGAGTAAAAATCAGGGTTGGAGGGACTGCTTGGTGATGAACAGCGCTGGCCGCTCTTCCAGAGGATCTGGTTTGGTTTCCAGCACTCACATGGCGGCTCACAACCATCTGTAACTCCAGTTCCAGGGGATTTTATATCAACCTTCTGCTTGCCATGGTTACCAGGCATGCACAAGGCACACAGGCATACATATAGGCAAGGCACTCATACACCTAAGTTTTTATGTTTCAGTAGAGACTCCTGCACATCCACACAAAGCAGGACAGTGTGCTTACAGAGGATGAGGTCGCTGTGGGAAGGAGTGAAGAGATGCTGCTGGTCTGCAAGGATGGCTGAGACATTCTAAGTGAGCGACAGCAGGCCAGGGAGCACAGTGGCAGCCAGCCACCCCAAAAGCACTGACGTCAGAGCTGGGTTAGACAGGGGCGTGCACTTTAATCCCAGCACTAGGAAGGCAGAGGCAGGTGGATCTCTGGGAGTGTGAGGCCAGCCTGGTCTACAGAGTGAGTTCTGGCCAGGAGGGGCTACATAATAAGACCCTGTCCCAAAGTAAATAATAAGTAAAATTTTACACGTGAAGCTCGGGCTGGAGAGACGTCTCAGCAGTTCAGAGCACTTGTTGCTCTTGCAGAGGACCCAGGTTCAGTTTCCAGCACCCACATGGTAGCTCTCAAACACCATAATTCCAATTCTGGGGGACCTAGTGCCTTCTGCTGGCATCCATGGGCACCAGGGACACATATGGTACACACACATGCACACATGTAGGCAAAACATTCAAACACATAGAATAAACATAAATAATTCTATAGGAAGTTCAGACACACGCTACACATAACATAGATGAATCTTGGGTGCTGTGCTAAGTAAACAAGCCACTCAGAAAACCATGTCTGGGTGTGAGGCACACTTGTGATTTCGTACTGGGAGGCAGAGGCAGGAGCGTGAAAGCTCACGGCCAACCTAGGTACATAGCACAACCCTGTTTCAAAACAGGAGGATCAAATAGACGGGCCTAGGGGGTAGGTCAGGAGTTAATAGTAAGTACTGCTCTTCCAGAAGACCCAAGTTCAATTCCCAGCACCCACATCAGGTGGCTCACAACCTCACAACCTCCCAGGGGATCTGACTCCTCTGGCCTCTCGGGCACCTGCACTCCTGTCCACACACCTACGTATGGACTCTCACACACACACACACACACACACACACACACACACACACAGAGTTAATAATAATAGAGGTGAGAAGGAAGGAGAAGGAATACTTCGTAATTCCACTCCTCTGCAGCACTGTGAGTGACTTACAGAGATAGGGAAGAAGGGTGGACTCTGGGGCAGACAGGGTTGGGGGAGGGGGAAATGGGAGTTAATATTTAATGTATAGGATTTCATATTTGGAATTAAGAAAGTTCTGGAGGTGGAAGGTGGGGATGATGACAGAAACTGTGAGTACAGTTCAAGCTACTTAAAAACAGTCAGGACGGTAAACTGTACGGTGCACATATCCACACAGAGGCCCACACAGGGATGCTCACGGCAGTGAGGGAGGGAGGAAGAAAATGAAGAGAAGGATGAGGAGGAAGAAACACCCCAAATGTCCATCGCTGGATGACTAGATAAACGAATGTGATTTACACACACGAGGGCATGAGATAAACAAACGTGATTTACACACGAGGGAATGAGATAAACGAATGTGATTTACACACACAAGGGCATGAGATAAACGAATGTGATTTACACACACAAGGGCATGAGATAAATGAATGTGATTTACACACACGAGTTGACCATGAGAAAGGAATGACGTCGGGACGGGATGTGTGGCTCCATTAGCAGAGCGCTTGCTCAGCATGTGCACAGCCCTGGATTTGCTCCAAGCACCACATAGAGCGAAGCCTGGTACATACAGCACACCTAGAAACCCTGTGCTGAAGCCTGGTACATACAGCACACCTAGAAACCTCGCGCTGAAGCCTGGTACATACAGCACACCTAGAAACCCCGTGCTGAAGCCTGGTACATACAGCACACCTAGAAACCCCGCGCTGGAGGTAAGAAGAAGGTGAAGGTCAACCTTAGCCTCATAAGGAGTTTCAAGCCATCCTGGGCGACAAGAAGACTTGTTTTCAAAATCAGAGGTGGGGGGAGCACCAACACATAGTAGGGCAGCATGGGTAAACTGGAAATGTGATGTAGGGGACGGCTCAGTGGCCAAAAGCAATCGTAAGCCTGATGACCTACATAAAAAGGCAGATGTGGTGGGGTCCTGTGCTTCCAGAACCCCGGTGAGATGGGAGGCAGACACAGAGAACGAGCCGCAAGCTCGTGGGCCAGCTAGCCCAGAGCACACAGTGTGTGACAGAACAAAAGAGAGCCTGCCTCAGACAAGGTGGAAGGACAGAGCCTGCAAAGCTGACCTCTGACCTCCGCACACGCATGTGCCCACACTCCTGTACACATAGTTCTTCCAAAGAAGCCAGACATAAGTGGTCACGTGTTGTACGGCTCTCACAGGAACACACAGAATAGAGACCGAGAGGGAGGGTGACCAGTGGCTGCTGGGACGGGGGAGGGAGGGGCCTGGGACTAACTGCTCAGAGGCGTGGGTCTGTTTGGGGGATGAGGCAGATACTGTGCAATTAGATCAATTAGATGGTGGAGTTTTACGTTACTCTAAATACTAAAATTCTCAATTCTAATTGCTGAAAAATGTAAACAGAACAGGTTGGGTGTGGTGGAGGCACTGGGGGGATCTGGTGGGCAGGATCAGGCGTTCAAGGTCATCCTCGCTTACAGTCAGTTGTAGGCCAGCCTGGGCTACCTGGGACCCAGGACTGAAATAAGTAAAAGACTCTAAGACAGTTCACAGTGTGCCCTGTGGTGGGGCGCCCCAGGCCCTGCAAGCGAGCCTGCTTGTCACCTCCATCTTTGTCCCCTGCCCTGTCTAGCTGCCCATCTACCCTCCTCCTCCTCCTCCTCCTCCTCCTCCTCCTCCTCCCCTTTGGCCCAGTCTTGGGCAAAACCAGATCCACCTTTTCCTGGCAGAACAACACCTACTCAGACCTGCCAGAGACCATCTGAAAGCCAAGATGCCAGCCCCCGAAGTCACCCCAGACTGAGCTGCCCAATGACCAGAGCTGCGGTCACAACTATGTGTCAGCTGAGGGTCCAGTTTCACATGGGAACTTAATTATAGCTCTGGAGTGAAGGGAGGGGGAGGGAGAGTGTGGGCCTGCAGGGGACGAACAGGAAGCCGGTGCTCTGGGCCTGGGGCATGTATGAAGGCTCACAGGAACACAGCTCATGCATGCTAAGTGGACTCCAGGCCCAAACTGTGCACAGCCACCATGGCACCCAGAAAACCTGACACACAGTTTTCATACACTCTGCTGCTTGCTGGAGACCTCGTTCATCCGGAAGGCAGAGCTGCTCCCCAGGAAATGTCATCCTCAGCTTTCTCCCTGGCTTCGAGTTTTTCCATGGGCTGGAATCTGAGCTGTGGATCTAAGGGGCTGACCGACCCACACCTGACTACACTCAGATCCCTGCCCACTGCCCAGGAAGGTGCCAAGGAGGAGTGAGGCAGCTGCTACCACACAGGTGTCGGCTGCCGTCCTGGACTTGATCACACCACGGGCCTGGGTACTGCCAGGTGGAGAAAGTAAAGAGAGATGAAGAGAGAACCTCCGTGGAGGCCCGCGGCAGAGAGGAGGCCCGCGGCAGCAGATCTCCCTGTCTGTCTCTGAGGTCCCTGCTCTCCAGGCCTCTTCCTGCTCAGCCTACTTAGAGTCTCAGCAAGAATTCCCTGCAACATCATTGTCTCGACCTGCTGCCCAGTGCCCTCTGCCTCAGAGCGAGCCAGGGACCAGGCCCTGGTCCTGGTCCATCGCTCTTCCACACCCACACCCCAGCCAGGTCCCAACCTTCCCATCTCATGTTCCCCTCTTCTGAGCCCCCGATTCCTCCCTCAAAGCTATGAGAGGACATCTTCAGACCAAATGAGGCCGACTTTTCTAGATTTGTATGGAGAGAAGAAATGAGTTCGGATGATGGTTAAAAGACAGCAAAGGCTAGGAGGTCTCCGGGAGTTACAGGCCAGCCTGGTCTACATAGTGAATTGCGGGACAGCTACAACTACACAGTGAGACTTGAGCTCAAAAAAAAAAAAAAAAAAAGCCAGGTGGTGGCGCACGCCTTTAATCCCAGCACTCCAGAGGCAGAGGCAGGGGGATCTCTGAGGTTGAGGAGAGCCTGGTCTGCAGAGTGAGTTCCAGGACAGACAGAGAAACCCTGTCTCAAAAAACCAAAACTAACTAAATACATAAATAAATACATATATACATAAATAAATACATAAATACAATAAAAAAAATAAAAGGAACTCACTTGGTAGCCCAGGCTGGCCTCGAACTCACAGAGATCCGCCTGGCTCTGCCTCCTGAGTGCTGGGATTAAAGGCGTGCGCCACCACCGCCCGGCAAAGATTTATTTATTTATTATGTATACAGCATGTATTACTACAGGTCAGAAGAGGGCACTAGATCTCATTACAGATGGTTGTGAGCCACCATGTGGTTGCTGGGAATTGAACTCAGGACCTCTGGAAGAGCAGTCAGTGCTCTTAACCTCTGAGCCATCTCTCCAGCCCTACTGTCTGAGTCTGAAAAGCTGACAACCAGGAAACCCTGTGCGGTTCCCTCACAGGAGGGGGTGGAGAGGGTTACGAGCCCTCCCTGAGATTCAGCCCCTTCTGTGTTCTGCCCACCTGCCGGCTGCAGCCTACAGAAGCAGGAGCTCCATGGGGCAGCTGTGGAGGTCCCCCATGCTGAGTGGGGGTCCTTCTCAGCAGTACAGTTCTTGGGGTCACTCGCTGGGTCACTGGGTTGAACGGGGAAGCAATCATCCAGGAGACGGCCATCTGCTCCTCTCACCTCAGGAGAAGTTACTCCAGCGGGGAGTGGTGGGTTCACCACCCCAGAGCTGGCCAGGCCAAGCTGAACGTGAACAGCTGGGATCTGGCAGAGCAAGGAGCGGCTGAAGGGAGGAAGGAGGACATTTCCTTCCGAGCCCCAGTCAGCAGCCCTAATAAAGACACTGCTTCATTAAAACAAACAAAACCCTGCAAGCAGAAAGGGGTAAGGCTTGGGAAGACCAAGGGGGTCAGCGAGAGCGGACGACAAGGACGGGCAGTGGGAGTGGGTAGGCTCAGAACGCGTTACATACGATGTATGAAAACGCCACGGTGGAACCCATCATTATACATAACTGTCATCTTCTAATAAAACATAAACAAACAGAATAACCAGGCTCACACAATCTGAGAAGACCGGAAGCCGAGACTGACCACAGCGCCTGCGTGATTGGACATGGAACGGGTTTTCTTCGTGTTTCTCCTTCTCTTTTTTGTTGTTGTTATTGTTTTTGTTTGTTTGTTTGGAGACAGAGTTTCTGTGTGTAGCCCTGGCTGTCCTGGAACCCAATATGAGGACCTAGCCAGCCTTGAATTTACAGATCTACCTGCCTCTGCCTGTTGAGTGCTGGGATTAAAAGCATAAAATATTTTTAAAATAAAAATGTAAAGACCTACAGAAATTTATTTCAACTTCATACTCTAAAAATGACAGTCTCCCAAGTTCCACAGGCCCAGCCTCAGGTTGACCACGTAGGTCACTGCTCAGCTGCAGGGAGATGCAGTGCTAAAGTTCCGTTCAGTCCTCAGATTCATGTGCAGTTGCAGGGCACTGCAGTGATGGACAGCCCTTCCACTAAGCTAGGGAGCCCTCGGGGAATCGGGTGGGCAGCTGCCAACCCACAGAAGGCACAGTGACCTGCCCAATGCCACTCGGACTGGACCTTAGCTCCCGGAGTCTGCCCCTAACCACCACTCCGTGTTTCCTCGGAGTTCTCGGAGTGAGCGTGAGTAAGCGGGGCCACTGGTAGCTTCCTGCTCGCTCCAGGGAAAGCTCGCTCCTGTTTAGATTCCACAGAAACCACAAGCTCCTTGTCTCACCTGCCCCTCCAGCCTCCGGCCACCAGCTCTGCAGGGTCCCTGGGGTCTGCAGCTGACAGGCTGCACACAGTTCCCAGAGACCAGCCACAGCCACTGCCACACCTGCATCCCACTCTGGACCAGAAATGAGAACGGAAACAGAAAGAGCCTCTGAAATAAGCCAGGTAGGCCGGTGAGATGGCTCAGCAGGTAAAGGCGCCTGCCACCAGGCCGACAACCTGAATATAACCCTCGGATCCACAGTAGGGGAGGATCCACTCCTGCCAGATGCCCTCTGACATCCACAAGGGCGCTGGAACATGAGCCCCCCTGCCCCGGGAAATAATAATAAAAACTTTAAAAGTTTTAGAAGACATAGGAAAGGGAGCCTAAAACAAACTGGAGGGATGGGCATGTGTAACCAAGCCTGACATCCCAAGTTAGATCCCCGGGTTCCACAAGGTGGAAGCTGAGAACTGACTCCACACGGTGAGCCGAGGTGCGCGTGAGGGTCAAGGAAGAAGAGAACGTGATACTGTGGCTTGTGTGAAGTCAGGCTGCGACTCTACGGAGGGTCCATGTCTTGGAGCAGGACTGCTTCCGGCCTCTGCTCACAAGCCTGAGATGTAGCACAGGAGCCACACACCTCAGGAGCCTGGCTGAGGGGACACTGTCGGGACAGGCAGTCACTGAACTAAGAGCACAGATGTTCTGCCTCCCCATCTCAGACCTCATCTGTAAAACTATCAACAGCGGTGTGTGTGTGTGTGTGTGTGTGTGTGTGTGTGTGTGTGTGTGTGTGTGTATGTGCGCACCTGCATGCACATGCGTGAAGGGGTGTGGAACGTGTCTGTGGGGTGATGACTGGCTCAAGGGAGAATCTGTTTAAGGCGATCTCCCTCCCTCCCCTCTCCCCAGATGTAGACACCTTGGCCATCTTTGCTTCCCTCCCCTTATTGCTTAGAGCAGAGACTGAGTCCTGCCCCATCCCCCACAAGGCTCACCCACAGTCTGGCTGGGCAGTTACTTGTGTTTCTCCGGGCGGGGCTGTGTTGGAATGGGTCCCTGGGCCTCCTCTGCCTGCTGACCTGGAATGAGACCCTACAGGAGGTCCTGCCAAAAGGCCGCTGCTCACTGACCAACAAGGGGCCACTGTTCTCTGAAACCAATGCCAGGCTAGTGAGTCAAGCAGGTGATTTCCAACTGGACCAATCGGGTTTGGCTATCCGAGGCTCCAAAGAAACATTCACTGGCTTTCACCATCTGGTGCCTTAAGAATCAGTGATATCCAGCATCTTATCATCTGTGAAAGAACTCACGCACGCTCATACACAAAACACACACACTCACTCCCAGGCAGAATGCAATCACAAGGTGAGGTGTGTCAGTGGCACCGGGTGCTCAGCTCACCATGGACAGGCGCTCACCACCCAGCTACAGCGGTCACCAACAGCTCTGGGGACTCAAAACAAGGTGACTCCTGAAGTCACCATCTAACAGTGAAATCCACCTTTATACACCGTGGCAGGTGCCAGCCAGAGGCGGGAACAGGAGCTTCACTCAGACCCGAAAGCGAGGAAGGTGCCAAGGTGGGGAGGCGGGGGCGCTGGCAAAGCCTTGCCAAAGCAGTCTGTCTTCTCCACTGAGCTCAAACAGGGAAAGGCAAGTGAGCCCTTGGCTGAAATGTCCTTCTGCTGTGGGATAACCCTTTGGTACACTGTGAAGAGGCCTTTGCCAGGGTGCCTTCTGATTGGTTTAATAAAGAGCTAGATGGCCAATAGTTAGGCAGGAGGTACAGGCGGGACTTCCAAGCACAGAGAGGACTCTGGGAGGAGGAGAGGCAGAGAAAACAGCCAGAGACAGGAGGTGTAAGAGAGGTAATGTCACGTGATAAAACATAGATTAATACAAATTAATTTATATTAATTTAACTTAAGTTATAAGAGCTAGTTAGGAACAAGCCTAAGCTACAGGCTGAGCTTTCATAGTTAATAAAAAGTCTCCGTGTCATTATTTGGGAGCTGGCTGGCGGGACAGAAGAAGGCTCATTACACTGTTCCCCTTGAATACTCCCAGAGAGGGCCACTCTATGGAAGGTGGCCACACTGGGTGGCACTTACCCATCTGCTACCTGACCAGCTCTTTGGGGAGGCACTGGACGGCTCCATCAAGGAGCTGGTTTCTGGGGAGATGTCACTAACAGTGACAAGTGAACCTCCTCCCCCAGGGCTGAGTCGGCCGTGCTGCAGATCATCAACTCCTGGAGCACATTGGGCAGAGAGAGCAACGGCGGTGTCACACGGTGGAAGGAGAAGGCGGAGAGGAGGGTAAGTGCAAGATGCTGCTCCAGGGGACCAGCCCAGGAAGGACACCGCTGGTCGGCCCACACCTCCCTGGGGGGCAGGGCATACAGGAGTGACAAAGAAAAGGTGGCGGCCACCAACTCTGACAGCCTGAGTTTGAGCCCCCAGCCCCACGTGGTGGGAGGAAAGAACCAACTCCCCCAAGATACCCCCTGATCTCTACACACATGCTATGCATGTGTACACACACACACGCACACACACACACACACACACACACACACACACAATCAATCAATCAGTCAATCACTTTTTCAATTGAAGAAAATAAAAGAAAGAAATGAGTGGTCCCCACAGTGGTGGGGTCAGGTTGACAACCCTACCCCATGCTTGCAGGAGACAGCTGAGCCCTGGCTCGGGCGCCCAGACACCAGCAGGGTCAGACAACTGACCAGACGACAGAGCCAACTGCCCACAGCTGCCCACAGCTGCCCATAGCACCGCCACGGAGCAAATCGTACTACATGCCACAAATACGCTCAGCACAGGAATGACACCCCTCCGGCCACTAATTTCTTCACTTAGTGACTTTCATTCGAACAATAATAGTTATTGGGGCTGGGCAACTTTAATCCCAGCACTAAGGAGGCAGGGGCAGGTGGATCTCTGAGTTCAAGGCCAGCCTGGTCTACAGAGTGAGTCCCAGGACAGCCAGGGCTACACAGAGAAACTCTGACTCAAAAAAAAAAAATTGTTATTGATCAATTTATTGGTTATCAATGGTTTCCCCCATAAACCCTACCGTATACCTCCTTCCCCAGTATGCCCACCCAGAGGCAGACCAACCCAGGACCCTGCCACTGGTAAGCCATTGTGCTCTCTGCCCTGCCACTGAAGACTCGTATTTTCTGATAAGAATCAATTTGGGATCATTACCTGAAAATACGAGGTCAGGGAAGGCAGGAGGATTTAATACATGGAGACGATTTGTACCCTGCCCCGATGACAGTGGGAGTTACTATAGACTAGTGACACACTGGCATTTTGTAAAGTGGCCAGGGAAGTAGAGGTGGGGGTCACCATCTAGGGGAGGGCGGCTTTTCAGCATAGGCACCTTTGACCTGTGGGGTCTGAGTCTTAGACACCCAAGGACCAGAAGCAGGAAGGAGGCCACTACAGGTGTGGGTGGGAAGTTCCATTTACTTCTGGAGGCAGGGAAGAAGGCCAGGCATGAAAACGGGGCCACCGCTGAGGCTGAGCAGGGGGTGCACAGCTCTTCAAGGTGACAGCCACACATCCACCCTGGCTACCAGGCTCAGGGAAGACAACTCTCCGGCCAGGAGGACCAGGGCTGAGACGGTATCTCAGGTGCGCATCTGTGGAAGAGTGGAGAGAGGGGGCCTTTCTTGGGCCTAATCTACCTCACAGGCCTCTAACTGAGGGAGGTGAAGACTCCAGAGACCCAGGCCTGCCTGCTGTGAGCTGGGACCCCACTTTAGGCACACGCCCCACACCAACACTGAGGGTGGAAGCGCCCTCACTACCTGGGAAAGGAAGGCCACCCATTTCTCCATCATGTGCTCCCGGTGATGCTCCTGGACACAAAGCAGCAAATGTTCTACAGAGAAGAAAGGAGGCAGCACCAGGAAGAACAACACTCCGCTCTGGAGATCGGGAGGTCAGGAGGCCAAAACCGGTTTCCTTGGACCAGAGCCAGTGCTGGCAAGACCACACTTCCCTGAAGGCCCTTGGAGAACCCTTTCCATTGCCGTTCCCAGACACACAACTGCATTCCTCACATTTCCTGGCCTCATCTTCTGCCTCCAATGCCAGAAGTATAGCATCTTGCAGAGGTCACACGTCTGTCCTGCGCCAAATCTCTCTGCTTCCGGTGGCCTGGAACCCATCAGGAATACAGAATAATCTCTCCAGCCCAAGAGCCCTAGCTTAAGCAGGATGGTGGTGGCGCACGCCTTTAATCCCAGCACCCGGGAGACAGAGGCAGGAAGATCTCTGTGAGTTCGAGGCCAGCCTGGTCTACAGAGCGAGTCCCAGGACAGCCAGGGCTCCACAGAGAAACCCTGTCTGGAAAAGAGCGCTAGCTCAGTCACACCTGAAAACTCCACGTGCCTGCCGGACAGCAGCTACAAGTTCAGGGGTTTGTGGCCTTGACGTCTTCGGGGGACATTACTCAGCTCACAACGACGGAAGCAACCCAAGGATACTTAAGGAACACAGGTCCCTGTCCAGCCTGGGAATCTGGTTGACTCCAGATGGCTTCCCCTGGCTCCACCTCCACCGGCTTACTATGTAGGTGGGTGGCGGGAGAAGGAGCTGAGTGAGCCTGAACACCTCGGCCTTGGGGGACTTCTGTGGGAGGAAAGGGGTTTCCTCCCACCTCCCCAAGGGCTCCTGAAGCCTGCTCTGCAGGATGGGCGCCGACATCAAGACACCTGTGAAGAGCCGGGCAGCGGCGGTGGCGGTGGCGGCGCACGCCTTTGATCCCAGCCCTCGGGAGGCAGAGCCAGGCGGATCTAGGGTAGAGGGCTTAGAGAGGTCAGGGTGCCCAGATCCTCAGATCCTTGGCCATGAAGACACCAGAGATGGGTCAGTGCATGGCAATGTCACAGCAAATGTCACCAACTGTCCCAGGAACGTGGCTTCTGCAGACACTAAACGGTTTGGAAAAGCACAGCCAGAGACCTGTGGCCTGGAGACGGCTGTGTGTCTTGGACAGTGACCCTCTGCTGTGTGGCCATCACTGGGGCATGCTACTCTTTGTAAACCACTTCCCGCCTTCCCAAAGCCGCCAGCACCTGGTGAGGTGACAAGAAGTCCCACACAAGGACTCTTCTTACCCAGTGTGCCCAGCTGGCCAGAGACACTTAATAGGCTGATTGCGGCCCCAAGGGTGCACTTGGCGATGTCTGGAGACCTTCTTGGGTTCCCACAGCTGGGGAGGGGCAGTGTCACCGGCCTCTAGTGGACAGAAGCCAGGTATTGCTGATTCCCCCCCCCCCCCCAATCACACACAGAGAAGATCACTAACTTCCCAATACACCCGGAAGGCTGAGGAACCAGCCTGTACTCAAGAATGTTGAAGCAGAGGCAGAGGAGAAGATAATTAGTCACAAGCCCAGAAATGCTTTAGTTTAGGCATTCATGGACACTGGGGCAAAGCAAACTTCACTTGTTTGGAAATGGAGATGTGTAGAGTCTGGGTTCCAGAAAGTTCCAGCATAGAGCTTGTGAGGTGAGAGGCCTAGTCAGCTACGCTGCCAGCTGGGAGAGTTGCCCTGTGCAGCTGTTGTGAGGAGGCCACGTTCTCTGAGCCTCAAAGGTCACGGACTCCTGGACACAGGAAGTGCCAAGGCTGTGCCAAGGATCATACAGGAAAGCCGTGGCAGTCTCACACAGGACACCATTAGCATAAGGACAGAGGAGAGAGCTCAGTGCCAGGCAGCTCCTCCGAGGACAGCAGCTTTCCAAGCTGCATCCAGATAAGCCGTAAAGAATAACGGTCCCAGGAGAGCTGCCGAGACACGACCGACCGGGCCGGGCTGACGCTAGGTACGGAGGATGGGGTAAGGACGGGAGAGAGGGGTACTGTTGTGTGCTGCCCTGGCCCCAGGCCGTGTGACAGGTGCTAAAGACTGTTCAAAAGTTGGCTCCTGAACGGGGAGAGGAGCTGCCTCAGGAAGTCCCTCCCACAACATTCAGAACCCAGCTCACAGAAGGGGACACACGGGGGCTGTGGTTCCTTCCAACCCTCGCAGAGAGGCTGATGAAGGCCGAGGACACTAAACCGTAAGACATGGCTAACACAGAGCTAAGAGCACTCTCCGTCGGCCTGCACCAAATCCACACAGGCCTCTTCAGACAAAGGACAGCTCGGAACAGGGCTGCTGACTGTGGGGGCGAAGCCCAGGAGAACCTGTCCTTCAGTCCCTTCTACAGTCTGCTTTCTGACCCTGGACCCTCACTGTCACTCCCCAGCATGGCTTCCCTCTTGGCTCTTCTCACTCCTTCTTCCTTTTGTTTTTGAGGCTTGGTCCCATGAAGCCCAGGCCAGCGTCAAAACTCCCTGAAGTCATGATCCCCCTGCCTCCGCCCCCATGTACCTGGGTTCCAGGCCTGTGGCCCCACGCCTGTCCCACACAGGACTGGCCTGCAGCCCACACTCCTGCCACCTTCAGGAGCCTGTCAGGACCAGCCCGCCAAGGATCATCGCAGCTGGGCTTGTAGACTGTCAAGTTCCCTCCTGGGAGGAGGGAGGGTCATGGGACCCTCACCTGAGTACCCAGCCACCCCTCCTAGCCACACGTGTGCTATTCTGCCCTATCTGCCCTGGTCTCAAGGTCTCTGGGAACAGCTAGAGGACAGGTGGTAAAGGACTGGGGGAGGGGACAGCCACGAAGGAGCCATCATCCACACCAGTGCAGACCTGTTGTGTCCACTTCAAGGTCAACCAGCTCAGTAAGTAAGCCTGATAAAAGCAAAGCTGATGGAATCACACATTGGTTGTCAGTGGGACCGTGGCAAGAGTGTCCCAATCTCTCAAGGAAATCTTAGCAACACCTGGCTACTGTCCCTGCTTTTTAAAAATATTCTTTAAGATTCATTTATGTTATGACTGTTATAAGTGTTTTGCCTTCGTTTATGCCTCGGTGGCACTTCCATGCCTGGGGCCCTCAAAGGTGAGACATTGGATCACCTGGAACCGGAGTTACGGACAGTTACAAACAGTTGTGAGCTACCATGTGGGTTCCGGGACAGAACCCAGGAAGAACAAGTGTTCTTAACCACTGAGCCACCTCCAGCCCCCATCCTTGCCTCTTAGTGGTCCCGAAACTTAAGTACACTTGAAACAATTACTGGTATTAACATTTATTTCGTCTGCCTGGTTTTTCAGGTTTTTTTAATAAAATGCTTAGCTTTTATGTGCCTTAGCCTTGACAATAAAGCTTAAATGTAGCTGCCTTCTGACGTGTATAAACCCTTTAATTAATTTCTCCCATGCATCAGTAACCCTGAGTGGGGCTGGAGACCCCCCTCTCACACCCTGGGCACCACTATGACTGGTGGGTAGATCAAAGCCAGTGCAGGCCACTGCACCCACAGGGACGAAGATGAAAGCGAGGAAGGACCTCCCTCCTCCACTGAGACCCCTGGACTGGTCCTCCCATCCTCCACCTCCATTCTTTCTCTGTTCTAGCACCTTCTGCAATGTTAGTATTCCTTCTCCAAAACTATCAGTAGTTCCCCACCGCCCACACACGATGGAAACACCTTCCCGTGACTCAGTGTCCTCGATGTACCTACCAGTGAATTCATAACAGGTCTGTTCCAGAACGGAAATAATGAGAAAGTACTTTCCTTCTGCAAGTGACTCGTGTGCAGGCCAGGTGACCTCCCTACAGCAGAGGCCTCTCCCTCTCCATGTGTCTCCTAGATACACCTTGGTTTCACCCTTCCTTTGGTCTCAATTGGTCCTGTGACCAAAAGAACAGAAGGGATGAGACCCGGTCACACGATGAGATCCGGTCATGAGAAGGCCTACCATCCCTTCAGTGCTCTTGATCTGGGATGTCTGTGCTCAGAGCCCAGCCAGTTATGCTATGAGCAGCCGATGTCCTCCGACTCCCACATACATACACGGTGCACCCATGCGCACAAGCACACTGACAGACTAAAGTTACACACACAAATGTAACTTTAAAACAAAGGTGGCTGGATGTTGTGGCTTACACCGTTAATCCCAGCACCCTGGAGGCAGAGGCAGAGGCAGAGAGATCTCTGTGAGTTTGAGGCCAGCCTGGTCTACAGAGGGTCAAAAAAGAGGTGTGTGTGTAATGGGGTGGGGCGTGTGTGCTGAGGTCAGAAGTTTGAAAACTCCTACTTTGCATGGTGATTTCAAAGCCCAGCGGTCTCGTTTGGCCCTCGGGACGCCATCTAAAGATAAACCCACTGACCATCACACTCTGGCACCTGCCAGCTCCCTAAAATCTGAAAACTTATCCTACGCTTGTCTTCTCCCTTCACCCAGGCTCCTCACGCCTGGAAGCGGGGTGGCTGCTGAAGACTGTGTCTGAAGCACCTGTCACAGCCCCGGACCCAAGGAAGCGCTAAGAAGGCTTAAGAGGCAGCAGCCACAGACTCTTGAGATCTGTACAGAAAAATGAGACGGAGCACAGCTGAGTCTCCGCGGGAGGAGACAAGGCTCAGGCTGAACTGCGGCCATTGTTGCTGCTCACGTGACAGAAATCAGTGCAGCTCAGCAGCTCTCCCAGCCTGGAAGACTTCCTCCTCATCCCATTTGGGACCTTCAGAAGCCTCTACCCCCTTCTTCCTCTGAATGTGGGTCTGAGAACTGCAGGGGCTCTTGCCCCAGACCTTCCAGAAGGATCCACAAACAACCTGAGCCCTAAGAGGGACACACAGCTCCAGGCTGGCCACCCTGCTTGGCAACAGGAAAATCCGCCGGGTGTAAAAGGCAGAGAAAGGGAAGTGGAGGCCACAACAGCTCCTGGATCCACTGGACATCAGAGATGAAAACGGAGCCAGGTTTCCCCCGGCCCCCAGCAGGGACCCGCCGTGACCCAGCCTGCCCAACCGTCAAGACAATGACCATCAAACTCCCTGGTGTGCCCCTTCTGAGAGTTTCTAGAACCTGCCAGGCGTCCTGAGAACAGAGAAACAGCATGGGAAGCCCAAAGCATTGTGAGATTCTGCTGAGGGCTCAGACACCCAGCAGAGAAGGAAGAGCCCCCATTTCTGCCCCATAGACCTGGGGGCAGGGACTAAACATCTCCATCATGTCCCTGAGCAGATGTGATGGCATACACACCCAGTTCTAGCACTTGCCAAAGAGAAGCAAGGGGATCTGGAGTTCTAGACCAGCCTGGCTACAAATCCGGGCTCTGCTCTGTCTCCAAGAAACCAAACAGCAACACATCTATGGCATAAGTGGAAGAAAACGATGAACGGCATCTTGGTGACCCACTGCACCCACATGGCAGAGAAGAAAGAGTGTTCATTTAGTCACTCAACAAACACTGACTACCCTCTGTAGCACGGAGTCCCTGAGACACAAGAGGAGCAAGAGTGAGTCCTTGTTTTTGTGGAGTTTCTTTTTCAGTGGGTACAAAGGTACCACACTCCACGCTCCTAAAAGACCTACATGCGCCACACACAACGGATGACTCCTTAAGGAGTGCCCACTACGCATTAAGGGATGGTGCAGAAGCTGTGATAGGCAGTCGTGATCGGGACTCAGCCTGCGGAATCCCACAAGGCCCGGCGCCTATGTGGAGCCAGTGGCCGTCAGCCAGACACCTGAGTCAGTGAAGTGGGATTTACCTTTACCGTGGGTTCGTCTTCATCTGTCGGTGAGCAGGAGCCACTGAGTGAGTGCCACGTGCATACCCACACCGCTGCACAGCGCTGCAAGACAGAAAAGAACCGTGGTCCATAACTGAGTGGTGCCAGGGTCCAAAAAAAAGCGCTAGGAAACGGAACACTGGGACACAAAAACCAGTGGTCCCATGTGACCTCACACACACCCTGGGAGGCTGTTGAGCTAAGCTTGAGTCAGCAAATATTTCCCAATCCTGGAAGGAGTCTGCACTTCCAAGCAAGCAGACACCAGCTCTGCTGATCTTACCTGGGTGGGGCGGAAGGAGCTGCCAAGGTAAAAAGAGGTAGTGCCCAACACCCCACCAGCTCATAAAAGGAGAGGCCTTGAGTCACCCGAGATTCCTCAGGGGAACACAGAGAGACTGAAGTCACACCCCAGTCACCAGCCCCAAGTTATGAAGGCCATGGGAGAAGACCCACATGCCTGAAACCTGATGCTGAAGGCCTGTTTCCCTGCCAGGCTCCAGCTAAGTACCCAGCTCTCCTCCGACACCCTGGAATCCCGCTGCCACAGCAAGCCACTCCTCCCCTGGCTCTCATGGCACGCAAACATGCTCAGCGACATCCAACCATCTCCAAGAAACAGCCACAGGGCAATCTGGGACGGCACGGCACGGACAAGGGCACTAGGCACAGGGCTTCGGACAGAATACAGGCCAGAGCCTGGCAGGACATGCCAGCCTGTGTGAGTGCTGGGTAGGGAGGAATGCTCCCAAGGTGGACAGTACCAGGGGCTAGCCCTGGCACTGCTGGCTCCCCGAGAGGCACTAGAGGAGGGCACTAGAGCACACACACACACACACACACACACACACACACACACACACCACAAACAGGCAGAGAGCAGCACCCTGTGAAGGTGGGCCTCAGGAGAGGACTCAGCTGAAGCTGATGGAGCCACGGGTCTAACACCTCCTGAAGAGATGAGCCTCACTGTACCAGGACATGCCAGGCTCAAGCCCCGGGGACAGCGTGCACAGCAGACAGGCAGCTGTGTTCTATCCAAAATCGAGGCCTACCAGTTTCCCAGGCTAGTCTTCACACTGACTATCCTCCCAGGCCTCTGGGAAAGAGAGTAAGGGACCGCAGGTGGGGCTGGGAGGAGGAATATGGGCTGCTTTTCCTGGGGGGGCTTGACGCACACCCCAGAGCGCAGCGGAGAAAAGGCAAGAAGAAGAAAAGTTTCCAAACAGAGTCGGGGGTGGGGGTCAAGCCAGTGAACTATGGAGGTGACAGGAGATGCCACTGGCAAGGGCCTGTCCACCCGCACCTTGAAAACAGGCATTGACCCACGATGTGCAAAAATCCCCAAATGGAAAACAACTATTCCCTTGAAGGCTGCAGAATGGACGCGCCCCAGGAGGCTACCTGGCCAGCGCTGCTAGGACTTTCGAGGCTCTTCCTGGACTGGCCCTGCGCTCTGCTCAAGGCTCCCACGCACTGCCTCAGCACAGAGCGCTGTGATTGTCGGTTACGCAAAGACAGGACAGCAGCAGACTGCTCAGGGGTGTTAGGTAGGGGCTAGAGAGATGGCTCAGAGGTTAAGAGCACTTGCTACTTTTGCAGAAGACCCAGGTTCGATTCCCAGCACCCACAGAGTGGTTCACAACCATCTGTGACTCCAGTTGGAGCAGCTCCAACGCCCTCTTCGGACCTCTGAGGGCACACGGCACCAAGTACAGATGTGGTGCACAGATAGATGCACCAAAAGAGTGTCAAGCAGAGTCTCTGGGGAGCCAGAGACCAGACTAATCATTGCCAAGCACTTAACTGCACCCCTCAAAAATGACTCAGGTGGGGTGATGTAGCCCAGTAATACCAGCACTCAATAATACACAGAAGCAGGAAGACGGCCACCAGTTAGGAGGCTAACCTGAGCTACAAAGTGAACTCAAGGCCAGCCTGGGTTACAGAGTGATACTGTCTCAAATTTAAAGGGGGGAGAGGGGGTGAATCAGAGAGCAAAGGTTCTTGCCACCCAGCCTGATGACCTGAGTTCAATCCCTGGGACCCATACAGCAGAGAAAACTAATTCCCAAAATTTGTCCCACACACTCACACAAAAACAAATAAATAAATAGATGTAAAAGATATATATATATATATATATATATATATATATATATATAAAAATAAAACCTTTATGGATGTTTTTCATAGAAAGAAAAGATCTCTTCTAACCTACTCTCTGCTCCACTCCTCTGAATCCAGCAGGGCAGAGGGGGCTTGGGGACCTGTAGAGAGGAGACAGACTCAAACACAGGCCAGCCACGACCGTGCTGCTTTCATGGAAAAGGGTCAGTGTACACCAGATTACAAAACTGTAAGGTCCGGTCGGGCTGGTTCTGTTGGCTCCCTGCTGTGGCTCCAGAAGGCTGCCTGTCCTGTGGCCAATTCTGGCTCAAAGACAGAGTGCAACCCTCACAAGAGGAAGCTAAAGACATGGTGCCAGAGTAACGAGGGGCTTCCGCTTCTAACATGAGAGTGGGTCACACTTCAAGGGTCTGCCAAGATCATGTGGGGTAAAAACGGGGTATACATTCTTTCCTGAGGATGTCTCCAGGGGTCCAGGGCCAAATAAAGGGGCCCAAGCCCAGACACACCCGAGACAACGATCCATGTGCCTGGAAGCAGACAGCTCAAGATCCTTGCAAGACCTCACTGGTGCAATCCCATAGCTTGCCCAGGCAGATACCAAGGCAATACCCCAGACCACACCTGAGCAAAAGGAACGTCAGCTGCCTCTCCCAGCCACAGGAAACGAAGCTGTCCAGGAAATGGAAGAAGAAAAGGTACCGAGAGACCACGTCCAGTGACCAACATGTCAGGCTCATTCCATCAGTGAGAGACAGAGGACAGAAATCCAGTGGCCTTTAGTCAAGGCATCATGACTAAAGGGTGTAGATACCCAACAGCCCCAGGGCTAGCAGGCCCATAATCCATTAAAAAACAGGGAGAGGGAAATGTATTCTGGGGCTGGTGAAGAGGCTCAGCGGGTAAAGGTGCTTGCCACCAAGCCTGGATGTCCTGAGTCTATTTCCAGGGCCCACAGAATGAGACAACCAACTCCCAACTCCAGTAACTTGTCCTCTGACCTCCACACACCTACACCTCACCCCATAGCCACACCCCACATAAATAAATAAATGCAACTTTTAAACAAAAAAGCTTTTTAGAGCCTGTACAGGGAAGAAAACCCAAGTTGAAGACCAAAGTCATCCCTGAGCATGGCTTCTGGAGACTTCTCTTAGCTCTCTGGGATAGGGAAGTGCGTGGAAGGGAGGAGTGAGGACAGATAGCTTTAAGTATCATGGTTTAAATGGGCTCCATAATATCCCAAATGAATCCTATTTCCTGGAAGGGGAAAAGAGTTATATGAGGCCTCCGGCTACCGCTGGCACACATCCAGCTCAGAGCTGTCTCTCCCCAAGGGTTCCTGGAAGTCAACAGACCCATAAAGGGGAAGTATTGTAAAGCTGAGATTAGCAGGGCCTAACAACTGGGAATCCCTCTCAGTACAACACCCAGTAAACCCTCCCACTCTGAACAAACCTGGTCAAGAATGGTCAACACCCCATTCTGCCGCCCTCCCATCTCCACCGAAGGTAAAACGGAAGCCTATCATGTACGTCTGGGTTCACCCCGAAGCAGAGGCAAAGAACCTAGAAGCGCAGCGGTCGGGTGACAAGAGGTGACAGGGACGGGACTGCTCCCAAGGAAATCAGAGCCGTGCTAAGGCAGGGCCTCTGCGGGCCGCCAGGACAGAAGTGGCTCGGATAAACCGGGCGGGCTCACAACATCCTAGGGAAGATGGGGAGGGATCAGGCAACCAGAGAAGTAGGGGACGGGGATGGGGACAGAGAGCAACGACCGACAGGACAAGGATGGGAGGCTGTCGGGGGAGGCAGGAGGATCTCCAAAGAGGGCTGGGTAGAGGGGCACCAGGGAGGCACTCGGGAAGAGGTCAGAAGGGAGGTGAAGATGGGGTTCTCGTGGAATCGGGAGGAGATGACGCCACGGGGCCCCAGAGGGGGTCAGGGTGGGTAGGAGGCGGCAGGGATGTCGGCTTGGAGCAGCCACAGAGGTCTCCGTACTGTGGACCCCGGTGGCGGAGCCTCAGCGCACAGGCCGAGCGTGGAAGAGGCGCAGCCCCGCGGAACGCAGCCTCCGGAGCCCCGACCCCACCGTTCACCTCCGCCCGGGCCGCGCTGGCCTCTCCCGACCCGCACGGACCTGTCCCGGTCGCCTCCCGCGCCGCCGCCGCAGCCGTCCCGCAGGCTCCGCAGAATCCCCCAGCTCCTGCCAAAACTTTTCCCATTAATCCCCAGCTCCGCCGCGGCCTGCGGCGTCACACGCTCCCAGCCCCGGCCCCGCCCCCGCCTCGCTGACGTCACCGCGCCGCTCGCTCCCGCCCCCGCCCCCCGCCAGGCACTCGCCACGCCCTCTTCCCCCAGGGCAGCAACCAATCGCCGCGCCGCCGGGGCCATCGCTCCGCCCACCGCACTGCTGCCCCCCTGGCGCGTCGGCAGCGCCCTCTGGAGTCCGATGTGGGAGCAGCAGCTCAAGGAAGGCTCTGGGGAGAAGCTAGGGCAGGTAGAACGTGTCCCGCAAGGAAATTTAAGGAGAGGAAAGAAGGTGGAGGTCATCTAGTACAACCTCCTCGCTCTTCCCGAGGAGAAACTAGGCACAGACTTGTGTGGCTTTGAAAGAAGCAAAGCTAAGGGCGACGGGGCAAGGAGTAGAGGCAAAGTGTAATATTCAAAAGAGTTCGAGGGCAGGGCATGGGGGATGAAAGACCTGGGGATGAAAATACATACACAGACCCATTTTTAAAGTATTTGTCGCCGGGCGGTGGTGGTGCACGCCTTTAATCCCAGCACTCGGGAGGCAGAGGCAGGCGGATCTTTGTGAGTTCGAGGCTAGCCTGGTCTAGAGAGCGAGATCCAGGAAAGGCGCAAAGCTACACAGAGAAACCCTGTCTCGAAAAACCAAAAAAAAAACATTTGTATACCTGAGAGTTTTGTCTGCGTGTCTGTGCCCTATGTGCGTGCAAGTGCCAGCAGAGGCCAGAAGAGGGCGTTGGATCCCTGCAAGTGGAGTTACAGCCAATGGAGCGCTTCCGTGTGGGTGCTGGGAATGGAACAGCGGTCCTCTCCAAGAGCAGCCGGCCCTCTTCGCCACCGAAACATCTCTCCAGCCCTCCAGTATTTTTTTAATTTGAGAAGAAAATTGGTGATTCATTCGATGACTCAGCAGGTAATCATGCTTTGCCTTCAAGCCTGATAACTTGAATTCAGTCCCTGGTTATCCTCTGACCTCTCCAATACACCCATGCGTGCACACGCGTGTACACACACACTGTAAGTAAAAAATGTAATAGTAATATTAAAAAGAAACAACTGGGAGGCATGGCGACATTGTAACTCTGGCATTCAGGCGGTGGATGAAGAAATATCAAAGGTTCCACATCATCTTTAGCTATGTAGAAAGCAGTTCTAGGCCAGCCTGGGCTGTGTGAGACCCTCCCCAACGGGAAAATAAATTCAAAAAGAACTTTCTCCTCTCTTGAGATCTCTGTCACTGGAAATTCATGGTCCTGGAACCTTGTATCCACCTAAGTCGGAGGGGGGTGCTGCCTTCCCTGGCAGAGGAAATTCTGATCTTGTCTAGAAGAAGGACCTCTCATCCCAACTCGCCTCTTACCGTGTACCCTAAGGCAATCTGGCAGGAGCTGGTTTCATCATCTTGGTATGAACAAAACTTGACTGGCAGGAACAGTCGGCAGGTGCCTCCCTCCTCTGCACCTCCATTAACGGCTACCTCTGCCCTCTTCAGGCCCAGCTTACACCACATCCTCAGTGCTCTGGATTTGAGATTCCCACACCACTTCTGTTCTCTCTCTCTCTCTCTCTCTCTCTCTCTCTCTCTCTCTCTCTCTGTCTCTTTCTCTCTCTCTCTCTCTCTCTCTCTCTCTCTCTCTCTCTCTCGTGTGTGTGTGTGTGTGTGTGTGTGCACATGTGTGCACTCAGGGGTGTGCATGTGTGCGTGCATGTGTCTACTTGCCTGCACAAGTGTGTGTGTATGTGTGTGTGTGCTTGTGCACACGTGCGAAGGTCAGGGCACATCTTACAGGAGTCAGTCTTTCCACCACGTGGGTCCTGGGGCTTGAAATCAGATTGCCAGGCTTGTCCGCAAGCCCCCTTGCACACTGAGCCATCTTACCTGCTCCCTTCTGGGTTCTTAAGTATTCTGTTTATGGGCTGGTAAGATGGTTCAGTGGGTAGGGGTGCCTGTTGCGAAAGCCTGTGACCTGTCCCCTCCTCAGGACCCACACGGTCCCAGGAGAGGGCTGATTCCTGCAGCTTGTCCTCTGACCTCCACACGTGTGCCATGCTGAACTCATTCGCCTCCATAAATAGTTAAATAATAATTCAATCAGTCTGGTTCTGTTACTTGAATCACAACCCTGCCTGAAACAGTGCTCCCAAATCTTCCTGTTGGCTAGATTTGCCTTTGGGGCAGCTGGGTGGGAAAAGCAGATTCCCGCCAAGTTTTTATGGCCCTTTGAAGGGAGCCAGGGGTCTCAGCTCCCCAGACCTGCCCGGAGATGCCCAGTGTCAGCGGAGTTTGTCAGCTAGCGTCCCGCTCAGAGCTGTGCCCACCTCTGGCCTGCAGGTGGCGCCTGCCGACTCTTGGGAATCAATCCCCTCCTTCCCCTTTCTCTGCAGCAGGGGCAAGAGTAGCAATTCAAAGCAGCCACTTGCCAGGTCTGGGTGGCCCCCTGACAACAAGGTCTATCATGCCTGAGGCACACCATCCTGTGTCCCCACCCATCCTTACATAGAAGCCACACCGAGGTAGAGAACCTGGGGCCACATGGTTGTTTCCTGTGGGAACCCCAGAGTTTGGGGGGTATGAGGACGTCTGGACACACTCTCCTTTCAAGATGTTGGACAGGATAGGGGAATTATTTTATTTTATTTATTTATTATTTGTTTGTTTGTTTCAAGACAAGTGTTTCTCTGTATAGCCCTGGCAGTCCTGGAACTCACTTTGTAGACCAGAGATCCGCCTGTCTCTGTCTCCCAAGTGCTGGGATTAAAGGTGTATACCATTGCTGCCACCCAGCAGGAGTTATTTTCTAGCCTTGGGACTAAAAACTAGGAGATATCTTCTGGCCCCCAAGACGACCATGCTGCTCAAAATTAGATTACATTCAGCCATCATGTGGTCGTCCTTGTTACATCATACCTCAACCATCAGTGCTTGCCCATGCCTCACCCCAGGACGCTGGAGAGCTCACTGGGGAAACCGAGGCACAGGGGATAGTTGGTGATCTCAAGTCTAAATTCTTCGTAGGGCTGGGATGTAGGAAGGCCCGATGTGATCACAGCATGGCAGGAACACAAACTCACCTTAGCCATGTATGATGGTGTACACACTTACAACCCAACACTTGGGAGGTAGGGGCAAAAGGAGCAGGAGTTCGAGGCCAGCCTCAGCCTCACAGTGAGTTCCAGGTCAGTTTGGGCTATATGAGACCCTGGCTTAATAAACAACCCCCAAACAACAAACTTTATCGACATATGGTTGATGAGTTAGTCAGTCATGGTGGTACATGCCTGTCATCCTAGCTCTGGGAAGGCTGAGGCAGACAGAAATCTCAAGTTCCTAACAAGCCTGGGCTATAGATCTTGTCTCAAAAAAGATAATAAAGATTTGGAAATCAGCTAATCAACTCAATCAGTCAACTCTGTCTAGTTTTCAAGACTCTCTTAAGCAGGCTTTCTGTTACTTTTCTTTCCTCCTCCTTCTTCGTGTGTGTGTGTGTGTGTGTGTGTGTGTGTGTGTGTGTGTGTTTTGTTTTGTTTTGTTTTGTTTAGATGGTGGGGGGGGGTTGACATACTATGTTCCTGGCTGTCCTAGAACTCCCGATGTAGACCAGGCTGCCCTGGAACTCCCAGAGATCTACCTGCCTCTGCCTTTCAGGTGCTGGGACTAAAGGCATGTGTCACCTTGCCCAGAAGTTATTTGATTTTTATCGTATTTCCCCCTTTTCCTGTTTTTGTTTTGTTGTCTCATTACTGTTTGAGACCAACAGGGTTTCACATATTCCAGGATGGTCTCAAACATCCTCTGTATGTAGCCAAGGATGACCTTGAACTTCTGATCCTCTTGCCTCTATCAGTTTATTTATCATTAGTGTGTGTACGTGTGCAAGTGCACATGTACCATAAAGAGCAGAGCATGAGGTCAGAGGATCACTTCCAGGGACTTCGAACTCCTGATTCTTCTGGATAGTCCACTCTTGCAAGAGAATGAATGGGTGAAGGAATGGCCAGCCTTCCTTTTGAAAGCAGAGAAGGTGAGGTTGAAAACAGGAAGACAGTTTCCGTACACAGCACTTGGGAACTGACAAACTGATTTTCTCCCAACTCTTTGCACATTATACGTTCCCTTCTCCAATCAGAGGGACATTAATCCATCAGTCCTACGCCCTCCAATAGCCAGATCCTGTGTGCGCATGCCTATGTGTGTGTGTGTTTTGAGATGGAGACTCGATATGTAGATCAGACTGGCTTAAAAGTTTTTTTCTTCATCTGTGTATTCCCACTCCCCTTTATTTTTGTCAAACTTTTGATCCACCTGCCTCCATGCCTCCTCCTACCCCTCAGAGCTGGAATTACAGCCCCATATGGGGCCCAGAGCTCAGCCTTCTTGTACCCCTAGATACTCAGTGCTTCTTCAGACCTACTTACTTATTGAGTGCTGTCCTGGTCTCCTTCATATGTGTAGGACACTGAGGGCTTGCCGGCTTGGTGGCACACACCTGACATTTCAGTGTGTGGGAGGCTGTCAGGCAGACTATGAGTGAGAAGCCAGCCTGGGCTACAGAGTGAGTCTGAGGGCAGCCCAGCATACAACAACAACACGTATTTTAAAAAAATAAAATAAACAAAAGAAGAGGGAGGGAGGGCTGCCCCTGAGCGGTGAGCAGTGAGGGAACGTTCACAAGGCCCTGGCTTCCATCCTCAGCACTTCAAGAGCAAGACAGCATCCAGGGCAGCCTCAAGTCCCAGCGCCACTGTAAGTGTCCCCCGGCCCCAGTTATCCCCACAGCACTTGGAGTCTGGACTCCCCCACCAGCCCTCACCTCTGCACCCTTGTGCTAGCAGCTGTTTTTGTGACACTTTAAATGTCACAAACTTCCTTGAAAGAGCACCAGGTTCACTTGCAGAGGCTGTGAACTTTGTGATCAGATAGCAAGCCAGCTCCAGGAGGGCAGGAACCCTTTCTAGATAATAGCTCACACCAAACGTCAAACCTGGCCCGTCCTCCTGACTCACTGCATTGGATGAGGGATGGGCTTGAACTCCAGTCTCCACTCTGTCATCATGTGCCACACCCAGTCATGCATCACATCCATTCAATACACGTTTGTCACACAGATTTCTCAAAAGCAAGCCCTGGGCCAGGCACTGGGGACAGCACTGGAGAACTGACGTCTTTGCCTTCAAGGAATGCCAGCACTTAGTTACAAATGCTGTGACATGAACTGAGGAGAAAGGACAGCAGTGGTGAGACCTAGGAGGAAGAGAAAGCTGAGCCTAGATCCCTGAGGCAAAATTGTAGCAAGTCTTCCTGGGTTCATTTCCCACAAGGAAGCGGGGCAGGCAAACTTGACTGTCAAAACTCACAGTGCAAGTCCAGGATGATGGCTCAGTGGGTAGGTGCATGCTGCCAAGCTTGGTGAGTTGAGTTTCATTCCTGGGGCTACGTGTTAGAAGGAGTGAACTGACTCTTGAAAGTTTTCCTCTGACTGCTACACACCACCATTGCACATGCACACACACACACACACACACACACACACACACACACACACACACGTTGTGGGTAGCTGTTTCAGCTTTGACCTGTAAGTACCACCCCCATTGAGGCTTCGGTAACTGTCACACCTACAAGCTGAGACAGGACCCCTGAAGACCCGAGATCCAGATGGGCCAGCTCTCTTGGTTCCTGGATCCTGGACAGTGGGCTGAGACTCTTCATCTCAGGGTCGTGGGTTCGTGCCCCACATTGGGCGCCAGATATTGGTTGAAATATTAAGGCAACTCCATGTAGTTAAAAGAGAGATTTATTTTGTGGGGTAACTTACAAGTGAAGGGATAGGTTACAGGGTCTGAGAAAGGCGAAGCGCAGTCCAGCGGTGTTCTCTGGAGAACGCTGCTCGGTCTACCTCCAGCGTGACAGTTACCAAAGCCTCAATGGGGGTGGTACTTCCAGGTCAAAGCTGAAACAGCTACCCACTACACACACACACACACACACACACACACACACACACACACACACATTAAATTAACTCTTGGATGCAGCTAAGTGTGGTTGTATCTACCTGTAATCCCAGCACTTGACAGACTCAGGCAGGAACATGCTGAGTTGGCGGCCATCCTGGGCTATAGAGTGAGCTCCCGTCTCAAACAATAACAACAAACCCTTTTAGACAGCACCAAGGAGCTGGAAAGGAAAAAGAGTCACGATCACACCTACATTTTGGAAATCTCATCCAGACAGCAGGACTGGAAAGGAGACTCAGTGAAGTTCTTACTTAATTAGGAGCTGACAAAGACCAGCATGAGGCAGTGGCCCCTGGATACAGCACCACTGGGGTGGGTTTGAGAGTGGCCCAAAGCACCCAGTTGATCGGGCTTGGCGATTTATTTAACATGGGGCCAAACCGTCAACGGTTCACACTGAGCAGCTATGAGGATGGGAAAGGAGGGCACATTAGTTATTCTGTGTCACGTGACAGTGCCTGCCACAAGCATCCCAAGGGAGGAAAGATTTCTTTCTGCTTAGGTGTGGGAGGGCTCACTCCATCTCAGCAGGGCAGCATGGCGAAGCAGTTCAGTTTACATTCTGGCAACACAGGCAACAGAGAGCAGAGAAGAACCAGGGCTGGCCTCACAGTGACCCACTTCCCAGCTGGGTCCCACCTGCTACAGGCTCCACAGTCTCCCAGAAACAGTGCCCCTAGCTGGGGACAAGCATTCAACACATGAGCAAGGGGGATAACAATTTAAAGCATACTAGAAAGAGGTACAAGACCATAAAGGTGAGCAGTCCTAGGCTTGGGATGAGGGGCATGAAAACGGATGCCAACTTTATGGAGTCTAGACTCTCAGCTCTCTCGTCTGAGAGAGCAAGGTCTGTGTTCAGAGAACATGGTACGAAAAGCAAGTTTGGAAGGTTTCAGACAAATTACCCAATCTGCCTGTGCCTCTAGTATTGTGATATAGCAACCCAGAGGTTCTTAGGGGTGCTATGGGAATGAGGAAATGTAGGTGTCCTCCAGGCACTCAACAGATGCTCAATAAACACTTCAGATAACACTAATGATGAGTGTTATCATCATTAAATATGAGTGCGAGTTTGTGCTCCTCACAGGCCCTCTCCATGGGGACTGTGATCGTCTCTATTGACCAGCATGGGGAGTGAAGTTCACCCACTAGAAAGTGGCAGAGCCAGGTTCAACCCACAGTCCATACTCCTAACCACCTCACCACACCTGCTGCCTCTGGGACCTTGAACTTGAACTTGAGAAAGGGACAGAGAGGGGCAGGAGCAGTGGGCAGATGTGAGCAGTTTTATTTGGAAATATGCCTCCATGACTTGCTGGTAGTCTGGGCAGGGGAAAAGGCAGATAACCTTTGGGGGCAGATGACCTTTGTCTTAATTGTTTAGTTTCTTTCCCAGCCCTGGTCACAGGGTCCTTGAGGCTGAGGCACAGAACCATAGTCTCAAGTATTAATACCCCAGACAGCCTCTATGGTCTGGGCCCGGTGAGAATGACAACCACCCTTATCTTGTACCAGCTTCTGGTCGGCAGGCCTGGGCCGTATCCCCAGGACCTCTCGCAGAGGCTGGAGTCACCCTCAGGCCCGCTGTAGCCGAGTCCTAGTAGACACAGCATCAGAAGAACAGGAGTCATCAGAAGCTAATTTTCTGGTGCCGGATCCAGTTTATCTTCCTGAGAGGCAGAAGCCAGGATGGGAGTCTCATCCCCACCATTGAGGGACTTCTGTTCGCTGCTGTTGCCTGAAAGGGTTCTGCTGCCTTGGGAACCCCAGCGGGTCAGGCGCTTTAGAGAGGAGTCCCGGCGGGCAAGTGGAGGGGGCTGGAAGCCGGTGAAGGAGCTGCTGGTGGTCGGACGCTTATCTGGCAGAGGGAAGAGAGGTAGGAAGGAGGAAAATGAGCTGCAAGGGAGAAGTGAAGGTCTTGCCTTAGCCCTGGGAGAGGGAGACCTTTGACCTTCAGTTCCGCCTCCACGGCCCAGCAGACCTGGAAGCCTCCCTTTGTCCATCCCAAGGCAGGGAAGGCTCACCTCCCGGCTCAATCGGATGCATGAGCCTGTTCATCTGGACATTCCAGTGTTTCACGTTGGTGCTGGCCTGGCGCAACTTCCTCTGGGCAGCCTGTGGAGCAGGTGGTGGGAATGGGTCAGAACTGCCATCCATGGTGGCAGGTCAGGGTCAGAGCCCCTGAGACTCTGACTGCAGCAGCTCATCATCTCCCTGGGAAACTCATGTAAGGCTGGCCATGACGGTGCTGAACATCTCCCTGGCAAACTCATGTGAGGCTGACCATGATGGTGCATGCCTGGGATATATACTCGGGTTATAGAGAAAGGGCGAGGTCATGGCCTGGGCTACATAATGAGTTAGAGGCCAGCATGGGCTACATGAGATCCTGCCTCAAAAAAGGTGGGGGAAGGGAGCTGGAGAGAGGTCTCAGTGGTTAAGAGCACTTGCTGCTCTTGCAGAGGACCCAGGCTTGGTTCCCAGAACCCACGTGGCAGCTCACACCACCTGTGACTCCAGGTCCACGGGATCCAATGCCTTCTTCTAACCTCCAAGGACACTTGCATGCATGTTGTGCACATACACATCACATAAAATCAACAAATCTTTAAAAAAACAAAGCCCACGCGTGTCCACAAAAAGTCAGGGTTTGCCTCCAACTTGAGGGGGCTCGTGTCCTCCCAAAGGTTCAGCAGTCACCATCATTTTCATCCACGGAGCTGCTGAGACACGCCGAGTGCATTTACGGTTTTATCTAACTTCCTGAGCAGAAGTTAACACAGTCACATATGAAGCAGGTTAAATGACCAGCTCAGGGACATACACTGAGTCCCAAAGCTCTATAACAAGGACCTTGTAGGAGAGTCTCTGCACCAGCACTCAGGGCCCGAAGCAGGGGTCGGCTGGGTGGGCAGATCCACGCCTTCCCGTGTTGCCCATTTCTGTGTTGTAGGTGGCCGTGAGCTAGGGTGCTAGCGGCTAAACCTGGGTCCCCTGAAGGGGAACAAGTGTTCTTAACCACTGGCCTGTCTCCAGTCTCCGCACTGTTTTTGCCATGACTGTGTCAGCCGGAAAAATTAAATAAGAGCGCCTTTAAGATTTATTTTTATTATTTTAAATTACGTATATCATGTCCAGGTGTGTGCGCGTGAGTGCAGGTGCCCACAGAGGCCAGAGAATTGGAGCTCACTGGAGCTGGAGTCACAGGTGGTTGGGAGCCTGCTGACAGGTGTGCTGGGAATTGAACTTGGGTCTTCTGGAAGAGCAGCACGTGCTCTCAACCAATGAGCCATCACTTCAGCCCCAGTAAAAGCTTTTTAGACTTTATATGTAGCTCTGGCCGGCCTGAACTCACTCTAGACCAGGCTGGCCTAGAACTCAACAGAGATACACTTGCCTCTGTCTCCTGAGTGCTGGGATTAAAGGCCTGTGCCACCACACCCAGAAAAAAAAGCTTTAGAAAATGTATCTATTTAATTTCCTTTCACCAGACAAGGTCCGTGAACTTATCCTTCCTTGAATGTTGAGATCACAGCCACAATGCCTGATACAAACAATGCTGGGAATGCACTGAGGGCTTTGTGCATGTTAGACATGCATGCCACATCCCCAGGTCCTAAAAGACATCATTGGGCTGGAGAGATGGCGTGGCCATGAAGAGCACTGGCTGCTTTTAGAGGACCAGGATTGGACACCCACATGGTGGCTCGCAACTGTCTGTAACTCCAGTCCCAGGGGATCCGACACTACCACCTTCTGGTCTCTGTGGGCACTGCCCTCACGTGGTACACAGGCATACGTGCACACAAAGCATCCATACACATAAAAATTAATAAAAAATTTAAAAAGACATTTAAAAAACAAACAAACAAATCTAGAACCCTTATCTATAGAGATCCAAGCTCTAGGGAGTGTGTACAAATCTAGGGCTTAGAAGAGTAGGGAGGAGGGAATTCTGTCCAGGTTAATTATATTGTTGGCAAATACAGGTGTGTTCTGCATTTACATACTAAGTACCATGTATTAGCTTGTTTCATGGTGGTAACCAGAGCTATCTGTTTGCTTTCCCAGATGAGAGACTTCAGACTCAGAGACGTTAAGCAACCTGTAGGCGGTAACACCGTCAGCGGATGATAATGCGCGTTTGAAGATGGGGCAGGCGCAATGACACTCTGGCTCCCCCAGCTTCTCCCGGTTCCCGCCGGGTGTCTCACCTCCACGTCCTCGTCCGCCCTCTGCCGGTTCTGCCGCACCTCCTCCAGCTGCTGCTGGGCTTGCTGCAGGGAACGGCTCTGCAGCGCCATCTCCTGCTGCAGCTCCTGCTTCTCCTGCTGCGCTCGCTCGATGTAGCGCTCTTGCTCCTCCTTCAGATGCATCAGCTGTTTTAGCTTCTCCTCCTCCTCCTCTAGCAACCTGCCGGAGAGCACAGGGACCTCTCAGAGCGAGGGGCGGAGGGAGGTCCGCTCAGACCCTGGCGGGGAAGGGACCCGGGTCCTCGTGCCTACCTGGTCTGGGCGAGGCGCACGGCCTCCTCATCCCGCCTAGCTTTCACCTCCAGCTGCAGGGCTTCCTGCAGCCGCTCCTGCATCTCCTCCAGCTCCGCGATGCGCTGCCGTTGCCGGGCTGCTTCTTCCTTCTTCAGCTCCATCTCAGCCTGCATAGAGGCCCGGGCCTGTGGGGAGCGCAGAGCCGGTCAGTGGGACACCGGAGGAGGCAGACAGCTACTTACTGCCTTTCCCAGGCTCTGCCTGGCTGTGTATGGAGGGTCTTTAGTTGGGGTTTCATGATCTGACCTGTCCAAGAGCCTGATACCTCAAATTATTCTTTCCTTGCACTGCCCTTAGAAATAATAATTAGACGTTTGCTGGGGCTGCAGCTCAGCAGTAGAGGGACTTGCCTAGTATGCCCACGGCCCTGTGTTTGCCATCCAGCACCTCACACAAAACAACACCAATTATAATTACATGTAATTAAACACCATGATGTTATATTACAATAAAACAACATATTAAATTAAGGTAATCCCTTCCTAGCTCCTACCCTAACAATTATAATATCATTATGGTGGGTACCAGGGACTGCAGTTATAACAACAACCAAAAGCTATTGAACTTTTTTTTTGTTTTTTTTTGTTTGTTTGTTTGTTTTGTTTTTTGAGACAGGGTTTCTCTGTGTAGCTTTGAGCCTTTCCTGGATCTCACTCTGTAGACCAGGCTGGCCTCGAACTCACAAAGATCCGCCTGGCTCTGCCTCCCAAGTGCTGGGATTAAAGGCGTACGCAACCACCGCCCAGCCCCCCTCTCTCTCTCTCTCTCTTTTATTAAAAGTTTTTATTCATGTGGATGGGTGTTTTAGCTGCATAGATCTCTGTGCATGATGTGGGGACAGTGCCCACAGAGGCCAGAAGAGGGTGTGGGATCTGCTGGCTGGTTCTGAGCTGCCACGTGGGTGCCGGGAGCCCAAGCTGGGTCCTCTGAAAATGTTGTGTAATATAATTTTAAGGTGCGTTACTTTTGCTCATGTTGCATTTGTTTAACTCTGTGAAGCTGTGTTACTGTGCCTGTGTAAAACACCTGATGGGCTAATAGAGAACTGAACAGCCAGTAGCAAGGCAGGAGAAAGGATAGGCGGGGCTGGCAGGCAGAGAGACTGTATAGAAGAAATCTGGGAGGAAAAAGGAGCGAGAAGAGGAGGACCACTCTTGGGGCCAGCCACGCAGCCAGCCAGCCAACCAGCCAGCCACCCAGCCACCTAGCCACCCAGCCACCCAGCCACGGAGTAAGAGTGAAAGTAAGATTTACAGACATAAGGAAAGGTAAAAGCCCAGAGGCAAAAGATAGACTAGGTAATTTAAGTTAAGAAAAGCTGGCTAGAAACAAGTCAAGCTAAGGCTGGGCATTTATGATTAAGAGTAAGCCTCCATGTGTGATTTATTTGGGAGCTGGGTGGCAGCCCCCCCAAAAGAGCAAAACCAACCAACAACATGAAAAAGCAGCCAGTGCCCTTAACTGCGGGGCCATCACTCCAGCCACAGGAGGTTCAGGCTGGCCTCAAACTCTCTAAATAGCAAGGATGACCTCGAACTCTTGACCTTGCTGCCTCCACCCCTTCAGTGCTGAGATTACCGGCCGTGAGACACCCGGCCTGCTTCATTGAACTCCTTACGAGTATTTCTTCACCGAATCCTCATCCTAGCTCCGTGAACAGCGTTCTAGTTCTGTATCTCTAGATACAGAGAGACTCAGTGCTGGACTGGGCTCATACAGCTCTTAAGGTGGAGGTGTAACGGGCACACATGCCACCGCATGCCTATGGGGGTCAGAGGACGACTTTGTGGAGCCGGTTTCCTCTGCCTATCTTTAGCGGATTCCGGAAATAGAATTCAGGATGCTAGGTTTGTGCGGGTAGTGCCTTTACCCTCTGAACCAGCTCGATGGCCTAGAACTGAGTTTTCCCAAATTATAAATTCAATTGTTTCTGCAGTCTACTCTGCCCTCCACATGCGTCCTACCTACAAATCCCAGCTTATAGTCCCCAAACTGGTTTTGTTAAAATGTAGTTCAAGTCCAGATTGACTTCGTTCCAAACTATTTGCAATCAACAAGTCTTAAGTAGCTTTTTCAGCCCAAATCCTGCCCCCAGAAAAGGTTTCTGAACTAGGTCCCACTCTACAACAGGGGTTTGCCCTAGGCTCTACCCCCTATTACAGCCCCACCCTACCACCCATTAGGCCACGCCCACAATATCCTCCACCCTACGGGCTCCACCCTTCGGCGAGGCCCCGCCCACAGCATCCTCCAGCCTGGTCCTCTTCCTGTCACGCTTCCGTCATGACCCCGCCCCACCCTCTCACCGGACACGGTCCCCAAATTCTCCCGCCCAGAGGCTCCGCCCTCTGCCTAAGCCCTGCCCCGGTCCTCCCTGCCCCGCCCTCTGGACAGCCTCACCTGCTCCGCCTCCCGCAGCTGGCCCTCCAGAGCCTGCTGCAGCTCCCGGTGCTGGCTGCGGCGGCGCTCCTCCTCCTCCTGCAGCAGCCGCTCGGCCTGCCGTTGCGCCTCCTGCAGCAGCTCCAGCTCCTGCAGCTTCCTCTCCTTCTCCTCCTGCAGCTGCTGCAGCCGCAGCAGCTCCTCTTCCTTGGCTGCCCGGCGCCGCTCGCGCTGCTCCCGCTGCTCCCGCCGCTTCTGCTTCAGGTCCTTGTGCAGCGACGTCTTCCCCTCCGCCTGCAGCCGGATGGCGGTCTGGATGGCTATGGGCCGAGTGGGACGGAGTCAGCCGATGCCTAGGCCACCACGGCCAAGGGCCTCCAAGGGTCACTCGGATGAAGTGACCGGAGGTCCAGCTAGACCCAGGCAGGCACTCACCGGCCGTCCACTCCTGGCGCTGGCGTGTGTCGGAGGCGCTCATCTCGTACGTGCGGCTAGCCGTCTTCACACAAAACATGCAGCGCTTTCCTTCGCGGTCCGGAAGCACCTAGGAGAGGGGTTAATGGCCCAGGTCAGATGACTTCACCGAGATGGGGGCCACATCTGCCCCAGCAGTGCCCCAGCTCCAGCCCCCTCCTCCTCCTGGCTGACCGTCCCCACCCTGCCAGGAGTATGCATGGTCTGGGGTGGAGGGTTAGTTATTGGGGTGCCTGTGTGCCCACAGTTCTGGTGTTTGTTCTTTGAAGGTTGGCCAGCGCCATTTTCATCGTGGTATCTCTCCACAAGACGTAGTAACATGCTTGAACATGTGCCTGGGTCCTCACCACTACAACTGCTGATTTCCACTTAGTCTCTTGAGTGAGGCTTGTTCTTCATGGTCTGGGGATTCTGGTGTTACAGGGGTGTGTCTGGCGTTTTTGCCTCCGCTAAATGTATGTTCTATGGGAAAATAACAGCTGTCTGAAGCAGTGTTTTCTTTCTTTTTTGCTTTTGTTTTTTGAGACAGCGTCTCACTATGTAGTCTTGGTTGTCCTGTAACTCACTATGTAGACCAGGCTGGAACTTGAACTCACGTAGCTCCTCTGTTTCCCCGAGAGCTGGGACTGAAGGGGTGAATGAACTACAATGTGCCCAGCTCTGCACTGATGGTTTTTTGGGTTTTTTTTTAAACATTTTTATGACTTATTTATCTTTATTTCTGCATGTATGTCTGTGTGAGGGTGTCAGATCCCCAAGAACTGGAGTTACAGTTGTGAGCTGCCATGTGGGTGCTGGGAATTGAACTCAGGTCCTCTGGAAGAGCAGCCAGTGCTCTTAACCTCTGAGCCATCTCTCCAGCCCCTGCACTGATGTTTTCTATATAACATTTATCTATATATTCCTGTCAGGCATCACTTCATTCAGAAAGAAACTGGCTCTGAGATGTTTGGAGGCTTGTCCGACACCTGTTTCCTTATTTAACAAAAATGGATAAAGGCTTGGGTAACTGATTATTTTTTTCTTGAGATAAGGTTTTGATACACAGCCCAGGCTGGCCTCTACCTCCAGTCTTCCCTGCCTCAGTCTCCTGAATCCTGAGAGCCCTTAATAAATCTTTAATATAAAAACAACAAGCAAAGATATAGAGAAACTGTAATACTTAGATCCCACAGCTGAGTGTATCAGATGATTCAATTGTTGAAAAAAATTGGCATTTCCTCAAAAGTTAGAATGATCATATACGGTCCAGTGAGTCTATTCCTATATAAATATTTACCAAAGAGAAATGAAAACATATCCAGTAGAAATGTGTCCAGTGCCAGGGGACTGGGCCAATGGTTCAGCAGTTAAGAGTGCTTGCTTACCGCTCGTGCAGAGGATCTGGGTTCGGTTCCCAGCACTCACACAGCAGCTCAAAACTGACTCTTCTTGCCTCCTCAGGTTCTTGAACACATGTGGTGCATATACACACACTCAGGTACACATACACATAAATGAAAAGTAAATATTTCAAAACCTAGTGCCAGGTGTGAGTTCCTTTTGGAGTTGTTGGCCCGAGAGGTCCCATAGATTCCCAGACATTACAGGCTGTGGGAGCTGTGCGTCAGAACTTGACGGTAAGGCCCTAGTGCCGAAGGCGCCAATTGCTTGAATCTCAGAGCACGGCAAAACCAAGCTGGTGTGAGCTGGGAAGCGTTAGCTCTGCTGCCTGGCTTTCGGAGTGCTAGGAGGTACATGATTCTGGAGAAAAGTCATCATCCGCCATGCTCAGCTGTGAGCTCTCCAGGCTACAACAATGACTGGCCTGGAAAGACATGACCACTGGTGCAACAGTGTCCTGAACATCGTGGGAGTGACCAGTCACTTTCTGATTAGATCCAAGTCCCACTTCACAGGACAAAACCCACACTTGACACCATTATTTAGCTACCTATGGCTCCACAGGTCATGGGCCCTAGAGGAGAACCCACTGGTTTTTGTTTTGTTTTGTTTTGTTTTGTGTGTGTGTGTGTGTGTGTGTGTGTGTGTGTGTGTGTGTTTGTGTGTTTGAGACAGGGTTTCTCTGTGTAGCTTTGGAGCTTTTCCTGGAACTCACTCTGTAGCCCAGGCTGGCCTCGAACTCACAGAGATCCACCTGCCTCTGCCTCCCCGAGTGCTGGGATTAAAGGCGTGCACCCCACTGCCTGGCTTGAGGAGAACCCACTATGATTATGCTGCTGAATGGACCGAGTATTAAACTAACTCCCAATGAGTCATCCCTATCCCCACAGACCAGGGCATCTCTCATCCCTCATCTGAGAAGCTTCTCTTCACAGTAGATGGTGATAAACACAGTGAACCATAACTGGCCGAGGGAGGGATTGCACAATGCTCAGCCCTCAGGGGATCCGTACATACTGCAAACTCCCTCCCGAGGTTCAGAGATCATTTTGGAGGAGAATGGAAAGACTGTAAGGGCCCGAGGCAGCTGATGACGACAAGGAAACACAGCAGGGCAGCTGAACTCACAGCCATTTCAACACCATGGCCAAAACCTGTGCAAGCCCAAGCCAGACCAAATCCCACGAGGGGAGTTGGGCACCTTGTCCCACCCCAAGCAGTGGCGCCAACGGTAATAGTTAGTTGCTAGGAGAGGAAGAGTCAGTTTTCTCTGAGAGTGTAGCCCTTGGTAAGTCAACCGCTCTCCAGAATCCAAGAATATTTGGACAGCACAAATTATCTTGAAAGATTTAAAAAAAAAAAAAAAAAGATACAAAGTTGGGTGAGTAGGGAAAGGGGAGGGGTGAACTGAAGAAGAGTTGGGGGATGGGAGGTAAATATGATCGAGACAAGTTGTGTGACATTCTCAACTACAAAAGGACCTCAATTCAATCCCTGGAACCCATGTAGGAAGCTAGGTGTGATGTCATCAAAGCTGGGCATGATGGTACATGCTTTTCTACTAGCACTGAGGAGGTGGCAACAGGCAGATACCAGAGCTTGATGGCTACCAGCCTACCCTACATAGCAAGATTCCAGCCAGTGAGATACTCGGCCTTAGAAACAAACAAACAAAATGGGGTTGGGAGCGCTGGGTGGTAGCTCAGTAAAGTGCTTGTTGTGTAAGCATGAGTTCTAGTCCAGCACTAGGTTAAAAAGCCAGGCATGATGATGCATCCTATAATCCCAGTGCTAGGAAGCAGAGAGAGGAGAGTCCTGGGTCTCTCTGGCCCACCAGCCTAGCTGAGCCAGTGAACCCCAGGTTTCGGTGTGAAAGACTCTGTTGTGGAATATTACTTTATGTAAAGATGTGTTACATTTGTTTATGTTGTGGAATATTACTTTAACTACGGAAAGATGTGTTACATTTGTTTATGTTGCATTTGTTTAACAATGTAAAGATGTGTTGCTTTGCCTAAGGCACCTGATTGATCTAATAAAAAGCTGAACAGCCAATAGCTAGGTAGTAGAGGAATAGGTGGGGTTGGCAGGCAGAGAGAATAAGAGGAGGAATCTGGGCTTGAGAGGAGAGAATGAGGGAGAAAGAGAGGGAGACGCCCAGGGCCAGCCAGGCAGGCAGCCGCCAGCCAGACACAGAAGAAGCAGGAAAAGTAGGACATACAGAAGGAAAGAAAGGTAAAAAGCCTGAGGTAAAACATAGAAGAAGAGAAACAGGTTAAATTAAGCTATAAGAGCTAGTGGGACAAGCATTAGATAAGGCTGAGCACTCATAACTAATAAGAAGTCTCCATGTCTTTATTTGGGAGCTGGTTGGTGGGCCAGAGAAAGCATGTTATAAGACTCTATCTCAAAAAATAAGGTAAATGCTCCTGAAGAAATTCTATCAAAGGATGACTTCTAGCCTTCATATACATATGCACATGTGTGTGGAACACACACACACACACACACACACACACACACACACACACACTAAGGTAGATGGCTCCTGAGGAATGACACCCTAGTTTAAACTTCGGTGTCCATATATGTGTGCATGTACACCTACAAACAAATGTGCACACGCACCCACAGGAGCATGTACACACACACACACACACACACACACACACACACACACACACACACACGATCCTGGTATTTGAGAAGTAGAAAAAGCAAGAGAATTAGGAATTCAAGGTCAGTCTTGACTATATAAATAAGTTCAAGACCATACTAGACTACAAGAATCCCTGTCTCAAAGGAAAAAGAACTGGAAAGATTTGCTGTGCGGTGTAGATATGAGTCATGTCCTCTGAAATCTCTCTTGAAGTTTAATAATCCACCAGTGACTTCCGTGTCTGGTTGGTGGTTTCAGTCTTTTTAAAGTGCTGACACTGGGCTGGTATGGTGGAACACCTGCCTATCATGCTAGAGACTCTGGCTTTGACCACTTACACGACAAAACGGAAAAAAAAAAAAGTGCTGACGTGGAGGAGAACGGCTTCTAGGCAGCCAGGTGTGTGTGTCCTAACCTGGGCGGACCCATCACAGCGAGGGAACTGTCACAGCGAGCTTCCTGTCTCCTCCACCCTTGCTCCTGACCCCTTGTCTGCACACTGCACTGTGCCCTCACCTCCACACAGCAGTGAGCGTCCAGTGGGATGGTGCCTCTCTTCTCCTTGCATTCTTCACTCCCAAAGTAGCAGAGGCAGCTGGGCTGCAGCTGGAACCAGCGCTCTGCCCAGTTCCTCCTCAGGTGCCCTCGCTTCCACAGATAGCCCTGCGGCCAGAGGCAAGTCAGAGAGGACTCCTATGTCTCCATCACCCCTCCTGATGGTCCTCTAGGTCTCCATCACCTCCTTCTAATGGTCCTCTAGATCTCCATCAGCACCTCCTAATGGCCCTCTCGTTCTCCATCAGCACCTCCTAATGGTCCTTTAGGTCTCCATCACCTCCTTCTAATGGTCCTCTAGATCTCCATCACCACCTTCTAATGGTCCTCTAGTTCTCCATCAGCACCTCCTAATGGCCCTCTCGTTCTCCATCACCTCCTCCCAATGGTCCTTTAGGTCTCCATCACCTCCTTCTAATGGTCCTCTAGTTCTCCATCACCCCCTTCTAATGGTCCTCTAGTTCTCCATCACCCCCTTCTAATGGTCCTCTAGTTCTCCATCACCCCCTTCTAATGGTCCGCTAGTTCTCCATCACCCCCTCCTAATGGCCCTCTAGTTCTCCATCACCTCCTCCCAATGGTCCTCTAGGTCTCCATCACCCACTCCCAATGGTCCTCTAGGTCTCCATCACCCTTTCCCGACGGTTCTCTCAGGCTGACCTGTTTCAGGACATCTTGTATGAGCTCCTGGTAGACTTCTTGGATGGCCATGCTGAGGGAGTCCCGACCTACACCCCGCAGGCAGCGGCCGGAATTGAAGAGCTCTAGGAACTGCCAGACGCTGAGTCCCCCAGAGGTCTGGGCGGCTTGAGCCTCCTGCGCCAGCAGCTCCTCCAGCTCGCCCAGGCCCATCTCCAAACTCATGCTGCCCAGGAGCTTCTTCAGCAGATACTCAACCTGGAAGGGAGGGGAGCCAGGTGATGCCAGCAGCACCTCCAGAGGAACCTGGACCAAGGACAAGGGGCAAGGGCACGGGAAGGCCACGCACAGGTGGAAACCAGGAGACAGATAGGAGAGGGAACCCTAGAACCCTAACCACACCCCAAACAGCCTCCCTCATGCCCCCTGCTATGTTGTTTATGCTTTCTGCCATAAAATAAAAGTAGGGTCATTCTCCCAGCCCTCGAGAGGCAGAGGCAGGCGGATCTCTGTGAGTTCAAGGCCAGCCTGGTCTACAGAGTGAGATCCAGGACAGCTAGAGGGAGCTACACAGAGAAACCTTGTCTCAAAAAATCAAAACCAAAACCAAAAAAAAAAAAACAAAACCCTCCTACCCAACGCCCTCAACTCTGCATATGACAAAAACCAAGGACCAATATAGAAAATGACTAGCATACTTCAAGTAAGTGGGAGGCAGCCAGCACTCCATTCGGCTCTCTGGTCCCAAAGCCAATCCACAGCCCTTGAGATGCTTCCCTTGCGGGAGAGCAATGGAACTGGGGCTGGGGATAAGCAGGGCAGGGACAGGAAATCCATGGCAGAGGAACAGGAAGTGGTGGTTGGGGTACATCCTGCTGCAGTCTGTTCTCACAGCAGAGAGAGCCTTCCTCCTCTCTGAGGGCCCACCTTGCCCCAACTGGCAGAGACCTGATTAGAGTGTCCACATTGGCCCCAGCAGTCTTAAGAGACTCTCTTTAGGGATGTCACCCTGGGGACTACTGGGTCTCCAGTGGCAGTTGAGTAGGAAGCATTAGTTCAGATCTCAGTTCCCCCAGAACTAAGAAGGCAGCGCCCAAGCCGGGCGGTGGTGGCGCACGCCTTTAATCCCAGCACTCGGGAGGCAGAGCCTGGCAGATCTCTGTGAGTTCGAGGCCAGCCTGGGCTACCAAGTGAGTCCCAGGAAAGGCACAAAGCTACACAGAGAAACCCTGTCTCGAAAAACCAAAAAAAAAAAAAAAGAAGGCAGCGCCCAGACTCTCTCAGCCTCTTCCCCCAGCATGTCCTATGTCTTTGGAGTCTGTCTGCCTCTCCAGTTAATAAGAAAAAGAAAAAGAAAGAAGGGAAAAAACCCCTCTGAGGCCAAGGCCAGACTTGGTTGTCCACTTTGTGTAACCAGAGAGTTACTTCCTGTCTGCGAAAGCGCCCCCCCCCCTTTCCCTTAACAAAGTACCTCCCTAGATTGCGACTGCGCCTAAGAATCCGTTGTTTGATCTGAATGCTCTCATTTAAAATGCTCATCAGTGTGTTGGGCATTTATACTGACACAGAACATAAACATTGGTGGTTCGTTTTCTTCTTTAGAGAACCCTGATGGAAATGTAGTTTTGCTTCTCCTAGAAGAAGGCACAGGTTATGTGATGTGGACACTTCTCAGCAGCCAGAGACAGCCTGGTGAGGCTAAAACGGCATGGGGTGACAGTGAAGACAGGGTATGTGGGAAGGCATAAAGACAACTTCTGTCCTTCATGGTTTTGCCAGGGGCTTGGCCCTGAGTGACTCAATCTCTGGATCTGATGTCACCCTTACCTCATCAGGAACCATGATCAGTGGGTACTTGTCCTCAGACAGGAAGTTGAAGAGGCACCAGAGACGGAAGGCATCCTGATTGGAGAGCAGGCTGTTTCCATTGCTGTCTGCTCGATAGTTCTTCTTGGCCGTCAGCGTCCAGCACAGCTCATCAAAGTGCTCTTTAACGAAAGCCCCCTCCTCCACCTGCCAGGAGGCCTGTAAGTTAGCAGCTGCCTCATCCCCGCTCCAGCCTGGCTTCTTCGGTCCATCTATAAACCCCGCTCCCCACTCCCGCCAAGCCCAAGACCGAACTCAAGCTGGTTTAGGAACTTCACTGATATCTCCCACCTTCTCCCCCTAATTTCCCTGGTAACAGTGAAATCTAGTTTCTCAGCCAAGGGAAAGAGGAGGGGAACCCCAGGGGACAGGACAGCCAAGGAGAATCTGCAAAGCAGTGACGGTGGAGATGAGCAGGGTGGGGGTTGGGGTGGGCTTTGGCAGGGAAGCTAAAACAGAAGACGGGCAATAGGGGACCGGTGACTGAGGTGGGGAACGGAGATGAGGAGCAGGGATGGGCAGCGTGGAGAGAATGGGAGAGCGGAGAGTTAGGGCCCAAAGCTAGGTATTAGGGTCCTGGGGCAGGGGCACTCCTCACAAGCTACCCCACCTTGTCTAAGATGTACTTGTTGAGGTAGGGCATGTAGCCTTGGCTGGACACGGGGCCATCGTCATCATCCCGGAAGTGCTCCTCCAGGGCCACAGGGTCATGGGGGATGTGCAGGACCGTGTACAGGTTGTGGGACAGCACCTTGGACAGAGTGACAGTTTGCTTTCCTGCACCCAATCAGGCCTGGACCATTGATTCCATTTTGCCTGGTCATCCATCTCCACCCTGCGCTGGCTGAGTTCTCTTTGGGCACTATCCAATCCGACACCCAAGAGCATACTCAGCACTTTCCATCATTCACAGCACTCCCATAGCGACTACCCATGTCCCCAGTGACAGATGAAGAAATACTGAGGTCCTACTCCACTGGCAGAGCTGGGATTCAGATCCGGGAGATGGCGACTTTTCCCATCCTTTTATTACTAGTTGGTGGCTTCTTTCTATAAATCAGGACTCGGGATCCTGGTCTCTCAGAAAGTGAATGAATGGGAACTTGGGATTCCAAGCATGTGTGGTGGTGGTGGTGGGGGCGGGGAGGCATTCCAGGGCAGAACCCTTGACTTGATCATTTCTAATCAAAGACTCCGTATTCAGGCTGCCATGCACATCCAGGTGAGTCTGATCTGGGGAGGGCCCCTCTGAACAGGGGAGGGAGGTGGAGGGCATTTCAAAGAATGAGAAATGGCTCGTGAGATGGAGAAATAAGAGCAATGGTAGCGGCCGGGGCGGCAGTGGACACGCCTTTAATCTCAGCACTCGGGAGGCCGAGCTAGGCGGATCTCTGTGAGTTCAAGGCCAGCCTGGTCTACAGAGTGAGTGAGTTCCAGGACAGGCACCAAAGCTACACAGAGAAACCCTGTTTCGAAAGAACCGGGGGGGGGGGGGGGGGGGGGGGAAGAGCAATGGTAGCCATGTGGCCAGGATGGTGTGTGTGTGTGGTGGGCTTTAGTTGAACAGATTTAGGATGCTAAAACACGACAGTGAAGTTTGAACAAGAAGACTGGGTAAAATGAAGAGAAGGGGAAAAGTGGCTTTGGGGAAATTCTGTTACGCTGCTTAATCACAGACAGTGTGAGTTTTAAAATCACCCCACTTACTGGGTGGGGCATAATTCGGCACGATTTTAATCCCTACATTCAGGAGGCAGAGGCAGGTGAATCTCTGTGAGTTCCAGGCCATCCTGGTCTACAGCGAGAGATCCAGGTCAGCCATAGATACACAGAGAGACCCTGTCTCAAAGGGGAGAATGCCACTGCTATTAACCTGTCACTCCCTGTGTACCAGTCACTGCAGAGATTTAAAATGTCTTCTTACATTTATTCATTATGTGTGGCCAGGGCAGTGCTTAAGTCATGGTGTACTTAAGTCACATGGAGGTCAGAGGACAACTGTAAGGGTCCAGTTCGTTCCTTCCACCATGTGGGAGATGTCGTCAGACTTGTCAGTAAATACCTTTACCCACTGGGTCAGCTCTTCAGCCCAAATTGCTTTTTTAATGAAAAGAAAAAGAATTTAAATGCACCACGAGCATGGTGCACATACACATAATCTTAGCAACTATGTAGGGGTAGGAGGTTCAGGAATTAGAGGCTAGCCTGGGCTACATGAGACCAAATAAATAAAATATTTACGTGTATTTGTAAGTGTGCGCGCTCCAGCCTTGCAGGTGCTGGGTGAGGATCCTACCAGTGAGCCACTCTCCCAGCCTCATTTCCGGAATCCTGGTTGTGAGAGCTAGTAAGTATCCTTCCCCTTAAATCATGATTTCATCCCTGTCACTGACATCTGGCTAATGATCTACAGTCCACTCTATGGGTACCACTGGCTCAAGGTCCAGCACTTAAACGTCCAGTGACTGCCTCAAGAAGACAGTGATGGACAACCACTAAAGTGACAGTGTCTGCCTGAGAGTCTTACTTATCCCGTCTGTCACGCCTCTTCTCAAAGAGCCTCCTAGGAGGCTTCCTGCAAAGCCCCAGGCAAACGGCTACTCTCCGTGAGGGAGAGACCTTCACTTCCAGCCTGTAGGCTCTTGGATAAACCCTTTCACAATCTGAGCCTTGGTTTTGTTTTCAATCAAATGGGCTGTCGCTGCTGGGGGCTACAAGGTGTCGGATGACGCAGAGCCCGCTCAGGTCTGCACACAGTGAATGTGAGCGTCTGTCCAGCGTGGAAGGCGTGGCTTTTTATCTATTTGCCAAAGAAGAAAAAGACAGTAAAAGCAAATACTGAGGAGACTGGAAAAATGGGGGCTTTACTAACCCACTACCAGCTGGCCGCTGGTGGGGCACTCCTTTACCCCCAGCACTTGGGAAGCAGAGGCAGGCAGATCTCTGTGAGTTCGAAGCCAGCCTGGTCTACAGAGTGAGTTCCAGGACAACCAGGACACAGAGAAACCCTGTTTCAAAAACCAAAAAAAAACCAAAAAAAAAAAAAAAAAACCCAAAAAAACCTACCACCAGGGTGTGAATTAGTCATCTATATATGTCTCATGTAGCCAGGCTGGTCTTGAACTCACTATGTAACCAAAGATAACCTTGAACTCATGATCCTGATGTCTCTACATCCCAATGCTGGGAATACAGTTGAGCACTGCCGTAACACGTAAATTAGTCATCTTTGCGGTGTTCAAGAATCAACTTAAAATTGGATGTGGGCTAGAGAGATGGCACCATCATTAAGAGCATTTGCTGCTCTTCAGAGGACCTGAGCTCAGTTCACGGCATCCACACAAGGCAGCTCACAACTGCCTGTAATTCAGGAGGTCTGACATCCTGGCCTCTGAGGGTACCCACACTCATGAATACACACACACACACACACACACACACACACCACCACCACCACCACCAACAACAACAACAACAAAATTTTAATCTGTTAAACTGGATGTGACCTCTAACTCAGCATTTCTTTCTTTTTCGTTTTATATTTTCTTTTCTTTTTATGAAGATTTACTCTACTTTTAATTATGTGATGTGTGTGTGCCTATGTGTGTGTGTACTTGCTCACAAGTGTGGGTGCTCTCGGAGACCAGAGGAGGACGTCAGGTACCCTGGAGCTGGAGTTACAGGCTGTGAGCCATCTGACATGGGTGCTGGGAGTCGACCTTAGGTCTTCTGCAAGAGCAATGTGAGTTAACTACTTAACTACTTACTTGTCTCTAGGTCTTTTTTTTTTTTTTTTTTAATTTTTTGAGACAAGGTTTCTCTGTGTAACAGTCCTAGCTGTCCTAGAACTCACTTTGTAGTCCAGGCTGGCTTCGAACTCACAGAGATCCGCCTGGCTCTGCCTCCCAAATGCTGGGATTAAAGGTGTGTGCCACCACCACCCGACCCACTTATTTATTTATGTATGTGTGTGTGGTGGAGTACACATCTCACAGTTCTCAGGTGTCACTTAGACACTCAACACAGACCTGGGGAGGACATCAGCTGAACTCTGGGGAAAGGGTTTTCCTTAGGCGTTCTTGTCCTCAAGGAATGGGTGACACCCAGAAACACACAAACCGGGACAGCAGAACACAATTTTACAGAGCAACTTAATAACTGGGCAGAGTAATAACAGTGGTTAATGGTCCACCTTGTTTTTAAATCTCTGTTATTTTAACAGCGTCTGTGTGGAGCTCAGAGGACGACTTATGGGGAATCAGGTCTCCCCTTCCAAAGGTGGGTGCCAGGAATCCAACTGGAGATGCCAGGCTTGGCAGCAGGTGCCTTTACCTGCTGAGGCACCCCAACAGCCTGTCAGTGTGTTGTTGAAGTCTGGAACATATACTGCCTTTATGACAGAACATTGGAGGGAACATTTGAGACAGGGTCCCATTCTGTAGCCCAGGCTGGCCTTCCAATCCTTCTACCTCCGTTTCCTGGTGCTGGAATTCCAGGTCGACACCATCTCGCCTGTTTATGGAACTGGAGGTACAGGAGTTGTTAGCCACCATGTGGGTCCTCTACAAGAGCAGCCAGTGCTCTTAACCACTGGGCCATCTCCTATCCGGCCCATTCCTGTTTTTTTTTGTTTTTTTTTTTTTTTTTTTTTTTGAGACAGAGTCTCAGGTATTCTTGGGATGTCCTCAAACTCATTCTGTATGACCTTGAACTCCTGATCATCCCGCCTCTCCTACCGAAGTACCAAGATTACATGCGCTCTCTACCATGCCCAGTTTGGGCAGTGCTGGAGACCCAACCCAGGGCCCCATGCACGCTAGGCAAACACTCTGTCGGTTAAGCTGCATTCTGCAGGCCTGCTGCCTTCCTTGGGGCATTCACCTGCATCCACCTGCCCGGCAGGGGTCCCTCATCTCTGCCTTTTGTGACTGAATCTGCAGAGCCCAGTGCTGGGGCTGTCAGTTTTCAGGGTGCGGTGGTACTCAGGGCTTCAGACACTTAGGGCCCTCCACACAGAGAGGCTGACCTCAGACTGCTAGACTTTCCTGGGGTGAGGGGTGAGGGGCGGGATCAGGCAAGACAGGAAGTGGCAGGGGTGGGGCAGTGATGAACAGGAGCTCACTGCAGATCTCAATCAGCCCTGGGCCAGAAGGAAGGGAGGCTTATCCTCCACTCACAGGTGAGGAAATGGAGGCTCGGGAGGAGTGTCTAGCTCCGAGGCCCCCTCTGGGTCTCTGCTAGAGCAGGTGAAACTGAAAGGCCTGCCCCGCCCTGACCTCCTGACTCAGAGTTTCCAGGGGTGGGCTCTAGATGTCTGTATTTTCCGTAGGCTGACATCTGGACTCCCTCAGCCCCTGACCTCGGGGTGGGCAGCCCTGGGCATAGAAGGTTCTGTGTATTCCCTCTTCCCTCTGTAGGGATGGGGTGGAGCTCTTCTCCTGGGGACCCAGGTCCAGGGAGAGGTTGGCAGTCATGTCTACACTGACCCCAAGAAATAGAAAGAGCTGGTTCTGCAGAGCCCCAGCTCTCGGACCCCTGTCTGGCAGAGGTCAGAGGTGCACACATGGCAGGAGCCCGTAAAATCACCAGGCAGTGACCCCACAAAGCAGGAGTAATCTGGCTCCTACAGAGACTACTCTTTTTTTTTTTTTTTTTTTTTTGACTCCTTTTCCTTTTTATTTGTTTTGTTTTGCTTTTTGAGATAAGAACTCACATTGTAGCCCAGGCTGACCTCAAATTCTCGGCAATCCTCTTTCCTCGGCCCTTTAGTGCTGGGGTCACAGGTATGACCTCTGTGTAGGTTCCAAGTCATCTTTTTAAAAGGATGCACAGCCAGGCATGGTGGCACACACCGTTAGTCCCAGCACTTGGAGGAGGCAAAGGCAGAAGGATCTCTGTGAATCTGAGGCCAACCTGGGCTATACTGAATGCTGGGATTAAAGGCGAGATACTATGGTAATGCTCAGCAGACAAGGGCACTTGCCCCTGACCTGACAACCTGAGCTCAGTGCCTGGGACCCAGCTGGTGGAAGGGGACCCCAACTTCCCAAGCTGTCCTCTGGCTCTACATGCACACTGTGGTTCCCACAATACAGACAAAGATTTAAATAAATAAATAGCTAAGTAAGAGTATTCACAGAAGAAATCATGTCCCCCACCACACACACACACACACACACACACACACACACACACACACACACACACACCAGCCTTCTAATCTCCAGGGAAAACAAAACAAAGCCACTCTCCATCCTTGGGGCTTGTTGGCTTCTTGGTTTATTTATTTATATATTTATTTTATTTTTATTGTTTTATTTTTGAGACTCTCTGGAGTGTCCTGCTTCCCTGTGCTGGGATCTCAGGTGCCGACCCATCCAGCCCCTTGGGCTTTTCTCTTCCCTCCTCAGCCCCAGCGGGACGTCCCCAGGCTAGCCAAGGCGACTATGCACACTTCAGGAGAGAAGAGCGACTCACAGACACAGCAAGACCAGGGCTGGTACAGCCACCCACCTGCCTCCCACAGAGACCACAAAGGCTAGGAGCCCCTTAGTATGCCCAGCTAACCCCAGGACCGTCCCGAGTCCCCGTGTTTACAGAAGACAGGGTGTACCGCGCTGGTGATTTCTGTCGCTCCGCTTCTTCCTCTGCCTCCCAACCACTTCTCCATTTCCTCGGCCTCTGTCCCCACCTCCAGTACTATCACGACTTCCTCCCACTCTGGTGTTGCCGCTGTGGGCCTGGGGGAGACCCTCTCTTCCTATGCAGGGATCCTGCCTTTTCTGCCTCACCTCCACGTGGCCCAAGACTTTCTGTGTTAGTGTGAGAGTGGACAAGTTTTCTGTCGGGCAGGTGTGACATTCACTGTTAATCCTGTGGGGCCAGAGATGTCACCGCAAGTGGGCTCGAGTTGAGCTGTGAGGTACACAGTTCAGGCATGCATATTCTCAGCCTCTTCCCCAGAGATGCTCAACCTGTGGGTGTTGGAGGTGGGAATGGGGCCAGTCAGAAGCTAACACAGAGGGGCTCTAGTCGGGAGACCTTCCTGGAAGAGACCACCAGAAAATGGAACTACTTGAGGGCTGGACCCTCTGCATATAAGGCACAGAGAGAGCCCGGAGAGGTGTCAAAGGTCACAGATGGAACATACTATCTTGGGAGCAAGAAGCCATGTGGTGGGGTGCTAACGTAACAGGATGGAACGAAGGTGGGTGGGCTCAGTTTCGGCAGGACTGGTGTTCTGGATGATCTAGTTTCCTTTCATGGATAGAACTCAACTGGATGAGCTGGGCTTACACAGGATGGAAGGAATAACCTGCCTCCCTCGGGGACCAGAGGTGGCACTGGACTCTCCTTCCCCGGGGAAGTACAGCATTAGTCTTAGATGCTCACAAATCCAGCTAAGGGACAGATGAGGACAGAATTGGAGCATCTAAGTTCATAGGACCCAACCCCAGCAATGTCAAGGTTGAGATGGAGGAGAGCATGCCTATTCTGTCCCATTTGCCTCCCAGCTTTCCTGTCTTGGTGATCAGCAGAGGAGGTTGTAAACACACCCGTGTTTTGAGGGGAAAGCGAGACAGAGAGACAGCCTAGCCTCGTGGTGGCCCACAGCCTCGTGTACCACACTAGATGAAGTATTTAGAGTGAATGGACCCCTAGGCAGGGTCTGAGGGTTGAGCCGCTCTGACGCTTTCCCCAGCACGCCACAGCCCCAGGGGCAGAGGCCTTTGCTTCTCCCCCAGGAAGAAGATGCCTACCCAGGAAGAAGAGAGCTGGTTCCTCTCCTCAGAACTGTCCAGACCAGACGGTGACAGGGGTGGTCACTGATGGGCTTTCCTGGGCCTGGCTTCCCTCCACTCTCAGCCTAAAGTCTCAAGGCATAAGGCAAATTTCCCAACCTGCTGTGTTCCTGTGCTGGTAGGTGGAGCCGGACGGTGCTCTGTGTAGCAACACCGTGGAGACTTTGGCCATGACCCCTTAGCTGGCCCACAGTACTGTTTCACTCTCCAGCTTGCTTTGCAAATGGAGGAGGCACTCAGCTCCAAAGGAAGTGACTGGCGAGCACTAACTAACTGTCTTTCCTCAAAGCCCCGAGGAAACCACAGGGAGGAGCCGGGTGCGTGCCCAAGCTTGACTCTGGAGAGCCCACAAGAAGCCTGGGAAGGGGGCAGGCTACTGAATCTCAGAACCCCATGGTGCCACCTCTACCGTCCAGTCAGAGTGCTTGATTCTGGACAGTGGCTCCGGTGACACATGCCTGGGACCTCTGGGAAGCAGTCACTGAGCTACATTGGCTCTGTTACCTACCCCGGGCCTGCACTCCACCAGGGGCCAGGGCTGCTGGATGGCAAGGTGCCTGCCAAGCAGCAAAGGCTTCCATGTCTGACTTTCGACAGGGCGGATGGGAACTGGTGTAGCGAGTGAGCCTCCCCTAAGCCCCAAGGACGCCCCTCACCTTGAGTTGGGACTTGGAGACCTTGCCGCTCTTCTCCACGTCCAGCGCGGTGAAGGCGTACCAGATGGACTTGAGCAGCTCCTTGCGAAGGGCCATGGCTGAGGCGCCCGCCCCGGCCCAGGGGCGGCTCTGACACCAAGATCCGGTTTCAGGAAATGCAAACGGCTGCAGACCGCAGAGAGGCCCTGGTGCAGAGCGGAGCGAGAGCTCCACCTGCCTGCTCGCTCTGGCTTCCAGCGCTGGCTTGTTGCTCTGGCCCTGCTCTGCTGTCCCACTCCCTCAGGGGACCAGAACGAACCTTCCCAGAGTTACAGCTCTCCTTTGCCTGGTCTGGCCCCTTTACAAGCTCCCCTGCCCCAGAACCTTCCCAGGGTCCCAGTGGTAGCTCAAGGAGAGAAAGCAAGCTGCCCCGACTTGGAGGTAGACAGGGTTAGGAGTCAAGATTATCAAGTGGGAGAGTTCGGACGAGTTAACCCTTAGAGTCTACTCCCAGTAAGATGCCAAGTGCCCACCTCACAGAGCTGGGTAGACTGGGTATAAAGAACACAGCAGGCTTGCGACAGGGCTTCCTTTTAGGGCCACCTAGCAGGATCTCAATGAGGAGTTCTATCCAAGCAGACGAAACCCACCTGGAGGGAGAAGGGAAGCAGCCCCTCACCTGGGCTGCTGCTTCCCTTCCCTGGGCCTTGGTTCTAAAGGCGACTCAGAACACTGCCCGCTCTGCACCCAGGGGCTGTGAAGAACTAGAGGCTGTGTGTGGAGCGTGTGGAGCAACCCTGACAGCGGGGTTCACCTCGGAGGTCCTGGCAGGGGCAGGACCCCTTCCCTAATGCCTCCACCTCTTCAGATGCAGTGCCCACTCAGATTGAGGAGCACCCATATCGTGGTGGCCACCAGATTTCAATGAAGCCTCATTGAGGCTGATTCTGGGACATCCCACTCCCAGGGGAGCATGCCCAGCCTCTCTACCTCCACAGGACTCGTGCCCAGAGTAAATAGGAAGCAGGATATGGAGACACACACCATAGCTCCTCACTTGGAGTTCTGAAACTTAGGGATAAGTTTGGGGCCACCCAGGCTATGAAGCACAATTTTGTCTCAAAAACAAACTAACAAGAGACCCCAAAACAACAAAGAGCAAATGTGAGCCTTCTAGGTACCCCAGGAGAGGATGCACTTGGTCCTTGGTGTTCTGCATCCATTCCCAGTAAGGGTCTGGGGGCCCATTAGAGGGTCATGGTAGAGAGAGGAAGAGGCACCCCCAATTCCTACAACATTCCCACACAGCTGTTGTCAGCCCTACAGCTGCTCTCCATGAGGTCCCTCCGATATCTGTCCCGTGTGGCTGCTCTGCATTACGACTCTTTAGTGGGGCCACCCTGCGCCTTTGGAATCCCACAGCCTGGGCTTAGGTGTTCTGTCCCCCTAACTGGGTGACAGAGTTAGGATGTCAGCACGACAGCAGTGAGGCATTAGAACCTCAGCAAGCCTGGGGAGGTCCCTCACCTGGGGCTTCGTGTGGCAGTGGCTGGGAAGGGAAGGACTCAGGCTCCATTCAACGACAGAAAGACAGAGACCTGAATTCGTCCAGCCCAAGCATGGTGAGACCCAAGATTCAGACCCAGCCCGGGGACCACAGCCACTCTAGTCCTGTCTGGCGTGGGTGTGGGCAGAAACTCCTAGCAGCTCCTCAGGGCTCATCTCTCCCGGGGCCTTCCTCCTGCCTGAACCCATGGAGAAGGCTGCACAGAGTTGTGCTGGCTAGGGAAGTGGACTGGAACCCAGTGGGCCCTGCCACCAGCGCCCAGCCCTGAAACAATGGAAGAACCCAGGGGGAAACTTGCAACTTTTATTAAATACTCATTCACCCGTTTGCCGCCACCACCCACAGCAGGAAAAAAAAATAATTATCAAAATAGAATTAAAAAACTAAACCACAAAACAAATTAACCCGATCCCAGCAGTCTAGGTACAGGCCATTCTCTGTCTCTCTCCAGACAGAGAAGAGCCACGGGGGAGCCACGGCCTGGGAACCCACTCCAGCCACAGGCCCCTGAGGAATTAATTCTGACTGTGGTGGCAGGAAGTTCCTGGTGCCAAGTGGCTAGGCATCTTGTCCACCCTACCCCCAGGAGGTGGTTATTGCTGGGAGGCGCTGGGCTGAAGAACTGTATACCTTTCCCCTGGTGGTAGACCAGTCCTCATCCACCTAGTCCCCATCTCTCTGAGAAAGGAGTGGACAGAAGCGAGTATTCCCCCAATGGAGGAATGCAGGTGTCCAGGGCAGCCTGGTGACCACGCTGGTTGTCCTCGGCCCCCACTGCCCACTGCCTGACACCCATCCTGGGTGTGGCCCACAGCCCTGTCCACCAGAGGTCATTTTCCTGCCGCCTTCTCACCCCAGAGGCCTCTGTGGCCATCTTCTTGGGGTCAGCCACCGCCAGGGCCCCGAGGCGGGCCGCCTGTGAGCATGGCACCTTCTCCGGCACTGTGTGGGGGCACAGTCGTCTCGGGCTTAGCGGCCACTCTCCGCCACTGTGGTCTCCAGGGTCACAGCCCCTTGCTGCATGGCAGCAGTGGCCACACTGATGGCCTCCTCCAGGGTCTGCTGCTCCTCCAGCTGTGAAGAGGTGCAGCAGGAAGTTCAGTGTGAGACCCTCCCTTCCAGACCCCAACAGAGGCCTGGGTGACCGTCCAATCTTCCTTACTATGGCCCTAATATAGGAAACTCTGCAATGAAGAGTCTTGCGAGGCAGGGCCTTGGCAGACCACAGGCCGCCTCAGGGTCAGAGACACCAGGCAGTTCATAAAGGAGTGACTGGCTGGGTGATGGCACACACCTTTAATTCCAGCACTCGGGAGACAGAGGCAGGTGAATCTCTGAGTTCAAGGCCAGCCTGGTCTACAGAGTGAGTTCTAGGATAGCTAGGGTGGTTACATAGAGAAACCCTGTCTGGGAAAACCAAACCAAACCAAACCAAAAAAGAGTAACTGGTTAGGAAGGTCCTTGGAGGGAATGTACTCCAGCCTCTGATCTCCAGGGTGAAGAGAAAGACGCAAGATACGAGCTTTCACCTCAGGTCACTGCCTCAGTCACCCCCAAGGCAAGGATGCCCCCGCTGTCCCTCAGATGTGTGGATGTAGGCAGAGAGGAATCCAAACTTGGTCCCTTCCACCACCCCTGCTGCCCCCAGACCCGCTTGCCTTTCCTCTACCCACCTGCACTGCGATGTGTGTTCCGTTGGCTGTGGCCAACAGCGCCACCTGTTGATGATGAAGAGATGCCACACTTGAGTCCTCAGTTACCAAGGCCCCGGAGGTAATGATTGTGACCTGCAAACACACGCAGAAAGACCTTCCTTCCATCTACCTGCAGCACCCATCCCTCCCCATGCAAGTAAACACATTCCCAGAGGAGAAAGCCGTTATGGGTCAGACTAAGCAGCCTGGAGCTCAGAATTAAACACGACTGGATTTTTCTTCAATTTGCAGGACTTTTTCCGAGGGTGGCAGAGTGGTAGTGAGGGCACTGGAGACCGAACCTCAGGAGTTAAGGCAGGTACGGCAACCAAGCTACATCCCTAGTCCTTAAAAGTTTTTGCATTTTCTAAGCCAGGGTCTCACCAGTTGTCCAGGTTGACCTGAGCTGTCTTAGCCCCGAGCAGCTGGATTACAGCTGCAGGCCACCATGCCTGTCCTGTTCTACACTGTCTGGAGATGTCTGCTTTAAAGATGAAGGGTTGCTGAGGGGACTTTTTTGTTGTTTGTTTTTTGAGAAAAGGTCTCTCCTGGCTGACCTGGAACTCACTCTGTAGCCCAGGCTGGCCTCGAACTCACAGAGATCCGCCTGCCCCTGCCTCCCAAGTGCTGGGATTAAAGGTGTGTGCCACCATACCTGGCCTTTGAGGGGAGACTTTTTTTTTTTGGTACTGGGTATTGAATCTAGGACCTCACATGCGCCCAACAGGAACTCTACTGCTGAGCTGTACCCCACACCTTTTCTACTCTTTAGCTTGAGACAGGGTCTCACTAAGTTGCCCAGATGGACCTTCAATTTGTGATCTTCCTGCCTTAGCCCCCCAGGTGGCTGTAATTACAGCCCTATAGCACGAGGCCTGGTAGGGAGACCTTTTAGGGTCTCTTCCTTTCATGAAATGTCTTGATTAGTTTGGACTGCACGTTTAATGCCCCCCTCCCCCCATGGGAAGGGACACAATCAAACTGCCTGTTCATACGGGCTGCGTCTGGGTGCCATCGGCGCTGACCATGGTGACCGTATGTGCGCCAGCTGTGGCCAGTTCGTCAGGATGACTGGGGATGGTGAGGGTGGTGCTGCCGTGCTGGGTCACCACGCTGATGGCACTGCCCAGGGCCTGCAGGTCTTCCGGGGACAGGCTGACCTGTCAACAGGGGGGAGACGAGCTGCAGCTTTGCTGGACATGTGTGGCGTGCAGTGAGAGCCAGGCTGGGGGCTGCGGGTGCAGAGAGGCCCACTGAGGGCACCCTGCTGCCTCGTCTACTTCCCACTACATGGCCTCTGGAAGCCGCTGCACGCAGGTCAGGGTCTCCACCTAACTCATCTTCCTGATCATTCTGGAAGGAAGAGGCACCCTAGACAATGAGTATGGCCAAGGGGCAGGACACCCTGCGGCCAGCAGCACCGGTAGACTTCCAGCTTCAAGACCCGAGCACTGACGGGACTCTCTCGAGGACATGCGTATCATTCAGATGAGGACATCAGTCTCAGAGGACACAAGACTGGGAGGAGCAGGTGACCACACCGGTCCCCTCAGCCTTAGCTCTCTCAAGTCCATAAAGACAAACAGGAGCCTGGGGGGAGTTGAGGCTGGGAACTTCGGGGCTCCCCAGAGCCCCAGACTGGAGGAGCCATGCTGAAACTGCTCCACCCATGCCCAGGGTCTCTACCTGCTGGGCACCATCCTGAGTGATCAGAGCCACCTGGGGGGCCCCATCTTCCTCGGTCACCATGGCTACTTGGGTTGGGATGTCACTGCTCTCTTCCTTCACCTCCGAAAGGTAAGTAATGTGGGCTCGTTTGGTCGGTGGGCTTTCCTCAGCAGCAGAGGCAGCTAGGGGAGGAGGGCCCAGGCTGTCACCTGCTGCCAGAGGCCAGGAGAGGCCCTGCGGGCCCCGCCTCCCACTTCCTGCTCCCTCACCCTCCAGCTGCTGCTCATACAGGGCCTGCTCGCTCTCCTCGGTGGCCTCCAGCTCCCCGTGCGCGCTGCGCTTATGCATGGCCAGGGTAGAGGTCTGCCGGTAGGTCTTGCCGCAGCTGCTGCACGTATAGGGCTTGCAGTGTGTGTGCACCACGTGGTGCTTGTACAGGCTCGAATACTCAGTGAAGCGCTTTCCACAGCCTGGCACCGTGCAAACGTATGGCTTCTCCCCTGGGGACACTGGGCTGTGAGGGGGCGGGAACTGGGGCTGGCGAGGGGAAAGCTAAGGGGACAGGGCTGGGGACAGGGCTGGGGAAGGGAAGCCGGGGGAGAGGACAGGGGCTGAGAACTGAGCCTGAGTGGCAGGGGCTGGGGAGACAGGAGGGCATGGGAGTGGGACCCCTGCCCCCAGAGATGAGGTGCAGAGAGCAAGGTCGGGCTCCGAGAAGGGAGTAAGGCATGGCATTATAATGTGGGGTGGGGGTCAAGGGTCGCGAACAGAAGGGGAGACAGTGGGGTGGAACGCAGCGTCAGGGAGGGTGAGAAATGGGAACAGGGTGAGAAACGACAGTGGAGAGCTGGACAGGGTCTGACACCGGAAGGGTGGGGACACCAGAGGCATATGCGCAGGTGAGGCTTGGAGGGGATGAGGTGACATTTCACTTTGCTTCTTCCAGATCACTCCTGACCCTGGCCTCCTTCAAAAACTCAGTGGATGGGGAGACCTCAGGGAGGTGGAAATGTGGCTAGGAACTGTCCAAGTCCACAGAGGGTGGGCGGGACCTGTCAGACTAGACCCAACTACCAATGGGGAACTGCTCATGGGAGGTGACAGTCATTTGGGGGACCCACCCCAACTCAGCCCAGAGTGGCTGGCAGAGAAGGGCTGAAACTGGGAGGTGTCTCAAATCGGAAGCCCACAGGAGAGGGAGACAGGGCCTGGAGAGGGCGGTCCTCACATGCCAGCCGGCCCACCTGTATGGATGCGCACGTGATTCTTGTAGTTGGTGGCGCTGGTGAAGCCCCGGCCACAGTGGGGCTCGGGGCAGGTGTAGGGTCGCTCGCCTGTGTGGGTGCGCACATGTACCTTGCGGATATTGGAGGTGGTGAAGGAGCGGCCGCAGCCCTCAAAAGGACACCGGAACGGGCGTTCACCTGTGTACACAGGGATTAGAGGGATGACTCAGGAGCACCAGGGTAAGAAGGGATAGCTCCGAGCTCTGGGACTCAGTCTGAAAAACAGAGTGAGCCCCCGGCCGCTGTGGACGGGGTGGTGGGCCCAGCCTACCTGTGTGTGTCCGGACATGCTTCTGCAGGTCTCCTGAGGTCTTGAAGGCTTTGCTGCACAGCTCTTCTGGGCACTTGTATGGTTTCTCACCCGTATGAGTACGGACGTGACTTTTTAGCCCATAGCCTATCCATGTGTGGTGGGATGTAAGAAGGGCAGCCAGCGAAACCTCATCCCTGAATGCCTACTTTACTTATTTAGAGACTCTCTACCTAAAGTGATCTTCTGGGAGGCTCCAGAGGGCCAGGTCAGCCTCTGCCCCATCCTGCCCAGGAAAAGCCCACTGTGCCCTGTGACACTTCCTAAGGCCAGATGGAGACATTCTAGAACATGAAACTCAAAGGGAGCCTAGGGAAGCAGGACCCAGGGTCCTTGTTTTACAAAGGAAACAGACAGAGAGGCCCGAGTCCTCAGGAGCTCACAGCTGGTGAACCAGAGCTGACTCAAGACACGGCCTCTCCTGGAGGCCCAGCCCCCACAGTCACCTCAGTGGTTTCTCTGGGACAGCAGGGTCAGCTTGGCCACCTTCAAGGAGGTCCTCAAGTGGACCTCGAACCCTTTGCCCTCAACTGGAAGCAGACCTTGTCTTCATCCAGGTATGTTACCTGTGGCAAAGGCCTTTCCACAGCCAGGGAAGTCACACCTGTATGGACGGTCACCCGTGTGAGCCCGCTCATGTACCTGTGAGGAAAAGCAAACCCAGAACTCAGTAGGATGGGGGATGGGCTCCGCTCTCTGGTCCTCTTCCCTCCCACACTCTGTCGCAGCTTCCTCTGCAGACACGTGTGTGAACATGCCTCTTCCTCCAGCAGGTAGCATGAGGGGAGGACCAGGACCAGGGCAGTGCCGGGGTAGAATTACAGCCTTCCCAGGAAGAGGACAGGGTTGAAAGCTGTCCATCAGCCCTTACCTTTAAGTGATGGGCGGTGGTGTAGAGACGTCCACAACCCTTGTAGCCACATCGGAAAGCTCTGTCTCCGACCTGCTGCCCTTTGCCATTATGGGGAGCCGAGCTATCATGCAGAACCTAAGAAAAGAAATCCTGGTGTCCCTATGCATACTCCGAGAGGATGAGAAGGGAGGATCCAAGCCCCAGCTGTAGCCTAAGACTCAATGACCAAACTAAACTCCTGGGTCAGGAGCAGGAAGCTGAGCATTCAATCTTCCAACACACACAAGACAGAGAGTGACTGGCAGTGGCGAGGCTTTAAATCTAAAGTCCATGCCCAATGGCACACTTCCTACTGTCCCCAAAGAGCACTGCTAACTGGGAACCAAGTGTTCAAACCTTCTCACTCAAACCCCACAGCATGCCATGGCTCCGTGTGGCCACAGGCTGGACTCTAGGAGGGAAGGGCTGGAACAAGAACACACCAGTCCTTCAGTCCCTTGAGTTATGTGCTTAGAACTGCAACTCCTTCTCTAAATGTCCTTTTATTATTGTATATACATAAATGATGTGTGTGTGAGAGTGTCTCTGAGGCAGAGAAACACATCCAGACAGACTGGGACAGGCAAGCAGACAGGCTACATGAGGAACGGCTGACATGCAGTCATGGTGCAGCCCCGGTGGGTACAGGGAGGGCTGAGTGGTACAGGGAAGCTGGAAGGATCTCCGGGGTAGCTGGGAAGGTGGGAAGCAGAGTTGCTGGGATGGCTGCACTTGAACTAGGCCGAGTTAGAAAGTCCTGCTGACCACGCCCCCAGGAGGCCAGGGTTCAGCGGCGACAGTGGGTGAGGGTCCAAGTCATCAGAGCTGGAAGAGATCCTTCTTAGCTTACTCACTCCGCTCCGGTCTGGGAGGCGAGGGACTAGCCCGAGGCTGGACTGGGCAGTGGCAGAGCCAGCACTGACCAGCTTTAAGAGAGCCCAGCTCTCTTTCGGCCTCACCCCTGGCCTTTAACATCCCTTAAGGCGGAGGGGCTGAAAGGAGATGGAGCCTGAGTAGCCTGTGGTAGTTTTGTGCTCCCTTTTGAAGAGGCATGAGAATTTCCTCTTTTCTCTTACAGCTTATAAAACCAACTCTCCCAGCATGCAGGCTAGCCAGGGTTTGGGAAACTGCCCATCCACCAGTCTCTGTGGTCAGCCCAGGGTGGGAACAGGCCCATGGCCCACAGGCCTCTGTTCCTGTCCTCAGCAGGTAGGACAACAGGCCCAGCAGAGACTTAGAGAACCAGAGCCTTCTCGTCAAGCCTCATGTCCCAAGAATCCTAGCTGCCCTGGTGCACATGGCCTGCTCACTGCCTACTGGGTTCACTTTACCAAGTGACTGAGTGAGTCTCAGAGAAGCTGCAGATACACCAGCATGCACTTCGGTGGATGGGAAACCAGTCAAGACACGGCAGAGCTTTCCCAAGAGCAGATAGTTATCACAAGCGCTTTAGTGGGGCTGGGCCTGACTTTCTGCCACGCAAGCCACCGTTCCTTACAGTAGCCTTCCCTCCTCAGGCGGCATAAACGCTAAGTGCCCACAGCTGTCTGTCATGGCCCCAGTGGGTCAAAAGGACTCATGAGAGAAGAGCAGGAGCCAGGGTAGAGGGCTGAGGCAAGAGTAGCCTTGGCTGCGCTCAGGCACAGGCCTGCCACTATTCTCTAGAGGTAAAGTTCTATGCTTCCTTTTGGTTTGATAGGATCTTGTGTGGTCCAGACTGGCTTCAAGCTCCTGTCTGCACAGGCCAAGTGCTGGGGTTCCAGGCACCGACCTCTACATTTGACAAGACAAGTAAGGTTTGGCAGTTAGTTCCAAGAGGTGGTGGACGGGTGAGGCCCTCCTCTCCTGAGCAATGGCAGTGCCAGGCTCTGCGTGCTCACCTTGCTGGCATATTGCTCCAGGGCCACCACTGTGTCTGCACTGAAGCCCTCTTCATCCTCTGCGGCCAGGTCCTCCAAGCCCACCTCTGTTTGCACAGCCAGGACGGTGCTGTCCGATGGCTCAGACACAGGGTGATGAATGTAGGCGGTGGAGCCGTCCTCCAACTGGACAGCTTCCAGGGCGCTGGGGTCATAGCCCTCTACGGGGCACATGAAGTTAGTCCTGATGCCACACGGGGAGACCCAGCTGAGACCCTGACTTTCAATTATGAGCAGTGAGTTCACCAATGGGGGTTTCAGTGTGGGGTCTCTCACTGTGGTGACGTTTCTCTGGTTGGTCCTTCTGGGACTGTCCCTCATAAGGACAAGGCTTCCCAGGGTCCATTATCATCTCGACATAGATGACCTCCAAGGGCTCCCTGCCCAGGTACTCATCATGCCCCACATTCCAGTTTGTTTGGTCTTAGGATAAAGACCTAGAGCTCTGTTCTGATGAGCCCCAAGTACTCTGGCCTTGGCTCTCATCCCTTTGCCCCGTTTCCCAGCCTTCCTGCTCCAGGAGATCCTCAGATGCGCCTTTCCACTTCTGCACAGTTTGGTCCTGTCTGGAGTGCTGAGCCCACCCTGCCACCCCTCAGCTAGAAGCTGAGCCCTAGCTCCCAGCTGCTTAGACTGTGGATGGTGACCCCAGACGGCTGAACATAACTGAATGCTGGAGTTGTGAAAAAACATTTCAATGGCTAAAAACTGAATCAAAACAAAATGCGCAGTGACTCTGAGATGTTTCTGGGGTGCTTGCTAGTGTCGTACCTGTGACCTCACTACAGCCTCCGTTCTGAACACACAACATGCACTTTGTGTTCTGCATGCTGTCAAGCCACACAACACAAACCAACCCTTCTGAAACACCTCAGCTCAGACTGGAGACTGTGTTATGATTTGCAGTTTTAACTCTTCATACAGGTGTCCTGCTCTTACAAAAGCATAATTGTTTAATTACAGAAAATAAAAATAATATTTTTCTATTGTTGTTGTTCAATAAATATCAAATCAGTCTACTTTTGGATTATATTGCGTTATAGGTTTGATTTTAAAAATTGCAGTTTGAATTGTTGATTTGAATTTCACAAAAATTGTTAAGTGAAGCTGGGCAGTGGTGGCACATGCCTTTAATCCCAGCACTCAGGAGGCAGAGACAGGTGGATCTCTGTGAGTTCAAGGCCAGCTTGGTCTATAGAGTGAGTTCCAGGACAGCCAAGGCTACACAGAGAAACCCTGTCTCAAAAAACCAAAAGAAAAAAATGGTTAGGTGAATTTTGGCTTGGGATTAGGACAGAATTTCCAACCCCTTTTGAGATGGCCCCAAGCACATGGCTGCCATTTTACACTACATGATGTGAAGTGGCACTTAGCAATGATGATTATAAAATGAAACTATTGGTCAGATCTGAAATGCTGAAGATGCTCTACACTCCTCAGCCATCATCATCCTGTGCTGCAAATCTGCATCTGTCTTCAAGAACAGTGAATTTAGATGTATGCCAAAGAAGTTTCAAGATTTAAAAATTGAAGTGTATGCATGGGTGCCTGTGGGAGTTTATGTGCACCAATGTGTACAGGAGGCCAAGGAGGCCAGAAAGCACTGCATCCTCTGGAACTGGAGCTACAGGCATTGGTATACTGCCTGATTGGGGATGCTGGGAACCAAGCCTGGGTCCTCTCTAAGGGCACCAAGTGCTCCCAACTGCTGAGTCATCTCTCAGTCCAAAACTGTAAATTTCTTTATGATTCATTCTCGGTGATTGTCTATCTGTATACCTATTTTACATGATTATCTATCTAGGGCTATGTAAGCAGCCTAGTACCTGAGGAGTCCATCCACCCTGGCTCAGAGGAGCTCTCCCTGAATCTGTTCTGTGTACAATCACTTCATCCCCCACAGCTAGCCTACAGCTGAACCGGGCCCATCTGACTCTGTTCTGCTGTGTATGCTCCAGCATGAATGCAGTGCCTTGTGCGTGTTTGCCCACAAAACCACTTCCAGACTAACTGATTATTCCTCTGTACATCAGAAACTATTTCTGTTGGGTCTTTGAGACAGTCTCATTCCGTAGCCCTGGCTAGCCCCAAACACACTAAGGAGCACAGTCTGATCTTGAGCTCCTGGCAATCCCACCTCAGCTTCCCAAGTAATGGGAGCGTAGGTGTGAGCCACTGCACCTGTGCGCCTCTGGAGGAGCATCCTTCACTGTTAGAGATGAGTAAGTTTCTCTTCCCTGGTCTGTGATAATTCCCTCAGGCCCAATGGAAAGGCCTAGGTCTTGGTGGCTGGTGTGGTGCCAAAGTCAGCAGCAAGGCCTATGCCGATGTTTAAGACTTGCGGCCGCCTTAGGGCAGAGGCGGCAGCTGCTCCTATGGTCTGGGAAGGCATGCAAGGCTGCTCTTGGGGAAGCATAGCTGTGTTTCAGGGAAGATAGCGCCTGTGCTGACTCCCCTGCCCCCGCCAGTTCTGCCTCCTTTCCTCACCAGCCATGATGCCCACAGGCCCACCTTTGGGTGTGTGGTGTATGTAGGCCATGCTGCCATCCTCCAGCTGCACAGGCTGACCATCCTCAAAGGAGAAAGACTCTGTGAAGAGAGCAAGGCCAGCCATCCTCTGGAGCTTGTGGCCATAGAGGCTGCCTGAGGGAGGGCTGCCAGGCCTCCCTCCGCACAGGGCTGTGCTGGGGCGCCTCACCTTTCTGTATCGTCACCTGGTGAATGTACGCAGTGGTCCCGTCTTCCAGTTGGAACACTTGCCCTTCAAGCAGCTTTTCCCCTGGGGAGGTGAAGCAGAGACGTGGGCCAGGCGGGCAAAGGTCTACCACATGCTTGCCTGCTTTGGTAGACGCCTACTGGGGTCTCGGAGTTCTCGCCTGTGGCCCAAGCATAGGTAACATTTACCATGTTCCCTCATTCCCCATTTCCTAAGCCTCAGTCTGGAGGCACCAAGGGAAAAGTCATCCTGCCACAAGGTAATCTTCGGGTCACTCACCCAGGATCAATCTCCTTTATTGTTCCAGCCAGGCCTGTGAAGATGGGGACCTCTAATCTAATACAGAGCTGCTGAAATTGAGCTAAGGCAAACCAAGAATGTCCTGAAACCAGGGAAGATCCCAAATGCTAAGAAACTCAGATACAGACCAAACTAACAAAATACAACACATTACCTCATTTTCCTTGTAACAGTGTGCCAAAACCTGGGGCCTCCAACAAGGCAGGCTTTGGTGTGGGCAGTAACTATAATTGGCTCTGGAGACAGGACAAACCTCCAGAGTGTAAATTCCAGGCTCTTACTCACTGTGTGACCCTGGGCCACTTGTTTAGACTGTCTCAGCTTCCTGTTCATCTTCTGAACAACCCTCTCCCCCTTATACGGTTGCTGTGAGGAATGAGTGAGTTCACTGGGAACAGGCCAGGGTTGTGGTCAGCTCTCCATAAGCTTCAGTGTTCACTACAGGGAGCCAATGTGCAGTTTGAAATCCCAGCACTTGGGAAGTGGTAGCAGAAGGGCCAGGAGTTCAAGGCCAGCCTCTGCTACAGATTTGAATTTGAAGCCAGCCCAGACTACATGAGATCCTTTCTTGAAAAACAAACAAAAGAAATGGAAGTAAAGCAGTAGGGAGCTATGAGTGTGTGTGTGTGTGTGTGTGTGTGTGTGTGTGTGTGTGTTTGTGTATGTGTGTGAGAGAAAATTCGAGTGTGTGAGATGTGTGTGAGACAGGTGTGTACATGAGACGTCTGTGTGTGTGTGTTGTGAGATGTCTGTGTGTGTAACGTGTGCGTGTGTGCATGGGTGTGTGTGTGTATGCATGCGTGCGTGTCAGAGGTCAACGTTGGGTGTTGCTCCTCAATAAGCTTTCCCTTGTTTTAGAGACAGTATCTCTCATTGGTTGGCCAGGAGCTCCCAGATTAAGCAAGGCTGGCAGGCCAGAGAGTCCCCAGAGGTCCTCCTGCCTCTGCCTTCCAGCAGTGGGCTTATAAGCTCGTGCCACTGCACCCAGCTTTTTATGTGGGTGCTGAGGGCTGAACTTGGGTCCTCATGCTCATGTGCCAAACAAGCGAGCCATCCGCCTAGCCTGAGTTGACTACTATGTCATGGGCTTGTCTGGGTCTTGGCTCACTGTCATTTCAATCATGTTTCCTTAATGGACCTATGAAGCTTCAAGCCCCCATCTCCGCCCCCGCCCAAAGCATTTCTTGTTCCAGGATCTTGCTGTGCAGCCCAGGGGGGCCTGGTATTTGCTAACCAGACAAATGAAGAGCTCAAAGTGGTTGTGACCCTCCTCTTTCTGCTTTCTAAACGCTGAGACTGCAGCTGTGGGCATCATGCCAGGCTCTCTTCCTTTTCAGTGCTGGGGACTGAACCTGGAGCTTGTGCATGCTAGGCAAGGGCCTCCCTCATGGCTATAGCCTTATCCTTGATCTGGCTTTTTTTTTCAGATGAGGTCTTGATACGTGGCCCAAGCTGTCCTCAAATTGGCAATCCTCCTGGGACCACAGGCATGGGCCGCCGTATCCTGGCTGATCTGTGGTCGTTCTTATCTCTTCTTTTCCCTCAGACCAGTCTCATGTTGCCCAGGCTGGCCTCACCACCATTATGGAGCTGTGGATAACCTTGACTTCCTCCCATCCTCCTGCTTTCACCACCCAAGTTCTGGGCTCGCAGGAATGAGCCACCGTGTCTGGGTGGTGCTTAGAATTAGACTCAAATGCTCCCTGCTTAGGGCATCCTCTCAGGAGGCCAGAAAGAGGAATGGAGTGAGGACAGAAAGAAAGACATGGAAACTGACAAGTTCACGCAAGAGATATGTTTGCTTCTTTCTCTCCACGTTTCCAGCTTAGGACCTGGAGTCCTGTAAGTCAGGAGAAACGCCAGCTGGCTTCTTCTGACTCACTCACTCATCTGCTGACATTTCTCCACCGGGAAACCCCCAAACTTATCCCTAGAGGGAGCCTTCTTGGGTTCTGTTATAAATGATGGATTATGCACAGCACAGCTATGACTCACTAGTTATGTAGCTGTACACAACCCTGAATAGCAAATGCCCTCCTATTTTGGAAAGTTCTGGAAACTCTAGGAGGTGGGCCTGGTTGGAAGAAGTAGGTCCCTGGGGGTCAGGTGGTGTGCTTGTGTTTTCCTTGACCCGTTTCTGCCTCACTTCCTCCTTCCTGTCTGCCATGTGGTGAACGGGTCCCTCCCACCACCCACGGGCTCCTGTCTGCATGAGGTCAAATGACCATGGAGGGGCCACCTTCAAACCGTGAATCAAACTCAGTCTATCCTCCTTCCTGTCACTCACGTCAAGTCTTCACCACAGCAGGCAAAAGAACTCACACAGAAAACTGGTATCAGGGAAGTGGGCTGCTGGCTGTGTGGACAGTGTGGATCGTAAGGCTCGGGAACTTTCTGTGGGAGGACTTTGGAAAAGTCTGGAGAGGCAAGCTGGAAAAAGCTTAGGCTGCTGTAAGCAAAACTTAATGAGCAGTTCCTGTGGGGGTTCGGAAGCCCAGGATGCCAAGAGGAAGTGGTCAGTTGAGACCAGGCTCCCGTGGTTTCAGAGGGGCACAGGAACTCTAGTGGGAAACAGACTGGAGGGCCACTCATGACACATTCTGGCAAAGAATACTGTCCATGTCCTAAGTTTTTTGTTTTGTTTTGTTTTGTTTTGTTTTGTTTTGTTTTTTTGTTTTTTGTTTTTCGAGACAGGGTTTCTCTGTGTAGCTTTGCGCCTTTCCTAGAACTCACTTGGTAGCCCAGGCCGGCCTCGAACTCACAGAGATCCGCCTGGCTCTGCCTCCCGAGTGCTGGGATTAAAGGCGTGCGCCACCACCGCCCGGCCCGATATCCTAAGATTTTGAGTAAGGCTGAATTTAAAAGTAAAAGACTAATTATTTTGATGGAGGAATTGTTTTTAAATTACATGTATTTGTGTGTGTGCATGGGAGTGTGTAAGTGCACACACATGAGCACACACACAGTGCAGCGCAATGGAGGAGACAGGGACCAGACCCGAGAAGAACGCTGGAGAAAGACACAGAGAGTGGAGCAGGCAAAGCCCTGACTTAGGAAGGAAGGTGCAGGGGAGTGGCTTCTTGGGCCAGGGAGCTCTGGTCTCTGCCATTCTGTTCTTTGGAGACAGGGTCCTGCTCTGCAGCCCAGGCTTATCTCAGTCCCCGAGTGCAGAGATGAGAGGGTGTGCCCGGCTGACAACTGCTTGATTCCTTCAACTACTAACTCTCTGTGGCAGTCTGACGAAAGGGAAGTAACGGTCTGAGGAGAAACACAGCCCCACCTAAATTCTTCCTCTCACAGACTTCACCGAGGGACAGGACTCCTAATGGAAGGTCAGAGGGTTTGGGACTTTAGAAGAATTGTAGAGAAAACACCTTCCCAAGAGAACAATCCTACAAAGAACACAAACAACAGAGTTTGTAACAGGCCTCCCAGAAGCCTGGCCACGTGCTTAAGAGCTTACTGATGGCATCTGGGGGTGTCTTACATCATTATCAAGAAACAAAATTTTAGGCTGGATGTGGTGGTGCAGACCTTTAATCCCAGAGCTCAGTAGGCAGAGGCAGGTGGATCTCTGAGTTCGAGGTCAGCCTGGGCTACAGAGTGAGTTCCAGGACAGGCAGGACTACACAGAGAAACCCTGTCTCAAAAACAAAACAAAACAAAACAAAACCCAACAATAAACAAACAAATAAAAAAGGAAACAATTCTAAATGAAAAAATAAAAAATAAACAAGGCATCTGTAAACCTAGGCATGGAAATTTTCTTAGCCATGCGTTGAAATGGAAGGCAGCAACACAGCCATAAGGACAGCAATGCTCCAGAATCTAGAAAAGGCAGGAGGAGGCAGGGTTCCTGTCCAAGGAAGACAAGACAGCAGAGGACGCTATGGTGATATATTGTGTACCCGAATAAAATTTACCTAAAGATCAGAGGACAGAACAAGTCACTAGATTAAACACAGAGGCCAGGCAGGGGTGGTACACACCTTTAATCCTAGCACTCGGGAGTCAGAGATCTGTCTGGATCTCTGTGAGTTCAAAGCCACCCTCGACTACATGAGATTGACTCAGTCCAGGAGAGAAAACCTAGCCAGGCAGTGGTGGCACACAGCTTTAATCCCAGGACTGGGAAGCACACACACCTTTAATGGCAGGGCGGAGAAAGGTACATAAGGCGCGAGGAGACAGGAACTAAAGCCTTTCGGGCCGAAGTGTCCCTTTCAGCTACAGGAGCCTTTCGGGTGAGGACTCAGAGACACTCAGTCAGAGGATTCATGGGGTTGGTGAGGTGAGCTGTGGCCTGTTCCTTTGTCTCTCTGATCTTTCAGCATTTACCCCAATATCTAGCCCCGGGTTTTTATTATAAGACCATTTAGGAATTGGCGTTACAGGGCATGTTTGAGAATGTAGAAGAAAGGAGGAGCACCCTACCCAACCCCCCCAACCCCCCCCCAACCCACCCCCCCCACCCCCCCCCACCACCCCCCCCACCCCCCGTGCCCAACAGCACTCCCTGCCGGCTCTATGCTCTCCTTGATTTGAACTTCCTTGATAGAGGAGGGAGGGTGCCAGATGCAGCACATCTGTGAGTCTGAATTTCAAACAAACAACAGACTTCCACTGTGAGTATCCCTCATCTTAATCTAAAATCTGTAATGCCTGAAATTCTAATGAGCTTTAAATTAGCAATGTGCAGGCTAAATTTATGCAAACATTCCAAACCCAAGTCTCCAAAACTGACACATGTCTGGTCACAAACATTTGCATAAGGGATACTCATCTGTTCTTAAAGCTTCTTAAAATTTAATTTTATCTTTTTTTCCCCCCTGAAACAAGGTTTCTCTGTGTAGCTCTGCCTGTCCTGAAACTCACTCTGTAGACCAAGCTGGCCTCAAGCTTACAAAGATCCACCTGCCTCTGCCTCCCGAGTGCTGGGATTAAAGGCGTGCGCCGCCGCCGCCGCCGCCGCCGCCGCCGCCGCCGCCGCCGCCACCACCACCACCAGGGGTTTTGGTTTATTTATTTATTTATTTATTTTAATTTTTAATTTTTTTGGTTACTTTTACTTTTTTTTGTTTGTTTGTTTTGTTTTTCAAGACAGGGTTTCTCTGTGTAGCTTTGCGCCTTTCCTGGAACTCACTTTGTAGACCAGGCTGGCCTCGAACTCACAGAGATCCGCCTGGCTCTGCCTCCCGAGTGCTGGGATTAAAGGTGTGCACCACCACCGCCCAGGTACTTTTACTTTTATTTAGGTATATATTTGCATGGGGTGGGGTGCTGTGTGTATATGGGTAACTTCAGAGACCAGAAGAGGGTGTGGATCCCCTGGAGCTGGAGTTACTGGCAGGTGTGGGCTGCCCAGCATAGGTGCCGGGAACCCAGCTCAGGTCTTCTCTGACTGAGCATCCCTCCAGCTCCCCAGTCTGTTCTTAAGTACTATGGAGAATTTTTTTAGTATTTAATCCTATGATTAGAAACACATGCCCCATGAAATCTGAGGATATACTTATACTACCGAAGAACCTGTTACTTATCTGCAAATCAAATTTTTGTGAACTCGACATTTTTATTTCTGGTGCCCACTGGTGTTGGACATTAAGGCACAAACCACATGCTTGGTGTCCCCTTCTGAACCTAGGCTATCTTGTACATGGTGGAGGCTCAGGAAGACAGTCCAATGCTTACACTTTCTTGAATCAAGATGGTCAAACTGCCTTCTTCTAGGAAGCACCCACAGACTGGAACAGTTATGTCTGAAAGCAGGCGGCCTCAGCGAGCACATGCTCGTCCGTCCCACAGGTATTTATTCTAAGGAGTTCTCTTTCATCAAATACACACAAGACCCTCCCACACACGCTGTCCCGGGTGGGGGCAAGCAGGCAGGAGAGCAGGGCAGTGAGGCTGCTGGAGGTGGCTGAGGCACAGGATTCTGACGGCCCTGGCCACACTCACCTTTGACAGCTTGCTGGACGTAGGCTGTCGTCCCGTCACTAAGGGTCACCGTCTGCAGCCCCAAGCTTTCCATGACAAGCTGCCACTTGTGTCTTCAGACATGAAGTTGGCTTCTGGCCACCACTGAGGTCAGAGATTTCCTTCTGGGTCACCAATCTGAGAAAATGGACAATGTCATGTAAAAACTTTCACAGCTTCCTCCTGCCGCACTTAATGAAGCCAGCCAAGAACACAGACACATTTCAGATAACTAAGTTGGTTCCTATGCAGAGTGTACAAAATCTACACACGACGCTCTAAATGGTGAGCACAGACGCATGCCAGTCAAGCTGCTTGTGAAGTAAAGGTCCACTGATCCAAACCCTCTGAAACTCACTCCGTTAGAGGCTGTAGGCAGGCAGCCTCCCCGCTGCTTCTCTGTGCTTATTAAGCATCTTTCCTGCGCTCAGACACATCCATCCTCTGGCATTGTTGACCGTCCTCGAGGAATAAGGAAGTCCCTAACAGAATTCACACTGTCCCCACTCCACAGATGGCACCTCCATCCACACAGTGGCGGGTCATCCCTGAGGACTCTCCTCTCTCGGGCCAGCACCACTTCTGAGTGCTCAGAACCTCCTACCCATGTCCTCAGATAAAGACCCACCCGCTTCTGATTTGTTTCTAACAGGCTGTGAGAATGACATTTGAGAAAACCAACAGCACAAACCTCAATCCGTGGCTTCCCTGACTAAGGCCCAGTGGCTTCCTGAGAAGCTGGGACCCTCCTCTTCCTGGTGCTCACAGCCCTGGGCTCACCTTCTTCACCACTTACTGTAAGCGTCACCCATGTTCCACCCAGGGCTCTTCTGGCTCAGGGTGGCTGCTCCAGCCTCTCATGCTGTAGGCTGCACACAGGAGTGACTCACTGTGTCCCAGCAGCATGGAGCAGGGTCCACTGTGGACCCCCACACTGCAACCTGCCAGGAGCCCTCGGCCTCTGCTGTGGTCTAGGTAAAATTCTCTTTTTTTATGAAGAGGGATCTATTCTTATATATTGACAACTTTCAGGAGTTGGTTCCCACCTTCCATCGTGTGGGTTCCAGGTATCAAACTCAGGTCATATTGGTGGCAAGTGACTTTCCCCACACAGCCATCTTGATGGTCCTTATTAAGACTCCCCCAGACTGTCTGCTTTATCCTCACACCCTCCCAGATGACTGTTTCATATTGGTGTACCCAGAGGATGTTTATATGTCACAACACATGTCACTTGAAGCCAGAAGTGAGAAGCTGGGGCTTTGGCAACCTCAAGGGTTGAGATCAGTATCTTGGCGCAACTATAGCCCATCTGTGACACGCTGGCTGTGACGCTCCATCCCAAGCTTAGCATCTTCACTAGAACAACTCGGTCACTGGGTCCACAGACATTTACTGAATGCTCTGTTCTCCAGGGAACAGCATCAGCACCTGCCAGAAGCACACACTGCTGGGGACTACTGGGAGAGCCACACGTCCACATCTCTACATTCTGGTACCATTCTGTTCCCCAGTTTAAACACATTTTATTTTCTCTGTGTGTGCACACGCAGAGCTCAGAGGACAACTTGAGGGAGGTGGTGCTCTCCTTCACCACGCAGGTTCTGGGGACTGAACTCAGGCTGGTGGTGGCCAGTGCCTTTATATGGGGAGCCATCTCGCTGGCCCTATTTGTCTCTATTTCACAGTCTAGTCCTAAGACATCAAACAACTTGCTCAAGGTTGCACAGCTACTAAGTGTGAGGGGAGGATTTGAACCCACGCCATCTGATCTGGAATGAGAGCTCACACTATTCTGTTAAGTGCAGAGGTGCTCCTAGAGGTTTAAAATGCCGAGGTCACTAAAAAAAAAAAAAAACACAAAAAACCTCTTGTGCAACATGGGCATATACATTCTGAAGAGGTTGTCTAAGGCTGCCGCAGAGAGACCAAGGGAAACAGCCTCTGGGGACTGGCACTTGGGCCAGCTCTCTACAAGCCGCCCTACCCGTCTCAGGTCTCTGGTCCTGGCTTGTCTTCGCTATTCTACAACCTCAACTCCCACCCTCTTAGTCCGGGAGAGAGCTGTTTGTAGCCCATTTTACTATAACCACGGGGTGAGAGATGAAGGACAGACACCACGTATGGGACAGCAGTGACACTGTCCCTAGGTCACTGTCAGGGCTGAGAGAGTAAGCGCCGTCCCTTAGCACAGTGCTAGCACATGGCAGGCACTCCAGAATGGAGGCTCTGAGGTACGGGAGTAAGATGAGCTCTGAGTTCATTCCCGCCTCATGAAGGAAGCAGGCAAGTGTCTGCAGAACTGGCTTCTGGTCTTGATTTAGCTCCTTATCTGCTTCCGTACCCATTGGCCCAGATGGCCCTCTGCTCCTTCCCCCTGCCCAGGCTAACAGGATTGATGACAGACATACCCCCAACTGTGCTCAACATCCTGTCTGCACTGATTCTTTTATGAGGAGCACACACAATCCTTTGCAGATGAAGCTACTGAAGCTAGGAGATCAAGTGATCTGCCCAAGGTCACAAAGCTACCAGCCGCTGACAAAGCCGGGCTGGCCAGTCTCGTATGGGCCTCCGCATGTCCCACTGATGAAGCATCGGACACGGTCAGCACTCAAGGCACAGCTTCACCCCAGCCTTCTAGGTCTGCCACGGGAGGGGGGGCGCAGGGGAGGAAAAGCTGGGAGCACATTTCCCAATACGACCTTCTCAGACTGTAAGAAAAGCAAATCTATCTTCCTTTTCTACCCCCCTCTCTTCCTCCCCTGCTTTCCTGTACTGGGTCTTACACCTAGAGCATCACTTGTACGCGCGCGCGCGCGCGCACACACACACACACACACACACACACACACACACACACACACGCTCAGCATGTGCTCTACCACTAGCTGCCTAGCCCAAAACAAACAGCGCTGCTTTGCCTGGCCTCAAATCCCCGCTGAAGAGCTTGGCCTCCTCCCTTTCCTCCTCCTCCCGCCTCCCTCCCGGCACACACCTTTGAAGCAGCCACTGGCCCTCTCTAACTCCTGTGTCTGAGTGCCTTCCTAAAGCATGAGACCCACGAGGTCTCAGGGCTGCCAGAGTCCTCTTCTCTCCCTTCCCCTTTTCTTTCTTCCTTTTGCTTGAGACATGATCTATGTCGTCCAGGATGGTCCTGAACTTGTGATCCTTCTGCCTTCTGAATAGCAGGATTACAGGGCTGTGCAGTCTTGGCACACCAAGTCTAAGGGATGAGAGCCTTGACTGTAGCCCTCTATCTGCCTTTACCCTGTAAGCTACAGCCTCCTTTTCCCTTCTTTAAATGATGGCTTATTGTGAATCCCCTTATGCAGCGAACACTAAACTCCCAAGCGACCACAGAGGCTGCCTGGACAGTCCTGCCTGCACTGGGCATTTCAGATTCTAGATGGACGGAGAAGGTGTGCAGTTGAGCAGCTCTGCTATGATCTGAGCTGGGAAGGGGTGTGGGACAAGAGTGCTAACAACAGGCCAGGCCTAAAGCAAGCGCTCCCGACTTCCCCAAGCAGCATCTGGCGACGCCCTGTACTCCACTTCTGAAAACGAATTGAACCTGTCAGCTGTATACAGAAAATCACAGTCGACAGAGAAGGGATGCAAGACAGGAGACTAGAGAGCACCCGTGTATTCGCCCTGCAAAGACAGGAGACAACTAGAGAGCACCCGTGCATTCGAGCTGCAAAGACAGGAGACGACTAGAGAGCACCCGTGCATTCGAGCTGCTCCCCATGCACAGGTCCGCATCTGATCTGGCCCACATCCAAACTCCTCACAGATGACAAATGTTAGTCCAGGAGGGACAAAGGCTGATGGGACAAGGGGCAAACAGATCAGAAACAGATTTGGGAGAGCTGTGTTAACAAAATGATTCTGCATTTGTTACTACAGAAAAGGACCTCAGTGCACATCAAGACCCAGGCCTAATCCTGTGGCTTTCTAAGTAATAAAGAGAAAACAGGAAATCGGTAACAGAAAATTGCATCGCTCAGTTGAGATGTAAAGCTTATGCACACACCTCTGTCAGCTCACGTTTGCACGGTGACGTGGCTATTGCCACTGTGGAGATGTGAACGAGTCACAGAAAATGGAGTGACTAGGCAGAGGGGATCATTTCCAGTTGTGAAGGGCAGGGAATGCAGGCCCCGATTCTTATAGAACAGAACTCATTTCAACTACAGTGAAGTCTCAGCTACACATTTAAGCAGAGTTTTAAGACCTCAACTTCTGAGCACCAGCATGATGATCATGGTGGACCTCAGCCTCACTTTTAGTTCAGGAACGTCTAGAATCAAGGCATTTTGGAAATTATGCCAACTCTGAGTGGAAATGTTCTACCAGGGGATATGTAGCAAGACCCTGCCTAAAAAGAGAAAAAACAAAACAAAACAAAAAAATATTAGCAGAGCAATGATCAAGGCATTCAGCTGTGGTCACCATTGGCTTGACAAGGGCCATTTCCGTGAAAAATGACATATCCTATCCAAATCAGGAGGGACAGGGGCACTCCCTTAACACACCATTTTATCAAGACATCAAAGTGGAACAATGTACAAAATCTTAATAAGGAAGAGAAAGGTCGGGTGGTGGTGGTGCATGCCTTTAATCCCAGCACTTGGGAGGCAGAGGCAGGCGGATTTCTTGTGAGTTTGAGGCCAGCCTGGTCTACAGAGCGAGATCCAGGATAGCCAGGGCTACACAGAGAAACCCTGTCTCGAAAAACCAACATCAACAACAACAAAAGAGAAAGTACTTCTGACCTTCAGAAGGAAAAAAAGACAATGGATAACAGCTCGTTAGGAAAACGAATAGTTGGGGAATATTTTAATAAAAGATCTATGAAATATATTAAAAACACAGACACAAGCTGGGTGTGGTAGCTTATGCTGTTAACTTACAAGGCTCATACAGGAGAATCCCCAGGAGTTCAGAGCCTGGTCTACAGAGTGAGCCCTGTCTCAACAAAACAATAAAGAAGGCAAAAGAGTTAAGGAGACATATCAACAGAGGAGCCATGAAACTGAAAACCAGCTAGCACCGAGGAGAGACTATTAGAAGGGTGAACCCCAGAACACTGACGGCATCACATGCAGGCCGAGGATGTGGACGGACATCAACTCTCATCCTCTGCTGCTGGATGTCAGAGGGAACAGTCACTTTGGAAGACAGTTTGGCAGCCTCCAGTGATCACGCTCCTTGTTAGTTATCCAAGTGAACCAAGAACACATCCATAGGTGTGTTCATTCAAAGCTGCTTAACTCATGGAAACCAAGATGTCCTCAACAGGCAAACTGTGGGACACCCCTACAATGGAATACTTTAAGTCTTAAAAAACATGTGTGTCAATGTGTGCACATGTCTGAGTGCGTGTGGAGGTCAGGGGCTAGAGGCTGACATCAGGTGACTTCCTCAATCACTCTGTACCTTACTTTCTGAGACAGGCTCTCAGGAACCAGAAACTCACTGACTGGCTAGAGCTCTTCAGATCTTTCTGTCTCCACCTGCCCAGTGCTGGAGCTAAAGATGTGCATGACTGCATCCAGCTTTCTGTGTGGGTACTGGAGGTCTTCATGCCTGTTAGTAGTGAAGCTAACTGGTGGCCCATCTGCAGTGCTCCAGGAGGGCAGACTCACAGCCCCCCAAATCATACCCTCAAGTAGCATTAGCATTTCACACATGACAGGTGCTCCCCGGTTATTATTTTATGAACCAAGGAAGGAGGAAATTTATTGTCAACGCACTGCCCAGGCAGGGCTGTGCGGCCTCCAACATGCTCCCACAACACAGACATGCTGTCCTGTTTAGTCTGAGCCTGAAATTCATCAGTCTCCACAGTGGGAGCTGAGATGACAGGTCCTTTCTAGCCTAAGGTGGTTCTTTAAAGAAGGGAAGCCAGGAAGGCGGGGTCACCCAGCCACGTGGCAGCAGGCCTGGGCAGACTCCTGGAAGCCAGGAAGGTAGGGTCACCCAGCCACATGGCGGCAGGGCCTAGGCAGACTCCTATACCTCTAGGTTTTCCTTCTAAGTGCATCTGCTGCCTAGTGCTGGGAAAGTAGATAGTTACTAGGGTCCCACAGATTGAGCTTATCAACAGCTCTACTAGGCTGTTTAAAAATCTCTTGCAGCTAAAGTGGGCAGCCAGGGCTACATAGAGAAACCCTGTTTCAGGGGGAAAAAAAAGGTGAATTCCAGCCAGGTGTGGTGGTGCACTCAGCACACAGGAGGCAGAAGCTGGTGGATCTTCTCTGAGTTCGAGGCCAGCCTGGTCTACAAAGTGAGTTCCAGGACAGCCAGGGCTACACAGAGAAGCCCTGTCTGGTGGGGGTGGGGGGCGGGGAGTGAATTCCTAATCTCCCCTTCTCAATCTGATGTTCCAAACTCTTTCCCCCAGCATGTGGGAATTCCATCCTTCACTTGCCCAGGCTACAAATGGGGGCTGTCCTCAACATCTTTACTGGCCACATTCAATCCACCGCTCTTTTGGTACCTCTTTGAAAGTTAAGTCCATAATTCAACACTTTCTCTCTAACTTCTTTACTTTGGATCCAAGCCATCAACTTTTCTTTTCTGGACCACTGCAGGAGCACCCCCATCCGTTCCCGCTGCAGGAGCACCCCCATCGGTTCCCACTGCAGGAGCACCCCCATCCGTTCCCGCTGCAGGAGCACCCCCATCCGTTCCCGCTGCAGGAGCACCCCCATCCGTTCCCGCTGCAGGAGCACCCCCATCGGTTCCCACTGCAGGAGCACCCCCATCAGTGCCTGTCCTTCCACTCTGCCCCCATACAGCTTATTCTCAACATAGCAGCTAGAGTAAGCTTTCAGAACATAAGCCAAATCATGTCACTTATCTGCCTAGTGGCTGGTGGCCTGTGAGACCCAAGATCTGCTCTCAATCCACTCCCTACCTCAACAGCTCCTGCTCTTTTTCTCGTCAGAATGCAGCCATTTTGGTAGCACAGCAATCCTGGCTGGCTCCTCGTGTTTTTGGAATATACAAGGCTTATTTCTGCCTCAGGGCCTTTGTGCTTGCTTGTCTACTGTTACAAATAAATTTCTCTCAGATACATGCCAGGCCCATTTCTAATTTCTTTCAGGTCTTTGCTCAAATGCCACCTTTTCAGCAACAAGTTCCTCGCCGCTCTGTCTAAAACAAGAACCGTGGCCACTCACTCTTCTCTACTTAATGCTTCCAATTGTTCTGTTTGCTTTATCATCTGTCTCTCTTGTCTGCTCCCCAATGGGCAAACTCAGTTCTCTATCCGCAGCATCTAAAAAAGTGCTTTGCACACAGCAGACAAATTAACTTACAGAATGGATGGGATGGACAGACGGACAGATGGATGGATGACCAGTGAATGCATGAACACCCATCCCTTAGGATCTCCAAGTAGGTCAGAAGGGAAAGATCCTTGTTGAGCCTGGGGCTCTCTCACCCTGGAGGAGGGTACCCTCTCCTGCCTCACCTGTTCCCAGATCCAGTCTGGAGGAGGGTACCCTCTCCTGCCTCACCTGTTCCCAGATCCAGTCTGGAGGAGGGTACCCTCTCCTGCCTCACCTGTTCCCAGATCCAGTCTGGAGGAGGGTACCCTCTCCTGCCTCACCTGTTCCCAGATCCAGTCTGGAGGAGGGTACCCTCTCCTGCCTCACCTGTTCCCAGATCCAGTCTGGAGGAGGGTACCCTCTCCTGCCTCACCTGTTCCCAGATCCAGTCTGGAGGAGGGTACCCTCTCCTGCCTCACCTGTTCCCAGATCCAGTCTGGCTATTTACCACCAGCAGCCTCGGTGAGCCGGGCGCCACGCTGCACCAGGGCAACAGGCTCTTGTTGCTAGGATAGTGCAGGTCCCAGGCCACCAGCACAGACTTCTGCAGAGTGCTAATTTTTACATGTGGCCTTCTGACAGCTCACAAACAGAAGAGGTCAGACACAGGTTAGAGCTAAATATTCTGCTTAGTCTAGGTAAGGCCCGATTCTGTAATAGAGGCTCATTTGATTGGAGGTGTTTTCTGAGGAACAGTGCTAAATTTGTACATTTTCATCTAACTCCTCCTCCTCCACCACCACCTCTTGACGTAGATTTCCAACACACAGAAAAGTGGAATATTAAAACTTTCACAGGCCCAACAATGTCCAACAACCAGCCAGTGAGAGGTTTCCTGTCCTCTACTCCAGCCTAAGCAGTTCATGTAGCCATTTTCTTGAAAACAAGTCTATACAAGGCAGCTCCTGACGTTACCGCTGGATTCTACCACCCCTTTAGAACTGTTTTTATTTGTTTCATGTGGGTGCACTCGCACCACAAGCATGCCATGGCATTAGTGTGGAGGTTAGAGCACAACTTGGAGGAGTCAGTCCCCTCCTACTATATGGGTCCTGGGGATCAAGCTCAGGACATCAGGCTCTTTACCTGCTGAGCCATCCTACCTGGGGTCTAGCGTCTTCTCAGCCAATTTGTTGTGGGCTTACATACCCAGAAGTCAACAAACCAAAAAGCCCAGTACTGTTAACAATTCCCTCACCAGAACAATGACTAAACAAAGAGGCATCTAAGTTCCAAACTGTCTGACCTGAAGCATGCTTAGAGGGCTCTGGGGAAGGAGGATGCAGCTACAGAATGAGTTTCACTTGCTTGCAGGTGACAGACCTTCAGAGCTCACTCAGTGCAGTAAGCAAAGATTGACTTCCTGCCTTCTCAGACAAGGGAAGATCAAGACGCCAGAAAATAAAAGGATCCAGCCCCTGTTCTCAAGGAAGTCACAAGGCGGCTGGTGGAGGAGAAAAGACACACATAAGGCAGATTATGTCCTGTACCCTAGAAAGAGAAAAGCAACGTAGGGTGTAAGCGCCTTCTGAAATCCACCCACAGAGTTCTGCAGCCTCACCTGCTGTTCACGGCTACTCAACCAACACTGGGAATCAGGTGACCCACAGAATAGACTTTGGGGCATGGTTCTTTAATGTCATATTTGCTACTCACCATCCGGCTTCCAGGGGAGGGGAGCCAGGGCTTGGAAAACAATAGGACTAATTCAGTGCCGGGGGAGCCGACAACGGTCTATCCTCTGAGGATCTCCAGCAAAGCAACTGCATAAAGAGGCTGGGAACAAGAGTGTGCTCAGGACACACAGCCAATCAATGCTGCAGGACTTCCAAGGGAAGTCCTCAAGACAGGGACTCTCGGGGCTTAGTATCTGAATCCACCAGATGTTCCCCGAGAAGAGTGCAGTTCTCAGGACAAACCAGACACATAGGATGTCTGCCCTACAGGACTGAGAGCGGCAGCCCCAGAATTCAGAGCCAGGGAGAGTGCCAGTGCCAGAGCAGAGCTGTGTGGGAGGGAGAGTTACAATGTAATCAACTTGTTACCAAGATCTGTGAGGTGACAAAGCTCACTGACAGAAACGAGAGAGAAGGAGAGAGAAGGAGGAGGCTGACGCTGTATGAAAGGCATCTGATGAATATGAGGGGACGAGATTCAGCATCTGAGCAGGGGTGGGGGCAGAAAGGTGGGATCTTGGAATGGGCAAGTGCATAGGTATATGAGTGGGACTGCTGGGCAGAAGTGACTCATTTCACAGAAGCTGGGCATATTATAAGGTCACTGGAAGAACTCATTAGAGGTTTCTGGGAACAGGATGTGGCTGAGGATGGCAGGAGTCGAGGAGCTAGGATGCACACTCAAACAGGTTTCCAATAGCATTGGGACACAGATGTCTCAGGCATATGCACCAGGAATGGACTGGGGTAATGTCAGTGGTACCACTGAGAGCTGGGAGCTCCAAGGTCCCCAACTTGAGCCAAGGACAGACACAGGGGCTGAGAATATAGCTCAGTGGTACAGTGCTTGCTTAGCATGACAGGTGTTAAGGTTAACTGGGTTCAGGACATGCTACCCCAAAGCACAGTGATTTGAGGACACGAGAACCAAGGTCTCTCTTATCTTCTCCTCTGAAGCAAGTCATAAGACCATCACCGGCTAGATGCCCTCCCTGTACCCAGCGGAAAAAGGCATCCTTCTTTTTAAAGATGCAGGCCACAGGTAAGAGCCTGGACATCTTGTTATGTTACCCTACCCCATTTATTGCACTTTCTTGGCCTTACATTTTTCTTGAACTATCCATCTTCACCAAGTCTAGAATGAAAATATGTGGGTTTAACCTGCAGGTCTCCACCTCCTTAACTGACAGCTTTCCATCGCATAGGTTACACTAAATAAACTTATATATATGTTTTTCACTTGTTACTCTGTCTTTTATTACAAGAGCCTCAAACAGGAATTTAAAAAAGGTATATATGTCCCTCCCACTGAAGGGGCAAGGTCTAAGGGGAAAAGAGGTCGAAAGTCATGAACAGGGTGAGAAAAGTCACTAAGCCGTGGGGCAAAGGGAGTAGAAACCCTTGTGGGTCATGAAAGGTGCTGATGTTGAGTTTAAGAATTACTAGAGAGCGAGGAACAAGGGTCTGAGGAGAATTTGGGAAACCAGGAAGTCAGGATATGAGAGGCATTGGAGTTAGCAGGTTTTCTGAGATGGCTCAAATGTATGAATTCCAGATTCCTTTACTTAAAGCAACTCCCAGGGAAAGTCGGGGAGGGAGTGGTGATGACAACTAATACCTAGAGCTTGTGAGAGGTAGTTATTTTATATAAATAAAGCTTGATATAACAGTAGTTGCTGGGGGGAGAGGCAATCATTATTAAGGAGCTATGAAAGTGAAAGTGAGAGGTGAGGAGCCCTCATCAGATTGGGACAGGGATTCCAAGAGGTGAGGAGCCCTCATCAGATTGGGACAGGGATTCCAAGAGGTGAGGAGCCCTCATCGGATTGGGACAGGGATTCCGGGATGTGAGGAGCCCTCATCGGATTGGGACAGGGATTCCAGGATGTGAGGAGCCCTCATCAGATTGGGATAGGGATTCCAAGATGGCAGCAGTAGTGATGGTATGGGCCATGTGCTCATTGTCCCAGGACAGTTAAGACCTTCACTAAAAACAACTGCTATCCCTTAAAGGTTTTCTGTGGGCCAGCAATGTTGCTGAACGTTCTGCATGTGTTACTGGGGGCATTTTACCATCCTCCCTTGGCAGAATAGTGACAAAGGGGTCAGAAAGGCTTTAAAGGGTATGCCAAAAGTTCCACAGCTGAATGGCCAAGTTTATGATGTCAACATCCCAAAGGGAGGCTCTCTGCTACACTGCTTTCACAAACTGATAGAGCCTGAGCAAGAGGGATGGATGAGTGGAGACAACTAAGTGTAGGGTCATGGAAATGAAGGAAAATGATTCAATGAAGCAAGTGGACCCTGGGGCACTTCTAGGGCAGAGTACTAAAAAAGTTCTCTATTTTTGTCTTGACTAAGAATTGCGGAACTTTAATTGGAAGAAACATTTGGGATCATCAAACTCAATCATATCACAATATTGATCAGAAGCTGAAGTCCAGCATAAGGACAGGACCTTTCCCAGGTTCCCAAAGCCCAACACGATAGAATGTGAACTTGAACCTGGGACCGTACACTCAATCCAGAATTCTCTGATGCCTCCATTGATACTTCATTTCCATATACTCTTCAGTACCACAACGGTGGCGGTGGTGGGGGGCTTACATTATGTGCTGATTGACACTGGAGGCTGGGTGGTCAAAGAGGGGTGTCAGTGGGGTGAAGATGATCATGGTGTTACGGGGCGAAGGTCACGAGAGTTAACGTGGATGAGCAGGTGGGAAACTTACGGGGGGGGGGGTCTGATTTGCAGTAGCCAGGAGAGGTTTGAAGGGTGTCCGCAGAGGGTAGTTTAGGGGTCACTAGGGACGGTGGGGGGTCTTGGAGCTGTGTGATCACCGTATCAGGACTGAGGCTGGTGGGTCCAGAAGCAGGGCTGGGGTTAGCAGTCAATGAATCAGGGGTCACCTGGTAAGGTCTGCGGTGAGCGGATGAGGTGTGTGTATGGGGGTCAAAGAGGTGGAGGCGGGCGCGGTCACGGGGTGGGAGTCCTGGGGGAGGAGTCCAGGGCGGAATGGAGGGGCAGGGACCCTGGGTGGGGGTGGGGCCAGGCCACGGTCCAGGGAGGCCCAGCCGCCCGGCCAGGGCCCGAGGAGGGTGGGCACGACGGGCTCCGGACCTTCCCGGGGCCCCGCGTCCGCCCGGCCTCCCGCCTCGGGGCACGGTGGACCCACTCTTCCCGCGGCCACCAACCTGACAGCCCCAGAGGGCGACTCCGCCGACAGACCGCCATGCACCGGGCCCTGCCACCAGCGCCGGCCCCGCAACCCGCCTGCGCCATAGCCCGCCCGCCCGCGCGCGGCTTGCCTCGCGCGATATCCAGGTTCCAGGGCGGCCGCACTTCCCTCTGGCTCCCGGCGCGGCCTCCGCCGGGCCCCGGAACCCGGATGACCAGCGCGGGGCCACGCTCCAGCCCGCCCCCCTCCGCCGCGGCGGCCGGCCTGCTTTATCCCGGTTCCCGGGCCCCGGAGCCCCGGCCGCCAGGTCTCCTCCGGCGAGCCTCGGAGCTCCGCCCCTGCTTCCCTCACGGCTGGCCGCCGGGTGACGCGGCCTCGCCAGCCGGGGCGCCCGGGGAGGGCGTGATGACGTCACGACGCCGGCCGGGTGGAGGCCGCGGTCGCCATAGCAATGGGTAGGGACCCGCGGCGGGGCTGCGGCGGCGGCGGCGGCGGCGGGAGGCTGCGCGGCGGGGGTCGGACCCGAGGAAGCCTTTGCAGGTATCTCTAGGTAGTCACCGCCGAGGGCGATGCCGAGGAGCCTCGAGGGGACGGGGCGCGGAGGGACGGTCCTCCCCGCGCCGCGGAGGACGGCGCCCCGAGGGATGGCACCCTGGAGGGGCAGTCCTCTCTGCACTTTGTGGGAGGATGCCCTGGAGGAGAGCGTTCTGAGGGACAGCGCCCTGACAGTGCTCCCTGCGGTACTGCCCTTGTCCCGTGTTCTGGGGGACCGTGCCTTGGGGAACCATGCGTGTTGGTGAGGGATGGTGTGCCTTTAGGGACGCCCCTCCTCTCTCCAGAGGAAGAAGGGCCCTGACGTTCCTCCTCCCCCGAGGGAAGCTGCCCTGACAGCCCCTGTTGAGGAATGGTGCTCCCTCCAGACTGCCTTCCTTGAGAGATGACATTGTGGTGGATGGACACGGAGGTAGAGCACCCTGCCAGTCTCCTCAGGTCCCTGGGCGCTCACTCATTCCTCCACCAGCTTCTAAACTAACCGCTCCTCTTGGTAGGCTTGCAATGTGAAGAGCAAAACCAAGGGCCTGCCCCCCTTTTCTTTCTTTTTTGGTTTTTTCGAGCCCAAGGTTCTGGTGGGTCAACCCAAGGTATTAATTGCTCGGGCCATTTTTTTCCCTTGTTCCTCAAGTCATCCTCTGAAGTGACTCTATGGACTAAGGTGAGGCTGTTATCTATAAAGAATTGGGAATTGCTTGCCAAGGCCTACAGGCAGAGTGATGATGGCAGCAGCTGACTGATCTGTATTTCACAATTTTGGTGGCCAAGACCATCTTCCATAAAAAGAACACAGTCGGGCGACCGGAAGTGCTAGGAATGGGGCATCTTAATTATGGATGTCTGAGAACTTGTATCCTGGCCAGGTTCTACAGACTATACTGTGGTTAAGAGGGATAATAATCTCTGTGAGTTCGAGGCCAGCCTGGTCTACAGAGTGAGTTTCCAGGACAGCCAAAGCTGCACTGAGAAACCCTGTCTCGAAAAATTTTAAAAAAAGGGACGATGCTTTAAAGATTTATTTTTGTTTTTTTATTGGTTTATGTGTCTGTGAAGGCCAAAAGCGGGCATCAGATCCCCTAGAGCTGAAATTACAGGCAGTAAAGAACCACCTGATGTGGATGCTGGGAACTGAACTCAGGTCCTGTGGGAGAGCAGCAAGTGCTCTTAACTGAAGCATCACTCGAGCCCCAGGAAAACACAATACTTTAAATATCCACCCAACCCCATCTTTTTTTTGAGACTGGGTTCTACTATGTAGCCCTGGCTGGCCTGAAACTCACTGTGTAGATCAGGCTGGTCCTCTTGCCTCTGCTTCCTGAATACTGAGATTAAAGACAAACATGTTCTACCACACTCAGCAAGGGACGTTCCTGATACTGCTTTTAAAGGTAGACGAAGTCATTAGGAATAAGATGAGTTGGGGGAGCCAGGTGGTGGCGCACGCCTTTAATCCCAGCACTCGGGAGGCAGAGCCAGGCGGATCTCTGTAAAATCCAGGATAGGTGGAGAAACCCTGTCTCAAAAAGCCAAAGGGGGAAAAAAAAAAGAAAGAAAGAAGAAAAGATGAATTGGGGGAGGAAGGAGCTAGCCCTGTCTGGGAGTCATAATACTTGGACTAAATTTACGATTCCTCCCCAGCTATAGGACAAGTTGTCGAGGTGGAAAAGATGCGTGCCAGACTGAGGAGTTCCACTTAGTATTTTAATAATATAAAAAAAGACAATACAAAATCCAAACATTCCGTTTTACAGGTTCAGATACATATTTTCCCCAAGTGCAAAATACTCTATGAAGCACACTGCCTGCTGTTTATTGTTGATTGTGAGATGCTCACTGTATCGGTATAGTGGAAGGCAGGTATAAACACAGTATTTTGAGATTTTCTTCTGCACTAAAAAAAAAAAAGCCTTCCACGTGATAATTATCCTCTGAAACTTCAGCTTACACAGAACAAAATGTTTAGCGTGTCCAAACTACTACCATTTGTTTTGTGCTGGTGAGCTGCCAGCAGCACCAGGGCTTCTGTTCCCTCTTAATTCTTCAAGGATTTCCTGGTCCAAATAATGGCTCTTCTACCTTTGAGACAGGTCCAGTGTGAAGGTTTCCTTGGTGGTGTTTACTTCCACTTTTCCTGGACTTGGGAAAGAAGCCAGGCAGCTTAACATTTTCTGCTGGGGGCAGTTACACTTTGCCTCCCTTCCCCTGCTTTGAGACGGTCATTTTGAAGCAGAGCAGCAAATGTAAATCCTTGAGTGCTCCCTAAGCTTTTCTGGCATATTGAGCTATGACTTCCTAGTCCATTCAAGAGTCACCTCAAACATGCATGTGGAGAACACTTCGCAGACTCACAAAGAATCCTAAGAGCCAAAGCCCAGCCTGTCCACCTGAACTTGAAGCAACACATCCGAGTCTTCTCAGCCTCCACATTCGGGGACACAGGAGCACTGACACTCAGTGGCTATCCTCTGAGGATTCTTACAGGCTTAGGGTGAGCATCCCAAGTCCAGGCTCTGGTTGGTTTTCTCCTAATTCTGAGAGTGACCTCAGGTTTAGGGGTTGGCTGGCCTGACAATACAAACAGAGGCAGAGGGCTACAGAAGCATCACTGTGCTGCTGAGGACCCTAGTACCTTCTTGAGATGTGTCCCTTGGTTCTAGGAGCCTCATGGAAATGACTTCCCACGCTGGAACTCCAGTAAGGGCAGGGATGTGCTAAGATGAATGAGGTGCCATGGTCCTGTGGCCTCTTCGGGGTCAGCTGATGAAGGGTTCCTGTTCACACCATCTTCAAATTTCTCCCACTTCCTCCTAGAAAGTCCCTGAGTTGTTATCCTCTTCCATCCACTGAGCCCTCATAGTCAGGTGCCCCAGGGCCAGTTTCCTCCAAGTTCAGCAGCGACTTGCTCTCCTCTAGCCATCTTGATATTGGCTAAGCCTGGTGGCCTGTTCTCTCTGTACCATGAAGTCATGTGCAGTCCCAGCAGCCAAACAATGCATGACTAGAGGAAGTGTTCGTGTGTGGGGGACAGGAAAGGGAGCAAGGAGGAACTGTGCCCTAATGGCAGACACTGGGAGGCACTCACTATGTGGCTTTCCAGGAGCTGGGCAAAATGGCAGGGAGAGAGGACTCACAAAGTTAGCCTTGCTTCTGGTAGAATGGTCAAAGTTGATTGAGGCTGTTCTGTGGCACTTCTGGAGAAGTAGAGACATTCCCACAATGCCCCTTCACCCTGGTAGGAAGCCATGTAACAGCTTCACAACAGCTCTCTGACCCAGACAGACAGACAGCAGACCCCCACCCACTGCACCCCACCCCATGGTGTTGTCTAACAGATAGCCAGGAAAGCAGCTTTGATTGCGTTGACTGTTTGGCTGGTATGTGTGTGGATCAGACCATTCAGTGTTGACTCTCTTGGCGGTCACCTAGAGCTGGACCTGAGGAGTCAGTTGGTGGCTAGTGACTGTCCAGGACCACAGCCTTGAGGGAACTAGAAGGAGCAAATCGGAGACTTTCCAGGCAGCAGTTGGGTTAAGGGTAGAGCACATGCAGGGCCTGGACTTAACTCTCAGGATGCAGGCGGCCAGTGTCAGGCACATGCCTGCTTCTTGTCCCGTCACCAGCTGCATGCATGGATGACCGTCCTATCTGAGGCTGCCCTGGCCTTCTCTGGCCTTGGGAGCCTGAGCTGGCCATCCTTAGAGTTTGTCCTGATCCTCTTCCCTGGCATGCCAGGGAAACAGAAGGCAATGACAGGGTAGATGTCCCCTGCTCGCAGTGGATTACCGGCCAGTCCATCTGCATCAGAACCATGAATCCATAGGCACAGAGATGGCAAAGGGCACCTTAGTCAACAGCCCTCCTTCCTGCTTCATCAAGTTACCAGAATCTCCCTCGTACACTTTCGGCACCTCTGAGGGATTGCCCTGTCTCCTCACAGCGGAGGACCCTGAAGTTCTAGGTGGCCTCAGGTAGGACAGAGACCCATGAGATGCTCCAGTGCTCAAGGCTTATGAGAGTCAAACTGATATCCCACCACTCCCAATGTGTTCTTCTCTCCTGGGCAGCTATAAATAGGGTTCTGCTGAGAGGAAAAAGAAAAACCAAACCCCCTCCCTCTAGACGACACAGAAAGACTAGAAATGATTGCACTTCTCAGATGTGGACAGGATAGGCAGGCGGCCTGCCAAGGGCACACACATTCTTGCTGCCCACAGCCCAAGGCCAGAGGTAGGCAGCTCCAGGCTGGCTGCAGAGTGGGGTCCTCTTTGGTGGAGCCCACAAGCCACCTAGGGCTGCAAGGGAAAAACTGGAGCAAGGTCTAGGCTGGTGATGGTCAATGGCAGGTTTCTTTAAGGAATGCACTTAGCAAGGGGAGAAAGTCTCCCCCACGGAGCACTTGGGTGGGGTGAGGGCATGGCTGGGCCAGGGAGGACTGGCAGGGAAAAGGTTGGTGTCCGAGGCTGGCTCCACTCGCTCTGCAGGCCGGTCCTTTAGGGCATAGTTTTCTTTTCTTTCTGTTTTGGGCAATGGTTAAAAAAAAAAAAAAAAAACGGCTTTCTGTCCCACAGAGCTTTCTGGGAGCATCGTCACTGGGAGCCCCAGTGGGGCTCTGGCACACAGGATAATGCCTGTTGCTCTCCCTCCGCAGCCAGGGTCCCCCCCAGTGGTATGGAGCACTTGTAAACCCTATGGAGCCAGCCCCAGGCAGGCAGGCAGGTGAGACAAGCTGTACAGGTAAGAACGCCAACTGTGTGGGCACCCCAGGGCTCAAACTGTGTGCCCGGCAGCCCGTGCTGGCATAAAGCTGCTCCGTCAAAGGCTTCTTCGGCAGGACTCTGGGCTGTAAAAGAGTCACTCTGGGCAGCACAGTGGGGATATTCCGGCCCCTGGCTAGCAGGGCACAACCCTAGAATGGCAGAGGCCTTTCTTCCCCACCCCCACTTCCTAGCAGACCCGGTCCTACTCTGGGCCTCCAGCACCCTTCCAAAGACGGATGGGGGCCGGGGATGTGAGCTGGTGAGATGGGCAGAGGAGAGGGTTCTATTTCTTCCCCTCGGGGGGAACAGGGACAGCGCTGAATGGCTTTTCCAGGGAACATGTGAGAAAGAAGTAGAGAGAGAAGAGAGAAGACAAGGTAAGCAGGAAGACAGGAGGGGAGAGTGCCTGGTGTAGTGATGGTCCTCCTCCAAAAGGAGAGGACAGGCTCTTGTCTGAGGTTGGGTGCCAGCTCTGAGGGCCAGGGAGTCGGCGCTCTGGAATCTGCGTCTCTGGGCCCGTGGGCACTATTTGTAAGGCCTCAAGAAGCTGGAGACTTTGGAGCGGAGCAGCTTGATGAAGGATTTTGGTAGCATCTCCTTGTGTTTCTCTGTGTACTTGAAGTAGTTTTGAGGGTGGGCCAGGACCTCAAAGAAGGCCTTGATAAGCTTCTTGTCCTGCAGAAGATGGCAGGTGGCATTACTCAGCAGCCCCTCTTTATGTCTAACAGCATCTCACACTGAGCATGCCCAGAGGTGACCCCTGGACTCTTCCTACCACCAGAATTCCACAGCTCAGTTAATGGCAGCTCTAGCCCTCTGCTACTCGGGCCCTGATCTGCGGAGCCATCGTGAGCCACTTTCTTCTCACAGCTACAGCAACTGTTGACTCCTGCAGAGCACACCCAGGGGCTGACCAGTCTGTGCCATCTCAGTGGCTGCCACTCTGAGCCAAGCTACCATAGTTTCTCCCTTAGACCATTTCAATAGCTGGTCTATTTCTTTGTTCTGTTTCATATGCTCCTGAGGTTGAACCTACACAAGTATTCTTTTCTTTTTCCTTCTAGATTTACTTATGTGCCTTTCACCTGTGTATGTGCCCTACATGTATTCCTGGTGCTAGAGGAGGTCAGAAGAGGTTGTTGGAGTCCCTGGAACTGGAGTTACGGATGGTAATGAGCTACTGTGTGGGTGCAGGGAACTGAACCCAGGTCCTCTGCAGGAAGTAACAAATGTTCTTAACTGCTGAGCCAGTTCTCCAGCCCCTAGACACGTATTCTATTATTGAGCTATGGCCCCAGCTCTCTCATTACTTTTTGAGACAGGGTCTCACTAAGTTGCTCAATCTGGCCTTAAACTCACTTTGTAGCCCCAAATGACCTAGAACATGCCATCCTCCTGCCTCCGTCTTTTGAATAGCTGGGATTAGAGGTGTGAGCCACTAGGCCTGGGCTTCATCTCCATCCTTGGCCCACCGTAGACCAGTCTCTTCACAGCAGCTACAGTAGGGTGTTTAATTAGTTTACATCATGTTTGAAACACATTTTTGGTTTCTGTTCTCTGGACTTTCTTTCCTGACATGAGGCCCTGCTATCTTGTGTAGGGTAATCTTAAACTCCTGGGTTCAAATGGTCCTTGTACCTGAGCTGCTCCAGTAGCCGGATCTACAGGCAGGTACATCCTGTCTGGTGAAAGTTTACTCTTTTTATAATGATGACAGTAACTGTGGTGCCGGGAGCTGAGCCTCGGGCCTGACAAGCATTTCTCCACCACTGGTTACACTCCCTGCCCTCTGCTTTCTTTCCTCACTCACAATACAAGTCAGGTCCTCTGTGCGGCATGCTAGCTGCGTGTCCTCTGTGCGGCACGCTAGCTGCGTGTCCTCTGTGGTGTTCTGCTTCTCCTCTACTCTTTCTCCCCCGTGGAACCAGGGCTCTTGTAGTCCTCAAATACACCCCACTACCGCCGTTCTCACTAGCGTGGAATACTCCTTTCAAGCCCTTTCCTCCTGGCGTCTCCTGCCCCCTCACGAGATGCCAGGGACTATGCCTTAGACCCGCCAGGAAAAGGCACTGGCAACCTCAGCTCAATTCCCAAGACCCACATGGGGGGAGGAGAGAAGCACTCCTCCAAATTGTCCTGACCCACACATGCACATATTCCCCACCCCACTACACATGCCCACACAAACCCAACAGAACTAACAACGCATCTCCTGCTGTCTAGGCTGTACCCACAGATTTCTGAAATAGGTGGGGCTTCCAGCCTCTCAACTCCACTTTAATCAAGACAGTTGTACTACACTGTCCTTTGGTTTTGAGACAGAGACTCACTGTGTGGCTAGGGCTGGTCTGAAGCTCACTGTAGACCAGGCTGACCCAGAGCTCACAGAGATCTGCCCGCCTCTGCCTCTGCCTCCCAAGTGCCGGGATTAACAGTGCGTACCACCGGACCTAGTGCAGCTGCACTGTTTGTAAAAGATGGCTGCACTGCACATCTGATTGGCTGTTGGAGATGGAGTCCTTTGTGTTGCCCGGGCTAGTCTCTTAACTCTTGGGCTCAAGTGATCCTCCCACCGCAGCTCCTCAATAGTCCAAACCTTATGTGCACACCATCACCCCCAGCTACATTTGATTTGAAATAATGCTCAGGGCTAGAGAGATGGCTCCGAGCTTAAGAGCATATACAGCTCTTGCAGAGGACCTGAGTGCAGTTCCCAGCACCCACACTGGGTGGCTCACAACCGCCTGTAACTCCGTCTCCAGGGGATCTGATGCCTCTGGCCTCCCTGCACTCACAGGCTCATATCCACACAAATACCCATAATTAAAAGTGAAGTAAAAAAAATTTTTGGAAGGCATTGTGTGTATCCCTGATGGTCTAGAACTCCATGTACAGACCAGACTGGCCTTAAACTCACCAAGACCCACCTGCCTATGCCTCCCGAGTGCTGGTATTAAAGGTGAGCACCACTGCAGACGGCCAGACTCCATAGACCCAGGGCGTTGTTCATTCCTCAATGTCAGAAATGTCTCTTTTCCTCTAGATCTATAATCCCAGCACTTAGGAGGCAGAGGCAGGAGGAGCTGGAGTTCAGCCTGAACCACATAAGACCTGGTCTAAAACCCCAAAGAAAACATTGCTCTACGTTTTATGTCCCCTGCATTTCTTGATGGGAAAAGTAGAGGACACTTCTCCTCACCTTCTCTTCCCCCCGAAGGTGTGGCACAGTGTGGTAACGCTACAGTTCTAGGAGCTAGACTCAGAGCCCAGGCCGGCCACAAGAGAGCTCTTTTCTGTGCCTCAGCTCTCTCATCTGGGGAGTGGCAATGAGCCAGGAAACAGGATGTCCTGCTGGCGCTCAGCATTTTACCTGCACATTGGTGTGTGCCCGTTCACGTTAGCTGCCATAGTGAATATTCACTTGCCTTTAGGATCTCCTGGTGGTTTTCGGAGGCATAAAGCCGGCCGTCCCGTACTATGTCTTCCACCAGCTGCTCATAGTCCTCTGTAAAGTCAACCAGGGTTGGGGGCTGAGGGTGGGAACTCTCTGCTCCCCTGGTTCCCTCACAAGACCAACCCTCCTCTCCACCCCTCCTGTCCTTGCTCACCATCATAGGTCACGTAGGGAATCTGGAAGCCTCGAGCACTGTTGGCTTCACTAGTCTTGAAGTTGATCCAGAGTTTCCTGGAGCGGGCCGTGAAGGCAATGGGACGCTCGTAGGTCTGGCAGGTCTCATAAGTGGTGATGGAGGATGGCGAGGCTGACAAGGCAAACGTCAGGTCAGAAAACAGTGGGGCTCCCCTCCCCACGGGTGCCTGCACACTCCCTCTTCCATCGTTCCCAGGTTTAGTCTGCAAGCTGAAACTGCACGATCACGTATTAAATTGACATTTACGCTATCAGAACGACAGGAGGGCTAGGGTTAGAGCTCCTGCGTTCAGCAGCACTGGCAGCCCAGCCTGAGACTAGATTCTTCGCCACTCTCCACCAGACCTGTGCCAGCTGCTGTCCTGTGCCAGCTGCTGTCCCCAAGGCTTTGCTCACATCTGCTCTCATTGGTTCCCAACATCACTGCCCCAGCTCTTCCTCTTTCCCAACCAAATTCCAGCTGCCCTTCCCTGAGCCCACTCTGCAGTCACCCACAGTTCTTTCTCATGACGAGAACGTCCCCACACTCGTCCTCAGATGGCAGGAAGATCTCAGGGACCACGATAAGGATCTTGCGCTTGGGTGGGGGGTTGATGTTCCAGATACACTCCACGCCCGCTGGGTAGTTGCCCGGGTAGTTGGGAGACTCGATGTAGCCAGTGAATTCACCCAGCTCCCCACCACACTGCCGATCTGCAGCCACACCCCAGGAGATAGAACAAGGAAAGGATGCAGCATCAGTAGGGGACCATGCTGAGCAAGCTGAAGAGTTTGAAGATGGAGGACAGGCATATAAGGTAGCCACCATGCTAGTTCACCATCTGCTCTTCAAGTCCTGGGTCCACCCTCCTTCCTGCCCTTTCATGCCTGAAAGGATGCTACAGGCCTTAGCCTGACGGCTGGCCTAGAGACTGAGGGGACTGGGACCATGTGGAGGTTGGACTTGCTGCCGGTTCACCCCCCACCCCTTATCCCATGCCCACGGCTCCGAGATCTCTCTCCACTTCCCACAGGCTGGCCTCCTGCATACTCTTGCACTGGGCCACACTGGTAGAGCCGTCAAAGTCGGTGCTTGTGTTTCCCGGGCAGCGGGTGCAGAAGTTCTGCCGGAAGTGTGGCTGGTAGGAGCCCATGGCACAGCGGATACAGCGGTGGGTGCTGGTGTTGTAGTAGTGGCCCGGGGAGCACTGGACTGCAGGCAGGGGGGAAGGGGGCGTGAGCTCAGACGGTAGGGAAGTGGGCATCTGGGCGGAGGATGGGCAGGACGCATTTGTCATGGAGAATCAGGAGATCAGGGGCTCCCAAGTTTCTTCTGGGGTCCCTACCTTTCCCAGTCAGGTCATAATTTAAGGGCAGAGAAAAGACTGCAGAGTGGCTGGCTGCAGCACCGGCCCTCCTGCAGGCACTGGGCAGTGTCAGACTGAGAGAGGAGCTCTCTTGCCGGTGAAGGGGAACGGAGGGGAACAGCAGTCTGATGGTGGGGTTACTAGTTACTTTGTATCCCCGCGTTTGGCCGGCAAATGGCTTCTGGGAACAAGACGGTGTGTTTGGTTGGGCAACTGGGGCTTTGCTTTCCAGGGAATATGGTGGACTAACACACTCAGGTCTGCTTTGCCAGGGACTTGGAAAGTTTTGGATGCCAGGGAGGCCCCTGGTGGAATAAGTAACCTACTCACCTTTGGTGTCACAGTCCTGGAAGGAGATTGCCCCCTCATGCTTGGTAGTGAGGCCTCCACCACAGGGGAAGCACAGGGTTCGTCCTGCTTCAGGCTGATAGGTGCCCCGTGGGCATGGCTGGCAGGGCTTGAACCCGTCTACTGAATGTTGGCCAGGTGGGCACTGACCTGCAGTGAAGCAAGGGCCCAACTCTGATGGGGTGGTTCCTGTCACTCCACGGGGTCACCCCAGTCTCAGGGAACAGAGGCATACAAACAGGACATCAGCTAGGAGAGTGGCCTGGAGCCTGGGCCTGCCCTTTGGAAAATCCCATGCCCACGGCCGTCCCAGTGCCCACCCCAGCCCAGTCTGTGGCGTTTGCTCCCCTGGCACCTGCACACGTGGTGACGTTGGTGGCTCCAAGAGGCCCATGGGCATCACTCCCAGGGCAGAGGTCGCAGGAGAGCTGCCCTTCCCTCTCCTGGAAGGTGCCCGCTGGGCATGGCACACACTGCTCCGTCTGGCCGTGGTAATACGTTCCCTGCGGGCAGCTGACTGAGGGAGAGTCGGCCGCGCTAGCCACCCCCCATCTCCCACCACCCAGGCCTAAGACTCCCCTTCCCACTCTTCCAGATATGGGGGAAGTCTGTCAGGAAGCTAACAGAATCGTGCTTCGAGAGGTGGGGAGGTCAAATCTGTGTGCAGGAGGGCAGCTGGCCCTGCCCAGTATCCTAGATTTCAGCCTGGGACCAGGGAAGGGAGAACAGTGGTCAGGAGGGTCTTCACTGCCTCCCCGTTTGAGATCGGCACCTGAGGCAAAGGGTCCGGCTCCACTCTGAGCCAGGGCCAAGTTAGGCCTCCCCCACTCCCCACACCCTTGGCTTCCCATCAAGCTCTCTTACCACACTTGGTGCCTGCCCGGTGCTGCCCGGGCCTGCAGACCTCCGCCGGCTCTGCTCGGTCCCCAGCTACCTGGCCTGGCTTGTGGGCCAGCTCATAGTCCAGGCCTGCCAGCCGCAGCAGGAACCGGTCCTGGTTGATGGACTTCCTGAGCATCTTCAGAGACCCTTTCAGTCTTCGCTCCATCCTCTGTCGGAGGCAAGGCAGCCCACAGCCAGCTGGGAATGGATGGTTGTAGGCGTAAGAAAGGACGAGAGTGGTCAGAGCAGAAGGCAGGGGGCAGTGGCAGGAGGCAGGTGCACGGGAGAGAGGCGCTCCAGGAGCCAGCTCGCTGCTTGCCGCCATCGCACGGGCCGAAGGCACAGGTGCCCCCTTCTCTCCACTGTCTCCTTTGACCCAGGCTTGGTGGCTTCCTCTTTGGCCCTCCACCCGACAGTGTCATAAGCCCACCTGTTGTTTCTTCCGCTCTGACCTCAGCCTCCAATTCCAGGGTGAGCCGGGTAACCTCCTTGCCAGGGGTCCGTGCCCGTCGGCCCTTGCCCTTGCGAGAAGAGTCACACTTAAGGTGGATGAAGGTGACTTGGCAATCGGAGCAAGGGGTACCACCTAGAAACAGAGGCCGTGTCAACTCCAAACTCGGGGGCTCCCGCTGCAGACAGAGTTCTCCGTCCTGGCTCTCATTTCTCCGTTGAGCCCAGGCAGCCCTGGGCGCATCTCTGCCTGCAACCTTCTCCCCGTCTACTTTACCCAGTGGAAGGGATGGTGGGGCACTTCTCGGGCCCTAGTCTACAATCCCCCCCCCCCCCGTTTTCTATCCAGAGTTCAGGGTACAGGTGACTCCCTGGACAGGACCAAACAGGCTGAGGTGCGGGAGGGTTCGGTGGGACCCATTGGAGTGCGGTCCAGACCTGGCCCTGGGGCTCTGCTGGCTTCCTCCACTCTGCCTTTGTTCCGCAGATGCAAACGGCATTTGGCGTCCTTGATCTTGAAGGAGGCCCGCTGCTTAACTGACAGCGCTGCAGCCTCTGGAGGGGTGAGAAAAGCTCAGCGCAGCCTGGGGTAGGGGTGAGGGTTAGCTGGAGAGCAGGACGGGAAAGCCGAGGGTATCAGTATAGGAGGCCAAGGCAGAGAATCACAAAGTGACACGTGAGGTCCAGGAAGAAGTCAGGCCAGGGCATGGGTGAAAAAGAGCTGTGCTGTTTAGGGGAGGAGGAGGGCTTTTTGCTCACCATGGCAGTAGCTGGAGGTGGTGCTGTTTCCAGGGTGGGTGACTCGGGCTGGAGCAGCTTTGGGGCTGGGGGTACCACAGCTCACGGTGAACCCATTCTCGGACTCTGAGAGAAGGGGCCTATCACAACTCTGACCCGCCTCCCAGCCTCCAGTGGTTGCACGAACCCCAGGGGGGCAGAGGAGTTGCTCAACAGCCAGCTTCTCCCCCAAGCTCTCCAAGCCCCTCTTCCCACATACCTGGCAAAAACCGGGCCCTGGAGGGGCAGGTCAGGGCACAGGTGTCCTTCTTGCCAGACCGACTGCAGCTAAGCATTGCTTTTGAGGCTCCAGGACTGCTCTGACACTTCACTGGCTCTAGGAAGGGAACCAAGGCCTGAGGATATGGAACAGGCCTCGCCCACCTTCTCCCTCAGATGGTCAATTCGGAAAAAGAGGTTATCTATGTGCAGAACTACAGATGTGCCCAAGGACACATTCTTAAACAGAAATGGCATGCCTAGCCCAGCTGGCTACATTCCCACCCTTCTCCCCCTCACATCTTCCCACCAGACCCCACCCTTCCCCTGAAACAGCATTACCAGGTCTGGCCAGCAGAGGGCACCACGCACCTGTGCAGTCCTTTCCGTTCCAGTGAAGGCGGCCCTGGCCCGCTGGGCAGGTACACTGATAGCTGCCCGGGGTGTTGATGCAGCCAAAGCGGCAGCCTCCCTTGTTGATGCTGCATTCGTCCACATCTGTGGGAGGAGCAGGGAAACAGACTGACAGTGGTGCTGGAGGAGGAGGAGGAGGAGGAGGAGCCAGGACCTTTGCTAAGTGTCTAGACACACTGAGCTATGCAAGGTGAGGGAATACCTTATAGAGATCCAGTGTGTATTTACAGATCTGTCAGGTAGGGAGAGCTCATGTTAAATAGTCTCACAAAGACACTGAAGGGTTCTCTGGCCTGTGGAGAGCTCAAACTTCCTCTTCTTCTCTCTATCCCTAGTCAAAGACGCTGTTGAGCGGGTGCCAACTTGAGCAGCATTTCAGTGCCTTCCGCTCTCACCCTCTCACTGGCTAGAGCCTGAGGGCGGGTCTCTGGGAACAGTGATGGGGATGGAGGGTAGAATTCAGGAGCAGGGTCTGGGCACGGTGGGGGACCGCCTGCGGTCTCAACTCTTGGAGGTGAAGGCACAAGGATCAGGAGTTTGGGGCCACCTCTGGCTACAGCCTAGAGTTCATGAAACCCTAAAATAAACATCCTGCTGGCGGGGAGCTGTTCCCTGGTGCCCTGTCTGCCAGCTGGCCTTGGGAAGCTTTTTTATCATGTTGGATGCAGACATGATACATGCACCCAGGGGTTTCTTATTACCACAAGCCAGCACAGGGACACCAGACATTGGAGAGCAGAGAGCTGAGGACTGAGGACTGAGGCGGCTGGGAAGCTTGCTGGCTTACCCCCACAATGAGTGACACCATACAGCAGGTAGCCACGATGACAGAGACACTGGAAGCTTCCTGGTGTGTTGACACACATGTGGTCACAGGTTCGATCAAAGGAGCACTCATCTATATCTGGAAGAGCAAGGGTTTGAGACCCTGAGTCTGTCTGACCCATGCTCAGGTGAAGGACTTTGGCGTTGAAGGACCCTGGACTGCCTCCAGATCTGTGACTGAGCAGGACCAACACCCTGTGACCCTTGCCTGGAGTTTGTCAGGGTCTGGAACGTGTGGGTCATGACCTAGCTGCAGCAGACCACATCTGGAAGAATCTGGATTGTGGTGAAAACTCTCTCACCCCCTGCCAAGCTGTGTGCTCTGGCATGGAGCTGTGGTCTTTGAGGAAGAAGGAGTACCATTGGCTGCCTGTGGCTAACACTGCCTGTACAGATGCGCCCATGTCCACGGGGTTGTTTAGACTCCAGCATCCTGGAAGCTCTCACACCTAAGAGCCTCTCCAGAAGCTTCCCCCAACCTGCTTACCCTGGCAGCTCCTTTCATTGATGAGAAGTTTGTAGCCCTTCTTACAGCTGCATTCAAAGCTGCCCACCGTGTTGCGGCAGATGTGGTCGCAGCCCCCATTGCTTAAGCGGCACTCATCTATGTCTGGGGGGCAGACAGAACAGAACAGAGGACAGTACTGAAGGCTAGGAGCAAACAGGAGACAAGGAGATCAGGGAGAGGCCTGGAGTGCCCCTTTTGACTTGGCTGTCACCGTCAGTCCCCATGTCTTCCCTGTCAGGACATCTGGCCCCACAGCACCTTTCCTTCTGGGGCTGAGTCTAGGAACCACCTAGGCCAGCAGAGAACAACCGTCTGGGGACCATTAGGGGACCAGGAGGCCATCTGAACTCCAGGCTGGTCCACGTCCCTTACTCTGCAGCTGGTAGCCCTTCCCAAGACTGTAGATAGGGCTCCTTCGTACCCCTGACTCCTGTCACAAAGGTTGGGGCAGGAACGCTGAGCAGGGGCCCTGGTTATATGGAGAGCCTAAGGGACTTGCTGGCAAGGGGCAGCCCTCAGGGAGGAGGAACCCTAGGTAGAAAGGACTTCCAAGAGAGAAAAAGGCTGCTATGAGGAGCGGGGGCCAGGCAGGGGACTGGACTGCAGCGGTCTGGAGAAACTCAGAGCCTGGCAGCTTTTGGTACTAGAGGGAGAGGGGCGGGTGAACAGCTTCCTTCCTGAGGTCAAGTTCCCCTAGCTGGTGGCAGACAGGACCCAGGCTACTCACCACTCCTGGAGGGAGGGGGCAGGGACTTCACTCTTAGTCTACCTGTCAACAGTCCTTCCCAGCAGGAAACCTCTCAACTGCGGCGAGCTGACCTGGTGCCCTAGCCCTCCCCCTCCTGCAGCTGTTGGGCCAAAAGACACAAAGAGGGCGCCCGCCGGGCACTACTTCCCAGTCCCCACTTCTCCTGACCAGAGGACACAGACGTGATGAGTCATCATTTTCAAAATGGCTGCCCTCCCCCTTCTCCCTCGTGGTCCACAATCTCAGCTAACTGGAAGGAGGGGACGTACAATGGCTGTGTGGGAACTTAAACCACAGTGACGCTAACCCGAAAGGACCCCGTGCCAGACTGTATACACACTAGATTGTACACAGTTCATCCACAGCGCATCTGTGAGCGAGGTGCAATGGAGGAAGCCACCCAGGGCCACTGCACTGGAGCAGACGGAGCTGGGCTCTGACCCCACAGCAGCCAGGCTCTCATGTAGGTGCTTCTAACGCTCCCTAGGACAGCTTTTCTAAGGGACATACCCTTCCAGAGCCACTGGGAAGGCCCTGAGGAAGGCAGGCTCAAAAAGTTGGAAAGCACCCATGACCAGCTCAGATGTCCTAGCTCAGGGATGGCCATGTTCACTCAGTACCTTCTCCCCAGTACAGGGACAGGGGCAGAGTCCCGAGGGAGCAGAGGCCCGGAAGGCAGCACAGTGCCAGCTGGACCCTGGTGCCCCTTAGCTCCGTCCTGGCTTCTTTGCAAGAAGGGAGTTGAGGAGGTGTGGTCGGGTAAGAGCTCTCTCATCTCTGTCCGCACCTCCTCCTCTGGCAGAGGTCGCCACGTGCCTGTCCTCAGGCCTCACCTTTGCAGGTCTTCCTGTCTGGCTGCAGCATGAAGCCCACGGGGCAGCTGCAGTGGACCCCGGTCGCTGCGTCGTGGCACTTACTGTCACAGCCTCCGTTGTTGACGGCACAGGTCTCTGTGAGGGAGGTGTGGGTAGTGACGGGGTTACTGGCCTAGAAGAATGCCTCTCGGGTAGCAGGGCCCGAGGGAAGGCCTCGCCCACCTCGCTGGAGTTCAGCAGAAGCAGTAAGCAAAAGCCCTGGGCTCCAGCCTCCCCTTCCTCCCAAGGCCCAGCCCCTCACAAGTGCAGCCAAGCTCCACATCCCTCAAGCTCCACATCCCTGCCCCCTACTTGATTGAAACAAGGTGGACGGCGGTGAGGCAGGTACAAGCCGGAGCTGTCAGGCAGGAATGTGCTGAGGGGGTGGGGGTGGGGAAGCAGGAGAGATGAAAGCGGGGTGGGGGGGTGGGGGGGGTGAGTGTCTGCCCGCCAGGGAACAGAAGGGACAGACCAGTTTCCTCCCATCTTGGGGGTGGGGGGCTCCCGGTGGACAGTCTCCTAATAGGTTTGGTGGGAAGAGTGTCTCAAGACACAGAGGGCTGCCCATTGATCTATCCCTCCCGACACTGCAGGCCTGACCCCTGCCTCGGAGGAGAGAGCCAATCTGGGTCATCCACCTTCACCTCCTCCCCAAACTCTCTCGTCCACCTGGAAATAAGCTGGCTGTCTGGTTCTTTTACTTTGCTGATGAGATAATGTGTAAGAGAGGGGCTAGAGACAGGGAAAATCCAGAGGGAAGGTGGAAGGTCACAGCAGAGAGTTCAGAGCTCTCCTCGTCTGCCAGAGCAGGAGGAAAACAGATTTCAACAGCTGCTTTGGGAGGGGGTCCAAGGGAAAGCCGCCAGCCCCAGGAGCGCCAGAACCTGACATGGGAACCTGGAGTGATGTGGCCTGTCCTGGAGGCACCAAGCATTCTCTCTCCCATTAGCATCCCAAGGTCCCCATGGGGCAAGAGAGGAGAGCTGTTCTCAGAATCAGGATGTCAGGTCTGCCCTTGTCACCACTGAGGGCAGTGTACCGGGCCTCTAAAAGAAGCCCACCTCTGCCCCAAGTCCCTGGCATGCCTGGTCTGGAAGCAGCTGCAGTGGGTTCTCCTCTCACTGAGGTCTCCCTGAGGTTCCCCCAGACCACAAGGAGCTCAAGTACAGTCCCCCCACCCACCAGAAGGGCTTGAAGTGTGGAAAGAGGGCCACCAAGGCCTGGACAAGATCCTGTCTGTGTGTAGATCCTCTGGAGGACCCAGGATGGGCACAGAACTGGCACAGTGCCCACCCCAGGCTGCACCAGGCAGTGGACAGTTGCCCAGAGCAGGGAGAATGGCAGGAGGGCATAGCCTATGCCAGGCCCTGACCACATGCTACATGCTGTCCTAATCATCACACCCACAGGATGGCTATCACTCCCTCCTCCTGCAGGAGAGTGGGCTGAGCGTTAGAGAAGACGGGGGGGGGGGGGGGGGGGGGCTCAGAAACTGGCTGGTAAGAGCATGGCAGAGCCAGGATCCAAACTCAGGTCTGCTGAACCCAACGTCAGGCAGAGATCAGCAGCTGCTGTTGGGTGATGTACGAACAGGAACCCAAGAAGGATGACCCACAGGGGACAGGCACCCAACTCTGATGCACCTTATCTCAGTGGCATAGTGGGAATGATGGGTAAGATGGCACTGGCTGAGGCTCTAGATGCAGTGACAGAGAGGTGCTGATGGCTGGGAAGGGGATGGGGTGTTAGAAGGTGGTGTAGGGAGAGGAAAGAGAGGAAGGACAGGAACCAGGGAGATGATCGGCATGAAGGTTCCCAGGCCAGCTCTGAGGGACTCAGGTTTCCTGACCCCTGATGGGTCTAGTGCCTGCATTGCCAGGGGAGCCCTGCTGGGCATGCGGGTTAGTGGGAGCCCCAGCGGGTTAGCCCGTCCCTAGCAAGCCGGTGAGAGCAAGCGGAGAGCAGACATATTTACCATTAGAGACGGCCTGAGTGGGCACGTGCTGCTCTAGCCGCCTCTCCCCTGTTTGACATTGTGAAGAAGCTGTTTAGAGGGGGCAGGCGCCACCGCAGCCCACCTGTACCCTCCGCCCTGAAGGGCCAAACCGCTAGCCCGTATGGTGATCCCTGGGCCCTCAGATTAGCCTTGTCCTGCCTGCTACCCTCAAAGAAATCAGGCCCCCATCAAGTGACTCTGAAACAGAGACTCTGGGCCTCAGAGAGCAGCTGTGGGTCCAGCCCCACACAGCACGTCAGAGGCCAAGCTGGCAGGAGACGGCAAGCCTGGCGTTCAGCCGCGCCCCAGATCCCTCTGTTTCAACTGCACTAAACTCCCAGTCCCCCACTCTGAGTGCCCTGGTAACCCCAGTGACATTTCCTCCTGCCAAGGCAAGTAAGCTCCCTCAGAGCAGAGGGAGAGGGGTGGAAAAGGCACAGCCTCATTTGCTCTGTCCTGCCTGGATGCCGCCCAGATGGGCCACTGGGTCTTGGGTTAGAGACGTCAAGCTTGATAAGGACATTTTCAACAAGCACAGCAGCCATGTTTGAGAGCATCCGAACACAAACCCCAGAGGGAGCCCTGCCTCTTCTCCCTGGGGACCACATGCAGTTTCTTCTAGAAGAATCTGGGGATATGTGGGTGTGTCCAAAGGGTGGTGGGAGGTTTACGAAGCAGATGAATTAGCCCTATCGGGAGAATATGAAAGGAGCTGGAACAACCCAGCCAGAGAAAGCAATAGGAAGACCTCAACCTGTTTTAGGTCTTGGAAGAGTTAGAGAGCGAGCAGAGCAGGAGAGCATTCCATTACAGCAGGACTTTCCATCAACATCTGGAGCAGGTGCTGGGAGCCCTGTGCGAGCCCATCTGCTCCCGTCCTGTGGCTGAAGTGAAGAGGACGGGGCAAGGGGTTGAGCAGTTCCTAACCTGAATTCGTCTTGGACACACAGGGCTTCACAGAGCAACGGTGCTCCCCTTTCCTTCCCCAGCCTGCTGTGGCCCACCAGATGGGCATATCTCCATAAACACCCATGCCCACAGAGCAAGTACACCCATCTGTGCCTGGCTGGAGACCCTGCCTCACCCCTAGCCAAAGTCCTTCCTCTCATTTTCACCTCTCTAAGGGGATACCCGGTCCAGTCATCTCGCCACTGGCCACTGAAGAAACAGCAACAGGGAACTTGAAAGGGAACTTTAAGGAATTAGCTCATTCAGGGTATCTGGAGACCCGGTCAGGCCTAGGAATTCAGAAGGGTTTCAGGCACAGAGGGATGGAAGGCTGTAGCAGCTGAGGGGTGTGGCAGCCACAGGCACAGTGGGGGGCCAGTACCATTGGAGGCTGAGTGGGAGGTGGACCTGGGGGCATCAGGCGAGGGGTAGGGAGGGGATTTGCAGGGGTAAAGAGGAAGCGGTGCCTGGAGCCACCCTACTTGTCAGCCCACGGCTAACTGCTCTAGGGACAAGCAGTATGTCCTGGCCTCTACCACAGTGGGGACACCGGGCTGTGGCAGTCCCCACCTCACCATGCTAGTCAGCCGGGACCTGGGCCAGCTGCTCAGCTGACCACCCTAGAGTTCCTCCAGCCATCCCTACCGTCTTGTTGACCAGCACTTCTGCTAATGGTTCCTAATTTGGCAATGCAAGAGGAGGGCGAGACTCCTGGGGAGGGCAGACGGTCAACGTGTGCCTTTTAGTCTCCCAGAGCTGTCCCTCACTAGACCTGCCACCATAGGGGGTCTTCATTCTCTCAGCACTCACTACACCCGGCCCCCTGGGTCTGCCTCCCCTGCAGCTCCCAGCCCCTGCCCTCCCCCACCCTGTCACAGGAGGCTTGCATAGCACCCTGGCTTCACCCACCGATGCACGTCTTCCCGTCAGTATGGAGCACAAACTTGACGTGGCAGCCGCACCGCGGACCCTGCTCTGTGTCATCACACGTGTGCTGGCAGCCACCGTTACCGTAGTTGCAGGTCACTGCAGAGAGGGAGGGGACCTGTCGGTCTGCTTTTCCCTCGTGCTGCGGGTCGGGCGGGGCCGGGAAGGTCCCTTGCCTCGCCGTGTGCCTCCATGCCTCCCCGTTCTTCCTCCCATCCCTGTCCCCCGCCCCCCCTGCCCTCCTGTCTCACATTTACAGTCTCGCTGGTTCTTGGTGAGCTCGAAGCCAGGGCGGCATTCACAGGCAATGCCCCCCTTGGGAGTCTCCCGGCAAATGTGGGCACAGCCGTGGTTCTTGTTCATGCAGTTCATTCCTTCTAAAAAGGGAAGAGGAGAGGGTGGCACTCCATCTGCACATGGAGGCCTCAGAGGGGTGGGACCAGTTGGGGCTAAGGACACTGAGGGTCAACTAACCAAAATCCAGAGATGCTCAGGATTTAGGAAGGACCCAGAAAAATCTAAACCAGGACCTCTTTGCTCTAAAAGCTTACACTGAGACTAGAAACCTGAAAATAGATAGCACAGACTGAAAAGGTGGGAAATAATCAGCACAGATAATTTCTATGCCACTTTTTTTTTTTTGGAGGGAGCGGGAGACAGGGTTTCTCTGTGTAACAGCCCTGGCTGTCCTGGAACTCACTCTGTAGCCCAGGCTGGCCTCGAACTCACAGAGATCCACCTGCCTCTGCCTCCCGAGTGCTGGGGTTAAAGGCGTGCGCCACCACCGCCTGGCTGTGCCACAGATTTTATTAAGTTCCTAGCACAGGCAGGGCAGCACACTAGGTGATGTGATACAAAGGCAGAGTAGACGTGGCTATTGCCCTCAGGATGTCTAGTCCAGTGAAGGAGAGAGCAGGCAGCGTACACCCCACGCTTCTGTCTGACAGCCTTCCCGACCCAGGCCACGGAAGGGGACGGTGGTGAGGCTGTCCCCGAGAAGAGGCAGCCGACAAGCAAGAATGCACGTCACAGTGGGACCAGAGAACGCCCCGAAGAACCTCCGTTCCACACTGACCCACACTGACCCGATCCCAGACTCATCCCCTAGAGTTTCTCTCTACTACAGTGTCTACGCGTGGAGCCCTTAGGCTGTGACTAAGTCAAGGAACAGAGAGGAATCTAGAGTGTGAGACACGGGGTGTCGGGGGACAGGGGCGGAGAACCCTGGGGGCCTCCCAGGCCAGGGGCTGACCTTCCGGCCGCTGGATACAGGTGTGCTGGTTGTCGCTGAGGAAGAAACCCTCTCTGCAGTGGCATTCATAGCTGCCCATCATGTTGACACAGCTCTGCTGACAGCCACCGTTTCCTTCAGCACACTCATCGACATCTGTGCAAGACAGGTGATGGCGGGCGGGCGGGGCTGTGGCAGCAGCACCCAAGACTGAGGGCAGACTTGAGAACCCAACCCCACACGCAAGAAAGCCCGCTCTTAGCAGGCAGTCCCCATCACTTGTGAAGAGGCATGTAGGGCGGAGCTCAGGTAGGGTGGGGAGCATCCAAACCTGGCCAGCCTAGGTGAGGACTGGACCCCTCCCCCACACTGGAGAGACTGGGTTTGACCCCTCAAACCTGGAGAGAGAGCTCAGCCATTACGAGCACTGACTGCTCTTCCGGAACACCTGGGTTCTATTCCCAGTGCCCACATGGCGGCTCACTGCCTGTAACTCCAGTTCCAGGGAACCCAGTGTCCTCTTCTGGCCTCAGGCGTGTGGTGCACAGAATATACATGCCTACACACATAACCTTTCAGGGGCCCGAGTGAGAGGGGCATTGGGAAAAGGATGGAGATTAGAGACTAGCCACACTGGCCGGCAATGGCGGACCAGGAGTGCCGGCTAGCTGTGATGAACAGCCAGGAAGTCAGGGAACCTGGAAATGGCTCTGGCCTCAGACATCACTATGGCTGTGGAGCTGAAGATGGTGGGAATGGCCGCTGAGTCACAAGTCCTCATGAGGCAAGGGCCATGTCTGTGGACAGGCCACAACCCCCCACCCCCCACCCCCACCCCCACCCCCGGCCTGGGCTCATTGCCACAGTCTCTAGATTTTCTCCTATTTTGGTTTAACAAAACAAAGCTTGGCAGTGTGGTATGGAAGGGTGGGGAAGGTGGCCAGGCCACACCCTGGACGGTAGAGCAGGAACAATAGGGTGCCCCCAAGTCGCCACCCCTGCAGCCAAGCTCACCCTAAGAGCTCACTTCTGTGTCTTGACTCTATCTCTATGCTGCTACTGCCCTCCATCCTCTACTTCTCCCTGGGGAAACTGAGGCCCACAACATGAACAATTTTCTCAAGCATTCCCTAAGAGTTAAAGGGAATTGTTGAGGCTTTGAATCTGCACCTTAATCAGACTCTTATACTCTGGCCCTCTCAGTACCTTCTCTCTCTCTCTCTCTCTCTCTCTCTCTCTCTCTCTCTCTCTCTCTCTCTCTCTCTCTCTCTCGTCTCTATGGTTAGTTCTTGGTGAGAATTGGTGTTAGAAAGACCCAATGGAAAGGCCAAAGAACTGGAGCTGACGTTCAGTCCCATGGGCACCCCTCCCCTGTACCCAGTGCTTCAGTCCTGTCCCTACAGAGTCCCTTGGGTGACGGGGTAGAGAAAGCCCTTCCACAGTAGCAGGGGGATGGGAAGACAGCTACCGGGAAGGGCCTGCCAGGGACCTGGGTAGAAGGGTGGCAGTGATGGTCACATGCACCTCTGCAGTAAGGGGGCTCCTAGGCCATGGGGCATCTGACAAGTCACCTGGCCATCCCTGCTCTCTCTTTGCTGATTCTTCCTTCTCACAGAACCAAAGAGAAAGCAGAGAGAATTTCAAATCTCAAATCTTGTTGTACACCAGATTTTCTACTTAGGGGGCAATCTCACTTGGTCTGAGTAACTCTCAAAAATGACAGACTGAAGCTGAGTTCAGTGGCCCAGGGATTCCATCTGTAATAGAGCTCCTGGGACAAGGGACATTGGCAGACGGAGGCGCAGAACTGGAGTGGATGAAACTAAATACAGGAAGGGTGGGGACAAAACTAGCCCCGAGGAGCAGAGGCCGCAGGGGAACCGCCAGCTCTCTCCGCAACAGTGCTCCTGTCCACTTAGCGCCTGCTCTGTGCCGAAGCTGCAAAGCGCTTTCACACACGTTCTCGTGACGAGCCACCCCCCTCCCACAGCAGCCCCAAAGAAGGGTACTAACACCTCAGGGATGAGGAGTCGAAGGTCCCCAGAGGCTAGTTCACTTGCTCAAGGCCCCACAGGTTCTAAAGAACCAGGGCTTGTCTGGAGCTAACTCATCCTCCCCATGCACGGAGCTAAGCCCACCATTCTCATCCCCTGGCCCTCGCCTGAGAGCGGCGGAGCCTCCTCTAACGCTTTTGGGCCAGCAGCAGCACCTCAGAGTGGAGGCGGCCCATGCGCTCTCGAAAGAATTCAGCTCTTTTTGACCCCCTTTCCCTCCTTCCCTGCCAAAGGACCGCCAAGTCTCCCTTGCTCACCCAGGCAGTTGTGCCCGTCATGGGCCAGGTGGAATCCATCATAGCAGGTGCATCGGTAATTGCCAGGGATGTTGACACAGTCGTGTACACAGCCTGCATTGTCCTCCCGTTCACACTCATCCACGTCTGTGCACAGAGAGAGAGTACACCAGAGGAGGCTGAAGAGCAGGTACAAACAGCTATGCGGTCTTACATTTTCAACTATACCATTTTAGATAGAGAACTTGAACATTTTTCAATTGTGGTATTGCTGGGAAGGGGTGTCATCCTTGAACCAATACCCCTCAGGTCCTGGGGGGAAACTGTAGTTCTCAGTTTACTCGGCCAACAAGAAGTAACATGTACCTTGTCCACTGAAGCCTCAGTGGTACTCAGGGTCACACACCGAGAACACTGTTCCTAGGCTACTTTGCAGTGTTTCAGTTATAGCAGAAGATATGCTTGTTTGTGGGTGGATTCCCACTGGGGCACACCGGTCCCATCCTCTGAGCCTGATTTGAAGGGTACAAGTAGAAGCTTCTGCTGCGGGGATCTTCAGGCCTTTGTTTTGTGACTGAGGTGTGCCCACTTCAGACAGCTACGGGACTACGGGGCTATGGAGTGTTCCCCCAGCACTCCAGCTGGTCTGTGCAGTGTCTGAAGCACACCAGAACACTGTGCTCTCTGGGGAGATGCAGCTGCCCGTCCTGGCCCGTGGGGGCTGCAGGCCTTTGAGAACTGTGCTGCAGCCCCTGGGCACCAGCGTCCGCGCCCACTGCCTGCAGGCATCCCCCAGCCTCACCTTTGCAGTGTTTACCGTCCCCGGTGTAGCCTGACTTGCAGATGCACTTGTACGACCGTGGCGTGTTCTGGCAGATGGCATCAATGTGGCAATGGTCAGTCCCTTCCACACATTCATCCACATCTGGCAGGGGCAGAGGGGGACATGTGAGAACCTCAATCGGCGCCTCTCAAGTAAGTTTTGGAGGTGTGTCCCCAGAAGTCAAAGTCCCCTCTTCAAGACAGAGTCACTGCACCCCTGAGGTCCCTCACATTAGTTCATCTTTCTTAGCAGCAGGCTTTGAGGGAGGGAGAGACAGGCAGGGAGCCGCTGGCCTCCTAAAAGGTGGCCTTGTCCAGCGGTTACTGATAAGTTTTTTTAGACAGGGACACTTGTAGTCCAGGCTGGCCTAGAGCTCACTACAGAGCTGAAGGTGGCCTTCAATGCCTGATCCTCCTGCCTCTGTCTCTCCCAAATGTTGGGATTACAGGCATGTACCACCCTGACCCGCTGGTCACTAGTAATTAAGGAAGAAAAGGAGACAGGTCTCATGTGGGATCCTCATCTGCCTCACAGTCCACTGTAGAACAGACCTGTCCTACCTTGTACAGCTGTGTACACCTGTGATCCAGATGTGTACACCTGTGATCCAGATGTGCACACCTGTGAGCCCAGCCCTTGGGCCCAGCCGTGCATACCTGTGATCCCGGTACAGCTGTGCACACCTGTGATCTATCTGTGCACACCTGTGATCCCAGCACTCGGGTACAGCCGTGTACAGCTGTGATTCCAGCACTTGGGTACAGCCGTGTACACCTGTGATTCCAGCACTCAGGTACAACGGTGCACACCTGTGATCCCAGCACTTGGGTACAGCCGTGTACACCTGTGATTCCAGCACTCAGGTACAACGATGCACACCTGTGATCCCAGCACTTGGGTACAGCCGTGCACACCTGTGATCCCAGCACTCGGGTACAGCAGTGCACACCTGTGATCCCGGCACTCGGGTACAGCGGTGCACACCTGTGATCCCAGCACTTGGGTACAGCCGTGTACACCTGTGATTCCGGCACTCGAGTGTCTCAAAAACCCAGAAAAAAGATCAAGCTTGCTCCTACTTGTTCACTATGGCACCAAGAAGCTTTAGAGGAACAGAGTTCCATCCAGGAAGAGTTTCTTTGGCCCCTGAGCTATCAGCAGAAGGACCAGGAGCTGGCAGGGGTTGGCCTGGTATCTGAAGCTTGGCAAGGGCAGTTCTCTGAGCTCCTCCACTGTCCAGACAGCACCCCACCCGCTGCCTGGGTCTCTTTGCTCCAGCTAAGTGCTCCCTCTAATAGGCATGACAGACAGAGCCACACTAAAGGAAGAGGCTCCTCCAGAGCGGCAAAAATGAGGGTGATTAAGAAAGGACTTCCAGCAGGGCGGTAGTGGCGAACGCCTTTAATCCCTGCACTCAGGAGGCAGAACCAGGTGGATCTCTGTGAGTTCGATGCCAGCCTAGTCTACAGAGTGAGATCTAGGACAGGCACCAAAACTACACAGAGAAACCCTGTCTCAAAAAATCAAAGAAAGAAAGAAGGAAGAAAGGAAGGAAGGAAGGAAGGAAGGAAGGAAGGAAGGAAGGAAGGAAGGAAAGACGGACTTCGGGCCGGGCCATGGAGGCACACACCTTTAATCCCAGTAATGGGGGGGGGGGCGGGAGACAGAGGCAGGTGGATCTCTGTGAGTTTGAGGCCAGCCTGGTTTACAAAGTGAGTTCCAGGACATCCAGGGCTACACAGAGAAACCCTGTCTTGAAAAACAAATAAATAGAAAAGAAAAAGAGCCTTGGGAAGTAAGAGACAACATTATAGCACCCATAAAGCTGAAGTGATGTAGAGAAGGAGGTCTCATTCAGCGGAAAAGGGGTTTTCTGTGGCAGTCATTACATTTAGGACCACACAGGTGATAAGTGACAGGAAGCAGAAACAGGTAGGTGCCATGAGACACTAGGGAAGAGGAGGGCCTCAACCCAGGCAGTACAGCAGAGCCAACTCCCCTAAAAATGACCAAGGCCCCAGAGACTGCAGTCAACAAGTCTGGGCTCGGGCCTGGCAATCAGTATTTTTCAAAAGTTTCCAGATGATTCTACTGAGCAGCTAGTGTTGAGAGCCCTGTCATAGTCTGAGGAGGAAGAAGCCATGTCCACCTGTGAACTAGAAAAAGTAAACAGGGGCTGGAGAGATGGCTCAGAGGTTAAGAGCACTGTTTGTTCTTCCAAAGGTCCTGAGTTCAATTCCCAGCAACCACATGGTGGCTCACAACCATCTGTAATGAGATCTGGCACCCTCTTCTGGCCTGCAGGGATATGTGCAGACAGAACACTGTATACATAATAAATAAATAAATCTTTAAAAAAAAAAAAAAAAAAAAAAAGTACAGTATACAGAGTATATGAACAGAAGTCTGCCAGTGAAAGTGGGGACTTGGGGGTGAGGCAGGTGTGACTCCCGAGCTGTGAAGTGGGTTTTGTTAATAATGCAGGTTCTCAGGCCTTGTCGTTGATCCAGTGACTCCAGGTGAAGATATGGCCTGTGTTTGTTTTTGTTTTTTGGTTTTTGTTTTTGTTTTTTTTGGGGGGGTTTTCGAGACAGCGTTTCTCTGTGTTAACAGTCTTGGCTGTCCTGGAACTTGCTTTGTAGCCCAGGCTGGCCTCTAACTCACAAAGATCCGCCTGCCTCTGCCTCCCAAGTGCTGGGATTAAAGGCGTGCGCCACCACCGCCCGGCTTGTCCTGTGTTTTTAACAAGCAGAGTACACTGAGCACGGACAGTTTCTGTAGTTTGTCAACAATTAGAAGCCTGAGCTAGAAGCAGTCATTTGTCCTCTGTCCTGATGCGTCCAGAAGCACTGGGGGCAGGGCTGGGGCGCTGTGGGGCTGAGAACTGAAATGTGAACACCCCACACTCTGCCCCAGATCTTCTGGCTCTGTTCAGCTCTGCTCGAGACCCCTCAGCTCCTCTGTGTGTCACCGGCTGTCCCCACAGTTCTGAGTATTAGGAGACTGTCCACACGTACTGCCCACCTCACCCAAGCTCAGCAGTCACGTGCCTGCCAGCCAGTCACCACGGATTGAAAAGATGGAAGAGCGAGGCATGGAGATGGACTTCATAAGCCAAGTTAGAGTGCCCACATGGATGGCAAGAGGCCGTTGGAGAACTAGTCTGTCCGACTGATAGAGTGGATACAGGAGCAGGAAATGTCCCCGTGAAGGAAGGTCATCAACAGTGGAGACAATACCGGGTTAAGATCCAGCTCTACCCCCCTCCAGGGAGGCTTTTTCATAAGCTTTCCTTTAAAAGACAAGGTTTTATGATGTAGCACAGGTTGACCTCCAACTCATAATCCCCCTGCCCCAGCCTCCCTAGTGTTGGGATGGCGGGGTGGCCACCACACTTGGCCTCTTTCTCCTTTTCGGTCCCGAGAGTCCCCCATACAGTGGGATGGTGGTGCTTCCTCAGAGACGGCTGTGAACAGCTGATGAGGTTAATTTGTGGGAACTGCCTGATGAAGTATGTGGATGACAGGAGACGTCTAATGCCAGAAGCCTGAGCTGGATGAAGCCGAGGGTCGCACAGTGAGGGTCTAGGTCTGTTCTGTCCACTGCGGTAGGAGCCATGACCCACGTGTGGCTTTCTTCATTTCAAAGACAGCTCTTCGGTCCCACTAGCCATAGGCTAAATGTTCACGGTGGCGGTGCAAACAGGAAACGCCCCAACAGCACAGAGTTCCGAGGAGCAGCGGAACTCTAGGGGTTCTGCATAAGGCCCAGAAACCTGGAGGCTCCTCCCCAAGTCCCTGTGTGGGCCATCCCAGTGGTGTCTGTCTCCACTGCTGGGGCTCGGCTCCTGGTAGACCAGCTCTTCCCTTGTCTCCAAGTGCTCACCAGGACTAGAGCGGAGGTGAGGCAGACCACAGCTAGGGCATGCCTGCTGACTGCCTCAGGCTTCTCCTAATCACAGCCATCTCCCCACTCACAATGCTTGCCTGTCTTCAGCACACTGCTCCAGAAGACTTCATGTCCCACCCTGTTCCGTTCCCTCAACACCAGCTAACCAGCCCACTGCACTCTACCTACCCCCTCTTCCCATTCTCGCTCCAGGCCCACCCTTTCCAGCTTTCCAAGCCTGGCTCAGAACTGTCTTCCCAGCTCCAGAGGAGCCCTGGGCCCAGGGGGACTCAGCTTTCCTCCTCCTGGTTCACACTGAGCTGCTCAGCGAACACTGAATCGGTCTCCCACATGTTCCTCTTCTCCCGTGACTGGGTGCTTGCTGAAGAAGGGACCTGCCAGCTGTGGCTGACATCTTCTGAAGCACACTGGCCTGAGGCACAGAGCAGGCGACGGTCCCCAAATCGCACCCTGCACACCCTCCTCTGCCAGTTCTGCAAAGCTCCTCCTCAGCACACCTGCCAGCCCAGAATGAGTCCTTGCAGGGACCTCTGTGGCGCACATGGGCAGCTTCGGCCTTAGTCCATCCTCTGAGGGCACAGCTGCTTACCAGCTGCTAGCCAAGTGATGCTCTCGGGTGTGGGTTGGTTTAGACGGGTGGTTCTTGCTCAGGCTGCACACCGGAATCCAGAGACCTCTAAAGACCCAGGGGTATCTAGACCCACCAAATCAGGACCCCCTGATATACCCCTGGGGATATCTTTTTCAACCCATGTAAATAAACTACCTGCCTGAACTGGGAGACACTTCATGGGGAGCAACACGACAGACTAAGAGGTTCCAGACAGAAACGGTCCCCATGCAGGCTGGGCCTGTGCTTGTGTGGTCTTGAACCAGCCTCTGAGCACGCCTGCCCCCTCCCCTGTGAACTAGTCACAGCAGCATCTTGGGGGCTGCTACCAGCATCAAATGAGTTAATAGCCACCAAATACCCGGTGCCACAGTGTGGACAGTAAGTGCTCGGTAAAAGCTTGCCGTCATTATCCATCCCCTCCAGTGTTCTCCTGGACGCTTGCCTCCCGTTCACTCGGGGCTGTGAGTCCTTTGAGGCCAGGGCTTCTGAATCTTTGAACCCATGATACTTCTGGCAGAGCTATGGATACTTGACCACTCGGCAGATGGCTGCTAGGTACTGGCATGAGGGTAGTGTGCCAGGTGCCAAGGGTTGACCAGTGAATGAGACAGCATGGTGACGGTACTTTGTAGGCATCTGTTAAACAGGATGCTGGCTGAGACCTTTACCTGTGGCATACCTCGGACAGAAAGCCTGCTGCTTTACTTTCCTGTGACCGTCTGGCATTCTGGGGAGAGGGGTGTACTAGGGGGTTTCTTCTGAGGAGGACAGAGCTGGGGAAACAGCACAGTGTGAAAAGCACTTGCCGGGTAAGCATGAGGACCTGAACTGGGAGCCCTGGGACTCACGTAAAACCACATCCAGCAGCGTGCATCTCTAACCCTAGCCCGCCTGCAGGAAAACGAGAGGTAACCGGGAGAGTGCCCAGACTGCAAGCCAGCCTGCCAGGCTAATGCAGCGAACAGTGACACCGTGTTAAACAAGGTGGAAGGTTGTCCTCTGACCTCCACGTGTGTGCTGTGGCGGTGTGCCTGCATTTACACACACAGAGCTTTTTCAGAGTCCACACAGACAGTGCACTGAGGCCGGGTGACTACAGGGCCGGAAGAGACTGGGCACAGCGGATGGTAGGATCTTGGGCTCCTCTGTCACCCTCTCGGGCAGCTGCAGGCATGTCTTATTCAATGGATGGGGAAATGCCCAATGAGGTTATCCTGGGAAAGAACCGGCAGCCAGTGTGACGACAGAACCCAGACTGGCCCCGGAAAGCCTTCTAAAAATATGTGAGAGATGGGTCTCTGCCTCTCCTGGCCCCAGCTCGGCACGTAGCTCGGCCTGAAGCAAGCAACCAACACAGAGCATGAGATGGAGTGGGACTGAATTTGGCTGCTGGTCAAAACCAGCATACACATGCTCCGAGGCAGAAGAGGAGACCAGGGTAGACAGGCAGCGGGCAGACACACGGGCGAGGAGAGGGTGGGCGGGCACAGTGGTGGGCAGGTGTTGCCAGCCTTGGGATTCACTGCTCTGGGGCCAAGCAGCTGGTTAGAAACGAAAACAAACCCGGGGGTACAGGTTCCTGCTGTTAACAGCTCCCAACCGCCAGAGGAAAACTCCAAATAAATATAATTAGAAACTTGTAAAAAAGTCCTCTCTCTAAACCTGCCCCCCAGGGTCTACCCTTTACTATCCCATCCTCCCTCAACCCTCCCCGAAGCCCACATGGCCTGATGCTGTACCTCGCCCAGGGATTCCTTAGGCCTGTTTTCTCATCCTGCATCTTCTGTGGGTCAGCAGTCATGTCCTCAGTTTGCCACTGTCGGTAACCACAACCAGACAGTCCTGGGCACAAAGCTCTGAAATTCAGAGCCCACAGCTCTCTGGGGCCATGGCTTGTCACAGGGGAAAACCATTGGCAAACCAAGGTCCCCAGTGCCCTGTTGAGGGGGCCATTGTCCCACTTCTGAAACCCAACTTCAGCATCCAGCTCCAACTCCAGAGCAAGCCCTCGGTCTGAGGAGGGCAGGCGGGGGGAGATACAGGGTTCAGTCTTGGGCACCACGTGTGTACGTACACAGAAACATGCATGAGTGCTCCTAGGGCTGGTTTCTAGGCTAGCTCCTCACTCGACACAGGACTATCACACTGGGGAAACTGAGGTGAGAGAACGGGAAAGTCCCGAGTGACCAGGCTTCCAGCAGGCAGAAGGGAACAGAGTCCGGGTGGAGAGGGCCTGGCCCTTAGGGGAAGGACCAGGGCAGGCGAGGCCGCGTGACTGAGGCTTACCAACATGGACGAGTTCAGTAAAACGGGCAGCACCCCAGAGCTCCCGGCCATCAGGCTCTGCATTTGTCAAAACTCCCTCATGCCTGGGTTCCACCCTGACTCCACCTGAGTCAGGAGAACGCAGGCTGGCGGGGAAGAGAGTTGGCCGGTCCAGACAGAGAGTCAATGTCCCCTCTTCGCCCAGGTGAGTAGCCCATTCATCCCTCCAAACACCCGTGGGCTGTTTTCACCTCTGCGCTGAGCTCCAGCCGTCCACTCCTTCCCAGACTCCTGTCTCCCCAGGTCTGGGCCTCCCGTGAGCACTGGCAGCCTCAGAGCGGCTGCTGCGCAGTTTCCAGCCCTGACAGGAACCCTTTCTTACTGAGTGGTCATGTGCTAGGGGTACAGAGGCCCACACCCGCACGCCGACGCGGGCGGCAGAGACCAGGGTGGGTTCTGGCAGCAAGTTCCTCCACCTCCATCTTCTCCAGAGATCTGAAGCCATGCACTCCCCTCCCCCACCCGCAGCTCAAGGCACTGGACCAAGCTACCCAACCTTCCTTCTCCAACTAAAACAAAACGCACATTGCCCGCTTCCTCCCCCTCGCCAGAGCGCCACACACATGTGCTCACACACACACAGAGTCATGCACATGCATGTTCACACACCCCAGTGAATGCACACCTCACATTCCCAAACTCACACTCCGCCTGCCTCCATTCACAACAACAGGCCCTAAGCCGCTCACATCTCAAACCGGTTCTCACGTTCTCAGATCCCAGAAGGTTCCAGAAAGCAGTCTCATCTGGAGGGCTCCTGATGCCTCTCCTCTTGCTCTCTCTCTACCTGTAGTGGCTGTGGCTCCTAGGTCTCCGTAGTCCCCTCTCTCCCATCCCACCCTACAGAGACTGGGGTGGGGGCATGAGGGGTGGTGGGTGGAGACGAGAATTTACGTCCCCCGAGCTCCAGGCTCCCCCATCTATGACACACCACCAGCGGGCCACGGGAAGAGGTCAAAGGCATCTCTGAGGACTTTGTAAAAATGGGGATGAGCTTAGGGGAACTGATAGAACAGCAGGATCTAAGAGTGGGGTCTGTCTGTCTGTCTGTCTTTCTGCTCTCTCCAGTAGGGCCTTGATGGGGCACAAGCGGTAGCTGCTGCCTGAGGAGCCACCCTCACCGGCTGACACGGTTATGGTTTTCATTTCATATTTGGGAGGGAGGGGCTAGGAGGAACAGTCCCCTCACTGTAGGCGCTGGCCACAGGAGCCGAGGGAAGCAGCGAGGAGAGGAAACAGCCACATTAAAGAGGAAGAGGGGTGGGGAAAGGAAAGAGACACATACACCCAGACAGAGACCCAGAGACAGAGAGACACTGTTCGCCGCCAGATGAACGCTCTCAGTCTCAGGGCTGTAGTGATTTCTAAATGGGTGACTTTCTCAAAACTCCATCCCCAGCAAGGAAAGAAAACTACCAAGTAAACTAAATGGCCAAGCTGGCTGTCCCAGAGCCGGCCTGGGGACAGGACCAGTTCCCCTGGAGGCCCTGAGACCCTTTCATTCAGCTGCAACCTGAGCCCTAAGTGAGGATTAGGTCTTTTTAACCATGGCTGCCCTCCCACCTCTACCCCACCCCCACCCCTCAAAAAAAGCAGAGCAAATTAATGCTTTTAAGTTTACAATTATCTTGGTTATCCAGTCTGTCTACTTTAAGACATACAGACAGGCACACTTGAAAACCACTCAAAACTGCATGCCCAGCGAGCTCACTCAATCCCAGTCCCACTGTGTGACCCGCCCCCTCATCCACAGGGACAAAACTTCCAGATTCCTGATTGAAGAACTAGGTCCCAGTAGACACAGTGGCCAGGGATGTCCAGTGGTGTTGGAGTTCATGTTGTCTCTCTCTCTCTCTCCCTCCCTTCCTCCTTCACTCTTCAGTTATTCCTTGTTCTATCCTCTACCCCATCACATGGCTTTGACGCTCCCAGAGACACAGATGTCCCCAGAAGTGCAGCAGCTCCTTTCAAGATGCTTGCCGAGGGTGTTTGCAATTTACAGACCCTCTAGAGTTCCCCTGGAAAGCACGTGGCATCAAAGGCGAACTTCCTAGCCATGGTGATAGATGGGAGCTATGTCGAGGGGGCAAGGGAGGCCTCCCGAAGCTCACAGCACTATGGGTAAGCCGGTAAGGCTCAGACCAAACAGCTCCCACCCTCCCTGCGGCATCTACCTACAAGTGTGGCTCCAGGCACAGCTCTGTGCTCCAGCAAACCTGCTGTTAGGGAACCTCTGATGGACAGGGTTTCACAGATTTCCTGAATGGGAGGGTTAATGAGAGGTTCCATTCTAATCCCAGCCAGACTCAGAAATCCTAAGGGGGAGGGTGCAGATGCCAAGTTGCCGCAGCCTCATCAGGGCAGGTGGAGCCCAGGACGGAGATAAGCAGGGACCTTGAGGTACTGCCCCCAGCTGAGCGTCCCCCAGCACCCAGTGGGATGTCCAATAAAAGAAGGGACCTTGGGTACCCTGGAGGTATCCCGACTCCTTCTATCCCTTGAGATCCTTGGTTTCCCCCACACCTGTCCCATTTAGGGGTCTCCAGCTGCACCTGGAGCCCCTTTAATAGGCTGTTTCTCCTCTTGCCCCCACCCCACCCTGCCCCTGCAGACACTGGCTCCAACTTGAAAGAGGCCCTTATCTTGTCTGTAGATTACTGCACGAAATCTGTTCCTTCCTCAGACTAAACTCCCTAGCTAATTCCATGTTCTGAGCAAGTCAGCGTGTACTACAAAAGCCAGCTTTGTTTACGAAAACACACAAGCAAATCCACAGTGGGAAGAGGAGCTGTTCCAGGCAGCAGGCTGTCTGGAACCAAGGCTGCAGAAGAAGCAGTCCGGGGCAGGAAGGAGGGTGGGGTGGGGTGGGGTCCGGTACTTGACAGCTGAGGGTCTCCAGTGTTTAGTTATGGTAATGGACAGGTTGCACGGAGCAAGGGAAGAGACCGTGTTTTGGGGGAGGCGGGTGGTGTCGACTTAGCACCTTCCAGGAACACAGTGAAAGCTGGCGGCACACAACAGCTTAGCACTCCAGGGCTCAGGCCCCTGTACACGGTGACCTGACTGCCAGACACTCAGACTTCCTCAACTCCCAAGTTCAACTTTCCTCAGGCTCAGACACCTCCTCATCCCTGGCTGGCTTCAGGAGGAGCTCCTGGGACAATAGGCAGAATCTATCTCCCGGGCAAAATCTTGCTAAGAGGAATTTTCTTTTTGTCCATATAAATCTCTTTTGGGTGAGGACAACGTGGGGGGAGGGGTGCAGCAGGTCAATGGGGGAGGGGAGGCTGTCCCCAGAGAACTGTGGGACACCAGCCTGGTTTCTGCCAGCGCAGCCTTGGGACTGGCTGGGCAGTGAGCTCGGGGTCAGGGACCGGGGCAGGAGGGCCTCCCAGTCTCTCTAATTCCTAGAGGGATCTGTCAGAGCTCCCAGCCTGGAATTTTACTTTGTTATTTTAATGCAATTCTGACCTGGATTTAAATGGAATTGGAAACCCCAGGCCTTAATAAATAAATATTATGATAAGAAATGAAAGCCATGCGAGACGAAAGAGATTTCCCCCCCGAAAGGCAGAAACGCAACGTGCGTGCCAGAAGCCAGTCACAGACATTTTCTCCTCCTGCCCCCTACCATCCCGTGACAGGCAGTCGGTTTCACCGCGAAAGAGTCTGTTTTTCTTTAACATCTTTAGACTCGATAAGACAGCAACTTAGAAACTTCGGCCTGACTGCGTGCGGGGAGGGGATGAGGGTACGAAGTGTGCGGCATGGCTGAAAACTTTCTTCCCTCCGTCTCAAGACCCTGGCGATGTCTGGGAGAAGATTCTCTGACCTCGGCGGAAGATGCCAGAGGTGGCAGGGAAGCCGGCAGAAGGGCATGCTCCCTTCTGCCGGCCGCCTCCAGGCTCCTCCGAGCGCTTCGCCCCGCGCGCAGCGCCCCGAGGTCCGGCCCTGGCCGGGGAGTCCGGGGCACAGGGCCGGGTCCTGACAGCCACGCACTTCCAGGCACCTGCCCTGGCCCGGGCCCCGCCGTCCCGCAGCCCCGCCGTCCCGCAGCCCCGCAGCCCCGCAGCCCCGCGCCGCGCCTCCCTTACCTTGCGCAGCTTTGCCATGCTGGGCGGCGCGCGCGTGGACCAGCAGGACGAGCAGGCAGAACCCGGGGACGCGCCCCGAGCCCATGGCCTGGAGCTCCGCGCGGCGGGGCCGCGGGGGTGTCGCAGCCCCGGGGAGGGCGCGAGGCGGAGGGGGAGGGGACTGGAAGGCGCCCCGCGGGGGCTCCGGGCTGCGCGGTGGGGAGCGCGGCCAGGCGCGGGGCGGCGGCCCGAGGGGCGGCCCGGGCTATCGCACCCGACGCCCAGCTTCGCCCGCGGGGAGCTGTAGCCGGAGAGCGAGCGCGCAGAGCCGGAGCTGGGACCTGAGAAAGGGGAGGGGAGACGTAGCGCCTAAACACGCCCTTTCTGCCTCTTTCTTCCTCCCTTGCTTTCTGGTCTCCCGGGCTCCGTCTGTTTTTCTTCGCTTTTCTCCTCCTCCTCCTCCTCTTTCTCCTCCTCTCCTTGCTCCTTTTCGTTTTTTTTCCTCCTCCCCTTCCCACTGCCCCTCCTGCTTCTCTTCTCCGTCCTCCTCCTCCTCCACCTCCTTTTTCGTGCCCTTTTTTTTTTTTTTTTTCTTTCAAAGGGGGCCTCGGCGTGGCGGCCGCTCCCCCTGCGCGCCCGGGCGCGCGGCCCCCTCCCCAGGCTGCCGGGCCGCTGCCTGCAGGAATTTACAATCCGGCGCTGGGGGAGCGGGCCCGGTCTCCATGGAGACGGCTTCCCCGGGAGCAGGGAGGTCAGGCGCAGACCGCGCACAATCAATGGATCAATGCAAGCCCCCGCTCCGCTCCAGACCAAACAGCACCGGGGCTCCGGCTCGTCCGCTCTCCCGGTGGGGAGCTAGCGGGGGAGTCGAGGGTGCGCCCCCCGCGCTCGCACGCCAGGAGAGCCGAGCGGAGCAGGTCTGCATGCGCACCTCGGCGGGGAGACAAAGAGGGCGGGAGGTGTCGGGGAGACTGGAAGGGCTGCACCTCGGAACACAGAGATGGGCTCGCACTCCGGGCCAAGTAACGTCCTCCGAACTTTTACCCCTAACTCACTCGCACACTCTGGACACAATCCTCATTCTCAGATCTGAGTCCCTTGGCTAAAACTGCCCGGCTCCAGGGCAGGCTCTGTGGGCGTTGGAGGTAACCCGAGGACCTGGCTCCTATGTGCGCTGTCTAGTGCTCAACACACTGGCAGAGGCTAACCCACGATCATTTTCGGACACACAGAAGGCTCTGTACACTATCTCCAAGCCGGCTTCTACGGCTAACCTCACAGGCAGCAGAGGATAGGTTTAAAATAGATACACACTGCTGGAGGACCAAGTCGCCGGGCCTGGACACTGTCCCCCTGCCCTCTTCAATTGCTCTGAGCCAATTGTACCAGGCCTCAGAGTCCTGCTCCAGAGCCAGTTTTGTGCAGGACAGAAACTATCATCCCAGGGTACCCAGAAGAACTGGGCAATGACCAAGGTCTCCCTAAAGATGACTCAGTTCTCAAACCCTTGACATTGGCAGCCTGCATCAGTGGGGGTGGAGGTGGCCTCTGTCGGCAGACTCCTTCCTACCCTGGGGAAGAGCTGAGCCTCTCCTTTAGCGAGGATTAAACGGAAGAGTAAGTGAATGAACACAGACAGAGGCCGTGAATGTCCCATCCTGCTGTCCTGAGACAGATTCCTCTTGGCTTCCAGTCCCATCCCAACTGGCCTGGGTTTCCTCGGCTAGGAAATGAGGGTGGGTTCATTGGCTAGGTGATGCAGAGGGGACACGGCCCTTGGGAAGCTGGGAAGAGGGCTCCTCCAGGCCCCTCGTATAGTGTGAGAGATGGCACGGGGGAGGTGAACACACGGGTCATGGGAATGGTGTGGAGGCCACAGAAAGGTTGGTCAGATGATCCCCCTACAAGGTCCCTCCCAGCCCTGTCACTCGGGATCCCTCCCTCCTTCATTCCTCTGGAAACCCCTCCCTCCGGAGCAGCCTTGCCTGCTGCCACCAATTATGTGTGAGCTGGAGGACAAGTTCAAACTTGTCACTCTCTTTGCCCCAAACAAGAGGTGGGGGGAGAGAGAGAGAGAGAGAGAATCGGAGGTATCCAGACAGTGCCTGGGGGAACTGGAGAGAGCTGAGGAGCCCCAAGGTGGGGAGAGAATTTTGTCTGCCTTTCTCGCCTTCCCCTCTGCGTTCTTTGGATACTAACTGTGCACCCTCTGTGTCTCTGGGGGCGTGGGGACTGCCAGCCCTCTCCTACCCCACAGCTAAGGTGGTCATGAGGACTCCCCAGGACCTAGACTGTTTTCTGGGGCCTTCTCCACAGTTCCCCGTGACTTCCCGGACCCCCTGGGTGGCGCTGTTCCTCCTGAGTTTTGGGCAGAAGGCTCAATGGCATGCCCTTCCCAGCCACTCCATCCTCCGGAAGGCAGATGTTTTACCGCGGTTTCCTTGTCTTTCCATGGCCCAGTTTGCCTCCGATCACCCTCTCTGCTCCTCTGTAACCCAGGGAGCTTCTCCCATACATCTGCTCTCTGTCCACCCCAGTGCACCCCACTCTAGTCCACTCCCCCAGTGCACCCCACTCTAGTCCACTCCCCCAGTGCACCCCATCATCTCTAGTCCACTCCCCCACTGCACCCCATCATCTCTAGTCCACTCCCCACTGCACCCCATCATCTCTAGTCCACTCCCCCACTGCACCCCATCATCTCTAGTCCACTCCCCTCACCGCACCCCATTATCTCTAGTCCACTCCCCTCACCACACCCCATCATCTCTAGTCCACTCCCCACTGCACCCCATCATCTCTAGTCCACTCCCCCCATACCCCATCATCTCTAGTCCGCTCCCCTCACCGCACCCCATCATCTCTAGTCCACTCCCCCACTGCACCCCATCATCTCTAGTCCACTCCCCTCACTGCACCCCATCATCTCTAGTTCGCTCCCCTCACCGCACCCCATCATCTCTAGTCCACTCCCCCACTGCACCCCATCATCTCTAGTCTACTCCCCCACTGCACCCCATCATCTCTAGTCCGCTCCCCCCACTGCACCCCATCATCTCTAGTCCGCTCCCCCACTGCACCCCATCATCTCTAGTCTGCTCCCCTCACTGCACCCCATCATCTCTAGTCCACTCCCCCACTGCACCCCATCATCTCTAGTCCGCTCCCCTCACCACACCCCATCATCTCTAGCCCACACCCCACACCCCACCCCACCCCCCGATCTGTGTGGAGTCCATCCCTTGCCCTTCAGCGGATTCTGTGGGAGCAGAAGCAGGGATTCCACCGCTGCGCACAGTGAGTCGGGGTGTGGCCCCGTTGCCCTCTGCTGTCAGCTTCTGCGGGGACTCACACTTAGACAATGACTCAAGAGGACCTGGAAGGAAGACTGAGATGCTAGCAGTGTGACAAAGTGTCCAGTGTGCTCTGGGCCTTCCCATCCATCTCTCAGGTGCATCTAAAAAATTGACCTTTAGTTAACATGTAGGGTTTTTTTTTTTTGGGGGGGGGGTTGTTCTTTGAGATAGTGTCTCATGTAGCCCAGGCTGGCCTCAAACCCACTATGTAAGCCAGGATGACATTGAACTCCTGGGCCTCCTGCCTTCATCCCCGTGGGGCGGCCATGGCAGGTGTCCACCCCCGTGCCCAGGGCGGCCATGGCAGGTGTCCACCCCCGTGCCCAGGGCGGCCATGACAGGTGTCCACCCCCATGCCGGGGGGCCATGGCAGGTGTCCACCCCCGTGCCCAGGGCTGCCATGACAGGTGTCCACCCCCGTGCCCAGGGCGGCCATGGCAGGTGTCCACCTCCATGCCCATGGCTGCCATGACAGGTGTCCACCCCCGTGCCCAGGGCGGCCATGGCAGGTGTCCACCTCCATGCCCAGGGCGGCCATGGCAGGTGTCCACCTCCATGCCCAGGGCTGCCATGACAGGTGTCCACCCCCATGCCGGGGGGCCATGGCAGGTGTCCACCTCCATGCCCAGGGCTGCCATGACAGGTGTCCACCCCCATGCCGGGGGGCCATGGCAGATGTCCACCCCCATGCCCAGGGGGGCCATGGCAGGTGTCCACCCCCATGCCCAGGGGGGCCATTTGCCTTAAACGTTATCTCCCTTGCTTGCGTTTCATCTCTGGGCAAAGGACCCCTCTGAGACATTCCTAGTTGATATATCCAGGGTCAGATTCTTCCAGGGGCACCCCTGTCAGAATCCAACCACGTGCAGGGACCTTCCCCAACCCCCTCCCCGACAAATCTCATTCCTCAGCCTTTGCATTCCCTCTCAATGCCTCAGCTGTCCCAAAGGTGAGACCTACCCAGCGGCAAAAGCTTGACAGACAAGAGTCTACTGGAGAGCAGGCGGCACAAGCCAGTGTCCCAACGTCAGAGTCAAGCTGGGCTATAGATAGAGTTTTCCTGCCTGGCCCACAGTCAGGACAAATCTCTCACCTGCCAGTCCCACAGCCACTCAGACCCGACCAAGTAAACACAGAGACTTATATTGGTTACAAACTGTATGGCCGTGGCAGGCTTCTTGCTAACTGTTCCTACAGCTCAAATTAATCCATCTCTATAAATCTATACCTTGCCACGTGGTTCGTGGCTTACCGGCATCTTCACATGCTGTTTCTCATCATGGTGGCTGGCAGTGTCTCTCTGACTCAGCCTTCCACTTCCCAGCTTTATTCTCCTCCTTGTCCCGCCTACACTTCCTGCCTAGCCAATGGCCAATCAGTGTTTTATTTATTGACTAATCAGCAACACATTTGCCATACAGAGCATCCCACAGCACTGGGCCACCCTTCACACCTGCTGAGCTGGTCACTTCCTGGAATCCCAGCTGGCCAGTGACGTGCCTATCAAAGACAAGGTATACATGGGCCCTGCTGCCATGAGCTAGGGAGCTAAATGACTTGAGAGTCAAATCCCGGCCCAGTTACTTTGCTTTATTGTGTGTGTGTGTGTGTGTGTGTGTGTGTGTGTGTGTGTGTGTGTACGTACATGTGGCCAGAGATCAACAGCAGTAACTTCTTCAATTGTTCCGCTTTATTTTATATATTTTTAAAAATTAATTAATTAATTTATTTTCAAGACAAGGTTTCTCTGTGTAGCCCTGGCTGACCTGGAACTCGCTCTGTAGACCAGGCTGGCCTTGAACTCACAGAGATCCACCTGCCTCTGCCTCCTGACTGCCACCTCCCGAGGAGTGCACCACCACCACCACCACCAGGCTCCACCTTTTTTTTTTTTTTTTTTTTTTTGAGCCAGAGTCTCTCTCTGAATCTGGAGCGCACCTACTGGCCAGTGAGGAGGCTCAGGGATCCCCTGCCTCTGCCTCTGCAGAGCTGGGGTTCTGGGTGTGCGCCGCAGCGCCCGGCTTTTCATTGGGTTCTGTAGAAGCAGGTCCTCGTGTTTACTCAGCAAAGCCCTGACCAGTTGAGCTGTCTCTTCAGCCTCCAGCTCAGCTACCTGGATGACCTCTGACCTCACAGGATTCATAGCATTAGTTCAATGAGATGATGTGTGAAAAACACCTGGCACAGAGCACATCATAGACGGAGGCCATGGTTGCTGCTTCCACCACTTGGCAGGAACAAAGGGCCACAGTGTTGGATGGGCAAAGGCTATAGCAGTGCCTGGGACAAAGCAGCCTTGGGTCAGGCCAGGCTTTGATGCGTGGGGTGCTGGCGAGGTCAACTGGGCTTGAGTCTCACAACCCCTAACAGGTTCCTGTCTGTCACACATTCCTACTGGGAAGGTTCCAAAAATTCCATGCATTCCAGCACACTGGCTTTATCTGTAGCCTTCCATTTTATAGAGAATGAAGCGGAAACTCACCTGCCGGTCCCTGGCCCTGACCCTGCTGCCCTGCTTCCTTAGGAAGATGCAGATACCAGGGCACAAATCACAGCTCCCAGCCACCACTCACCCCGAGGGTGCGGTACATGCCAGCCCCTCTACCGCACAGTTCAGCCAACGCCTGGGGCCAGCAATTTTAATTAATACCTCGGAGCTTCATACCACTGGGTGTTGAACTCAGGTCCCCCAACATGCTCCACAAGCTCTCTACCACCGGGCTATGCGCTAGACTTCCCTTCTGCATTTTATTTTGAGACATCAGCTCACTAAGTTGCTGAGGCTGGCCTTGAACTCATGAGCTCCCTGCCTCAACAGAGGAGCAGGGATTGCACCTGCAGTACCGTGCGTGGCTCTAGTCCCGTTTGTACCGATGGGAGAACTGAGCTCAGGCAGATTGACTTGCATAGGACACTACAGAGGACAAAAGCCAGGACGGGGGCGGGGGGGAATATCAGGGAATATCAGCCACTACCAATGTCAGCTGATGAGAGAGGTCATGTGACATGCCCAAGGTCCCACCATGTCTGTAAAGGGAAAGCTGGAACCAAGGCACATCTCTGCTCTGACCTCAATCCTGGATCAGCACTGTTGCTTCGCGGCCAGAGCCGTCAGAGGCCCCTCCTGTTCCCCTCTTCCTAATGTCAGACCTTTCACTAGTGTGGGGTGCGAGTCTCACGCCTCACGGCACTAGCCTATGCTCAACAGTGCATGGGAGAATTAGACAGTGGGGTCCCTGGGTTGGTGCTCACAGCCTTTGCTTTGCCCTCACAAGGGCCTGGGTTCAATGCCCAGCACCACAGAAAACCGAGGCGCGATGACTATGCCTGTCACCATAGGAGGAGGCAGGCAGGACGGGGCTGGACGGATTGCTCAATGGTTAGGGTACGTGCTGCTTTTGCAGAGGACCTGACTTCAGTTCCCAGCACCCACATAAGGTGGCTCACAGCTGCCTGTGACTCCAGCTCCAGGGGACTAACAGCCTTTGCTGGCCTCTGAGGGCACACGCTCACACACACACATATACACGTGATTAAAGATAAAACAGAATCTTTAAAGAAAGAGAGAAGGGAGGGAAAGAAAGTGTGGTCCTCGCTGGAAGTGACACAGCACTGGAGTGGGTGTGAAGTCCACGCTGAACCCCAAAGTCTGGAATCTTAGCAAGCAGCCGAGGATGCAGAGTATCGGGATGACCTTGAAGGGCCCAGGCAGAAAATGCCACTGAGAGGCAGAGGAGACAGGGACCCGAGAAGGCCGCCCTCTCTTCTGGACATCCTGGCCACCTTCTGTTCATCGCTCACGTCTCCTCACCCCAGTGTCTAACCTCCCTCCCTCCCCACCCCTGTACCTGAGTCGAGGTGACCCTCGTTCCTTCCTCCCAGCTGTTTGCATGAAGAAAACAGAAATCTCCAGTCTCCAACGGTCAGGCGTGTCGCCAACCCCCAGAGCCAGCACCTGTCCCCCAGAGCGTCGTTGCTCCCCTGAACTTTGGTTTCCCAGTCTCGGCTAGCCCTTGTCCCCTATTTCTCCAGTCAGCATCCTCCGCCAGCATGAACATCCCACCCCACCCTCTGCCGTTGGGACAGAGGCCCTTCCTCTTAGCCAATACCATGTATGTGGACCTGCTCACCCCATAGATTAGCTTTTCACTGCAGTCCCTCCCCCTCCTAACACAAGGCAAGCCTCAGCCACAAACCCACACCAACCTCCCAGGCTCCCAGGACTCTAGCAGGAGCCTGCGTGCACCCAGTCCTGACCCGGTCACCCCTCACCCTAGCGCGGCGCAGCCCCGACAGTGCTGAGGAGCCAAGGTCTCCAGTGGCTTCCACAGGCATTCTGACATCCTGGGCTGCCTGCCAGGCCTTATCAAGCTTGACCTGACTGCGTCACCCCAAGGCCTCTCTGCACATTTTCCTCTCCCATCCCCTCCTTCCCCTGATCCTCTCCTGGCCAGTTTCATGTTGGAGCAGGGCGGCTTGTGGAACTCGAATAGCTTCTATCTCCTCCCTCCTGCCCCTCCCCCACCCTCCCACCTCCGTCCTCTGTGACTTTCCATGATGGAGAGCCATCCATGGTAGTGAAAGGAATCTGGGCCATGCCATCAGTCAGCCCCAAGTTTAAATCCCGGCCGGGGCCACGATCCCTCCTCTCTAACATTGTTATCTAGGAGACGGAAGATCAAACTCCAGCAACCACACAGGCAGCTGGGGACGGAGAGGGGGCACAGAACAGGGGTACAGCAGATGGAGACCTTTGAGCTTCCCCTCTCAAGCCCATGACTCTAGGGCCCCTGACCTCCTGGTTCTCACTCTCCATGTCCAGTTTGTAAGCCCCTCTTTAGGTCTCTCCCTACTTTTTTTTTTTTTTTTTGGTTGGTTCTATATTTCTGCCTACTTATAGTATTTTTCTATTTAAAATTTTTAATGGTTAGTTATTTTGAGATAAGATCTTGGTTTTTGTTGTTGTTGTTTTGTTTGTTTGTTGGTTTTTTTGAGACAGGGTCTCTTTACATACTCCTGGCTGTCCTAGAACTCACTATGTAGACCAGGCTGGCCTCCAGTTCAGAGTTCTAGATCTAGATGCCTTTACCTCCTGCGTGCTGGAATTAAAGGTGTATGCCATCATGCCCAGCCTTTGAGACAGAACCTTAAGTTGGCTAGGCTGGCCTCGATGTAAAGCCAAGGATGACCTTGAATTTCTCATCCTCCTGCCTCCACCTCCCCGGGGCTGGGATTGTAGGCCAGCATCGCCCTGCCTGGTTTCTGAGGGGCCGGGGGTGGAATCCAAGGCTTCACGCATGCCATACGAGCACTCTGCCAACTGAGCCAATGTCCAGCCTCCAGTAGTCGTTTTCAAAATTTCAGGAGGATCCCACCCCAGCCAAACTCCCTCCTCACCACCTGCCACTGTCCACGTCCTAAGAGCCGAGCTGAGTGGCCCCGTGACCCACTCAGTGACCGCAGCTGGCCCGAGTCCTTAGACTTCTGACCGTCCTCTTGTCCATCCCTTCTCTCTGTCCTTACCGTTGCTGCTACAGTCCTCACACCTACAGAGTCTCCGGGGACCATTGCCAGCCAAGGTGAAGTTTGGGTGCCTCAGCATGGTGCAGGTGACCCTCCATGCTGGCTCTGGATCTTTCTCTGTGATGATATTTGATGTTACTCTTCTGAGCTCGCTTCCGTATACCCAAGCCGCAGCATACCGCACAATTCTCGCCAGCTGGCTGACCACTGCCGATCTTTAAGACCCAGCTTCAGGGCATCTTATCTTTGAAGCCATCTTGCTGCTCCAGCAGATTGGAACTCTGTGGTCCTTCACACACACACACACACACACACACACACACACACACACACACACACACTATGAAGGCTTTGTCCATGTTGTGCCTGTCGACCTTCCACATGTCTGTCAGACCTTTGAGGACAGAGCTCTGTTTGTCTCCCCTGGAGCCTCAGCCTCGAGCATGTGTTGGCCTGGCTATTCTGACCAGAGGTACCTGTTGAGCAAAAGGATAAAGGGGTGGATGGCTGTGGTGGGGCAAGTCTGTCACCCCAGCAATGAGTTCAATGTCATCTTTACATATCAGGGCAGCCTGGGCCACATAACACCCTGTCTCAAAATCAACCAATCAACCAACTAACCAACCAAAGAAGTCATGAAGGAACAAGGGTGTTCGTGGGAACCCTCCATACAGGTAAAGCAGCCCCTGATATGGTCTCCCTGCCCCACACCAGCTTGGAGATGATGTAGACCACCTACAGGGTAGCAGGGGGTCCTCAGAGTGGAGGGGCCAGTGAGGAGACCCCAAGCCAAATGAAAACCAGGGAGATGTGTGTGTGTGTGTGTGTGTGTGTGTGTGTGTGTGTGTGTGTGTTGGGGAGGGGTGGTTCTTGGATTCCAGAAAACAAAGATGGAAAGCTAGAACCTTCCAAGACAGAGCTCGGGATCTTCCCAAAGTTTGAAGAATTGGATGATGGCAGCCTTGATTCAACAGCCAGAGGCAGGAGACTGGACAGGAAGAAACCTGATGCCAGAGACCTGGGGTCAGGGATGACAGTGAGTCCCATAGGCAGTTCCTAGCTGAGTTCTGGGGAAGCAGAGCCAGGGAGGCGGAGTCCTAAGGGAAGGCCTCTGAGAGCCCCAACCCCCTCCTCCTCTGCCAAGGACCTGCACGCTAATACTTAAAAGGTTGTTGCAGATAACCCTTTTATGTGTTGGAGAAAGCTCTTATGTAGTCCAGGTTAGCCTCCAACTCTCTATGTAGCCAAAGATGACCTTGAACTCCCGATCGATCCTCTGGCCTCTGCCTCCCACATTCTGGGACTTCCCGGGGCATGCCACCACACCTGGTTTATGCAGAACTGGGGATCCACCCCAGGGCTTTGCACCAGGGCTTCTGGCAGCCGATCCACATCCCCATGAGCTACCTCCTGGGTCTGCCTCTTTGGTCCCAAATAGAAATGTCTCCACACAGAAGGCTGCAGGACAAGGCCTCTGCCAGTGACCAGTTGCTGTCCTGACAGTCTCAGCCTGGGCGGCAGAGGAGCCTCCTCGCAGCTTGGTCTCCCTGCCTCAGCCCTGTGTCTTTATGGATGAAGCCCCTCCCACTTCCCTTCCAAGGAAAAGATGGAGAGGCAGTGTGGGACCTCTCCCCCACCTATCCCAGTCTTGTGGGTATCAGCACGAAAGGAAAGACGTTGGAGGTGGTGGAGTGTTCAAGAACCAGGCTTCAATAGCGCATAAAGGGCCGCTGTAGAGCGCCTCAGAGGAGGGCCACAGAACCGAGAGTCCTTCTGGAAGTATCTGAGAATCGCGAGGGTTTCTAGCAGTGTCTGCCAGAATGCTCTGGATGTTGGCATTACAAACTTCAGCCTTTTTTTTTTTTTTTTTTTTTTTTTGCACGAGGACTCCTTCTTGACTTAATGCTTATTTAATTTATTTTTCTTTGAGACGGAGTCTCACTATATAACCCAGGCTGGCCTAAGTCTCTCAGCTCCACCCCCACCCTGTCCGGCCCTGGGATGGCAGGTGTGTGCCCCGCATCCTGACCCTCTCCTCCAAGCTGAGATTCCCTGGGGTCCTGCCCTGGTCTAGGAAAATCCAGTCTGCAGGAAGTCACGGTGGGCTGGGGAACAAGCTTTTCCGGGTGTCCTGACCCCAGTGCTCTGTGCTGCGCCTGAGGATCAGTGCTGGCCTTCAGCCCCTGGCCTGGCACCCGCTGAGCGGATGCCGGAGCGTCTTCTAGTCTGCGGTGCCGATCATCACCAGCAGGTGCCGCTGTCCAACATTCCATCCTCCAGCCCCTTAAATGAGACCCCGGAAGCCTCCCCCGGGGTCCGCGGGCCTCCAGAGCGTTTGCTCCTGCGTTTTAGAGACGAGGTACGCTCACACTGGGGCAGCGAGTTGTGTGTGTTTCTTTAGGACCATTGCTTCTAACCTACCATTGTGTGTCAGGGACTTAGAGGATGCGGGGAGTCAGGATGACACCGTGGGGAGGTAGGAGAGAGACACTCACACGGAACTAATCGGCATATGAGGCCGAAGGTGACGATGTCGATATATGGAAGTGTCAACGTAAAATCTTTTTTTTTTTTTTTTTTTTTTTTTTTAAAGATTTATTTATTTATTTTGTATACAGCATGTATGACCAGAAGAGGGCACCAGATCTCATTACAGATGGTTGTGAGCCACCATGTGGTTGCTGGGAATTGAACTCAGGACCTCTGGAAGAGCAGTCAGTGCTCTTAACCTCTGAGCCATCTCTCCAGCCCCCAACGTAAAATCTTAACGAGGTATTGAAGAAGAATGAACGGGTAGCATCCGGAGGCATGGGCTTGAGGAAGGAGAGGCCGGTTAATCTCTGGCCTCAGAAGAACACAGCATTCTCACCTGTGGAGCTCAGGGAAACAAGGAGGTGGCAGGTGGCAGGAACCAGGTGAGCAGGGCTTGCAGGAGGAGAATGCCTCCCAGAAATGATTAACGGGACTCAAGAAGACATGTGTGGGACTGGGGAAGTTCAGTGGTTAGAGCGTTTGCCTGGCATGCACAGAGACCTGGGTTTAGGCCCCAGCACTTAAGTGTGGTGGTGCACACCGATAAGTCCCACACTCCAGGGGTGGAGCCAGGAGGATCAGTTCAAGGCCATCCCCAGCTACTTAGTGAGTTTGAGGCCAGCCTGGGCTATGTTAGACCCTGTGTGGTTCTGTGTGTGTATAGCAGTTGAGGGGAGCAGGGGGGACTTACGGGGGTGTAAAGAAGCTCTGAGTGACAGGATGGAGAAGAACGATGGTGGGAGGCAGGGGCTGACAGTGCTGGATCAGCTTTGGAAACTGTAAAAACTATTATTTCCCGGTACCCAGGAGAAAGAGGCAGGTGGATCTCTGTGAATTCAAGGCCAGGGCTGTCCTGGAACTCACTCTGTAGATGAGGCTGGCCTCAAACTCACAGAGATCCACCTGGCTCTGCCTCCCGAGTGCTGGGATTAAAGGCGTGCGCCACCACCGCCCGGCTCTTTTTTTCTTTTCATACAGCAGCCGGGCAGGCTCAGGCATGGATTTGCTTGTTGCAGGGTACCACAAAGTGAGTTCACTTCCTCACGGAAGAAACCAGGGAGAAGAGCAAGCAGAGACACCAAAGGGCAGGAGGTCACAGAGCACGGGAACAGAGGTGCTGCGTTGGCTTCTCTGGGCCTCTGGCTCCGGGCCTGGGGGACTGCAGAGGACAGTGGGAGGTGGGTTTGCCAGGGACGTGTCTTCTGCTGGCCCTGTCCTGCCCATCTGGTAAGGGACATGTCTGGGGGAGGGGCTGAGGAGACAGGTGTGGTGGGCAGGGACAGTGGCTCCTAGCTGGGCTCAGAGCCTGTAGGAGTCTGTCGTGAGAATGTGTAGGCATCAGAGCTGGACTTTGAATGTCCCTGTGAGAGGCCTCTATGTGTGAGCTGAGGGCCAGGTGACCTGGCCGAACCCGACAATGATTTGCCCGTAGCTGTTCCCCTGTCCTACACATCCTGGCAGGGAAGAAGTAGCCCTGAGGCTGGCTTCCTCGGTGCAGCCAGGATGTCCTGCTCAGCTTCCAGGCCCCAAGGGTGGGCCTGGCCCTCCCCTTCCACGGCCCTTAGACGTTAACCTCACGTGCACCGTTACTGTATGAGACCAGGGACCCCTCACAAGCTCGGCAGCTGCAGCTCTTGCTCACTGAAGAACAGATCCCTCGGCATTGCTGGGGTATGGCCTGTCGTCAACATCAGATACCCCTGGCTGACAGGGTGGGACACTAGTCCCAAGAGCCCCCATTGGCTAGGACTCAGACAGCCTTTGGGTTCCAAATTAGTCTAAAAATGGTCCCTCTGGGTTTGTTCCCCCAGTTTCTCCCCTGCCTCAAATCTCAGTTGTTTAAAATTTTAATTATTGCAGTTATTTGAAGAGGGCTATACACAGGAATGGTGGATGTGTGGACAGCAGGTGTGTGGACTGTGGGTGTGTGGACAGTGGGTGTGTGGACTGTGGGTGTGTGGACAGTGGGTGTGTGGACGGTGGGTGTGTGGACAATGGGTGTGTGGATGGTGGGTGTGTGGACGGTGGGTGTGTGGACGGTGAGTGTGTGGACAATGGGTGTGTGGACAATGGGTGTGTGGATGGTGGGTGTGTGGACAGTGGGTGTGTGGACGGTGAGTGTGTGGACAATGGGTGTGTGGACGGTGGGTGTGTGGACTGTGGGTGTGTGGACGGTGGGTGTGTGGACGGTGGGTGTGTGGACGGTGGGTGTGTGGACAATGGGTGTGTGGACAGTGGGTGTGTGGACTGTGGGTGTGTGGACGGTGGGTGTGTGGACGGTGGGTGTGTGGACTGTGGGTGTGTGGACGGTGGGTGTGTGGACGGTGAGTGTGTGGACGGTGGGTGTGTGGACGGTGGGTGTGTGGACAATGGGTGTGTGGACGGTGAGTGTGTGGACGGTGGGTGTGTGGACTGTGGGTGTGTGGACGGTGGGTGTGTGGACGGTGGGTGTGTGGACGGTGGGTGTGTGGACGGTGGGTGTGTGGACGGTGGGTGTGTGGACAATGGGTGTGTGGACGGTGAGTGTGTGGACGGTGGGTGTGTGGACGGTGGGTGTGTGGACGGTGAGTGTGTGGACAATGGGTGTGTGGACGGTGAGTGTGTGGACAATGGGTGCGTGGACGGTGGGTGCGTGGACGGCGGGTGCGTGGACGGTGGGCGCGTGGACGGCGGGCGCGTGGACGGCGGGCGTGTGGACGGCGGGCGTGTGGACGGCGGGCGTGTGGACGGCGGGCGTGTGGACGGCGGGCGTGTGGACGGCGGGTGTGTGGATGGTGGGCGTGTGGATGGTGGGCGTGTGGATGGTGGGCGTGTGGACTGTGGGTGTGTGGACTGTGGGTGTGTGGACTGTGGGTGTGTGGACGGTGGGTGTGTGGACAGCAGGTGTGTGGACGGTGAGCGTGTGGACAGCAGGTGTGTAGATTGTGGGTGTGTGGACAGTGGGTGTATGGAGGACGGTGGTTGTGTGGTCAGAGGACAGCTTTCAGGAGTCAGTTCTCTCCTTCCACCATGTGGGTCCTTGAGGCTCCAGCTCATATGATCAAGTGTAATGGCGGAGTTCCCTTACCCACTGAGCCAGCATTCTGGAGGCAGAGGCAGGTAGATCGCTATGAGTGGAGGCCAGCCTGATCTACACATGGAGTTCCAGGCCAGCCAGGACTGCACAGTGAGACCTTGTCTGAAACAAACCAAAAAGGGATCCAGAAGTTGAGAGATGCCTTTTCATCCTGTTCACAACGTTTCAGCCCCTCTCACTTTTGAGACAGGGTCTCATGTTGCCTGAATTTGTTGTGCAGATAACCTTGAACTCCTGATTCTGCCTCCACCTTCCACGTGCTGAGATCACAGGTGTGAGCCAACATGGCCACCGTGTTTCCGCTCATTAGTGGAGTGGGTTCCCCATAGGAGAATCCAGTTCCTTCCACCTGAGGGCTTCTTCATTCCCTGGTTAACAGGGAAATATACTGGATCTTGTAAGTCATTTCCACGTGAGTCTAAGTTAGAACATGCTGTCACATGTCTTGAAGTGATTGGGGACCCCCCCCCCAATCATATACAAACCCTTGTCCTGTGTGTGTATTCCCCAGTGAAGTTTTCTATAGTGTTCTCTACAATCCCATACACATTCACCCCTAGTTACGGTTAAAAACCAGGGTACAAGAGGCCACTCCTCCCCCGTCTCCACCCTCTGCTTGACCAGTCAGACCCCTAAGGAGACACCTTGCTTTCTCCTTGGGGACATTCCTCCACTCCCAGACTTCCCATTGTCACCCCAGCACGAGGGTGTCTTTCCTGAGGTGTGGAGGGGTGAGGGGCCACAGCCAAGCCCTTAGTTCTAGGTTGGTTTAGCTGCCCGGCGGTGAGCCATGGCTTTGGATGGACTTGCTGGGCACACGGTACCTGGTTCCTCAGCAACTGCACAGCGGTTGACCCGGCCAGGAGGGCGGGAGGGACCATGCGGGGCTGGCCGCCGCTGGCCTGAGGAACTCTCCTCAGCTGAGACAACCCATCTGCTCTGAGTTGTAGCTGTCTCCAGAAGGCCCCTTCGGGGTTTGGAAGGGGAGCTGGAGGAGGCAGGTGTCTGCCATCCTAACATTTGGGAGGCTGAGGTAGGAGGATCAGGAGTTCAAGGCTAGCCTTAGCTGTTGAGTGAGCTCTGGGCCAGCCTTGGCTACAAAAGACTGTGTTTTAAAAACAATAGAGGGAGAGGGGGAAGGGAGTAGAGGAGAGAGAAAGAGAGAAGAGGAGGAGGAGGAGGGCAGGCTAGGTAGATGGCTCCATTAGTAAGTGCTCTCCACTGACTGGAGTTTAATCCCCCAGAACTCATGTTAAAATAACAACAGCCAGGCGGGCGTGGTGGCCCACACCTTTAGTTCCAGCACTCAAGAGGCAGAGGAAGGTAGATCTCTGTGAGTTCCAGGACAGCCTGGTCTACAGAGTGAGTTCCAGGACAGCAGGCTTCACATGCCAGTACACTCCACAGTACACACACAGAAAGAAAGTCTTTTTGGGAGGAGAGTTGGGATTATGCCAGTCAGCCAAGGGAAAGCAGTGAGCTCAGAGCAGGGAAGTGGGGTTGGGGTGCGCCAGCGCTGTGACTGTGACACAGCGCTACCTGTGTCACCATGCCCCGCTGTCCCTGGTACCTTGTGTCCGTTACCTTAATCAGTCTGATCCTCCAGGACCCATCACACCCGCTCTGTGACCACAGAGGAAGTCCACGGACTGAGACAGACAAGGCGCCCAGAGGAGCAGGGCCTGGCCTCCATCCTCCCGACCTCGCTTGATGTGTGGCCTTGCTTAAGGCGCGGACCCCCACGGACCTCTGCGGCCTCCTTGGGAGAACAGTTAACATACCTGCCATGTTCAGAGGAGAAATGAGGTCATGCTTGGGCCGCGTTCTGAGCCTCGGAGACAATGAGTGTATTCTTGGGAGCAGTAACAATAATAATAATTACAGTGAATCTAACCAGTAAACACACCCGGAGCGGCAGTGCGGCCCCTTGGTGGGATAACAATGAAAGGTTTGGGGTTGCTTTTTGAAGTCTCTAGGTGGGGGAGTTTTCTTGGCCCTGCATTGATCTCTGGGGTTTGTACAGTTGATACTGTGGGAGGGACTGAGGCCTGCGGCCATCTCCCAACGTTAGTAGCATTTGCTGAATAGTCTTGTGTGTTTGCGGGTTTTTGTCCCAGAGGCCTTCAAGTTCCCTCTTTCTTCTTTTGTTCGTTTGTTTTTATATTTCCCAGACAGGGCGTTATGTAGCCCAGGATGGCCTAAAACTTATGCAGTCAAGGATGCCCCCAACTTCCTGATCTTCCTGCCTCCACCTCCCAGGTGTTGGGGTTACAGATGTGCACCATGTCCTCACTGGAGGTGGGTTTCAGGGTTTCTCAGGCCCCCACCTCCCCCATCAGCTAATATCCATCCACTCACGGAGACAGCGACCTACCTGGCTGTTGGAGATCCTGGGCATTTGGGCCTTGGCCACAAATTAGCCTGAAATCATGGGCACTGAGACTCTTCTACCTACTTCTTGGTGGGCTCATTGCCAAGCAGAGGTGTGTGTGTGTGTGTGTGTGTGTGTGTGTCTGTCTGTCTGTCTGTCTGTCTGTCTGTCTGTGTGTGAAGCCCCCAGGTGTGATTCCAATGCAGCCAACCCAGTGCTGTTTGAATTCGGGCCTCATTAAGTCTTCAACCTTCCACCATTGGCCATGCACTGTCTGCTGGCAGAGAACTACGCAGTGTGGAAGTTTGAGTAAAGCAGCTGGAGGACGCTCTCTCCTGGAATCTGCAAACTGACAGAAAAGCTATGGTGGGAGCTGAGGGGTGTGGCTCCGCTGACAGAGTGCTTGTCTGGCTGCACAGGCCTTCCTGGCATCCAGGGCCATCTGCAGCACCTTGTAAACTTAGGTGGTGGTGGAGTCCTGCAGTTCCAGCAGGAAGGGTCAGGAGTTCAAGGTCACTCCCAGTGCTTGGAGGTAACGTCGACACATTCTGGTTCCTAGGAAGACCAAGTTCTCCTTCAACTCAGCGTCAGGATAAGCCAGGAACTCAGAGAAGATCGGACGTTGGTCCTGGTTTGAATGAGCTGGCCCCCACAGGTCTTGGGCAGTGAATTCTTGGTCTCTGGCCATGCTCTTTGGAGAGGATTAGGAGGTGTGGCCTTGTTGGAGGGAGTATGTCACTAGGGGTGGGCTTTGAGGTTGCCCATGCCATTCCATGTTAGCTCTCTCTGCTTCCTGTTTGTGGACTAAGATGTGAGATCTCAGCTGCCACCCAGCTGCCTGCCGCCTGCTACCTCCACACCACCATCATGGACTCTAAGCTTCTGACATCATAAGCCCAAACTAAACTCTCCCTTCTCTAAGTTGCGTTGGTCATGGCGTTTCGTCCCAGAAAAGCGACAAAGACAGGCATTGTGGGTGGATGGAGCTTCAGACAGCGGAAGGTGGACGCTGCCTGAGAATGACATCACAGGTTGTCTGTCCTCTGACCTCCACAGGGGTGTACATGCATGTGCGTGCACACACACCCATAACAACAACAAAGACCTTAGTGAATAGAGAAGGGAAATCAGCAGTGAGACGAAAGGAAATCTCCTGGCTTTGTAAGGAAAGAAATGAATCCTTGGATCAACCATGCCCAGAAACAAGAAAGAAAGATCTGGACCCTTCCATAGAGAGCACAAAAATCAAGTCACTGATAAAAGAATATGAAGCTGGCATCGTATATGATGTTAAGGACAAGAAGCATTCACTCCGAAGTCCTGAGGGAATGAAATCTTCAGGTGGGGGTGGGGGAAAGGTCAGTGGGTTTGGGTTTCTTCCCACCCTCCTGTTCTTTAACCCTAGAGACGGTGTGTAACAAAGTAACAGTGAGTGCAAGAAAGAGGGGGCCATGGGCTGCTGGGAATGCAGGAACACAGAAAGCAATGTGTGCTCCGTGAAGTCTAGGGGTGATGAGGCACAATGTGAATGTCTAGAGCAGGGGTTCTCAACCTCCTAATGCTGCCACCCTTTAATACACTTCCTCCTGTTGTGGGGACCTCATCATAAAATTGTATTTGTTGCTACTTCATAACTGTAATTTTCTGCTGTTATGAGTAATGTAAATATGCAGGATGTCTGATATGTGACCCCGTCCAGAGAGGCCACGACCCATAACTTGAGAACCACTGATTTAAAGGATGATAATTCAGAGCCAGGCTGTGGTGGTTTGAAAGAAAATGGCCCCCAAAGGGAATGGCACTATTAGGAGGTGAGGCCCTGTTGGAGTAGCTGTGGCCTTGTTGGAGGAAGTGTGTCACTGTGGGGGTGGGCTTTGAGGTCTCTTTTGCTCAAGCTTCCCTTGGTGTGACTGTCAGTCAACTTCCTGTTGCCTCTGAGTCAAGATGTAAGGACTGTCAGCTCCAGCACTACATCTGCCTGCACACTGCCATGCTTCCTGCCATGATGATAATGAACTGAACCTCTGAAACTGTAATCAAGCCACCCCAATTAAATGTTTCCTTTATAAGAGTTGCCATGGTCATGGTGTCTCTTCACAGCAATGAAAACCCTAAGACAGAAGTTGGTACCAGGAGTGGGGTAGAGCTGTGATAGGCCTGTGTTTGTTGGAAGGAATTTGAACTTTGGTACTTTGGGTTAGGAAAGAAGTGGAATGCGTTAAGCACTGCTTAATGGGGCATGCTAGTAGGAGCATGGAGGATAACGGTGCTACTAATGATTTGAAATGTCGGGAGCTGGCTCAAGAGATTTCAGAGATGACCTCAGCTTGGGAGGGAGCAAGTTGGGGAGGAGAGTGATGCACATGTGTTAAGGAAGACCAGACAGGCTTCCCACCATTGGGAATCAGGGAATCTCCAGGCTGTGGTTCCCAGCACTCAAGAGGCTGAGGCAGGAAGAGCAAGTGTTTGAGGACAGCCTGAGTGACATGTCAAGATGCTGTCACAATAAAAACTAAAAGAAATGTATCTCTGCACATTGCATATATAGGATTTAAGGGCAATCAGGCCCTGAGAGATGGCTCAGTGGTTATGAACACTGGCTGCTCTTCCAGAGGACTTGGGCTCAATTCCCAGCACCCACATGGTAGCTTATAACTTTCTGTAACTTTGGCCCCAGGGGATCCCTCTCCTGGCCTCCTTGAGCACCAGGTACACATGTGATATACATAAATAAGTGCAGTCAAAGCATACACATAAATACAAATTACAGATATTAATTTTAGGGTGACAGAGAAGATGGGGGCTAGAAAACAAACCTCCTCCCACTGTGGATAAAGGTCAGTTGGTAAAATACTGGCCCGGCATGCACAAAGCCGGCCTCCATCTCCAGCTCTGAACAAACCAGCTGTGGTGATGCGTGAGTCATCCCAGCATTTGGGAGATGGAGGCAGGAAGTTCAGAGTTATCCTTGGCTACATATCCAGTTTAGGGCTAGCCTGGATCACATGATACCCTGTCTCACAACAAAGCAAATGAAAAAGAAAATATCAAAGGAAAATGAACCAGTTTCATGAAAAGCAGAAAAGGCACAAAAACAAGTAAAGGAAGAAATATAAAATAAAATGACAGGATGATTCTAAAAAAAATACCATTAATAATACATGCTCCCTTTCACACACAAATAAATGTTAGAAAAATTTTAATTAAAAACTATTAACCTCGCCGGGCGGTGGTGGCGCACGCCTTTAATCCCAGCACTCGGGAGGCAGAGACAGGCGGATCTCTGTGAGTTCGAGGCCAGCCTGGACTACCAAGTGAGTCCCAGGAAAGGCGCAAAGCTACACACAGAAACCCTGTCTCGAAAAACCAAAAAAAAAAAAAAAAAAAAAAAAAACCAAAAAAAAAAAAAACAAAAAAAACAAAAAAAACTATTAACCTCAAGGGGCTGGGGTAAAACAGCTTACTGTGCAGCCTGCTGACCTGAGTTTAATCCCTGGAATGCACATAAAAAGATGGATGCTCTGGATGTGCGGCTCACGCCTTTAATCTCAGAACTTGGGAGGCAGAGGCAGAAAGATCTCTGAGTGAGTTCCAGGACAGCGGGGTACATTGTGAGACCCTGTCTCAAAAGCAGATAGATAAAGATAAATAAATGAAGTCGGGTGCAGGGATGCACATCTGCAACCCAAAACCCCTAGAGCAAGATGGTTCAGAGACAGAATTGATGATAAGGACACAGGTTGGCCATCCTGAGTCCGTGGCATGAGAGCTCCCATCTCAGCAAGGTGGCAGGCGAGGACCAACTCTCAAAAATTGTCCTCTGACCTCCACACACACTCTATGGCACGTGTATGCCCACACTCACACATAGACCTCACACACACACACACACACACACACACACACACACACACACCCCTAAAATTTTTAATTAAAAAAAGAAGTTAACCTCACAATCATGAGACGATACGAGTCTCTGTAGCCATTTGGAAATGTAAACTCACTCATGGGAAATCTCCAGGAACCCATATTGCTTATCTCTGAGGCAGCCTCTTTGTGGGGTATGCTTACCAGGGAAGGCTCACATAAAAATGTCACCTGTGTATGGGCCATCCATCACCTTAGACTTCTGTTCCTAAGATGAAGTCTCAATAAGCTTGTTGCCAAGTGTTTAGATCCTGCTCCCCCGCCCCAGTCTCACCTCAGCCTGTTATGGAATAGTACTTTAACTAGGCAAAGATGGGCTACATTTGTTTATGTTGCATTTGTTTAACAATGTAAACATGTGTTGCTGTTTCACCTTGCCTGCCTAAGGCACCTGATTGGTCTAATAAAGAGCTCAATGGGGAAAAGCTAGGCAGAGGAGGGACAGGCGGGGCTGGCAGACAGAGAGAATAAAACGAAGGAGAAATCTAGGCTGGAGGACCGAGAAAAGAGAGAACAAGGGAAAAAGAGGGAGATGCCTGTGGTGCGAAGCCAGACACGGAGGAAACAGGAAAGAAAGATATCTAGAATGAAGAAAGGTAAAAAGCTCAGAGGCAAAAAGTAGATAAAGAGAAACAGATTAAAATAAGAGCTAAGGTAAGGCTGAGCATTCATAACCAATAAGTTTCCGTGTCATGATTTGGGAGCTGGTTGGTGGCCCGAAGGAAAGCCTGTTACATCAGGCTGCCTGCCTGGCCACCACTCCCTGCTCTGTAACCCTTACCCCTCCCTCTGCTGGTGAGCCCCGCACCTGTCTGGGACTCAGTCCTGTCTCAGAGCTTCTATTCCTTTGTAGTTGTTGGGTTGTTTATTTCTTTGCATTTTGTGTGCGTTGGTGTTTTACCTACATGTATGTCTGTGTGAGGGTGTCGGATCCCCTGGAACAGGAGTTACAGACAGTTGTGAGCCACCATGTGGGTACTGGGAATTGAACCTGCGTCCTCTGGAAGAGCAGCCAGTGCTCTTAACTGCTGAGCCACCTCTCCAGCCCCCTATTTTGTTTTGTTTTTGTCTTTTTGGGGGGTGTTTTGAGATAGGGTTTCTCCATGTAGCCCCAGATGGTCTGGAACTCACTATGTAGACCCCCAGACTGGTTTCCAGCTCACAGAGATCCACCTGTCTCTGCCTGTCAAGTGCTGGGATTGCCGTTGTGTGCCATCACACCTACCGAATCTAGTTTTTAAGGTGAGTTCCAAGGACTGAGCTCAGGTGAGCAGGCTGCACCGAAGCCAGCTCCCAGGCCTGTGGTTAATGAATTTACCAACTCTCCCAGCCATCCTTTCTAACTAACTCAGTGATTGATTGCTCATGCCTTCCAGAAAACCTGGACCCACTCCTGTTCCTACGAATAAAGTTTTAGTGACTGAATCATGTCCATTCATTTGCATTTTTCTATCTGCCATCTTTGTGTAGTTACAACTGAGATCATGTGACCGGCACAGCCCATGACATTTTCTACATGGTCCTTGACAGAAAAATTCTGCTGATGTGTAAAGGTAGAAATACTTTGTGTTTTCTTTCGGGTTATTTTATTTTATGTGTATTTTTTTTACATGCACTTATTTGTCTGCATGTATATTTGTCTGTATACCACGTGAGGGCTTGGTGCCAGAGGAGGTTGGAAGAGGGTGTCAGAGCCCCTGGAAATGGAGTTACAGAGGGTTGTGAGCCACCACATAGTGCTGGGAATTGAACCTGGGTCCTCTGTAAGAGCAATCAGTGCTCTTAACTGCTGAGCAGTCTCTCCAGAGTCAGGGACACCTTCATTCTCGTGTCAACATCACAGAGCCTCAGCAGGAGAGTACCCATCACTCACTACTCATGGCTGAAAAATAATGGTAAAGAATTGCCTGTTGGAGAAACCACAAGAACGTTCCCTTATGCCCCAAGAATTTTCTGTGGGGCTAGAGAAGTGGCCTCAGTGTTAGAGTTTGTGTAGCATGCAGGAGATCCTGGGTTCCAGCCTCAGTGTTGTAAAAGTGGGTATAATCCCAGCTGGAAGGTGGAAGGTCAGAAGTTCAAGGCCATCCTCAGCTACATAGTGAGTTTGAGCCCAGCCTGGGCTACATAAGACCCTTTTTAAAAGTGTGGGGGGGTGTCCCATACGTGGGGGTGTGACCTCAGGTCGGCTCTAAGATCTCTCATCTCTTTCACCTTAGATGGTGAAACCCACCTCTGTGGTAGTTTAAGCAGAGTGACAGGGAAGACATTGGAACCCCACCTGCCCTGACACATCCCTCTCCGACTGAGTGCCTCAGACTGGTTTCAGGCATCTCTGTGTAGTACTCACATGGCAAGCTCCCTGGGACCTCTTTCCCACCCCTTTCTCCACGGCCATCTCCTTCAGTTCCAGCCCGAAGCCTTCCTGACCCCTCATGCCTTGTCCTGGGCCCCTGGTTGACAACAGGAAGTAAGCACACTGAACAGCCTGACTCGGCTTAGGGAAGAGGGGCAGCATGGTGGCTGGAGAGTGGCATTCCCCTCCTTAGCCACCTGCGGCCATAGACGCTGTCCCTGATTATTCGCACCCTGAGACCGGCCAGTTAAGAGGCAGGCAATTTCTGGAAGTCACCCGTGTCTTATCCAAAGTCAAGCCTCCAGGGTCCCTTGGTCTAACAGTGATGAACAAAACCCTGAGTTCTTGCACCCCCATCGTCCAAAGAAACCCCCAGCTTTCTCAGTCAGGGCTGTAGATAGTCATTGCCATGACTCTCCACCAACAGAACATCAAACAACAGAACATCAAACCATCAACCAACAGAACATCAAACAGAACGAGCCAGAAGGTGCTGAGGAGGTCAGAAGTCATTGCCCAGAGGATTGGTACCTCCCTGGCAGCTCAAGGTCAGCCTACTTCCTCCTCCTCTTCCTCCTCCTCTTCCTCCTCCTCTTCCACCTCCTCCTCCTCTCTCTCCTCTCCCTCCTCCCCCTCCTCCCCTTTTCCTCTTTCCCCCTTTTTGAGACAGGGTCCCATATAGCCTAAACTGGCCTTGAAGTCACTATGTAGACCAGGCCAGCCTCAGCCTCCTAAGTGCTAAGATTAAAGGCGTGCACGGCCACCATGATGGCAACACTTTGATTTTACAAATGAGGAAACTGAGGCCCAGAGAGAGGAAGTTTCTCAATCTGCCACGGAGAGGAATCAACACTGGAAAGTAGTATCAGCTGAAGCAGCTGGGGGGTGGGGTGGGGGTAGGAGCAGGCCTGGGAGGGGTAGGAGCCCACAGCTGTGGGCATGGCATCATCTTGGAGTACTGGCCTCTCTGGGACAGAGGGCTGCCCCAGGCTTGACCATCACAGGCACATAGAGTCCACTGTCCTCTCAGCCAGGCCAAGTGCCACCTCTGCTTGCCTGCGGCAGTCCTGCTCAAGGAGGCCTCCCATCCCTTGGCCCAGGGAGAAAGTCCGCAACAATGCCTCCAAACTGAAACCATCTCTTTCTCCACAGAACAATGGCCATTAACAGGCGTGGAGCTGGAGCGGAGAAAGAAGCGAACTCCAGGGGCTGAGAGCCTGGAGGGGTGTGGAGTGGAGGGGTGCTGGGAGAGCTTTTGTCCTTCCTGTCAGCCATCACCCTTTCCCTGAGGCATTCCCATGGAAGCCTCTGGACCCTACCCTCACACTCTGTGAGGGCTCAAGCCTGCAGAGGGCTGACCCCCCACCCCAGCCTCACCCTGGACACTCGCCACCCACTGGGAAGTCAGTGACTTCAATAAGCCAACGATTTAACAGCTCCCACGACGTCCCCAGCAGGGTAACCCTGTTCTCAGAAGCCCCACTGCCTTGCTGGAACCGAACAGGACCTCAAGGGTGACCTAGAGGCCAGCAACAGATCCCCAGTTCCCTTACCATGGGAACCCCACCAGCCTAGGACTTTTTTTTAGGGGGATAGCTGAGACAGCGCGTCCTTGTCGAGAGTAGGAGATGACGCATTTTTCTGCAGCCACAAGCCACTTTTGACGGGTCCGCCCCATCGGGGAGCAACGGAAACCTTGTCCCACCCAGCACGGCCTTTGTCTGCACCACATATTTATCTTATTTGGAAGATTTTTGTGGGTTTTCCTGTCTTTCTCCAGTGCATACTGCCCTGAGGGGGATGCAGGGGGTGAACAGAGGGAAGGATGAGAGGCGTTCTCGGGGCTCTATGCCTGGTGGTTACAGCACATTTGGGGGGAGGGAGAAATCTGTCCCCCAGCACCCTCTGTGCCCCACAAAGATGCTAGAGACCTGGCCACATTCCAGGCCTGTCTCTTCTGGGTCTCCTGGGCCAGTACTTGCTCTGACATTCTGTTTTGTTTTGTGACAGGGTCTTGGGTATTCCAGGCTGGCCTTGAGCTCACTGTGTAATGGTGGATGACCTTGAACTTCTGATCGTCCACTGCTTGCACTTGCCTTGAGTGTCCCGCATTTCTACCTAAATCCATCCTTCCTTCCTTTCAAAGACAGGGTCTCGTGTAGCTCAGGCTAGCTCTCTCTGTCTCTATGGAGCTGAAGCTGGCCTTGAACTCCTAATCCTTCTGTCTTCCCCTTTCAAGGGTTGAAATGGGAGCCATGAAGCACTGGCTCCTGATAGCTTTATCCTAAGAGTTACTTCTTTTATGTTCGTGTGTGGGTGTGCCTGTCTGAGTTTATGTGCACCACATGCGTGCAGGTGCTCAAGGAGGCCAGGAGAGGGCGCCAGAAAACCTGCAGCTGGAGTTATGAGTGGTTGTCAACCACCTGATGCAGTGCTGGGAGCTGAGTCTAGGTCCTCTGCCAGGTTAGTAAGCACTCTTAATCGCCATCTCTCCAGCCCATCTCCACAGGGCTCTGACTGTGGGGATGCTCCTCCTCTTGTTGAGATTAAACCTGCTGCCTTCTGGCCTTCGCATTACTCTCAGCTAGGCTACGTAAGAATATTCTAGGTTTTTTTTCGCCTCACATCTACAGCCTCCCATTGAGGCCATCATTTTCTTTCCTTGGTTCCTATTTTCCCTCCCCTCTCTCTCTCCCCCTTCCTCACTCTCTCTCTCCCTCCCTTCCTCCCTCTCCTTTCCTTCCTCCCCTCCCTCTCCCTCCCTTCCTCCCTCTCTCTCCCTTCCTCCTTCTCTCTCCCTCCCTTCCTCTCCCCTCTCTCTCCCTTCCTCCCTCTCTCCTCTCCCTCCCTTTCTCCCCTCCCTCTCTCTCCCTTCCTCTCCCCTCTTCCTCCCCTCCCTCTCCCTCCCTTCCTCCCCACTCTCTCTCCCTCCCTTCCTCCCTCTCTCTCCCTCCCTTCCTCTCCCCTCTCTCTCCCTTCCTCCTTCTCTCTCCCTCCCTTCCTCTCCCCTCTCTCTCCCTTCCTCCCTCTCTCCTCTCCCTCCTTTTCTCCCCTCCCTCTCTCTCCCTTCCTCTCCCCTCTTCCTCCCTCCCTCCTTACCCTTTCTCTCCCCCTTCCTTCCCTTTCTCTCCCTTCTCCCCTGTTCAAATACAGAGACAACCCAGGATGGCTTTTAACTCAGTATGTAGCCGAGGCTCCAATGCACAGTCCTCCTGCCTCAGCATCCCAAATACTGGGATCGCAGATATGCACCACTGCATATAACTCTCTGAAGTCTTAATAGTTTTTCTTTGTCTTGTGTGTATGGATATTTTGCCTGCACATGTATCTGTGCATCATGGAGGCCAGAAGAGGGCATTCGATGTCCTGGGACGGGAGTTACAGAAGGTTGTGAGCCACCATGTGGGTACTGAGAGTGAAATCCTGGTCCTCAGCCGGTGCTCTTAACCTCTGAGCCATCTCTCCAGCTCCTGCAATCCTTTCTATTCTGAAGGGGTTCCTGTTATGCTAACTGTCCATACCCCACGCCCTTGGTGACCACAGACTTGGGGTTCCTCTTCCCATTTGGGCCCCTCTCCAAACTCTGCACAATAATCCCCCCTCTCTGCATCCAGTAAAGGTTACAGCTTCTCAGAGGGGCTCCCTGGCACGTGGCAGCGAGGAACCCTGAGCAGAATCACCGTCTTGACAGGTTGGGGGACAGGAAGGAGGTGGGGATACAGAGCTGTGGCTTTGCCTGTTTCTGTGCCAAGCAGCCCTCCTCCCTCCTAGGGGGGCCACAGGGCATCCCCTGTGGAGGCCTATTTTGTCCTACACACCTCAGAGACGGTCTCTCAGTCATCAGTGTGCATTTTAATGTGGCTCTTCAGAGGGCCACCTGATACTTTAGACCAGAGAGGGTGATTCACCACGGCTTTTCAGGCAAGTGAGATATTTTGGGACAAGAAGCCTTGCAGTGCTCGGCTGGCTCCCTGGCTTCTGTGGATGATGGACAGCCGCCAACCCAAGCATATTTGCCTAAGGCCAGGTAACTCTCAAGGGGCTGTCCCTTCCAGACCTCAGGCTCACATCAGGCTGGGGATGGAAATTCAGGCTTTTCTACCCTGTGTGGCTCATCATCTTTATTTCCTTAAAAGTTTCACCTTTTTTTTTTTTTTTTTTTTTTTTTAAAAAAGATGTGTTAGTTAGTTAGTTAGTTAGTTAGTTAGTTAGTTAGTTAGCCTTACTATGCATGTGGAAGGCCAGAAGGAGGCATCACATCCCTTGGAACTGGAGTTATGAACGGTTGTGAGCTGCCATGAGTTCTGGGAACCGAACCTAGGTCCTTTGTAAGAGCAGTCAGTGCTCTTAACCACGGAGCCATCTCTCCAGCCCTCTTATTTATTTTTAGTATGTGTGTGTATGTATGCATGTATGTGTGTATGTGTGTAGGAGTGTGCACGTGAGTACAGGTGCCCACGGAGGCCAGAGGTATCAGGTCCCCTGCAGCTGGCAGTCCTAAGAGGCTGCAGCCACCCAGTGTGGTGCTGGGACCCGAACCCGGGTCCTCTTCATGCTCTTCACTGCTGAGCCTGCCCTGCAGCTCTATCACCATCTTTCTCACATATCTAGTTATGATAAGTGAGGCCTCCCAGACGAGCATAACAGACCTTTGAAGTATTCTTGACCCAGTCTAGAAAAGGAACGAAAAGATAAATAATTACTAACTACCGATGGGCAGCAGAAAGATGTGGTTTCTTCTTTTGTAGCCCAGGCTAGCCATCCTCCTGTTTCAGCCTCCTCAGTACTGAGACTGCAAGTGTGTACTCCCATCCCATCAGAGTGGGGGGATTGTCATTGGCTTTTTTATTTCCCTTGTACTATACTGAGGGCTCCTGGGTGAGGGCATTCGTCCTTCCCTGAAGACTGCAGCCTCACTGAAGTTGGGGACCGAGGCCTACCCTCCCCAAGTAGCCTGTTGTACATGGTGTAGACAGTATTCTGTATATAGGATTGAGAACTAAACTGATGGACTCAGTTTTATTTTAACCATGGAGGAGCTGTCCCAGGTTCCCTAGACAGAGCTCAATGATGATGAGATGCAGGATGACCAGGAGCTCACACACAGCTGGTGGGATGCGACCTGGTACATCCATGCCTCCTTGTGGGTTTTTCTTTTTCTTTTTTCAGTAGTGGGACTCAAACCTAAGACCTCATGCCTGTTAGGCAAGTAGTTTACCACGGAAGCAGGCCCCCAGTCGACATCCAAATCTTTTATTGATTGATTGATACAGGAAACTGTATTCCAGGTTGACATCAAACTTGCTCCGTACAGAAGGATGACCTTAGACTCTTGATCCTCCTGCCCTCTCTCTGGAACACCGGGATCTGGGGCATGGTGTCGTGTGTGTGTGTGTGTGCGGTGCTGGGGACGGAACCCAGGGTTTTGTGCATACTGGGCAAGCTCTCCAACAACTGAGTTTCATCTCAGCCCCTGGGTGACTCCAGTGGACAGAGCCCTGGTTATCCACAGACCACTTGAAAAAGCAGCAAGATTAGGAGAAAGGCGTGTGTGGAGCCACTGAGGCTTTGGGAGTGTTTGTTACTAGGACATGATAAGGATTCTTCTGACTGATATATGCCTTTTTGTATATCTAGATCATTTTATTTTAATATCACTTTATTTATTGTGCGTGTGGGTACACAGGTGCCCTGATGCACCTGTGGAGGTCAGAGAACATCTTAGTTCTCTCCAGGGTTCAAGTCGGGTCATCAGGCTTTCATGCAAGTGCCTGAACCCACCGGGCCATCTCATTAGCCCTAGACTATTTCATAAAAAAAACAAAAAACAACAACAAGACAACTCTCTTGGTTTCTATGACCTAAGACATAAGGGAGTGCAGCTTAGGGAAACTCAAGCTCCCCCAAAATGTAATCTCCAAATACTTCCTCTTTCCTTTTGCGCTGGGCTGATATGCCAAGTGCACTGTCCAGGCCGGAATTCCAGACACCTGTGCAGGACAGCCTGGGATGGCCACCTCCCCTCCTACCAGGCTTTCAACTTTCCCGAGTCCCCTAGGCTTCAGAAACAACCAGTCCGAGCAGAGGCTCAGATCAGAGCCAGCTGGGTGTGAGCAGGTTCTTACCGTGGGTGCCTGGCGACCATGATGGACACATGGGGGCAGCCTGCTGTGTCCCAAGGTCCAGAGCCCAGTGACCCTGCAGTGACCTTGCCTGGAGAAGAGGGGAGGGGGCTCAGAGGTCATGTCCTAGTTGTCTTTTCTGTTGCTGTGATAACCACCATGACCCTGAGCAGTTTGGGGAGGGAAGGGTTTATTTGGTTCCCATTTCCCAGTCACAGTCGGAAAGTCGGGGCAGGAACTGAAGCAGAGGCCGTGGAGGAATGCTGCTTACTGATGGTCTGGCTCACCATCAGCTGCCTTTCTTATACCCCCAGGCCCACGTGTCTGGGAACGGTGGCTGGGCCCTCCATCAGTCAGCAATCAGGAAAACGCTCATGGACATGCCCATGGGCCAATCTGATGGAGTCATTTTTTCAACTGAGGCTCCTCTTCTTAGCTGTACCAACTTGACACCCAAGACTGGCCACTATAGGCAATATTTGGATTTCTTTTTATTATTATTATTTTATGTGTATATGTGGGTGGGTTTTTTTTTGAGACAGGGTTTCTCTTTGTAGCCTTGGCTGTCTGGAAACTCACTTTGTAGACCAGGCTGGTCTTGAACTCATAGTGATCCACCTGCCTCTGCCTCCCCAGTGCTGGGATTAAAAGTGTTTGACACCATGCCCATTGTGGATTTCTTTTTAAGTTGAGTTTGAGCACGTGGTATGCAGGGGTGCCTGTGAGGGTGAGCGTGCACACGCCCGCTCCCAGGCCGGAGTGGGATGCCAGGTGTCCGCCTCTCACTTCATGCCTGTTGCCTCTAGACAAGGTCCCTCAGCAGAAGCTTATTTTCCAGCTAGATTGGCTGCCCAGCCACCTGGGGCACCCACCTTTTTCTGCCTTCACAGCTTCTGGGGTTACATGCATCCACACCAGGATTCTTACCTAGGTGTTGGGGATCGGTCGGTCTTGCACAGCAAGTGTTCTTATCCACCCAGCGGCTCCCCAGCCCCTGCACCTGGGTTTCTGACGTGCTTTCCCCGTTACAGGCTCCAGAGACTCTCATTTCGGATCTCTTGCGGCCACCCCAGAAACAAGGCAAGGTGAAGATGATTTCATTGCCCAGGTGAGATAATGGGAGCCCAGAGAGGGGAAAACAGTCACACAGCAGGATGAGGATATGGTTCTGGTGGGGGAAGGCATCATCTCCAGATCTTTTGTGCCCCACTCCCAATCCTAAGCTAGAGCAGGGACTCGAGGCCTTCTGTAGAGGCTGACCTGGGCCCCTCAGAGTCTTAGCCTCTCCTGGGACCTGAGTGGAGAGGAAGAGTAGGAGAGACCTGGAGAGGTCAAGGTTATCCCTCCTTCCTGGAGCAGTGACGACAGGTTGGCCAGGAGCCCTGTGGTCCCGCCACCGGGCAGCCCGGCCACGGAGCCTGCCAGAACATGGGGGCTGAAGAGAATCCAAATACACAGCCGGGACAGCCTCTGTGGTAGAAATGACATTTCTTGGCTTTAAATAGCTGTATCTGGAGCCCCGGAGCCTCGGCAGGGCTATTAATGCCTGGTTCCTGGGGCCCAACGTCACTCTGTTTGCCTAGGTCAGGGAAGAGCTCCACCACCCCACTTGCTGCCGGACTCCCACGCCATCTTTACAAGGGGTCCGTTTATTTTTGACATCAGGATTCGAGTTGACCATGGGTATGTTTTGTTCTTACAAAGTGACTGCTCAGGTCCACAGGCAACTGGGAGATTTTTATTGTCTCTGCAGTGAAGGGAGATGGATACGGCGTAAGGGGTTTATGTGAGTCCTTATCCAGACATGGATGTGTCCACTTAAAGAGTTCCCACGTGTGTTTTTGTGGTTTTGTTTTGAGTTTTAGTCTTTTTTTTTTTTTTTTTTTTTTTTTTTTTTTTTTTTAAAGATTTATTTATTTATTATGTATACAGTGTTCTGCCTACATGTAGGCTTGCAGGCCAGAAGAGGGCACCAGATCTCATTATGGATGGTTGTGAGCCACCATGTGGTTGCTGGGAATTGAACTCAGGACCTCTGGAAGAAGAGCCAGTGCTCTTAACCTCTGAGCCATCTCTCCAGCCCGAGTTTTAGTCTTTGAGGCAGGATTTCATGTAGCCTAGGCTGGACTCTAATTCACTATGGTAGCAAAAGTGAGCCTGGAAATGCAAATTCTCCTGCCTCTACCCCCGAATGCTGGGATAATGTCCATGCACCACCACACCTGGCTCTGTGTTTTCCTTATGTATTTTCTTAAATTAGTTTTGTCATATTTATTTTTGGGGAGGGACAGGGTCACAGTGCACATGTGGAAATCACAGGACAACTTTGTACTCACCATCCACCAAGTGGGATTCTGGGAGACTGAGTTTATGTCATCAGACACCTTTACCTGTTGGCCAGCTTAACCACACTGGTGAGCTCCAAGTTGAGTGGAAAATAAGGCAGGGGGTGAGGAGTTCCAGATCATCCTTGACTATAAAAGGTATTTGAGGCTAGCCTGTGCTACATGAGACCATTTGAAAGAAAATGGCCCCCAAAGGGACTGGCACTATTAGGAGGTGTGGCCTTGTTGGAGTAGGAGTTGTCTTGTTGGAGGAAGTGTGTCACTTTGGAGGCGGGCTTTGAGGTCTCATGCTCAAGCCATGCCCAGTATCTCAGCTCACTTCCTGTTACCTTCAAGATGTAGGACTCTCAGCTACTTCTCCAGTACCATGTCTGTCTGCACACTGCCATGTCCCACCATGAGGATAATGGACTGAAGATAATGGACTGAACCTCTGAATTGTAAGTAAGCTACCACAATGAAATGTTTTCCTTTATAAGAGTTGCTATGGCCGGGTGGTGGTGGCGCACGCCTTTAATCCCAGCACTCGGGAGGCAGAGCCAGGCGGATCTCTGTGAGTTCAAGGCCAGCCGGGGCTACCAAGTGAGTTCCAGGAAAGGCGCAAAGCTACACAGAGAAACCCTGTCTCAAAAAACCAAAAAAAAAAAAAAAAAAAAAAAAAAAGAGTTGCTATGGTCACATGGTGTTTCTTCACAGCAATAGACACCCTAACTAAGACAGACTGTGTCTCAAAAAAAAAAAAAAAAACCACAATAATGACTCAGTGGTTAAGAGCACTTGCTGCCCTTCCAAAGGACCTGAGTTCTGATCCCTGAATCCACATGGGGCAGCTCAAAACTGCCTGTAACTCAAGCTTACACACACACAGCACTAGTGTCCCCACAAATAATAAACGTTTCTATTGCTGTTGTTGTTTGAGAAAACATTTCTCTATGTAGCCCTGTAGCCCTGGCTACCCTGGAACTCACTATGTAGGCCAGGCTAGCCTCAAACTCAACAGAGATGTGCCTGCTTCTATCTCCCCAGTGCTGGAATTAAAGGCATGCACCACCATGCCCAGCATAAACAATAAAATGAATCTTGGTCTTGCCAAGATTTTGTTGACTCCCCAAGGGAGGCCTTACCCTTACTGTGGAGTGGATGGGGGGTGGGATGTGGGAAGGTGGGGGCACGGGAGAAGGGGAGGGAGAGGGAACTGGGATTGATATATAAAATGAAAAAAAAACTTTAAAAAATGAATAAATATATAAATAAATACTCCCCCCAAAAAATTTATATATCAATATACATATATACACCCAGAAAGCTGTGGAATGAAGAGAAACTTCCATGGTTGACAGCCTCCCAGCTGGGGTGGACAGAGTGTCCCCTGGACTACTACTCTTCAGTGTCAAGAAGAAATGACAGATACATACAACAGTGTCACAGATGTGATGCAGAAAGAAGCTTGAGAGGAAGATGGACATCCTGTGCAGCCATTCAAAGTTCAAACCAGCTTGCCGAAGGAGGTCAGGTAGGGTTGCCCCACGTTGGAGAATGGCTGTGTTGGAAACGGGGGGCTCAGGCCCGAGGCTGGCAGGTTATGATTTGTGTAGCGTCACTTGAAGCAAATCCAAGATGGTTCAGTGAGTATCGTATTCTCACACAAGCAGGAGGACCTGAGCTCAGAGTCCCAGCACCCACATAAGTGTGCCCAGTCCTGGAAGGTGGAGGCAGTGATGGATAGGTCTGTGGAGCTCATTGGTTCAATCAGTGAGCTCCAGGTTCAGTGAGCGACTGTCCTGGTGAGCCTCTATTGTTACCTTGATATACACCATCTGAGGGGAGAAGTGTAACCAGAGGCTTTTCTCTGTCCCTCCCGCAGCCATTTCCAAATAATCACTCAGAGGCTTATATTAATTATAAATGCTTGGCCAGTGGCTCAGGCTTATTACTAGCTAGCTCTTACATTTAAATTAACCAATTTCTATTAAACTATGTATTGCTACATGGCCTGTGGCTTACAGGTTCTTACACATCTTGCTTCTTGGGTGGCTCACAACATCTGCCTGAGTCTGCCCTTCATCTCTGTCTTCAGTTTGAATGTACCGTCTAACCTTATTCTGCCTTACCATTGGCCAAACAGCTTTATTTATCAAACAATCAGAGCAACATACATTCACAACGTACAGAAAGACATCCCACAGCAGAGAAGCCTCAACTGAGGAATCGCCTAGGTCAAGCTGGTCTGTTAATAGTGGGCCCAGCCAACTGTGGGTGGCACCATTCCTCAGGCAGGTGGTCCTGAGCTGTATAAAAAAGCTATGCATGAGCCAGAACAAACCAGACAGCAGCATCCTTCCGTGGCTTCTGCTTCAGGTTCCTGTCTTGAGCTCCTGACCTGATTTCCTCATTGGTGGACTGTGACCCGGAAGTGTAAGATGAAATAAACCCTTTCCTCCCTCCCTAAAGTTGCTTTTGGTCAGTGTTTTGTCACAGCAACAGAGATGTAACCAGAAGAGAGACTCTGACTCAAAAACAAAGATGGAGAACAATGGTAGAGACACCTATACTGACCTCTTGTATCCAGGCAGAAGCACACATGCACTTACCCACCAGCATGTGAGTGCCCAAGGTGCATATACACACACCACAAACTCACACACACACTCCAGAAAATAAAAAGTAAATAAACACACAAAAAGGAAAATCCTTGAAGCTGTTTCTCCTGATCCCCTTTCTCGGGCATTTTTTGTTTTCTGGAAGTTCTGGGAGAAGTCCTGGGCAAAGGGAGTGTGAAATATCAAGCAAAGTTGAGGAAACCTGATTTTCACAGGCCAGGCATACGGGGCAGCACTCGGGACTTGTAATTCTCTGCACCACTTAAGATTTGCACGGCCCCTCCTGCTGGCCTCTGAGAACTGGAACCAATTAGATTGTGACCTCTCCATGGCAGGCTTTCCCACAGCTTGTCCTGGGGGACCTGACCCCCCAAACATCCAGCCCTGGAATAGAAATCCACTGTCATCTTGGGTCTCCGAGTGTCTGGGGGCAGATGTGTTATGAGGATCATCCAGGGCAGTCCTGGACCCTCACTGCACCCTCACTGCCCGCACCCAAAGAAGGGTTGTTTGTACACTTAGGACATGGTTGATGAGGACTCAGGGCCTGGGGCCTAAAGGCAACTAGGCCTGATAAGAGGAGTCCCTCTGTGTCCCCAGAAGCACCACTGCAGACTATGGAGCAGACTCATGGCCCAGCCTGGGCTGTCCCAAGGTGACTCCTGATGACAGGGAATGCCTCTGTGGTTGAGGCTGGTGGGAGTGTGGGGGTGGGGTTGTTTTATTTTTATTTTGTTTGATGACAAACTGTTAAATAATAGACCTGGCTGGGGTTTGGGCTTCTCCAATGTGTTGGCTGACTGACTCAGTGGCGGGTTATTTTGGCCCTGCAGGGGGCCTAGGCTCGGTCTCTGCTCCTTAGGCCTTCCTAGCCTCTGGCTCTGCCTCCCCTCAGTGCCAGGCTTGTTTGCCTGTCTGTCTGGGCCCTGAGGACTGAGCAGGCGGGAGGTTTGTGGGACTCTGAGTGTCCAGGGTCTGGGCACAGGGCTCTAGGGAGGCAGATGACACAGCCTCAGGGTACCTTTAACTGCAGCCATCTCCCCTGGGGTCCCCTCCTCTCTGCTGGCCCCTCTGCCTGGGCCCCCAGCTCTGCAGGATACAGTGGGCCACTGCCAGCCCTATCCACAGTGACCGCTCCTTCCATGGGAAGAGGGCTTTCTGGCTCCCAAGCCTAGGCCATCCCACTGCCCTCAGTCTGGGCCTGGGGCTCACCCCAGGGCATGGATTCACAAAGCTTAGCCCATATGGGTCTTTGGTCATGTCTCCTCATCCTAGGTGTCCTCGTACTTGGGGAGCCCGCTGTCACCCCAAGTGCACTTCCTCCTAAGCAATAGAACCTCTTGAGCCCAAGCAAAAGAACAATTCTATGACATTCCTTAAACAGGTGGGGGGCGGTTGACGCCTTTACCCTTCCTCATTGCCTAAAGTTCAGATGTACTAGCTGCGGCTTCAGCAGCTAACCTGAGCAATGAGGTAACGCTTAACGCTGCTAAGGTTTTAAAGCTGGACCTTAGGGGGGCTTTGAGGTACCAGCCCAGCCCAGCCCAGACTCACACCCTGGAACTCACTCTGTAGACCAGGCTGGCCTCGAACTCACAGAGATCCGCCTGGCTCTGCCTCCCTAGTGCTGGGATTAAAGGCATGCGCCACCACCACCCGGCCAGACTTCTTTCATAAGAGAGAACTAAGTCTGTCCTGAAGAGCCATCGATGCCTGGTTTGACATCGTCCAGCTGACTCTCTTCCGACCCAGAGACCCCCATTCCTGGTGGCCCGCCTTCTCCTCTTCTGCTCACTTTCTGTTGTGCCCCTCCCCCCCATCACCCACCATTCCTACCTTGTTAACTGGGTCCTTCGAAAAGTGCTTTCTGACCAGTGTTCTCGGGATGGCGCCACCTTCCCGAGAGAAGATGGTGTGCGGTTCAGGATGCTTCACATGCTAACTCACATGGAAGCGAGAATGAGGCCTGGAGAGGTTAAGTAAGCGACATGGTGTAGGGTGGGGTGGTCCACTTGCCCAGCAGCAACTGGCCTCTGCACCAGAGAGCCAGGGCCTCCTCTCACAGTGTAACCACACACGTGTGAAACACACACATGCCACAGGCAGAGGCAAGAAGATGATCACACGTTCAACAACAGCCTGGTCCTCACACTGGGCTTCGGAGGGAGACCGTCTCAAAACAAGAAGTCGCAGAAAGGAACCATCTACTGGACTTAGTTGTAATGTTTTGAAATTTGACTCGGGGCCTGGAGAGATGGCTCAGCTGGATGGCGCCCACTGCGGTTCCCAGCACCCATGGTGTAACTAGCTCCCGGGGCCCAACCCCTTTCTCTGGTCTCTGAGGGAACCTGCATGCACATGTACATACCCACACACATACACATCATCACAAAATAATAATAAAAAAATCTTGTAAATTGAGACAGAATTCCCATACTGTGGTGGTATTGTGTTCCCCAAAATATTGTGTACCCTAATAAACTTATCTGGGGTCAGAGACAGAACAACCACAATATTAAACATAAAAGTTAGGCAGTGGTAGCACACGCCTTTAATCCTAGCATTCCAGAGGCAGAAATCCATGTGTTCAAGGATACAGCCAAGCATGGTGACTCACACCTTTAATCCCAGAAAGCAAGCCTTTAATCTCAGGGAGTGATGGTGGAAAGCAGAAAGGTATATAAGGCGTGAGGACCAGAAACTAGAGGCATTTGGCTGGTTAAGCATTTGGCTGGTTAAATTTTAGGTTTTGAGCAGCACAGTTCAGCTGAGAGCCATTCGGATATGAGGACACAGAGGCTTCCAGTCTGAGGAAACAAGATCAGCTGAGAAGTTGGCCAGGTGAGGTTGGCTGTGGCTTGTTCTGTCTCTCTGACCATCCAGCATTTCACCCCAATAACTGGCCCCGGGTTTGATTTTATTAATAAGAACTTTTAAGATTCCTGCTATACCATACCATAAAATCCACTCACTTAAAGTGTGTGATACAGGGCTGGAGGTGGGGCTCAGTGGGTAGTGCTCGCCTAGCATGCCACAAGGCCTGGGCTCGATGTCCAGCATTGCATAAACAAGCTGTGGTGGCACACCCCTGTGATCCCAGCACTCTGGAGGCTGAAGCAAGAAGATCAGAGGTCTAAGTTTGTCCTCAGCCATAGAGTGAGTTCAAGGCCAGCCTGAACTACAGGGGACCCCATGTGTAGCATGTAATTTCTTTTCATGTAACATGGTTTTGAGATTCATTCATGTTGTAGCATGGGCCAGAACTTCCTGTTTGACAACAGAACCATAAGTTCCATCTGGATTTACCACGTTCTGTTGGTGGACACCAGTCTCCGCCCCTCAGGTGCGGTAATGATGTCACTACCCCACTCAGACCTCTTGGGCGCAGGCTGTTCTGCAGAATGCCCCTTTGGACCGCATGGTTGTCCCTCTTGTGGTTCGGTCAGGCCCACTGGGCCTCCGCGTTCTACAGCCGGGCGGCCATTGCTCTCTGTCTTGAGCTCTACCATTGTCAGGTGGGACCGAGCACAGAGCATCCCGTCTCCCAACAAAGCGGTGCCATGACCCTGCTGCTGCCCGCAGACTTTGCCACAGACCTCCCGTCTTCGTGAGCACAGGACCTCAGAACTATTTCAGGCCCCTTTGTGGTAGAGCCGGCCTGGGGAAATCTGAGGTCCTGGCTGCCGAACACCGCTGCCTTCCTCAAAAACAAGAAAGTCATCCCTGGGCTTGTGACTTCAGTCAGGCGGTCCAGCCCCTTGTTTCTGGTTCCCACTGGGGAAGAAGATGCATGCATCACTGGGAGGGGCTTCCTGTTGACAGACAGCGTGGCCTTAGCATAGTGACAGTTCGAAAGACAATCTCTCTAAAAGTGGCTCAGCGCCTCCAGGACTCCCGTGTCTTCGTCATGGCTGGTTCCTTCACACCAGCAAATGCTTCTCAGTCTGGTTCCCTCCATGCAGCCCCCAAGGGGGCTATGCAGACCTGAACTTGCGTCTCTCCCAGGTACCTTTCCTGGGATCCCCAGATTCTGCAGGGTGGGGGTGGGACCACAGTAGTCTGGGGACTTATTGTTCACCTCTGACCCTGTGTGGCTTTGAAGAGGTCCCTGGCACACTCTGGGCTCCCAAGTGGCCACAGAGAGCGAATGGTGCCATTCTTGGCAGTAGTGATCTGGGGTGGGATGATAAACCAGCTAAGAGACAGGCTGGTTGCCCTCCATGGAGGAATAGGCCTGTACTAATGGGTTAGGTCCTCTCTGGCCACCCTCCCCAAGACAGACAGCTGTAGAAGAACCCGAGCCTGAGGACTGGACATCCCTGAACCCAAACTTACCTTTTCCTTTTTGTTAGCTGTGAGGCCCTGGGCAAGTGACTTAATCTTGCTGTGGGGTATTCACCAGGGAAGACTGCTCAGACATGAGTTTACGCCAATAGAAAGTCTTTATTAGCCTGTGGCGATACTACACCAGGTGTTTGGGATCCCAGTGTAGTCCCGAGCCTTTCTCAGGATGAGCTTTTAAGCACAACAACTATGTTCTGGGTTGACATACTTCAGTTAACAAGAACAGTTAGCCCGATGCAGAACTACATAAGCCAACCAGCAAGGCCAGTGCATTCAGAGACTTTCCCAGAACTATGGACTGTGATGGGTTAGGTCTTTGTTTTCATTTTGGCAGTGTTGTGGTTTACATGCTGAGTTTTACAGTCTGGAATGGCACTTCCATCATGGAGTCAGTTGTATTAAGGTCTGGTGTAGAGAGCCGTGCATGGCCGTGCCTCAAAGATGGCGCAGCATCTGGCTTCTGCCTTCCCGATGGCAGGTGCTCCTTATTTGGCTAAGGCTAGGATCTGGCTTGCTTCTGCACACCTGGACCTAATCTGGCTTGCTTGCACGTGTCTGACCCTAGCGGCATTGTCCACGTGGCACCACGGGGTTGATTTGCCCAGTGGCTATAAAGGGCGTGGGCTGGCTTTCCCGTGAGGGTGATTGTGAGAGTGACTGGGAGAGTGACTGTGAGAGTGTGACTGTGAGTGAGAGTGAGAGAGAGAATGAGAAGAAGAAAAAGACTATCCCCGGGGTCAGAAGATTGTTCAAGGTTCCTGAATAAACTGCTTAGAGAAGAGCCTGGCGTCGCATCATCCTTGCTGGTTGAGGCGGACGCGACAGTCTGGGGCCTGTTACAATCTCTTGGACCCTCTGAACCCCCGAGTCTCCTGTCTCCACCTCCTGAGTGCTTGGTTCACAGGGGTGATTACAGCTACTGGTTTATTCACTGCAGAGGGTGGGGGGGATTGAGCCTAGGGCTTCAAGCATGCTAGAGCAAGCATTGTACCAACCAGCCACATGCCTGGCCCACCTCCACTTTGTATAAGGCTGTAATATAACGGTGGCTTTTTCGTGGGTTGATAGATTTGCGCTTCTCAGTGAAGTGTTAGCGACAGTTTATAGAAGGTTACAGATGCCCAATAAACCAGATGTTGGGAGTACAGATGTTGGGGCCACCTTGATGTTCCCCCCATCAGCTGATCTCAGAAGCTAAACAGAGCCCAGCCTGCCTAGCACGATGGGAGAAGGTTCGGCCATATAGAACCAGCACCGGGCTTTTGTCCTAAAGCCCCGGGCCTGGGGCTCAGGCTGAGGACGGGGTAACAGGACAGTCCTGAGGTATTTCCCCCTTGAAATCGACAGTCCTTGTCTCTCATTCTCCTTTTCGCCAAGCCCTGATTTCAAGACCTCAGACAACGGAATTAGGAGTGGATTTCTGAAGAGATCAAGATATCTCCAGATAAACCCAGAAGGGGAAGGCCCCAGCAGGGGAATGCACCTCACCTGTGGGTCCATCACCCTGGGAGGCATGTGGGTTCCAGCCTCCCTGCTGGCTCTTGTAGGCCACCCAGAGGGTGGGATTTCATACTGCCTGGCCACAATCCCCCAAGCCTTGAGAATGAATTCTTGATAGTTCCTTGGAGGTCTGTTGATTCAAAACCTTGATCCCTGTGGGAGGGAGAGGCCTTGGGAAAAGATGTGTTTTAATCCCCGGCAGCCACGAGGCTGGATGTGGGTGACATGGCAGGTGACGCTCTGTCTCTCCTCCCTTTTGTCACAGCCTGCCAGTTCCTCGGGTGTGTGTGTGCACATGGCCATTCCTCAGTGGCTTCTACTTTGTTTTTGAAGCAAGGCCTCTGTCTCACTGGCCTGGGGCTCTCTGAGTAGGCTGGACTGGCCAGCCAGGGAGCCCTGAGGAGCCCCTTCCCTGTCTCCACATCTGGCTTTTGACATGTTATAGAGATCAAACATGGGTCCTCACACTTGTAGAGCAAGATTTAAAAACCGAGTTGTCTCCCCAGCCTGGAGCTGCTGTTCTGGCTGCCTTCATTACAGTGGGCTGTCCTAACTAGGGCAGTATCTGTGCTTGGAGTATTAGTTTCGAAAAATTGGGGGAACTGAAGAGATGGTTCAAGACACGGGTTCAGTTCCCAGCACCCACATGGCGGCTCACAGCCATCTGTAACTCCAGTTCCAGAGGATCCAACACCCTCTTCTGGCCTCCTTGGGTACCAGGCATGCATGTGGTGCACACACATACGTGTAAGCAAACACACATAAAATGTGTCTTAACGGCCAGAGAGCAATGAGAGTCGGTTCTCTTTCTACCATGCAGGTCCTGCGGAGTGGGTCCAAACTCAGGTTTGACAGCAAGCATGTTTTTCTGTGTATAGAGTTAGAACCTCCAGTGACATCCCTGCTCTCTACCTCCCACCATCATTTTTACACTTGTGACTAAAAATGTCTCCTAACGTTGCCAGATGTCCCCCTTGGTGTGCGGTGGTTTGAGTCACTGAGTGAGAAACTATATTTCCCAGCCTCCCTTGCAGCTATCTGTGACCATAAAGTGCTACCCAGCGGTACACAGCCTGAAACACAGACCTGTGCAGATGCCAGATCATGTCTTTAAAGGGGAGAGTGGGTCCTTTGCTTCCCACTGGCTGGAAGGTGACCGCAGCGGCAGGAGCTGTGGCAGCCATCTGATGGCCTGAGGTGGGAGTTACAGATCAGATGGTGGAGCCACCACGTCCACCTTGTTGTTTAAGCTTAAGCAGCATCGTGTGAGAGAACCTCCTATTTTGCCAAAGCCAGTGTCATCTCGGCCTCTGAGGTCATCTGTGTCTTTGTGTCCCTGGAACTCGGTTCCGGTAGCCTGGTGAATCAGTGAGGAACCAATAGCAGCCTCTGGTCTCCATGCGCATGCGCACGCAAGCACCCCTGTCTCCACTGGGCCTCTCCTAAGCTTTAAGGACTTTTGTGAATTGCTGAAAGAAAAACATTGATCCTGTGATTCCAGAAAAAAACATACCGAGGTGCAGAGGTCATGTGACTTGCCTGCATCCCAGAGCTAGCAAGGGTCAGAGCCAAAACTCAACCTGAGGCATGGGAAGATCCCCCACACCCCCCCACACCCCCCACACCCCACCCCGGTGCCCCCAGGTTTGGAAGCCCCGTCTTCAGGTGCGCCTGAGGGTGGGTGAGAACAGGGCATTGCTCCCTTCCACCTGCACCAGCTGTTACTCAGGCAGACTGTTAACCCTCTCTGGACCTCAGTGTCTTCATCACAAAGCAAGAGGGTTGGACTGAGCTCCCTCTCTGGCATCCTTCCCCCAAGTCCCGTGGTCAGAGGCCAGTGGCAGGGCCAGAGGACCCGAAAGAGAGCCCAGTCGAGCGCTGCTTCCCACGTCCATGGCCGCGCCGAGTGGAGGCCACAGGCCATGCGAGCCGCTTTGTAGGACCCCGCGGTGGCCAGCGTGCATCACGCTTCACTTCGCTGGACTTCAAAAGGGACTGCAGGGCTCCTGCCCAGACAATCGCTGGGGGGCATGCGCGCGTCCAGGCGGCCCCACGGGGTCACCGCTCTGGGCAGTGGGCAGCCTTTTATGGACCCGACGTGGGGGATGGGAACAAGGAGACTGAACCCTCAAGCGTGGCTGTCACCGTCCCTGGTCTCTCCAATTCCCAGCTACACTCACGCCTCACGGGTGAAACGCCCCCGCAGCTGGGGGGGAGGGGAGAATAAAGGAAAGTTTAAAAAACAAAAGTGGGGGGATGGTGGGTCAGAGCAACTGCACGTAGGGAAAAGGAACAGGGTCCCGCAGGCGACAAAACAGCCTTGTGTGTGTGCGTGCGTGCGACACAGCTGCTGGAGCAAACGCACTCGGTGCTGTAGTTACGTCCTTAGAACCGGAAGAAGGGCAAGACTATGAATCCTGCCCCCTCGTAAGTACTGACAGTGCCAGACACGGGGTCTAGGCAAATGTGTGGGTCACCTCACCTGCTCCTGGCCAGACCCAGTGAAGTGAATGCCAGTCATGATCTTGCCATGTTCCCCGTGAGCAAGCTGAAGTTCAGAGAGACTCAGCAACCTGGCCGAGGATAGACCCCACATGAAAGTCGGGGGTGGACTTTGATCTTAGGTCTCTCTGTCTAGGCTGCATTCTGAATACCGACTCCAAACCAGCCTGGTGAGCATGGAGTTCGGTCACCTGTCACCCCAGCGTGTGGGAAGCTGAGGGCCCCCCTCCCTCATGATTCCAGGCCAGCCTGGGCTACGTAGAAAGAACCTGTCAAGAAAGAGGGAGGGAGGGAAGCAGGGAGGGAGGGGAGGAGAGACAGAAATAAGGAAGCAGAGCTGAAGGCAGCTAGCTCAGCAGGGCACTGCTCTTGCAGAGAAGCAGTGTGGTTCTAGAGCCCAGGCACCTGTGACTCCAACTCCGCATGACTGACGCCCCCTCTGGACATCTTGGGCATTGCATACACATGCTCAGCCACACACACAGACACACATAAAAATACAAATAAAAAAAAAAATCTTGGATGGAAGGTGGCTCAGTGGGGGAAAAAAACTTTCTAAAATAAAAGGAAAGACGGGAGGATGGGAGGAAAAGAAAGAAGGAGCAAGCTGTTGTGCTGGCGAGGAATGCAGACACTGGCTGCCGAGCCCAGGACTTGAGTTTCATCCCCAGGATCCACATGGGAGAGAGAACCCACTCCTGAGGGATGTCTCAACACCCCCCCCCCCCCGTGCTACAACACACACGCACACACACATGCACACGCACGCGCGCGCACACACACACACGCACATGCACGCACACGCACGCACACATGCACTAAATAAATGTAAAAAGAAGGAAATAGAGAAAAGAGGAAAAAAAGGTAGTTATGAATCTTTAAATTTTTTTTTCAAGACAGAGTTTCTCCGTGTAGCTTTGCGCCTTTCCTGGAACTCACTCTGTAGCTCAGGCTGGCCTCGAACTCACAGAGATCTGCCTGCCTCTGCCTCCGGAGTGCTGGGATTAAAGGTGTGCACCACCACCACCCGGCTCTGAATCTTTAAATTCTTTTTTTTTTTTTTAATTTATTTATTTATTATGTATACAGTGCACATATCCCTGTAGGCCAGAAGAGGGCACCAGATCTCATTACAGATGGTGTGAGCCACCATGTGGTTGCTGGGAATTGAACTCAGGACCTTTGGAAGAGCAAGCAGTGCTCTTAACCTCTGAGCCATTTCTCCAGCCCTGAATCTTTAAATTCTTAAAAATTATTTTTATCTTATGTGCATTTGGTGTTTTGTTTGCATATATCTGTGTGAGGGTATTGAGTCCCCTGGAACTGGAGTTACAGACAGTTGTGAGCTGCCATGTGGGTGCTGCGAATTGAACCTGGGTCCGCCAAAAGAGCAACCAGTGCTCTTAACCACTGAGCCAACTCTCCATCCTTGAATCTTTAAACTTTTTTTTGTTTGTTTTGTTTTGTTTTGTTTTTCGAGACAGGGTTTCTCTGTGTAGCCTTGCGCCTTTCCTGGAACTCACTTGGTAGTCCAGGCTGGCCTCGAACTCGCAGAGATCTGCCTGGCTTTGCCTCCCGAATGCTGGGATTAAAGGCGTGCGCCACCACCGCCCGGCGAATCTTTAAACTTTTAAAGTGATGGGGAGTAGCCATTGTGGTGGCCCACATCTTTAATCCCAGCACTTGGGAGGCCGAGGCAGTCAGATCTCTGTAAACTTGAGGCAGCCTGGTCTACATAGGGAGCGCCAGAACAGCCAGAGCTGTCTCAAAACAAAACAGAAATGTGGTGGGGAGAAGCGATGTTTGTCTTCATGGCCAGGAGGACCAAGTGAAGCTCCCACTCACTAAGAGGAACTATCTGGTAGTCAGTCGCCTGGTGACAGTTACCACAGTTCAGGAGCTGTGTCTTCGCCCTGGGTGTCTGGACATAGACCCTGAGAAGTGGGCTATGGGCCCTCCTGCTCACCTCCAGATCCCAGCAGGGAACGGAGGGGCAGGATCGGGGAGGCAGCTGCTGGTCAGTGACATCCAGGAGTCACTGACTGACCTCTCCAGGGGTTTCCGGGGGCCATCCCTTCTCAGGAGTCTCAGGCTACTTGGGCTTTCACCTGTTGGGAAGCACCCTGGCCTCAGGATGAGGAGCCTTCAGCTTTTGGTTGTTAACAAGTCATTCGCTCCCTGCTGACCAAGTTCCTTCAGCTGAGATGACAATTTGGCTCAGGTCGGTTCTGTGGTATCTTAGGTGATGCACATAAACTTGAGACAAGAATCAAGGCCTCCCTGAGTCTTAGAGGCAGGAGCTGGTGGAACAGGATAGGTCAGGCTCTCCTAAGGAAAGGGGGTCCTCTCGGTGAGGTGAGCTGCAGAGGTAGCCCCAACAAGGAAGCCCTTGTGTGTCTGTCTCAGTGAAGATCCCAGAACATGTGTTCAATGATAACTGTGGGCACCTTTCCCCAGAAGACCAGCAGACAGGCTCCTGAGACAGGCGAGGAGGGGGCAGGGAGGAGGGGGCAGGGAGGAGGGGGCAGGGAGGAGGGGGCAGGCGAAGAGAGAGGCAGGCGAGGAGAGAGGCAGGCCTCAGCATCCAAAGAGCTGAGGGGTTTTGCAGTTTTTGCTCCTTAAATCCTTTAGCTTGCTTGCTTATTTTGTTTTGTTTTCAGGCAGGGTCTCATTTTGTAGCCCTGGCTGGCCTAGAACTTATGACCCTCCTGCCTCAACCTCTGGAGAGCCAGCATGTCACTACCACCACCGGCAGCTCTCCTTCATGTTTTTGTTGTTGTGACAAGCCTCATCACCCCTGGTCATTTTGTCGTGTTTTGGTGGCACTCGGGATCAAACCCAGGACCTCATGAACGCCAGGCAAGTGCTCTGCCACCAAGCCACATGCCTAACTCGAGGGATCCACTGATGGAGTGGTGGAAACACCCTGAGCTTGAGTTTCAGCCCTGCCACTTCCTGGTGACTGACTTCACTTTGACTCTTCACACAACTTATAGTTGGGACAGCTGCGCTGTGAAGGAAGGTGGGGAAGCTGTCTTTACGGGAGGTGGGTGGCGTACACCGGCCCACGCTTGTGCATGTATGTGTAGGCCAGAGCTGGACACTGTGTAGCTTCTGGGCCCAGTGTTCTGTCCTCTGAGCCACAATGGCCCTGCCTTCAGGAGTCCGTCTGGGCCAAAGATCATCACAGCTAGGCCTCTGGATTCTTGACGGTCCTTCTTGGGAGCAGAGACTGGGGAGGGCCATGGACTCGCTTGAGTATCCAGCCAGCTGTAAGCAGATCTGCCCTAATTGCACGTGGTCTCGGGGTCTCTGGGAAGGGCTGGAGGACATGGGTGAGGAAGGAGAGGAGATGCCGCTCCGTCTACACAGCCGTGGGGGAAATCACCGTCTTCCACACTGGGTGCAGACCTTCCATGGCCACTTTAAGGTCACCCACGCTCTGTAAGTCAGTCCTACAAACTCATTGGTTCCTCGGTGGACTTTGGTGGACTCACATGTTGGTCTGTCGTAGGACCTGGGTGGTGGGTGTGGTACGGCTCCCTTGGGGAAGGAATTTATGTAACAACCATTCTTCATATTACTTTTTGAGGCAGGGTCTCTAAATCTGGAGCTCACTGACTACCTAGGCTGGCTGGCTTGTCCACGGACCTCTGAGTCCTGGAGTTACAGGCCCACGATAAATACTGGCGTGTGTGTGTGTGTGTGTGTGTGTGTGTGTGTGTGTGTGTGTGTGTGTATACCCGTGTGTGTACCAGGGATTCCAATGAGGTCTTCATTTTTTAGCAGCTAAATCTTTGCCCATGGAGCCATCTCCCCAGCCTCAAAGCTATTATTTATCACTCCAGGTCAACAGCATAAACCCAAACTGGGGGTAAGCTGGGACAAAGGTGTTCTGCTAACGACTCACAGATCCTGTTTCTGCCTTGGGAACATGGACGTTGTGATAGCCACAAACGTGTGCTTCTCCTGGCTGAACTGCCGATTCGGTGAGTGATGTTCAGTGGGTACTGAATGAGAACAGGCTCCATGTGGCCTGGCCCCTCTCCTCACTTTTCCTGTACCTAAGAAGGGGCCAGAGGAGCTGTGCCCAAGTCCCTTCTGGATGGCTCAGCCCGCTCAGGCCTGCATCTCTTTGTCCTTTGATGAATGCAGTCCCCGGGTTTTTCTTGGCAGAGAGAGGCCACTCTGCGCACAGCTCTAGGATTGTAAGGCTGGCCTTTCACTACCTGGTGATTTGAATCAGCAGCTACCAGGAAGTTTGTTTTCCAAGGCCTTTAGTCAACATGCGGGTATGGAAACTTCGACCACTTTCAAGGCAGTCTACTCCTTTCTAAATAGGGACTTTCACGTTAGACTTCTCAAAACAACATGGTATTTAAACAAAATTCCATTTCCCTTTCCATCATGGACAGCAGTTGCTAAAGATATTTCTGTCCCGACCAGGGGCTTCCCCAGCCCACATTCAGCTGGTGTGATGTCATGGTGTTGAGGGGAGGGGAGCCAAATTTGGTGGCTTTTTTTTTTTTTCCATTTGTTTGAGGTGGGGTCTTATGTACCTTAGTCTGGTCTCTAATCTGCTATGCTACCAAGGACAGGCTTGAACCCCTGGTTCTCCTGCCTCAGACTCTCAAGTGCTGAGACGACAGGCGTGCACCGTCATGCCTGTTTGAATTGTTCTGTGTCCTCAGTTTCTCCTCTGGCTCATCATGAGACCTCAAAGCCTAAGCTGCTTGGGCCAGAGTCTCAACATGGTTTATTTCTTTGAGTCTCTGGGCTGCTGACTGCCTGGGATTCCAACAGTGCACCCCTGGGATTCCAACAGTGCACCCCTGGGATTCCAACAGTGCACCCCTGGGATTCCAACAGTGCACCCCTGGGATTCCAACAGTGCACCCCTGGGATTCCAAGATGCACCCCTAAGTGGTGCCGTGGCAGCACCCCAGGGTTCCTGTGTTACAGCCTCTCCTCTCAGACGGCCTTTACGATCCCAGGATTTGGCATGAGACACTTCTAACAAAGCATCAAGTACCCCAAATGCAGCTGCCTCCAGCCAGCCAAGCCTCACATCCCACCCAAACCTGTCCCTGGTGTGGTGCATGCAGACCTGGCATCCTTCCAGAGCCATGAGCCCTGGCCTGTGTCTGCTGTGTTCCTGCTCTTCTGCCTTCTGAATCAGCCCTCCTGTGTCCCATCTCCCTGGCTGGATGATTAAAGGCTCCGGCAGCTGTTTCCTGTGCCCAGGGGCCGCCATGTGCCCCTCGTTTACCAACGGGGGCTTTGGCCAAGCTGCGGGGCAAGCGGTGCCTCAGCTGTGTGACCTGGGGTCCTTCCCTAGGGTCTGGGGTGAGGGATCAGTGACCTCAGGAGGGGGGAGAAAGTTGGGACTGAAGAGGTAGCTCAGTTGGTAAGTGCTTCCCATGCAAGCTCAAGACTTGAGTTCAGATCCCCGGCAAACATGTCAGGAGCTGAGCGTGGTTGCCCGGGCCTGTAATTGTAACGTAAGTGAAGACTGGAGCTCTGAGGAGCTGGTAGCCAGCTAATCCTGCGGAATATGTGCACTCCAAGTTCAGTAAGAGACTGTCTCAAAAAGTTAGATGGAGGATTGGACCTCAGAAACTGAGAACACTGGTTACTCTTGGAGAGGACTCAGGTTCAGTTTTCAGTACCCACGCGGGGCGTGGAGTGTGTGTGTGTGTGTGTGTGTGTGTGTGTGTGTATGTATATGTATGTGTGTGTCACAACTGTCTGTGACTCCAGCTGCAGGGGATCTGATGCCCTCTTCTGGTCTCTGCCAGCACCAGGCATGCGGGTGATACACATATACACAGGCAAACATTTATACACATAAAATCAAAATAAATCTTTTTTCAAGTTGGAGAGAGGCACCCAGTGTCCCTCATAAGCACATACACACAAAGCCATACTCATGCATGCAAAACACACAAAGAAAATACCTAGAACCTAGGGTCTGATAGGGGCACGATTGCTGTTAGCTGTGTTTCTGATGCAAATTCAACACAACCCTACCTGACCCTGGGTGACTATGACACTGTAACCTGCCCAGGCCCTCTGTATAGGTGACAAGAAGGCCTTGAGATCTGGGCTCTCTGGCCCTCGAGTCTGGGTTCAGTTCCAATTTGGTTCCTTGTGCATGTACATTACCAGACGATGTGCCAGGAGCCGGGTGGGGAGAGCCAGGACGGATGGGGCCGAGGGAGCTCCGCCCAGGTCTCAGTTGGGCTCAGGCAGCAGGCGCTGGGCTCGGCACAGTTAATCTCCAGCCAATCCTTTCTGGCTTCACCTGGCTCATTAAAGCCAGACACGTTTTGAGTTTACTTAGCATCTGCGAAGAGCGTCTTTCATCTTCAAAGGCTTCCCGAAGCACCAACCAATTAATCCTTACAACTGCCTCATCTTGTAGACAAATATTTATCCTCATTTCGTACCCAGGAAAGCTAAGGTGGCGTGAGAGAAAGACCAGACTGTGGGAAGAGGAAGAGTGGCCCCTGACCACTTAGCTTTCCAGTCCATTGGATGCTGGGAAATTGTTCCTGTAATACTCTCTCTCATATTCCCTCCCTCCCCCATCCCTCCCTCCCTCCCTCCCTCTCTCCCTCTCTAAATGGAAACTTTTTCGAGTTCAGATAAATAGCATGTTTTTAATAGTAACCTGAAGGAAACACATTAAAATCATATTCTATCAGTTACAAATCTTCATGTCACCAGCCAAGGATGAGGGAAATAATGCCGGGCCCTGAAATACATATAGTCAGCAGCTCCTGCACAAGGGCAGGGACGATTTATAGAGTGTGGGCTCCGGCCCCCTGGAACAGGCCGCGGAGCTCAACAGAATGGAAGCCGGGCTGCTCTCAGATGAGGTGAGGGGGCAGAGGCCGCCAAGGGCGGCTTGGATTTAATCATTGTTTCTCATTTCTTTTCCATGTAAATTGCCTTTTCCCCCCCAATGCTATAAAAGTCAGGTTGAGATCTGTCTCGAAAAGATTGCCTTCGTTATCTGAGTCTGTCAAGGGTGGTTTGAAAGTTATCAGCCCCCCAAGAAATGGTCCCCCCACATATACATACCGATCCCCACAATGGCAATCAACTCCAAAAGGGGCCATCCAAGCAATGAATTGATTGGGAATCTGGATAGTGTGTAGACAAAATATTTGTATAATTAATATGACTTTATTTCTTCTAACAGCAGGGGTTTTTCTTTGCCTTAAAATACCAAAATAAAGCTGGGGTGGTGGCACATGCCTTTAATCCCAGCAGATATGAGTGGATCTGTAAGTTTGAGTCCAGCCTGTTCTACACACTGAGTTTCAGGACAGTCAGGGTTATGTAGAGACCCTGTCCCAGAGAGAAAAACAGTACCATGTAGCTTAGTGAATTGTGGGAAGATAGTCTAGTTCCTGTTGTTGTATGTTTTTGAGGCAAGGTTTCATACATCCCAGGCTGGCCTCACACTCCCTCCGTAGCTGAGGATGACCTTGAATTCAGACTCCTCCTGCCTCAATTAGTGCCTGCTTTTACCTGCTGCTCAGGATCAAACTTAAGGCCCTGAGTGCTAGACAAGTGCTCTACCTCCTGAACCACACTCCCAGCTCCACAGTGATCTTTTTTTGTTTTTCTGAGACAGGATTTCTCTGTGTAACAGACCTGGCTGTCCTGGAACTCACTCTGTAGACCAGGCTGGCCTTGAACTCACAGAGATCCACCTGCCTCTGCCTCCCGAGTGCTGGGATTAAAGATATGTGCCACCACTGCTATAGAGGTCTTATAAATTAATTTTTCAAATGTATGTATATATGTGTTTGAGTGTGTGTATATCACATGTGTGCAGTTCCCTTGGAGGCCAGAAGAGGGCATCGAATCCCCCAGAGCTGGAGTGACAGGTGGTTGCTGAGTCTCCTGATATGGGTGCTGAGAACCAAACTCATGTCCTCTGGAAGAGCAGCAAATGCTTCTGATTGCTGGGACATCTCTCCAGCCTTAAATTACTTATTTTTTGAACTCAAAGATTATTGTGAAAATTTTTGAACCCAACAGAGCCTGATAAAAGTAAAGTTTGACTCTGAGGGTAACACAGGTGCACTGGAGAAGAGTGGTTTAAACACATGCCAACAGCACTCAGTTGTTGTTTGGAAGGTAACGTGCCAGGGGTGTGTGAGCTTGTCACAGAGAAGGGGCAGGAGTGGACGGTGGACACAGATAGACTCCCAGACTCATACCCCAGTACTCACAGGTCAGAGGAGAAAGAAGCAGATCACTGGATGAAGTCAGTCGGTAGAATGCTTGCCTAGGTAGGGTGGCCCACACCTCTAATCCCAGCCCTTGGGAGGTGGAAGATCTGAAATTCAAGGTCATCCTCACAGGTTTGAGGATAGCCTGGGCTATCTACTTAGGAGGAGAGAGAAGAAATTGTGTCTGGCTCCTGGGGTTAATAGCTGCCACTTAGGGTTTGGTTGGTTGGTTTTGGTTTTTTGAGACAAGGTTTCTTTATGTAGCCCTGGCTGTCCTGAAACTCATTCTGTAGACCAGGCTGGCCTCGAACTCAGAGATCCAGCTGCCTCTGCCTCCTGAGTGCTGGGATGAAAGGTGTGGGCCACCGCCACCTACATAGCAATTTTGAATAGCATGTTCCAGCCAGTCTGAGGACCCGAAGGGCAATGAAGCCCTTTCAGCTTGTCTGGGGTTAGGTAGCATGGACCGTGGCACTAGAGTCTCTGGGACAGTCCTTGGCATGGTGGGACAAGTTGTTCACCTTGCTGGGCTGTGTCTGTGTAGCTGATACTGTGACCTTAACTGGTTCATGGGCCCTCATCAAGGAGGGGATGAAAGCGAGAAAGGCCCTGTGGTGTGGCTCATGGAAGAGCGCATGCTCAGTACACATAAGATCTTGGGTTCCATCCTCAGCATCAAAAAGAAAAGTGAATTAAAAGGGGGGGGGGGCTGAGCCTGGTTTAGTGGAGCACGCCTTTAATCCCAGCACTTGGGAGGCAGAGACAGGAGGATCTCTGTGACTCCGGGTAAAGGCATTTGCCACCATGTCTGATGACCAGAGTTTGACCCCAGGTCCCTACACGGTACAGGGAGAGAACAGACTCCTGAAGGTTGTCCTCCAACCACACACACACACACACACACACACACACACACACACACACACATTTTTTTAAGAAGAGGAAGAAAGACTAGGGACTCAGGCTGTATGAATTGACATGGAGAACAGTTATTGAAATGATCACATTTTGAGAAATAAGATTCCAATGCCTTTGGCAGCCCTGAGAGTTGAGCCTAGGGCCTCATGTACCTACCAATGGGCCGTCATTTCAACTTGTCCAAACCTTGGTTGAGCCTTTAAGGTAGGAATGCTAGAGCAGGGTAGTGGTGGCGCATGCCTTTAATCCCAACACTCTGGAGCCAGAGGCAGACAGATCTCTGAGTTCAAGGCCAGCCTGGTCTACAGAGAGAGTTCCAGGACAACCAAGGCTGCACAGAGAAACTCTGTCTCCAGAAAAAGAAGAATGTGAGATTAGAATCATTTTTAGAGAGGGGAAACTGAGGCACAGCATTCTACATTTTCTCTGAGGCCAAGAGAATAGACCCCAGAAAAGCTCTAGCTTGGCAACCTGTGTGGACGCTGTTCCCCGAGTTCTTCTCTGGTTGTGAGCTTGGGCTGGCTGCCAAAGTTTAATTTTGGGGGGAACGAGGCTGGAACCTTCCTAAATTTGATTCCAAGGACCTCGCTCTTGGCAGAGAACCTCAGCGGGGTCAACGTTGGATGGGGGCTTGGGAGCGAGGGCGCGGCTTGGTCTTCCCCCTCCACACCCGACAGCGGTGGCTTCTGGGGCAGCACTCAGACTGCTTCATAAAGAACAGCCCCCAACTCCGCGCAGCTCGCCTGCTGCGTGCTGGGAGGACCCTGTGCGTCTGGAATCAGAGCTGGAACCGCTCAGCGCAGGAGCCTGCCTGGCTTTTCAAGGCCGCCCTTCTCTCTCTCTCTCTCTCTCTCTCTCTCTCTCTCTCTCTCTCTCTCTCTCTCTCTCTCTCTCTCTCTCTCTCTCTGGTTTAACTGCTTTTTCTGGCCCCAGGGGATCCCTCACAAGTTAATAAAACTTACTACATCAAAGGGCACCACAACCATTACCCAATTAAAACCTACCAGGGCTCCTGAAGCAGGGGGAACATGATTAACCCCATTTCACGGATGGGGAAACTGAGGTTAAGTGGCTTGAGCACCGCCCCCCCCCCCAAGGAAATGAGGTCCTAGCTGTGTTAGGGATTTGTGGCTTGTTCTCCTGGAGGTGGGGGTGGGGAGCTGTTTCTGCGGCACACTGATTTTTATTTTTCAAAAGTACCTTGATTCTTAGAAATCTCCCCCCCCCCCCATCCCACCCCTCCTGCAGGAAATGATTCCTCCGGGGCTGTGCTGGGCCTGAAGAAGGTCACTGATGCTGGCTGTCGCCTGGCGGCGGCGGCTCCTGCCTGCAGTCTAGAGAGGTACCATAAAAACAGATGAAAGCCAGAGGTTCTGGGCAGCAATTTAGGAAACGACTTGGGCCTTTCAGAAATTAATGTTATTTAAAGGTGCAGATCCATCCCCCCAAGAGCCCTTCTGGGAGCTCAGTCAGCTTCTTTTCTGGCCCCTAATCCTCTGACTTGTGGCGCAGCTCAACCTCCTGGAGGGAAATCAGCAACAAGAATAAACCTAGCAGAACCTGCCCTGTGCCAGCCACCCCTCCTCCCCAAACAGCATAAAATTCCTAATCCTGTTTATTCTCAGCAGGGCATTAAACTCAGCTTCCAGCAGACAGTGGGTCCCACGGGGGACTCCACGCCTCCCCCCACCCCCAACCTGTGTCCTCTCTACTGTGGATGCAGCCAAGACGGTTGGGATCTTTCCTTCCTTCCCGTCCACTGAGCCCTCCAAACCGTGGTGATGCTGGGTGTAAGTCTGCCCCGGCCTGCTGAAGGAGATTATATATTTTGGTTTGGATAACGCTGTGAGCCACGAGGAAGATTTTAGAGACTCGGAGTTTTCCAAAAGTCTCCAGTGCCGTCCCAACCAATTTTAACCCACCAAGGCAGGATGCCGTGTTTATATAAATAATTACCAGATTTCGGGTGGCCAGACGTGTTTCGGCACCCAAGAGGCAAGCCCATAAATTAATTTGGGGGAATTAAGGGTCAGATTGATTTTTATCTCTGCAAAGTGGGCCAGATTCCGGCAAGCTCCAGGGACATCCGGTCGGCTGAGCCTTAGGAAGTGTGGGCCCAGGAACCAGTGAGCTGGGGGATGCTGCTTCTCACTACCTTTTCTGCTTCTTCCTGCTCCCCCACCCTCTACCACCCAGATTCTGGGAGGGTGGGTTAGGAAGAGAATCGCCCTGACTTGCTCTCTGCTTACCCTACAGAGGAGGGGTGCGGGAGAGGGGCGTGGACATCAGTCCCTATCTGTGTTTTCTTCGGGGACCGCACATCAACCTGTAGATGAGCCACAGGATGAGCTCTGGGGGGGGTCTTCTCCTCACAGGCCACTTCTCCGTGTTTTTATTCCGCCAACACACGTGGTGCTGGAGCCGGCACAGAGCACTTGCTAGCCTGGGGGGCGCTGGGCGTCACGGCAGAGGGCTGTGGCCCAGGAACCAGCATGCCTGAGCTTGAATTCTGGCTTCGCGAGCTCTTCTGCGAAAGTGACCTAGTCCTCCGGGCCTCGAATTTCTTGTCTGGAAATTGGGATAATGACATTACAGTACTCCTTAGAATGGACAAGGAGTAAAGGAAGCCGTTTTTTAAAGGAGAGTTCTGTGGAATTTCATCCTCTGACTGTTACATGGTCGTTACCATTTTTTTGTTTGTTTATTTTTGAGACAGGGTTTCTCTGTGTATATTCCTGGCTGTCCTAGAACTTGCTCTATAGACCAGGCTGACCTTGAACTCATGGAGATCTACCTGCTTCTGCCTCCCTAGTGCTGGGATTAAAGTCATACCCCATCACTGCCTGGCTCAGAACTTTTTTTTTTTTTTTAAGACCAGGCTGGCATTGAACTTGCTATGTAGCTGAGCATGACCTTGGATTAGAGCCCTGGTCCTCCTACCTTCAGTGCTGGGATTACAAGCGGGCACAAGTTTATGTGGTGGTGGGGAATGAATTTAGGGCTTGGTATGTGCTCACCATATCCTGGCTGGCCGTGACCATCTTAGCTAGAGCAGCCATGATTAGCAGCATGAGACCCCAATAAGATCAGGCTTGTTGAGGGGATGGGGAGAGTCCTGGACCCTCACCTGAGATTCCTGCCATTCATCCTCTTCTGCACACCCCATCCTTCCTAGCTGCCTGTGGTCTCGGGTGCCTGAGTGGTTAAGAAAGGGTTTCACTATGCATGCAGCTCAGGCTATCCACCACACTGGGGGTGTGGGGTGGGGTTTCCCGTGAAGAAGCTGTTTGGGGATCACCCCTGCTCCTGTAAACGCGTTAGCACACTCATCTGAACTTGGTAGAACTATTTCTTTGGTGCCTTTCCTGGGGTGACTGGATCTTTGTTTCCATCTCCCTGGCACAGTTCTCACGGAGGTCTTAGGAGAGATCCGGGCACATAGGAAGCATATGGCAGGAACTGGTTGGTTGTGGTTACTGTGGCATCTGCAGACCTCACCTCTGAGGGTGGTGATGACCTGGTGGGGTGGGGTGGTCGCTTGGGGATCCAGCAAGGAAAGGTGGTTCTGTGAGGAGATGGCCTGAAGGAAGGAAGGCTTAAACCGGCCTTGGCAGGTGGTTAGCCATTTTGTAAAGTGTCTCCATTTTGGTTAAACAGTGACAAGTCCCAAAACTAAAGCAGTTTGGTTCCCGGCACTAGAGTACCTTAATTTTCCAGATTCTTCCCCCACTGCCCTCTTGACCCCAAGTAATGGCTGACCATGAGAGATGTTTATCATCACTTGGCATTCTTCTCCTTTTTCCCCAGCCACAGCCAACTGCCCACCAAAAAGGGAGACTTTCCCTCCCCTCTTCCTCCCCCTTTTCTGCCCTGTAACTGCCCCTGGCTTGGAAGTGGACTCTCAGGGTCCCTTCCGCTGGCCCTTTCCAGAGTAAAGCCCATGTCACGTTCCTCACAGACCTCAAAAGGACATGCACGACTGTCCATCAGATGGGGGTCAGGGAGCTTAAGAAAGGCCTCAGGATGCTATAAGATGGAGGAGGATGTCAACAGAGTCTGCGGCCTTCACATGAAGAAGCAGCCCGACCTTGTCAAGGCTCACAAGTCAGGGCTGCCCTTTCTTGGAGAGAGAGGAGTTGTTTTGAGTAGAGAGCTCACTGAACAAGCGCGGAGCACAGGACTATAGAGAGCGGCCGACCAGTGACTCTGGGGATCCGCCCATCTCCTTCCTGCCCCACCCCACCAGTGCCGGGGTTACAGGGGTGCACCACCACACCTGTCTCCTGTGGGTGCTGGAGATCTGAACCTGGGGTCCCCTGCTTCTGCAGCAGGCACTTTCCGGACTCAGCCATCTCCCCCAATGGCTCCTAAGCCATTCTTTGAATACGTACTGAGCTGGGGATGACACTCAATGTGGTTTCTTCTCTGGGTGTGGCAGGCTATGCCTGGCCTTTCTGTTAAGTCGGAAGATAGTGAAGGGCTGGGGATGTGGCTCAGCTGGAGGTGGAGAATTAGCCAAGTGCTGGTCAGTTTTTGTCAACTTGACACAAGCCAGGGATACCTGGGAAAAGGAACCCTAGTTGAGGAACTACCTCTGGCAGATTCATCTATGGGGATGTTTTCTTTGCTTCTCTTCCTCTCTCTCTCATTTATTTATTTTTTTATTTTTTAATTTTTTGAGACACGATTTCTCTGTGTAGTCCTGGCTGTCCTGAAACTCTCTTTGTAGACCAGGCTGGCCTCAAACTCACTGAGATTGTCTGCCTCTGCCTCCCGAATGCTGGGATTAAAGGCGTGCACCACTACCGCCTGGATGCTTTTCTTTAAATAATTTTTTTTAATTATGTACAAGTGTTTTGCCTGCATGCATGTCTGTGTACCATGAGAATGCCTGCAGAGGCCAGAAGAGGGCGTCAAATCCCCCAGAACTAGAGTTACAGGTGGTTAGGAGCTGCCCAAAGTAGCAGTAACTGTTCTCAACACTGAGCATCTCAGTGGGGCATTCTCTCAGCTGCTGATGGATTGTAGGAGGACCCAGGCTGTCATGGGCGCTACAATCCCTGACCTAAGCTGTATAAGAGCGTTGGCAGGGCAAACCAGCAGGCTGTGCTCCTCCGTGGTTCCTGCTTCAGTTCCCGTCCTCACTTCCCTCAGTGATAGATTGCAACCTGGGAGCTAGAAGATGAAATGAATGCTTTCTCCTAAGTTGACTGCTTTCCCCAGTGTTTCGTCACAGCAGCAGAGAAGCCAGCTAGGACACCAGCATGCACCAGACCCTGACTTCTCCCCGAGCACCTCGCAAAACAGGTGGGGGGTGGGGGTTGATGGCTCACACCTGTAGTTCCCGCACTTTGGAAGTAGAGGCAGGGGCATTAGGAATTCAAGGCCATCTTTAGCTATATGCCAAGTTTGTGGCCAGTCTGGGCTACACTAGAACTCTGTCTCAAAAGAAAAAAAAAAAAAATCCTGTCCTCAGCACAGATAAGGTTGACCACAGGAAGGCTGACCCGAGATCCAGAGGAACAGACATGGCGAGTCCAGACCTGTATGCCTGGAGAGGTATTCTCACTTCCACTTGGAAGATGGGATAAATATTGCTTGTAATCTTATTGTGTGAATAAATGAATGTTATACCAAGTCCAAATCAAGAATGATTATTCCTCCCCCATAACCGGGGTGTGTGCTTGCCACAGAAATATAAGAATTTATTGTTAACTTTTAAAAAATTATCCTTGCTGGGCAGCAGTGACACGCCTTTACTCCCAGTACTCGGGAGTAGGCAGAGGCAGGCAGATCTCAGAGTTCGAGGCCAGGCTGGTCTACACAGAGAGAGTTCCAGGACAGTCAGGCCTACACAGAGAAACTCTGTCTAAGGGGGGGGGGGGGGGGGGAATGGCCCTAGTCATCCATCTAAAATGGAATTTCTGAAGAAACTTTTGCTTGAATAGCATACCACTTGCAAAGATAAATCAATTCAAGAGACATTCAGCAAGTGCGCCAGCCATGGGCCTGGCTTTGCTGTAGTTTCTACAAAAGATAAGAAAGAATTTGAAAAGAAACAAGAATTTTTTTGCTTCCAGCTAAAGTGGCACAGGGGTGACTATATTTAGTCTCCTGTCTGGTGAGTGAGAGGGAGGGGGGAGGGAGGGGGGAGGAAGAAGACAAAGGGGAAGCTCAGTGGTTAAGAGCACTGGCTGCTCTTCCAGAGGACAGGGCTTGGGATCCCAGCACCCACAACTGTTCACAACTGTTGTCTTTAACTCCAGTTCCTGGGGATCTGACCCTCTTCTGGCCTCTGTGGGCACTGCACTGATGTAGAGCTCCTCTAGACAAATTAACATATACACATAATAAAAAAATAAGGTTATGTTTTTAAAAAGAAAAGAGGATATGATGGAGGAACGAAAGGAAGAAGGGTAGGAATAAAGAAACCATTGTTTTCTAGAATTTACCAGCGATGGAAAAAACTTGCTGAGAGGTGGAAAATAACACATGTCCTAGCATCACTCCAGCCTGTTTTGAACTCCAAACCTTGCCTTGGCCTCCAATCTATTAACTGCTGTGTGCCACCATACCCAGTAATGAATTGTAAACCTAAATCCAGTAAAACATCACGTGGGCTATGGGATGGCTCATTGGGTAAGGGAGCTTGCTGCCAAGCTTGACAACCTGAGCTCAATCCCCAGGACCCACATGATAGAGGGACAGAGGACTCCTACAAGCTGTCCTCTGACCTACACACATACACACACACATGCACACACGTACACACACATACATGTATATACACACATGTACACACATGCACACGCACACACACAGAGGCCAGTGAGCATGTACATGTTTGCTGCACACATATGCAAAATAAATAAAAATGTAAGAAAGAAATCTTTAAGAATAAAAGTATAATAGCGACCTTTTCAGACATACAAAAGCTGGAGGAATCTGTCAGCAGCAGAATTGCATTGTAGAAAATTGTTAAAATCCCCCAGACAGAGGCAAACGATGCCAGATGGACTGCGGCTCTGCTCAGAAGAACAGGGCAAAACCACGGGATTTGAAGCAACGGTTTATATCTTTTTCAAAGATAATTGACTACTTAAACCAAAAATTCATGTTGTATTGTGTGGTTTTAAAATATGTATATGTAAAACGTATAACAGTAAAAGCCAAAAGGTCAGGAGGAGAAATGAATTCATATTGTAGGAAGATTCTTGTATGTGAAATGGGGGAGGCAATGGTGATAAGATATATATATATATTATATATATACATCATTTTATATGTCAATAATTATATATGTAGATACGTAGATATGGAGTCTGGAAAGAGTGCTTGCTGCTCTTACAGAGGACCAAGTGTGGTTCCCAGAAACCAAGTTGAGCAGCTTACAAATGACTATAACTCCAGCCCCAGAGGAATCTGACGCCCTCTTCTGGCCTCCTTGGATACCTGCACTCATATACACATACACATATGTACATAAATGAAAAATAAAAACTCGTATTTTTTAAAGGGATTGGGGGGCTGGAGAGATGGCTCAGCAGTTAAGAGCACTGGCTGCTCTTCCAGAAGTCCCTGGTTCAATTCCCATCACATGGCAGCTTATAGCTATATGTAACTCCTGTTCCAGGGGATCTGACTCCCTCATAGAGACATACCTGCAGGCAAACACCAGTGCACATAAAATAAGAATAAATTATAAAAAGAGTTTGGGTATCTTGGTGCACACCTTTAATCCCAGCACTCGGGAGGCAGAGGCAGGTGGAAGTCTGTGACTTTGAGGCCAACCTGGTCTATAAAATAAGTTCCAAGACAGCCAGGGCTATATATATGCACCATATAAATATAAATATAAATATAAATATAAATATAAATATAAATATAAATATAAATATATGTGATTAAACCCTGTAAAAAGCCACTAAAATAGCAGAACACTAAATCCCCAACCCAGAACAAAAATAATAGTAACCAAGACAGAGGACAAAATGGAATCATGGAAATGAGCAAAGAAGAAATGGCAGGTAGACTCTGCCTTAGTCTGCAGATGATAACACTGAGGGTTAATAGTCATGCCAGGCACAGCAGCACATGCGTGTGGCCGGGCTGTTGGGGAGGCCGGCCTGTGCAGTGAGAACCCCTGGTGGAAAAGGCGGCAAAGGGCTCAGTCCCGTGCTTTACACAGCGTGAGGAATGACGGGAGATGCTTGGTCAGTGAGGGGTCATAATCCCAGCACCAGGGAGGGGAGGTGGAGGCTGCCAGATCCCTGGGGATCCTTGGTCGGCCAGCCCAGCCCAGCCCACGTGGTGAGTTCTGGATCGTGAGACCCCACAAGTTTCAGGTTGAATGAAAAAGACCAAAGGACGAGTTAAAGAGCAAGACACAGATAAGATAAAATCTAAGGCTAGGGCTGGGGAGGGCTCAGGGGTAAAGGTCACCAGCCCAGTTATGAGTTCATCCCAGGACCCACACAAGGGAAGGAGAGAACCAGCTCCTACATGTCCTTCTATCTCCCCTCGAGTGCTGTGACGTGTGTGCTGTGGCCTGTGTGCCGCCCACCACCTCCCTAACAAATATAATAAAAATGTAATACACTTTTTAAAAATTGAAAAATAGAGATTCACCATGGCAATCCGCATCACAGGACGGAGCTGGTGACCGCAGCATCTTGAGTTCCTGTGACCCCATCTCACCTGAGAAATTAAGCAGGGGCATGCTTTGTTAGTACTTGGATGGGAGAAATACAGAAGTGACTTTATTAATATCAAAGATTTCGCCGGGTGGTAGTAGCGCATGCCTTTAATCCCAGCACTCGGGAGGCAGAGGCAGGTGGATCTCTGTGAGTTCCAGGCCAGCCTGGCCTACAGAGCAAGATCCAGAACAGGCACCAAAGCTACACAGAGAAACCCTGTCTCGAAAAAAAACAAACAAAAACAAACAAAAATCAAAGATTTCAGAGCAAAGAATGTTGTTGTATGTTAAGAAAATACTTGGAAGGCAGAGGCAGGCAGATCTCTGAATTGGAGGCCAGCCTGACCTACAGAGTGAGTTCCAGGACAGCCAGGATTACACAGAGAAACCTTGTCTAGGAAAAGCAAAACAAAAAGAACAACAATAACAACAAAAACCTTTAATAATGATGGTCAACCCACTAGAATTATTTTGTTCTGTGCTTGCTTCCTTGTTTCTGAGACGGGCTTCATGTAGCCAGTCTGGATTCCAACTCAGTCTGTAGGTAGGCATGACCTCGAACTTCTGATCATCCCATGCTGTGCTCACCTCCCAAGTGCTGGGATCACAGGCGTCACTATCATGCCCTGTTTGAGTGGGGCCGGGGATCAAACCTGTGGCTTTGTGCATGCTTGACAAGCGTCTGCCTACTGGGCCACATCCCCAGCCTCAGTTCATGAAAGTCTAAATGTGTATGCACCTAATAACAGAACATGAAAGTAGATAAGGCAAAAATGGGCGGAACTACAAATATAACAATCACGGCAAATGGCTCAATATTCCGTAATTACTTATGTGGAAAATAAAGAAGGCTCTGGAAGACGTGAGCAACACCATCAACCTGACCTGTGTGACCTCCTGGGTTGTCCCATCCAACAGCAGCAGAACACAAATACTTTTCAGACTCCCAGAGAACAGTTACCAAAATAGGCCATATTCTTTCAATAAGGCAAGTCTCAGTATATTTAAAAAGATTCAAGCAATAAAAAAAAAATGTTTTCTCACCACAATGGAATTAAATTAGAAGCTAATAATAAAGATCCTTGGAAAAATCCCCAAATATTCGGAACTTTGCTTCTAAATAACTATGGGTCGAAGGAGAACACAAAGAGAACGCAAATGCATTTTGAGTGGGATTGGAACCCGAACATGAAGATGTGTTGGCGTCACCAAACCAGTCCGGGGAGGTTTCTGTTTTAAGTCTCATTTCTGCTGTGATAAAAGCATTCTGACAGAAAGCGGCTGAGGGAGAAAGGTTGATTTTAGCTCACAGTTCCAAGTCACGTACCATCCATCTCCCAGGCCAGTCAAAGTGGTGGGACTTAACCCATCACATCATCGCCACGGACAAGCACAGAGAGAAACGAGCACACCTGTGCTTCCGGTACTCAGCTCTCTCCACTCTTATACAGCTTAGGATCCCAAGCCTAGGGAATTGTGCCGCCCACCGTGGACTAGGTCCTCCCACACCAGTCAAGGCAATCCTCCATAGACATAGTCACAGGCCAAGCTGATCTAGATGTTCCCTCGTTGAGACTTTTCCTAAGTGACTCTAGGTCAAGTTAAAAATTAAAATTAGAGCCAGGCACAGCAGCACTCACCTTTAATCTCAGCACTAGAAAGGCAGAGGTAGTTGGATCTCAGAGTTCAAGGCCAGTCTGGTCTACATAGCAAGTTCCAGGCTAGCCATAGAAAGATCCTGTCTCCAAAAAGAAAAATAAAATTAAAACTAGAAACAAGGTGTGGTAGTGCAGACTTTTAATCCCAGCACTTGGGAGGCAGAGGCCAGTGGGTCTCTGGGGGTTCGAAGCCAGCCTGGTCTACAGAGTGAGATCCAGGACAGCCAGGGCTGCACAGTAAAGAGCCTGCCAAAAACAATAAGAAAAGAAAATTAAAACCAGTGATTCAGCCTCAAACCAATAACTTAAGCTTTCACCTGGAAGCATTAGGAAAAAACAAAACAAAACAAAACTAAAAACAAACAAGCAAAAAAACTTGTTGACTTGGGCTTAGGATCCCAGCTACTCAGAAGGCTGAGGCAGGAGGATCACAAGTTTAAGATGGACATACTGTTTCAGTGGTGAGAGTTACCTAGTATAATATTTCCAAAATTCAGCTTTATGTGATGGCCCACACCTGTAATCCCAGCACACGGGAGGCAAAGGCAGGCTGATCCCTGTGAGTTCGAGGCCAACCTGGGCTACATAGTTAGACTATCTCTTAAACCAACAAAAAACTAGAAAGCAGTCATTGGGCTTCTTCCGTGCCTCATTCACCCAACCTGTGTCATGTGCTCAGGGTCCACAATTTAGTGTAGCTGGAATCTCTCTCTCTTTTTTTTTTTTTAAAGATTTATTTATTTATTATGTATACAGTGTTCTGTCTGCACATATCCCTGCAGGCCAGAAGAGTGCACCAGATCTCATTACAGATGGTTGTGAGCCACCATGTGGTTGCTGGGAATTGAACTCAGGACCTCTGGAAGAACAGCCAGTGCTCTTAACCGCTGAGCCATCTCTCCAGCCCCTGTAGCTGGAATAAATTAACTTAACTTACCCTTAATAAACTTACACATGGGTTTGAGGCAGCTGGTAACCCCTTAGCAACTCCCGGAAGCGCTGAGTGCAAGCACTGGTTCCAACCCTAAAGAACCTTATTATAGAGGGACCAACACCTGCACATTGAAGAAAGGAGGAGGGAGGGGAGGAAGGAGGGGAGGAGGGAGGGGAGGAGGGAGGGGAGGAGGGAGGGGAGGAGGGAGGGGAGGAGGGAGGGGAGGAGGGAAGTCCCTGTAACCCGACACCCTCTTCTGGTCTCCTTGCACACTCACACAGACACAGACACACACACCCCATCTTAAAAAGAATCCCAGATGCCAGAGAGCCCCACTTCCCCTCTTCTCCCCCAAAATTCTCAGAGTTGGGGGGGCACATCATGTGGTCTTGCCCAGCAGAAATCCAGGCTTCTGTCAAGGCACCCCCATTCTGAAATCCAGGGCTTGCTGTCTCTGACCTGTGGCCTCCCTGGGGGCAGGCTGGCAGTGCCGGAGCTGGGGAGGGGTCTGTAGGAAGCCCTAAACAGTTCTTCAGAGAAGAGGCCTCCCTTAGACTGAGGCGAGGGTGGGGTAGGAGGCCGACGGCTGAGAGAGTCCAAATGTTGAGTAAAACTCAAGCTGGAGACCAAGGGTCCTCCTCGGCGCCTCTGTTGGCACCAGTGGGTACAAGAAATGGAGGTCCTGCAGGAGTCAGAGGTGGCTCAGCTGTGGTTTTTTATTTGATTTGTGACTGGGCTGAGAGTGAGCCTGGGGCCTGGCTTGTTAGCCCAGCACCGTAGGCTTGGGCTACATTCCCAGCCTTTGCCACCACCCCCCACGCCCCCTCCCTCAGCCCTCCTTTGTACTCGTGTGTGTACGTTTGTGTATTCATGTGTGTGTGGAGGTGCGCACAAGTCCACATACTTGGCGGCTAGAGGTCGACTTCCGGCATCTTCTCCTTGCTCATCGGTTGCTGTTTGAGACAAAATGTTTACTGACCTCTGAGGCCTTGGTTTGGTTAGTGAACTCCAAGGGTCCTCCAGTCCCTGCCTCTACAGGGCCGGTACTGCAGACTCACAGTCACGCTTGACTTTTATGTGGGTGCTGGGGTCTGCACTCAGGACACACACACACACACACACACACACACACACACACACCTACACCTTTCGAGGGAGTTGTTGAGACAGGGCCTTGCTGTGTACTCCAGGCTGTTCGGCCAGATCTCTCAACGTAGCCCAGGCTGGTCCTTAGCAACTCAAAGGGGAAATTCCATAGCATGGAGTTCGTTCGAGGGTGCCCGGGGAGGCCTCCATGTCTCTTCCTGTGTCCCCACCTCTTAGCCCCGTAAATCACAATATAACTGCAAGAACATGGGAGCTACATGTGGCCTTGGACCACCAGCTCAGCCTCCAGCCCACCCTGTTCTTGCTTCCTCGGACCATCAGGGTCAGAAAATTCTTGCCATTCCTCAGCTAGCAGCAGAGACTCAGCGCAGTGACCTCCTTTTGTTCTGAGGGCTGCAGACCCTCAGCAAGGTTAAACCTCTCTCTCCAGCCATGCCCAGTGAGCACAGGCTTGCTTCATCAGCACATCAGCAGACTGTCCTGTACTGCCGGACGGGAACGGGGAGGGGCACTGGGCAGAATCCAGAAGGGAGAAAGAAAAGCTGGTGTGTGTGTGTGTGTGTGTGTGTGTGTGTGTGTGTGTGTGTGTGTGTCAGAGACAGAGAGACAGAGAGAGACAGAGACAGAGAGAGAAGAGAGACAGAGAGAGGAGAGAGAGGAGAGGGAGGGAGAGAGGGCTCTCACTCAACTCCCCCATTCTCTTGTGGGAGGGAAAGGGCCCAAAGAGACACTGGTGTATGAGACTTCTCTCCTATTACGGATGAAAGCAGAAGAGACTGCCTGGTTGGGAGGAGCGCCGGATGGGGAGGCATTGTCCAGAGGGCACAGAGCTTTTGTTGAGGATGAGAAAGGCTTGGGTATAGATAAGTAATGATGTTACCCAACATTGTAATTTTAATTTATTTAACGTCCCTGAATTGTCCATGTAGGAACGGGTAAAGTGATAAATATTACACTACTCTACCACAATTAAGAACCCCTACAGCCATGTCCCCCGAAACGTCTCAGACATTTCTTTTGAGATCAACTTCAAATAGACTGGCCCTCGAACGCCTCGTCCTTTGTCAGGGCCATTATCCTCCGCTCTCAGCACAGATAATTACAGAGGACATGACTGATTGAAACTGATTTATTTCTCCAGCCGGCTTGTGATGCCTTCATGCCTGTCCAGTCCTGGGTGTCCAGTGACTGCTGGCCTTCACCCAAGTCGGGAAAAATAAAACACAGGCCCCCACCTCAAGGGGGCCCTCATTTAAGGAAATGGCTTATGTGAAATCCAAAGATTTCGAAAACAAAGTTGGTGGCTGGTCATTTGCCTTACAAAAGACCGCCTCGCTCAACAAAGGGTTTGCTCAAATCTCCCTTCAAGAAGGGAGCCCCCTGGAGCATTTAATGATATTATTGGATTAAAATGAAATCCCGTGGACCATTCAAGGACACCGAGTTGGAAGTATATGAATGCATTGTACTGTGTTGAGAGCAGTCAGGGTTCTTGACAAATGGACCATTTGGGCCCGAAGTAACACAAGGAAAAACAAAAACAAAACGCGTTTTCTTGGTCTAAAATCCTGGTGGCTTTCTGGAAAGGCTTTGGCAGTTTTCTAAGTGATTTATTTAAGGCCAGTTAGGCCCGAGGCCTGCGATGTGTCCATTTTATGAGAAGGGGCTGGTGTCATATTTAGGGTCAGAGTCACGACTCCTGCTGACCCCTGTCATCCGCCCTAATCAAAACGGGTTCCTGGGACCTGAGCTCAGCGTTGCCCGGCCAAGGCAGAGAGGAAAAAAAAAATCTCTCCGTTGCCAGAAAGCAGAAATGAGGCATTATTTATGTCTGCATATAGGTACGTTCTGGGGCCCATAAAGGTTTAATTGTCCCTCCAACTCATTTTTTTTTTAAACCCACAAAGAGGCTGCCAGCTTTCCCCAGAGTTGAGAACCAACTGAATATGGTTCTTTGGGAACAGCTTAAGTGTGTAACTCGCGCCCGTGTCCCAGGCACAAGGAGCAATTGTTTTGGGGACACAGCTAAGAGAACTTCTCAAGTTGGTGTTTGTGGCTGCTGCCGAGCCTGAGTCACTGGGGAGAGGGGAGGGGGAGGAAGGGAGAGGGACGGCAGGGCGGGAGGGAGGGAGGCAGGTCTCAAGTTCTCGGGTGACATTCTCGCTGCCCTCTGCTGCCCCCTTCCGGTCGAGGGGACCCCAGTGTCGCAGGGCCCTCTGCGCCCCCCCCCCCCGCCACCCCACCCCCCGCGAACCCCCATTTCAATAAAGGTTCATCGTAGGATCAAACCTGTGGCTGCAAGTTTAATAACTGCCCTAGAGAGAAGGGGCGGCGTGGGAAATCCAGCAGCAGGCCCCGGGGTTTCCGAGAAACTGAGGCTGGTAAGCCACGTCCACAGGGTGAGGGGGCTGGGAAGCCTGCTAGAGGCAAGGCCCTGGGGTAGGGACAGCAAAGCCTCTCCAATGATGGTGAAGTCAGGTAGTCACCGCCACTTCCAGAACCTTCTTTGTCCCCAGCCCTGAGCCCCCTCCCCAGGCCCTGTCACGGTTACCCTCTTAGGGACCCCCTCCAGGCCATCCCCAGATTTCCTCAGCCTTTCTCGTAACCTTGGGGGGCCTGTGGAAAGAAACACATTTGTCAAGAGACTAAAGCAAATAGTTTTGACGTGCGGTTCTGTGTGGAAGAGGGGCCCCGGCGGAGAGGTCCCAGTTTACAGTGCTCCAACTGGTTCCATTTAAATGTCCCGCCCTGTATTTACGCGTCCCCACCACTTCAGGGGACTGTTTATCCCCGTGGCCTGGACTGGCTTGGTCTCCATTTAACTCCAGCCTTTACTTTTTCCATCCCAGGGCCTATCATTGACATTTTTTCCTTCAGAAATGTAAATATTTATTTACAGTATTAGCATTAACTCTTGCAAAGCTCTATACATCACACGGTAAACAGACTGGGCTATGGGCTCTTCTCTCAAATTTTCCATAAACTGGTGGTGACCTTAACCCAGTCATTCACCCTCCCGACTCAGGGCGACTTTGGTAAAATTAGATGGTTTCTGCCTTTGTTTGATTTTACCTTCCCCAGCTGCACTGGGGATTTCTTTTAAAATGTGAACTTCTGTGTGCCTGGAGCCACGTAGGACCATTTCCTGAACATCCTTGCTTTGTATCCAAATGTTCTTTTCAGAACATCCTTGTGCACATGACCAACTTTCAGTATAATATGTTTCTGAGAGGTAGTGTACACAAAATTTTACACATACTCTTGGGCTGTCATTCAGCCTGAGGCATGTGGGGACCGTTGAGACGCGGGGGAATTGCAGCTGCCGAGGCCTGACGTTTGTTTTTTTCTTTGTTACGGTCTTTCTTCCTCTGCCCCCAGCTCCTCTGTCTCTCCCTCTTTCTTTCTGCAACAGGTTCTCATGCAGCCCAGGCTGGCCTCGAACTCTCTACATAGTCAAGGATGACCTTGAACTTTTAATCCTCCTGCTTCTACTTCCCAGGTGCTGGGATTGCAGGTGTGAACCATCAGGCTGGGCTTGGACCAAAGTATCTGTAGCCTGTTTCTCAGAGTGGGATGAGGGACGCAGGGAGACACAGGCATTCAGATTAGTACAGGTAAGCCTTCCTTCTAGGACAGGAATTCTCAAATAATTGAAGAGGAGAGTCGGATTTGAGTGTTCGAGCAGATGTGGAGGGCAGGTGTGGTGTTGCACACCTGTAACCTAGCACTTGGGAGGCAGACGTATGAGGAAGCCTGGGCTCCAGAGTGAGACTCAGCCTCAACAAATAGATATTATGACCAGAAGATAAAAGTAAAATGGTGTCGTAGTATAAAAAGTGAACCCTGAAGTCAGCAGAAACGGTACATGCATGGCTGTAGTCCCAAGTACTCAGAGGCTGAGGCAGGAGGATCACAGGTTTGAGGTCAGCCTGGGCTATATCCAGAGAGTTCCATCGGAGCCTGAACTACGAAGGAGACGCTACCCGAGTCAGGTGAGCTTTGGGCCGGACAGCTGTGGGCACACTTCAGCGTGAGGACAAGCAAGGTTTTCACTTCCCCCTTTAGGCTGCTTGTGCAGACACCCCCATCTCTGAGGTTTATTATGCACAGGGTTACGGTGTCAGGTGAGTGAGGAGGGACCATCCTGCTACCTGGTAGACATATGGAGAATCCCGTCACCATTAGAGTGTAATGGCGGCCTGAGGTGCAGGGCGAGCTAGGCATACAGTTCCAAAGACAGAGGGCCGTACAGGAAACCGTATATGCTTGGGATCCTGGATAAAGGCTGAAGTTGACCTGACCCGAGCACCTGGAGCGCCCCATCCTTTCTCTGACCCGCTCTTCTCTTGTACCCCATCGCAGAGTCCACCAAGCCACTGTGCGCTAGACCTCCTTGTATGTAGATAGCTTCTCAACCAGAGCCAGGCAGTCAGTGTGAATTCATGAGAAGCGTATGATCGAGAGTCAAGACCTCGCTGGGCAGGGGTGGCACACCTTTAATCTTAGTGCTCAGGAGGCAGAGGTAGATGGATCTCTCTGAGTTTGAGGCCAGCCTGGTCTACAGAGTGAGTTCCAGGACAGCCAGGGCCAGAGAAAGCCTGTCTCAAAAACAAAAACAGAGTCAAGACCTTGCCCACCAGTGCCTTTGGTTACCCCTGGAAATCACTCTCATCTTGCCTCTTACCTGGGGGCAGTCCAACATGATGCCCACTTTTGCCTCTTTGCATGGGTAGGGCTGTGTGACGGTCATATGCATTTGGAATGTAAAAGCACCGAGTAAACCATTAATGGACAAGTCAGCTATTAACGAGGACCTGAAGGCAAGGAGCGCCTATCTCATCTCATACTCTAGCCTCTCGACTCTGACTCTTGCCTGGTTGGTTCTGACAGCTATTAATGATACGGATCATGGAGTCTGCACCGTGCCTGACCCTGGGAAAACACTTCTTAGTCTTCTCTCTGCTACCCCCATCGTCCCCTCTTCTTCAGCCCCGCCACCAGCAGCCCCCCAGTGCCCGCTCTGCTTCCTCCCACAACCCTCCAAGAGAAGTTCGATCTTCTTTTTTCAGAAGCAGAAATATTTATTTGTAACAAAGGAGTTTGTGTACAGTGTTGAAAAGCTACAACTTCTTGTTGAATTCACATTTGCACTTCTCCCTTTTAAACAAACATTCATAATCATTATTTTATACAGATAGGGATATGTAAATACAACATCGAGTTCAGTGGGCCTTCAACATTTTCCACTTAAATGGTTTTTTCTTTTTTAACATAAAAACAGATTATAATTCCAAAGTCCAGTTATCTAAAACTGGAAAATATTTTCTCTGTAGAAAATAGTAAAAATGATAACATTTCCCAATAAGCCCTTTTAAGCCAAATAATAGATTCTGTGACACAGAAGAGACCTGTCTTCATCTGTTCAGAGAGCTGTGTTTTACTTAAGTTGTGTAAGTGAGATTCCTATTCATCTTCCCCTTCACTGTTTGATTTACGGTAAACATTTTTCTATAGGCTAATCCATAATCTAAAAAGATATTAGCCTCCCCTCCTGAAAGTACAGCCAGCATATCCTTTCATCAGCTTGATACAGTACAAATTCTTATCCTAATAGTGAAATGTTTCACTAAAGCATGCCCAGTGATTGGGCAAAACCAAAACTTATTATAAGCCACAGTCATCCTAGGGTCCCCCCTGTTCGGTAGCCTCCCTGGTTCTGTGGGTTGCAGTCTGATTGTTCTTTGCTTTATATCTCATATCCACTTATGAGTGAGTACATACCATGTCTGTCCTTCTGGGTTGGATTACCTCACTCAGGATGATATTTTCTAATTCCATCCATTTGCCTGCAAATTTCATGCTGCCATTGTTTTTCTCTGCTGAGTAGTACTCCATTGTGTATATGTACCACATTTTCTTAATCCATTCTTCAGTTGATGGGCATCTAGGTTGTTTCCAGGTTCTGGCTATTACAAATAGTGCTGCTATGAACATAGTTGAGCATGTATCTCTGTGGTATGATTGAGCATTCCTTGGGTATATGCCCAAGAGTGGTATGGCTGGGTCTTGAGGTAGATCGATTCCCAATTTTCTGAGAAACCGCCATACTGATTTCCACAGTGGTTGTACAAGTTTGCACTCCCACCAACAGTGGAGGAGTGTTCCCTTTGCTCCTCATCCTCTCCAACATTGACTGTCATTAGTGTTTTTGATCATAGCCATTCTGACAGGTGTAAGGTGGTATCTCAGAGTCGTTTTGATTTGCATTTCCCTGATGACTAAGGATGTTGAACATTTCCTTCAGTGTCTTTCACCCATTTGAGATTCTTCTTTTGAGAATTCTCTGTTTAGCTCTGTAGCCCACTTTTTAATTGGATTTTTCAGTATTTTGATGTCTAGTTTCTTGAGTTCTTTATATACTTTGGAGATCAGTCCTCTGTCAGATGTGGGGTTGGTGAAGGTCTTTTCCCATTCTGTAGGCTGTCTTTTTGTCTTATTGACAGTGTCCTTTGCCCTGCAAAATGTTTTGTTTCAAGAGGTTCCATTTATTAATAATTGTTCTCAGTGTCTGTGCTGTTGATGTTATATTTAGGAAGTGGTCTCCTGTGCCAATGCGTTCAAGGCTACTTCTTACTTTCTCTTCTATCAAGTTCAGTGTAACTGGATTTATGTTGAGGTCTTTGATTCACTTGGACTTGAGTTTTGTTCATGGTGACAGATATGGATCTATTTGTAATCTTTTACATATTGACATATCCAGTTATGCCAGCACCATTTGTTGAAGATACTTTCTTTTTTTCATTGTATGGTTTTGGCTTCTTTGTCAAAAATCAGGTGTTCATATGTGCATGGATTAATGTCAGGGTCTTCAATTTGATTCCATTGGTCCGTATGTTGGTTTTTATGCCAGTACCAAGCTGTTTTTATTACTATAGCTCTATAGTAGAGCTTGAGGTCAAAGATGGTGATGCCTCCAGAGGTTGCTTTATTGTACAGGATTCTTTTAGATATCCTGGGTCTTTTGTTTTTCCATATGAAGTTGAGTATTGTTCTTTCCAAGTCTGTGAAGAATTGTGTTGGGATTTTGATAGGGATTGCATTGAATCTTGCTTTTGGTAAGATTGCCATTTTTACTATGTTAATCCTGATTATCCATGGGCATCGGAGATCTTTCCATTTTCTGATATATATATATAAATATTTTAGGTTTTTCAAGACAGGGTTTCTCCATGTAGTTCTGGTGCCTGTCCTGGATCTCGCTCTGTAGACCAGGCTGGACTCGAACTCACAGAGATTCACCTGGCTCTGCCTCCCAAGTGCTGGGATTAAAGGCGTGCACCACTACTGCCTGGCCTCTAGCAATGCTTTTTTATAAGGGGAAAATGTGCTATTATTAAAAAGAAAAAAACCCAACTTTTCTCCCAGACATTAAAATGCCCAAACAGAATTCTGGGCTTTTCTTTTAAAAATTTCTTTTTTGGGGCTGGAGAGATGGCTCAGTGGTTAAGAGCACTGACTGCTCTTCCAGAGGTCCTGAGTTCAATTCCCAGCAACCACATGGTGGCTCACAACCACCTGCAATTAGATCTGGTGCCCTCTTCTGGCCTGTAGTGATACATGCAGGCAGAACACTGTATACATAATAAATAAAATAATTTAAAAAAAAAAAATTCTTTTTTGACTGGTATGGTGGGACACGCCTTTAATCTCAACGCCGGGGAGGCAGAAGCAGGCAGATCTCTGAGAGTTTTAGACCAGCCTGGTCTACAGAGTGAGTTCCAGGACAGCTGGGGATACACAGAGAAACCCTGTCTGAAAAATAAAACAAAACAAAAACAAAAAAATAATTTAAATATTTTAATATTTAAAAATGTATTTTTTGTGTGTTTTGCCTGCATATGTGTTTATGTGTGTGTACGTGTATATGTATGTATGTATATCATGTATATGCCTAATGCTCGGAGAGGCCAGAAGAAGGTACTGGCTAACCTGGAACTGGAGTTACAGATGTTTGCGAGCCACCATGTAAGTGTTGGGAACTCAGTGCTGGTCCTCTGCAAGAGCAGGAGGTGTCTTAACAGTTGAGATCTCTCTCCAGTCTCTGTGTGTGTGTGTGTGTGTGTGTGTGTGTGCCATGTGCATGCAGAAGCCCTTAGAGGCATAAGAGGGCATCAGGTTTTGAGCTGCCGTTTGGGTAGCCTCTTTCCAGGCCTTGCATGTTCCTTTTAAAGGAGAGATCAGCAGTGGTCTAAATACCTCGTTATACGACAGTGAGACAGTGTGACATCACAGTGCAGCTTCCGTCCACTTTTGAAGGAGAGGCTGGCTTCACAGTGACACCGGAGGGGAGTGTCAGGGAGCAGGACGGGGCGCAAGGGTTAGCGTGAGTTTGGATGGGTGGTGATGCTTTCTGGATAGCTCTCTCTCTCGTGTTCTTGATGAGCTTTTAGAGTAAAAACCTTCGTCTTCTTGACAGTTTTCTGCTTCAAAACTGAGTTGTTCATGAAATTCACACTCTGCATTAACAAGGCAAGAACCCCAGGCAGAGGTTATCATCTTAGAGCTGATGATACAAAGTCTAAGGAAGAAAGCTGTGTTGAGCGCCCTGCCCGGGACTGAGAACTGGCCAGTGACCAGAGCGCTCTCTTTCTCCTTTCCATCCTTTTAAGAAAGTTCATTTCTGAGTCATATAGAGTCTCATTTAACCCAAGCTGCCTGGGAACTCATGGGCAGCCTTCTAATTCTCCTGCTTCCACATCCTGACTATTGGGATTATAGGCACCTGTCACCATGCCTGGTTTAAGCAGTGCCGGGAAGCGAACCCAAGGCTACCAATCAAGCTACAGCCCTAATTACTTTTTATATTTATTATTATTATATTTATTATTATTATTATTATTATTATTATTATTATTATTATTATTATTATTATTATTATTACTATCTAAGCCGTGGCGGCAGTGACACGTGCCTTTAATTCCAACACTCTGGAGCAGAGGCAGGAAAAATCTCTGAGTTCGAGGCCAGCATGGTCTACAGAGCAAGTTCCAGGACAGTCAGGACTACACAGAGAAACCCTGTCTCCAAAATCAAAACCAAACCAAACCAAGAAAAAGGAAAAAAAAAAAAAAAGACTTGAAATTTCTGTGTATGGGTGTTTGCTTGCATATATATGTAACTACACCACGTGCATGCAGTGCCCCAGGAGACCAGAAGAGGGCGTCGGATGCCCTGACACTGGAGTCAAAAACGGTGATTTGTGGGTGATGGGTCTCGAACTGTGGTCCTCTAGAAGAACACCAGTGCTTCTAACCGCCAAGCCATCTCTCCAGCCCCCAACGAAGACTCTGAGGGCTGGGGACTGAGTTCAGCCAGTGGGGACCTAAGGCCCCTTCCATCCCCAGTACATGAACCCTTCACGGGGGTTCACACCGGTGACCCCAGCACTCAGTTCAAGGCCCGCCCCCGTCTGGGTGCTCGCAGGCTACCCCTGACACCTGGAAATCAAGAGGGCTGCAGGTGAGCGTCTCGGTCCATCCTGGTCTCGCCCTGATTGGCGGCAGGTGGTCGGTGGCCGGTGGAGGGGGAGGGCTGCGCACGTGCCGCGTTGCCAGGGCACCCGAGCGGTTTGTTTTCGAATCCCGGGCGCTCCCACTCCGGCCGGGGCCGCGGGGTGGGGTCGGGGGTCGGGGGTTGCGTGACGGCCCAACGAGGGGCTCAGTGGCTCCGCCCAGCTCCCCGGCCCCGCCCCCGGCCCCGCCCCCAGGTGGTTTAACCCGAGCCGCCTACCCGCCCCGCGCCGGAGAGCCAGCCAGAGTGGGCGGGCCGGCGGAGGAGGAGGTGAGGGGAGGGGACGTGGACGGGGAGGAGAGGAGGAGGGGGAGAAGGGAAGGGTTAGAGGAGGTGAGGGGAGTGGTGAGGACCGGGTGGGGTGGGGAAGGGCAGGGGGGCGTTGGCCCGGGAAGGCGCCTCGCGGTGGAGGGTAGGTTGGGCTCCGCGGCCTCAGTTTCCTCCCTGCGCCAGCGCTGGTCCCTCCGGCCCCGACCGGCCTCCCGCCTCTGCCCCCCACCCAGATACCAGCACCACCGAGATGCCAAACGTGAAGGAGAGGGCGGCCCGGAGGGAAGCCAGAGCGGCCGAGGGCGCCTCCCGAGAGCCCCACGCGGGACACCCCCGGGAGAGCGCGAGCAGCGCCCAGGGCCACCGATCACGTAGGTTCAACTGTCGCCTGGCCGCCGCCGCCCTCGCCCGAGCTCGAGGAGCCGCCCGCCCGAGGCGGGGTCGGCGGGGCCCAGGCTCCCCGCGTGCGGGGACCGCGAGCCCGCCCCGCACCGCCCCGGTTCCCGCGCGGCGGCGTTGCCATGGATCTCCCTGGACGCTCCACAGTTAGTCTCTGCCCGTGTGGCCACGCGGGGTCGCTGCTGATCCACGAAAGGACGGCACGGGCCCCTCTCAACCCTGGGGCGGGTGGCGTGCGTGAAGGTCGGGGGTTGGAGATGAAGCAGATGAGGCGTCATCTGGAGGCGGTGAAGTCCACAGGTGAAGTAACTCGGGGCGGTATCATCGGATTCCCGTTTTAGGAGCTTGTGTATTAGGGTTGCTTTGTTTTGCAGTGTTCTGTTTGGGGCGATCTGGATTTTTCAGACGTCTGCTTCAGTCACACTTTGTCTCTCCTTGTTCTGGAGCGCTCTCGTGTTGAACTTCTGGCTGCTTGGTTGCGGTTGGCGGGTTTTAGTGTTTCCCGCAGGGTTTCAGGACGCCCCGCGCTGAAGGCTGCCTTGAACCCTCACGTGGTACTGTGAGTTAATAGTGGGTCTGTTTACGTCGTGGACTGTGTTGTACCAGCTATCTTGGCCCGGATAATTCCCAGGGGCGGAGGATAGGAGCCCCAGCAGCAGTTCACCTTGTTTCTGTAAAAGGATATTTAATTGTATGTTATGTGTGTGCACATGCGCGTTCAGGGCCAGAAGAGGGCGTCAGATCCCCTGGGACTGGACGTGGAAACCGGGAAAGGAACTCAGTTCTTAGGGAAAGGCAGCCAGTGGGCTTAACCGCTCAGTCACCTCTCTAGTTTACCTTCTTATAACCCAGACAAGGACTCTGGATTTTGAAAATCCACAATCACCTTTCTTAGGTTGAGATATTTCAGATTTGTTGCAAAGTAAAATCCAGTGACTCCGCATTGTATGTTTTCTTTTTTACTGTGTGAAGGCTACAGTCGTGACTTTAAATTCTTCTGATAGAGAGAGAGCGTTATCCTATGTAATCTGCTCTACAGTTATTTTTTATTTTATTTTATTTTTTTGTTTTTCGAGACAGGGTTTCTCTGTGTAGTTTTGGTGCCTGTCCTGGATCTCGTTCTGTAGACCAGGCTGGCCTCGAACTCACAGAGATCCGCCTGGCTCTGCCTCCCGAGTGCTGGGACTAAAGGCGTGCATCACCACCGCCCGGCTAGTTATTTATTTTTTACATTTTTAATCTCTTACTATAGAAAAGTTCTACCTTTCTGGGCCCGTGAGATCTCTCAGCAGTTGAGCTCTCCACACAGGTCTCAGTGGATCCCACAGTAAAGGTGGGAAGCCAGACCCAACCCCACCGGACTGACCTCTGGCCTTCACACGTGCCTGTGCTGTGTAATAGTAACCGTTTTAAAAGACACATTTTTACAAAGTAATATGGCCAGCATCCTGAGTCCCTGTTTACCGGTCCCCTGCTTCATTTGTTACAGACCTAGGTCTGGGTGGTCCGAGAGTAGAATTTTTTTTTCTTGTCCATACTTCACAACACAAAGAATTTGCAAGTTGTGATTTTTTTTTAATTTTTTAAAATTTATTTATCTATTATATATTATGTATACAGTGTTCTGCCTACATGCCAGAAGAGGGCACCAGATCCATTACAGATGGTTGGGAGCCACCATGCGGTTGCCGGGAACTGAACTCAGGACCTCTGGAAGAGCAGCACAGTGCTCTTAACTGCTGAGCCATCTCTCCAGCCCTGAAAGTTGTGATCTTTAACCTTAAAATCTTCTTGGAAATTTCACTAGTCAGTGAAATCCTAAAATCGGGGAACTGCTGTCTTAGAAAACCAAATAATGTTGGCGCTCCACACAGATGTCTGTTACCCGGAGGGAGAGCCGGCTTTGTGGGGCAGCAGAGGCACAGGGAGAAAACTGGTTCAGTTAACAAGTGTGTGTGTGTTTTTGCAAACCCCAAGTTGGTTGTGTGTAGCTTTGTGGGTTTGTTTTTGTTTTTAAGTTTTCAAGACAGGCTTTCTCTGTGCAGCCCTGCCTGTCCTGAACTTGATCTGTAGGCCAGGCTGGCCTCAAACTCAGAGACTCACCTACTTTGTGGTTGTTTTGTTTTTTTTTTTTTACTAGGAAATCTTTACCTTTTAGTCAGCTTCACTTCACGCTTTCCTGACCTTTCACCTTCCCCATGTTGGACTCCAAGTGTTTCTAGCACTTTCATGGGGAAATACAAATGTCTGCTGTCCTTGAGGCCTACAGATGAGTGACTGAATAGGTTCAGATTTATGTGGGTTGATCAGTGTCCACCAGAAATTCTCTGTGTGGCCCTGGCTGTCCTGGAACTTCCTCTGTAGACCAGGCTGGCCTCGAACTCACAGATCCACCTGCCTCTGCCTCCCGAGTGCTGGATTAAAGGCGTGTGCACCACCACTCGGCTTCACCAGAAGTTCTTTCAATTACAGGCTTGATGGAGAGGGTTCATGAAACTTCCAAGCTTGATTCTCACTCAGAAGAGAAGACCTTATCTTCAAGCAGGTGTTGGCTTTTATAGTTTTCTCTGTTTGACTTCCTGACATCATTACTTAGTGTTGAGGGGTTCCATGACTCACTGGGCAGACATTTGCTGCTAAGCCCGACAGCCTGAGCTTAATTCCTGGGACCCACATGTGCCCCTCCCCAATCAATAAATAAGTAAATATCACTGTCTTAGTTATGGTTTCTATTGCTGTGAAGAGACACCATGACCACGGGAAACTCTTATAAAGGAAAACATTTAACTGGGGCGGCTTACATTTTCAGAGGTTTATCCATTATCATTGTGGTGGGACATGGTGGCATGCAGGCAGATGTGGCTTGCCAGCCTAGCTGAGAGTCCTACATCTTTGATCTGCAGGCAACGGGAAGTGGTCTGAGTGTCACGCTGAGTAAAGCTTGAGCAAAGAAGACTTAAAGCCTGCCCCCTCAGTGACACTTCCTCCATCAAGGCCACACTCCCTTCAGGGACCATTTTCTTTCAAACTATTACAATTATTAAAAATAAACAGCGTTGTGTGATGGTACAAACACACACACACACACACACACACACACACACACACACACACACACCTGTAATCCTAGGAGTTGGGAGGCAGAGGCAGGCAGATCCGTGAGTTCAAGGCTACCTGGATCTACACAGAGTTGCAGGCCAGTCAGGGCTACACAGGGAGACCCGTCTCCAACAAGCAAAACAACCCAAATTGTTGTTGCCTTGGCAAAGTGTGTTGAATGTAAAAGTTCCTATTTTAATTACTCTATTGAGGCTAGCTAGTTATAATGGTTTAGTGTTCACAGTCCAAAAATATGATCCTTTTGTCCACCGTAATTTAAATTCAGTTCTCCACATGTGATGTTTAGTAATTCTAGCAGCATTTGTTGAAAAGATTCTCTGAGCCAGGCGGTGGTGGTGCACACCTTTAACCCAGCACTCAGGAGGCAGAAGCAGGTGGATCTCAGTGAGTTCGAGGCCAGCCTGGTCTACAGAGCGAGTTCTAGGACAGCCAGAATGTTACACAGTGAAATCTTGTCTTAAAAAACCAAAAAAAAAAAAAAAAAATTTTTTCCATTCTATATTAAATTGGCTTTGTATTTTTTTAGTTTAGATAGGGTCTCATGTAGCCCAGGCTGGTCCTCCTACCTCTGCCTCCTGAGTGTGGACATTATTTTAATTTTTTAAAGTCATAACAAAGAACAATAACAAAACGTAGCCTTCCTGACTGGATAGATAATGCTCTCAGAATAGGAATATATGAGGAAGAGGTGGATGGGAGTAGTCTTTTTTTTTTTTTTTTGAGACAATTTGTGTGTGTGTGTGTGTGTGTGTGTGTGTGTGTGTGTGTAGCCCTGGCTGGCCTGGAACTCACAGAGATCCCCCTGCCTCTGCTTCCTGAGTGCTGGGATGCCATCACACTGGGCTGAGCCAATTTATTTTAAGCCTGACTGATCTGGAGGTGTCTCTGACATTTGAGTATTGTCAAAAAAGGAAAATATTTTCCTAGATTTTAGGAGTGAAAGAAAGTGATGAATAACCTTCTGCTCAGTGCAGCAGCGTGTAGACACACACACGGTGAGGCACACAGGGAAGACTCACTGCTACACTCAGGCTTGCTTCTGCTCGTGAGGGTGCCTTGAAGTCACACCTAGCCTTCAGTGACTCGGCCCCGCTGCACCCGACTGTCTGTTGCTCCTGGTGTTGTCTTTGGGGCTTAGATTCTGAGCCTGGAACAGTTTCCCATGCCGGGAGTAACCTGTGTGTTTGACCCTCTCGTAGCCTGGAAGGTAAGGGCAAGGAGACAATGCCCAGTGACTTCTGGGACCACCTGAAAGAGCAGCTGTCGTCTGTGCCCCCCGACTTCAGCTGTGCTCTTGAACTTCTGAAAGAGGTCAGGGAGGTGAGTGCACATCTTCACTTGTAGCTTGGAGGTTCTAGGACCTGTCTCGGCACCAGTGGGTAGTGGTCGCAAGTCCTAATTGCCAAGGTGACTAGACAGACCAACCACTGAGTAACGTAAGTGGGGAAGAGGTCGTGTCAAATGACTGCAGCGGGACCGGAAAAGGGGGCCATGGCTAAAGACAGAGAATTCTGAAGAACTCTGGAGCGTCGCCACAAACGTGCGGAGTGAGTTACAGCATTGAGCTGTGTTGGTGTATCCTGCCTTGAAAGTCAAAAACCGGTGAATAATGTGCTCTATTTGGGGTGGGTGATCGATCGGAGGCATGGAGACCTTAGGGGATGACCAGCTTCCTTCAGAGAGCTGGGGCAGTGAAGGAGGCCCTTCCTCTTGTAGCATATTTAGCCTTTATAGACTACAAAGGGAGCTTGTTGCAACCCCAGCAGAGAAACATGGGGGGCAGACGGTGTCAGCCTCTGCTTCCCAGGGCAGGCACTGAAGGGCAGATTTGAAACAAAGCAGCTCTGAGTTGGTAACTTTGAAAGCTTGCCGACTGAAATAGGTAACATGAAGCAGTCTTCTGTGTACCACATGGAGCTGGTAACTGGATTCTGCTGAGATAATTAGTATTTGATTACGCTAAATAGGCATGGGTGTGTCCTCCAGCTCCACGTGTTGGGTGTCTTAAGGAGACACAGGGATAAATAAATAAGAGTCAGTTACCAGGAGCTCACGTTTGGGCATCAGAGACCCCATTACAGCTCTTCTGATCTGTCTTCTCCCTCTGAAATAATTTAAAAAATAAATAACTGCTGTGGGATGTTCTGTATGGCAAATGTGTTGCTAATTAGTCAATAAATAAAACACTGATTGGCCATTGGCTAGGCAGGAAGTGTAGGCGGGACAAGGAGGAGAATAAAGCTGGGAAGTGGAAGGCTGAGTCAGAGAGACACTGCCAGCCGCCATGATGAGAAACAGCATGTGAAGATGCCGGTAAGCCACGAGCCATGTGGCAAGGTATAGATTTATAGAAATGGATTAATTTGAGCTGTAGGAACAGTTAGCAAGAAGCCTGCCATGGCCATACAGTTTGTAACCAATATAAGTCTCTGTGTTTACTTGGTTGGGTCTGAGTGGCTGTGGGACTGGCAGGTGAGAGAGATTTGTCCTGACTGTGGGCCAGGCAGGAAAACTCTAGCTACAAATAACTGCCCTTCTTAAATTAAGAGCACATTTTCTGGTTCTTTTTCAATTAAGATTTATTTTTAGTCCCAGCACTGGGAGGCAGAGTCAGGCAGATCTCTGAGTTTGAGGCCAGCCTGGTCTACAGAACTAGTTCCAGGACAGCCAGGAGTACACAGAGAAACCCTGTCTGGAAAAACTACAAATAAGGGGCTGGAGAGATGGCTCCGAGGTTAAGAGTATCAACTGCTCTTCCAGAGGACCCGGGTTCAATTCGTAGCAACCACATGGCACCTCACAACTGTCTGTAACTCCAGTTTCAAGGGACTCAACACCCTCACACAGACACACATGCAGGCAAAACACTAATGTCCATAAGATAAAAATAAAGTTTTAAAAAACACAAATTGAGTATTTTTATCTTGTGTGTATGGTGTTTTGCCTGCATGTGTGACTGTGCACCATGTACGTGCAGTGCCCAGGCAGGCCAGAAAGAGGGTGCTAGAGCCCCCTGGTCTGGAGTTATAGATGGCTGTGAGCACCATGTGGGTGCTGGGAACTGAACCTAAGTGCTTCTAGCCCAGCTCTGTCTGTGTCCTGTGTGCTTTGTGTGGTCCTTGGCTTTATTAAACTATCTCACTCTGACCCAATTATCACTAGCTAAGATAATACGCAGTGGAGCATGTCTGCAGCAACTTCCTGATTCCAAAAAGACATAGGCTGGTGTGTGTGAAGGCGTGAACATGGGGGAATGTGGGACTGAGCAGAATGTCTCTTCTGACCTGCCTGGCAGATTCTGTTGTCGCTGTTGTTACCACGCCAGAACCGCTTAAGAAGTGAGATCGAAGAGGCCTTGGACATGGACTTCCTCCATCAGCAAGCTGAGCGTGGGGACTTGGATGTCACCTACCTCTCTAAGTACATTCTCAACATGATGGTCTTGCTCTGCGCACCAGTGCGAGATGAAGCCGTGCAGAAACTGGAGAGCATCACAGATCCTGTCCGGCTGCTGAGGTGTGACACTTGTGATTAGTCACCTAACCTGCTCCAGGGCCTGAGCTGGGAAGGGCCGGCAGACTCTGGGACAGCCGTTGTCTTCCTGCTAGAGACAACGTGACGCCCTGCTCCTCTCGGGCCTGTTGGTTTTCACATTTCCGGAGTGGACCTTTGGGTCATCCTTAGCTTGACAGGACCTTTGTGTAAGACACTGTGGTAGACAGAATTCCATGATGTGAAAGACATCCTGTCCTAACTTTTCTCTGGTCTCAGTTCACACACTGTAAGTAAGGGACACGGCATGTCTCCTTCTGATGTACGGTGTGGCTGTGTGGCATTTAGGAAGTGTGTTCAGCGAGTTAAAATTCAAAAGCCACCACCCCCACCCTGGCCTGAGTGGAGAGGAGCACCACGTGAAGGCTGCCTTCTGCGCGGAGCAGGCGTGCTGCTTCCACAGGGTCTTGCCCTGGAGTCCTTGCCGGACTTGAACTCACAGCACTTCTCTCTTGAGCCCTCCCATGGCCCTTGCTGTGCTCTACCACACCCAGCTCAGCAGAAAGAGAGCATGGTGAAAGCGACTTGGCTCACCATGGGCCTCGGTCTCGGCTGCCTGTCCTTCCGTGAATGGAGGAGACAGAGCTGCGGTTCAGCTCCTTGCAGGCTCTAAGTGCGGTGCCTCAGTCACCCTGCTGGCTGCCCTCCGCTTAGGTCCTTTTGTAGCACAGTTCTTCTCTCCTGCACTAGGGGGATCTTCCAAGTGCTGGGGCAGATGAAAATGGACATGGTGAACTACACGATCCAGAGCCTCCAGCCCCAGCTGCAGGAACACTCCATCCAGTTTGAGCGGGCCGAGTTCCAGGAGCGCCTCAACAAGGAGCCCAGTATGTATGATGTGAGGACAGAGGCGGGCCACGGCTGGCACCTGACATTCTTCACACAGGGAGTGGGAGGGAGAAGGCAGATTAACCAGGAGCATACACTTTTTACATTTTAATTTAGTGATTAGTTTTTTGAGATAAGGTCTTACTCTTGAGCCTTGGCTATTCCGAAACTCATTATGTAGCTCAGGCTGGCCCCAAACTCATGGCAATGCTCCCACCTCAGCTCCACCATGCTCCACAGGAACAGTAGTAGCTGAGGAGAACTGTGGCCCGCAGCTGCAGAGGTACAGACGCTTACACACTCCTCCCGTTGTAGACCTCCTCGATCACACCATCAAGTGGCTGACCCAGGCGGCCGCAGACCTCACCACCCCGTCTGCAAGTTCCCCTGACCCACGGGACTCCTCCAGCTCGCCTGGCCCATCTCCCAGGGACATGACTGCCCCGGAACCACTCAGCTCTGCAATGGTGCTGTCCCAGGGATTCCTGAACCTTCTCATCTGGGACCCCGAGAATGAAGAGTTTCCTGAGGTGGGAATGGGGGCATTTCCTTGTTTTAGGGTTTGAGCTTGGGCCGGATCCCTCTGATGTGCCCCTCCCCCCCAGACCCTGCTGATGGACAGAGCGCGGCTGCACGAGCTGGAGCTGCAGCAGAAACTGCTGACCGTCCTTGCCTCCGTCATGCTGGTGGCCAATAGCTTCTCGGGCAGCGTTCTGTTTGGCTCACCCCAGTTTGTGGACAAACTAAAACGCATAACGAAGTCCCTGGTGGAGGAATTTAACTCCAGGTGAGCTGCAGACATCTTTTTTAAAGGACTAGAAGGAAGGAGCTGGGGAAGTGACTCAGCTGGTAAGGTGAGGTGCTTTGCTGGGCAAGCATGAGGACCTGGCTGTATCCCCAACAGGCTCAGAGAAAGCCAGGCATGAGCTGGCTGTGGTGGCGCACACCTTTAATCCCAGCACTCAGGAGACAGAGACGTGTGGATCTCTGTGAGTTCCAGGCCAGCCAGAGCTACACAGAGAAACCTTGTCTCCAAAAAGACAAACAGGAACAAGCCAGACATAGAGCAGATGTCTGTAACTCCAGCACGTGAAGGGGGTGGGTTCAGGGTCAGCCAGCCTTGTCCACTGGTGAGCTGACTGGGTTCAGTGAGAAAGAAGGTAGGGAGCCACTGTGGAAGAAGCCGGCGGCCAGCCCTAGCCCCTGTGGTACAAGCGTCTCGGATACTGGCAGGTCATGAGTTTCTAGCTCTTCACCACAAACCCAGAGGCCCTCTAGAACCAGCCATAGTGCTGGTTTATTTCTGTAGTGATACTGGGGCTTGTGGGGGCAAGAGAGAACTTTCCAGAAAGGGTGTTGTGAGACCTGAGCTGCTACCAGGCCCATCTCTCACTGGGCGGGCCTGAACATGTGCTGAGCTGTAGTTGATGATGACTGAGGAGATGGAAGAGCCAGATTTGGGCTGGGAATGCAGTTGAGGGGTTCCGCACTTGTTTGGTATGTTCAAGACCCCAGGCTTGATCCTCGGCTCCCCAAAGAAAATAAACAGCCGGCCAGGTTTGTGCTTGGGGCCGGGGGCCGGGGGCCAGGGGTGGGGGGGACATGACCAGAGGCAATGCTTGGGAAGGGTCTCTGTCTTTACAAAGTGCATTGGCCACAGACCCCTGCATCCTGGGGAGAGCCAGGCTGTTCTTTGGTCTTGAGAGTGTTTTTACGGTTCAGGACACAGCACCATTTACAGAGGTCGCTGGTGTTTAGAGGGAACAAGGACGTGGAACCTATCTGTCGGGCTTTGGTGCTGGGCAGCTGGGATGGGGGACAGGAGTTCCCCAAGTCCCTAACCTCTTCTGCCTGAGGCTTTGTGGTGTCTGTGCCTCTGCCAAGGCCACCTGCTAGGTGCCAGCTGACCTCTGTTGTGGTCTAGGCCGGAGGAGACCATGCAGACTGTGAGTGAGCAGGTGACCCAGGAAATCCACCAGGGTCTCAAGAGCATGGGCCTTGCCCCTCTGACCAGTGACAACACAGCGTCTCTCATAGCACAGTTCCAGAACATTGCCAAGAAGGAGAACTGTGTCCGCAACGTCATTGGTGAGTGTGCCCACATGTGGGCAGAGGGGATGCTGGAGGGAGGGCCCCCAGCCGTGGGTGTGGGCGAGTTTCCAGGTTCAGTCAAAGATGAGATGGTCCTAAGGGGGACAGCACACAGAAATCCTGTCCACCCAACCCGGTTAAGTCACTCAGGAGTCTCACCGTGTGACAGCCACACCCACCCACCAGCAAGAAGCCGGCTGGATTGGTTTAGAGATATTTCTCGGTAGTACAGACCCCAGCCCCATTTGGAGGAATCAGTTGAAGATGTCTTCTCTAATGTCAAATCCTAGGCCTAACCCTGCAGCCCAGGTTGGCCTGGACACAATATCTACCCTAGGCTGGCCTTACTCATGGTATTCCCCCTGCCTCTGGGTTCTAGGATTACAGGTGTGAGCCACACCCTGATATTAAGCAGTCTTGAGTGCTTGAGTGCTACACCCAGTCCCCATGAGAAGCTGTCCCCTGCTGTGGGGTGCTCTGTATGGCAAATGTGTTGCTCTGGTTGGTTGGTAAATAAAACACTGATTGGCCAGTAGTCAGGAAGGAGGAAGTATAGGCGAGACAAGGAGGAGAAGAATTCTGGGAAGTGGAAGGCTGAGTCAGAGAGACACTGCCAGCCGCCACGATGACAAACAGCCACGTGGCAAGGTATAGATTAATGGAAATGGATTAATTTAAGCTGTAAGAACAGTTAGCAAGAAGCCTGCCACGGCCACACAGTTTGTAAGCAACATAAGTCTCTGTGTTTACTTGGTCGGGTCTGAGCTGCTGTGGGACTGGCAGGTGAGAGAGATTTGTCCTGACTGTGGACCAGGCAGGAAGACTCTAGCAACAGTTCCCCTCCTCTGGAGCATGTGACTCAGACGGCCGTTGAGCAGCTGGACCCCAGGTGCTCAGTGGTTCAGTTGCCTTTTCCTTCTCTTCTGCTCACAGACCAGCGGATCCACTTGTTCCTCAAATGCTGCTTGGTTCTTGGTGTGCAGCGCTCACTGTTGGACCTTCCTGGAGGCCTCGCCCTCATCGAAGCGGAGCTGGCGGAACTGGGCCAGAACTTTGTTACCCTGACACATCACAACCAGCAGGTGTTTGGCCCTTACTACACTGAGATCTTAAAACCTATCATCTCCCCAGGCCAGAACTCGAAAGTGGAGTCTGTCTGAGCATGGGCTCAGAGCCCTGGCACCTTGGACCCAGGGGGAAGGCCCACCCTCCTGGAGTGACATCACCAGTGACCAGCAGAGCAGTGAGTCCCCTCCGCACCCCCACAGCCGGCATAGCTGGGCTGTAGGGATCAAGTATGTAAACACCAGCTGGCCCAAATCCGCTCCCTAATAAACTATGAACTGCAAGCAGCCCGCCATTCTTCCTGTGACTCAGCAGAGGCCAGGCCCTGTGACTGGCAGCACCCCTCTCAGGGGTGTGCCCCTGTGGTGTCACAGATGACAGCCGAGATGTCTGGGGGCTCACCTTGGGAGCCTTCATGTTGCCCAGCCAGCCAGGAGAGGACGCAGAAAGCCAATTAAGTCAGAGCTAGAGTCCCCTCGAGGTTCCAAGAGGCCCCCAGGAGGTCGGGACAGCAGGAGCCCCTGCCCCATCCAGAGCAGCCGCTGCAGGAAAATGATGGTGGCCACAAGCAGCACCATCAGAGAGCGGGCCCTGGTGGTCTCAGCTCTCTCCCTCAGGTTATCTAGAGTTCAGGCTGGCACAGGTAGTCTGCCCTGGTCCCACCCCCATCCAGTCTTCTGTGGCCTCATCACTAAGTTTAGAGCGTCCACTCCTCGTGACAGAGGCAAGGTGTGCGTGCGTGCGTGCGTTCAGATGCGAGCAGACTCCATCTCTCCTTGCTCTGCCAGTGTGGGTGGTTGTGGTGTGAGTGCCCCTTGTCGTAGACCAACACCAAGTGGGACTCTGTGGGAAAGACCTGGCGTCACACTCACTGTTGGCAACTGGCTCCCATGAGGAAAGTGTCCCATTCAGGTCTGGTCCTTTTGTAACAGATGATGTGGGGATTGACTTGTGTGTGTCCTCTTGAGGACATAAAGAAAAATAATGACCCCTTTCAGAAGCGGGGAAAGCCCACAACACAATTGCAGAGACAACACAAGGTGGTGTCTGAGTTCTGTAGGCCTGGGATGGGCCTCTTTTTTTTTTTTTTTGGTCTTTCAAGACAGGGTTTCTCTGTAGTTTTGGAGCCTGCCCTGGATCTCTCTCTATAGACCAGGCTGGCCTCGAACTCACAGAGATCCACCTGGCTCTGCTTCCCGAGTGCTGGGATTAAAGGTGTGTGCCACCACCGCCCAGCAGGATGTGCTTCCAACTGGCAGCCTTTTTAGATAGGTGACAGTGTGGTCAACAAAGTGACCAGGCATAGATCACTCAAAGTCCTGTCTTGTAACTGTATCGCCTCACTTGGGGTGGCCCAGGAAAAGATATGCTCAGATAAATAGGCTTGGCTGCTTAGAGCTCTGAGTGCAGTTACTTGGTTCAGTTTCCAGAAGTCCACATCTGGGAAGTGCTGGGGGGCTCTGTGACACTGCCTGGGCAGTGGGTTCAGGCGCTGGGCTGATGAGAGCCTTGCTTTATGTCATAATTAAAGTCTGGAGTAACCAACACAGTAGACGTTTTGAAATGTTTTTTCTTGTTCTTCTATGTGGAGGAGACAGGAACCCTATTTTATATTTACATTTATAATTCAGTCTTGCCCATGGGTTTGTGCTGGGGAATAATCCTCTTGTACACTGTCACTCCAACTGGTTTAATAAAATGCTGATTGGTCAGTAGTCAGGCAGGAAGTATAGGTAGGGCGACCAACCAAAGGATGATGGGAAGGAGAAGGACAGAGTCAGGAGTTGCCAGCCAGAAGCAGAGGGAGCAGGAAAAGAGCCTGCCGTTCTAATAAAGGTGGCACTATGTGATAGAGCGTAACTAAGGAATATGGGTTAATTAAAATGTAAGAATTAGCTACTAACAAGCCTGAGCTATCGACCAAGAATTTATAATTCATATGCATCCTCTGAGTCAGTTATTTGGGACCAGGCAGTCAGGACAGGAAAAGCGCCATTTATAGGTTTGAGGACGTTGTTGTTGTTGTTGTTTCAAGACAGGATCTCACTATGTAGTCCTGGGTATCTTGGAACTTACTCAGTAGACCAGGCTGGCCTTGAACTCAGAGAGATCTGCCTGCCTCTGCCTCCCCAGTGCTGGGATTAAAGGTGTATGCTATGCCCCTATGCCTGGCTTGAGGGCATTTTTAATTTTTTGGGTTATATTTTAAGTTGTAATAAATATAAAGTTTTCCATTAGTGATTATAATTTCATTCCTAATGTCATACAAGTATCATGACCTCCCATCCAGTGTCATTACCACAGAAGGAAACTATCAGCTCCCTTTAACCCGGGGAACCATCACTCTGGGGTGTGTGTGTGTGCGCGCGCCCACAGAGGCCAGAAGAGGGCAATGGCTCTCTAGGGGTGGGAGTTACCGGTGGTTGTGAGCTGCCATGTAGTTGCTGGGAACTGAACTTGGGTCCTCTGAAAGAGCAGTAACTGCTCTTAACTACTGAGCCAATGCTCCAGACCCTATAGAAATATTTTATGTAAATAATGTTTATATATAGAAACATGGCATGCTGTTGTTTGGTTGACTTCTTTCACGGAGGGTTTATGTTCTTAAGTTGAAGTCAGTCGTGTCCTGGCTGGCTTTGAACTTGCAGTCGCACCTCAGGCTCCAGAGTGCCCGACTCTGCCCAGCGCTTGGGCATCGTGTTCCCCGCTTCCTTACGGCTGGATCATGACGCCCCTGTGTGGCAGCGCCACATTCTGCCTTGCCGTCCACCAGCTGGCAGCATGTGTGGTCTTTGGTAGTCTTTGTGGACAGGAGCGCTGTGAATGATGTGCCTCTCACTATACTTCATCACCTGATTGCAGTGGCCTCGAACCGACAGCCAGGAGAGCTGCCATCACGTGTAAGGCCATGATTTGGTTTTTGGTTTTGTGGGTTTTTTGTTTTTTTTTTAAGACAGGGTTTCTCTGTGTAGCCCTGGCTGTCCTAGAACTCGCTCCGTAGACCAGGCTGGCCTCGAACTCAGAGATCTGCCTGTCTGTGACTCCCCAGTGCTGAGATTTGAAGGCGTTCCCCACCACCACCCGGCTCCACGTTTAACTCATAAAGGATCTAAAGTTTGTATTGTCTGAGGATTGGATGCTGTGAAACAGGGTTATTCTATTCGCTTGTGTGTGGATACAACGTCCTCAGCGCCACTGTTGGGTTCCCAGTCATGCTGTGGGTACCCTGGTCAAAAGAGAATTCACCGGTGGGTACTGTACTGTAGATGTTGCCCTAGCTCTTTGGAAGACTGAGGCAGGAGAATCACTTAAGGCCAAGGACAGCTTGGGCAATGTATTAAGACCCCATCTCAAAAGAAAATATTGTATAGGTAAGTGTTTATTTTTGGCGTTTCTAGTCCATTGGTCTATATGTTTGTCCTTAAGCCAGTAAACTAATGTTTTAATTACTATAGTTTTGTAATTAACTTTTGAAATTGGGAGGTATGAGTCTTCAATTTATCCTGTTTTCAGGATTGATCATTATTATTATTTTGTTTTTTTTTTTCAAGACATCAGGGTTAATTATTGTGGCTACCTCCTGCATTTTGATACGATTTTTAGTGTTAGCCTGTCCGTTTCTGCTACAGGGAGTTGGGAATATTTTAAATTTTATTTAATTAAAAAATTTATGTACATGGACGTTTTACCTGTATGTATGTATATGGATGCTTACCCTGTATGTATGTATGTACACCATGTGTGTGCAGTGTTGGAGGAGGTGGGAAGAGGACATCAGATCCCTTGGAACTGGGGTCATGGACAGTTGGGAGCCACCATGTGGGTGCTGGGAACTGAACTCAGGACCTCTGAAGAGCAGCCAGTGCTCTTAACGGCAGAGCCGTCTCTCCAGCCCTGGAGGTTTGGATTCCTGAAGGCACTGGGTCTGTCTGGGGAATAATCCATCTCGGCACTATGGTGTCTGCCCATCCATGAACACGAGAGTGTACCTCTGCTTTTTCCAGTCATGTTGGGGACTGAACCTGGGTTTTGTACAGGGCAGTCAAGCACGCTACTACTGAGCTCCGTCCTATCCCTCGAGCCTGTGTGTTCATTCCGGTGTTTTTTTTTTTTCAGTTATGTTTTACCATTTTCAAAGTATGGATGTTGCATGTCCTCGGCTCTGGTTGTCCCGAAGTGTTTCTCCCATAAGTGGAGATTTGTTACTTCTGCTCTGTGGGTGACCTGTAGGGACAGACCTGTTTCCTGTGGCTTTGCTGGAAAAGGTACACCTTCAGGTATGCATGAGAATTCTTTGATAGTTTTCTCTTTTTTTAAGTTTATGGAGTTTATTTATGTATGAGTGCTGTATCTGCATGCATGCTTGCATGACAGAAGAGGGCACCAGATCTCATTACACATGGTTGTGAGCCATCATGTGGTTGCTGGGAACTGAACTCAGGACCTCTGGAAGAGCAGCCAGTGCTCTTAGCCTCTGAGCCATCTCTCCAGCCCCTCTTTGATATTTTACTTCATGGGCTCATGTGGACATCTGGAATAAAGTTTGTTTTCCTTTCCAGTTTTACTGTTTTCTTGCCTAGTTGATCTGGTTAGGACTCGTAGTCCAGTGTTGAGAAGCACTGGGACACAGGCATCCTTTGCTTATTCCTAATGGGGGTTTTTTAGGTTTTTTTTGCTATTGAGTTTGAGTGCTGGCTAGTTTTACATCAACTTGACACTCAGTTGAGATAATGCCTCCACCAGATTGGCCTATGGGTATTTTCTTTTCTCTCTCTCTCTCCTCTCTCCTCTCTCCTCTCTCCTCTCTCCTCCTCTCTCTCTCTCTTTTTTCTTTTCAAGACAGGGTTTCTCTGTAACAGCCCTGGCCATCCTGGAACTCACTCTGTAGACCAGGCTGGCCTTGAACTCACAGAGGCTTCTGCCTCCTGAGTGCTGGGATTAAAGGCGTGTGCCACTGCTGCCCGGCTAGTGGGGCATCTTCTTGATTAATGGTTGGTGTGGTATGCCTGGCTTTGGGTCACTGGTCTGTTACATGTGCCTGTGAATTGTACATAGCATATGAAGCTCTCCCTTCGAGAGCTGTAGCCAGTTCATTTCTGTTACTGGTTACCAGGATTTGAATGATGTTCTCAAAGGCCCATGGTTAATGGCTTGGTGCCCGCTCATGGTACTGCTGAGAGGTCATAGGTCATTAGGGGCATGCCTTGGAGGGCCATGGATGGCTCGCTCCAGCTCATTTTGTAAGACGGTGTGAGGAGTGTCGGCAGAAAGCTGCTGAATCGCTTTCTCCTCAGTTTCTACAGGTTTTGACCACTGTGTTGAACTTTCTGGAAGACGCTGTGTGTGTGGCTTTAAAATTTCTCGATTTTGGTTTCACTGTCCTCTGACATCTTGCTTTGGGCTTGTTTGTACTTCAAGACTCCTCTGTCCCAGTGTGCAGTTAATGCTACAACCCACTCTCCAGCAGCTGCTACTACCTTGCCCCCCAGCTCCCCCCCCACCCCTTGGATCCCCCTACCCCTTGATGCCCCCACTCCCCCCGACCCCCCAGATCCCCCCCCCCTGGCCGATTTTCAGTTCTCTGGAGACTTCTCTCTGCCCTGGCTCATTACCCACTTTATAGGCTGTTCTGACATTTTGGGAGTGAGATTCCCCTGTCAGGCTGAACACATTCTACACAATTTTACATCTTCTGAATTTGTGAAGGCTTGTTTTGTGGCCCCAGAATCCCTTCTCTTTTGGTATGTGGCTCATGGGACACTCAGGACAGGATGCATGTTCTGCCCCTGTTGGAGTATTGGCTTGGGACAGGGAAAGCGTGGTAATTGGTAGAAGTTTTCAGTACCTTGCTTACACCCTCCTTTGATCTGTGGCTGACAAAGGGATGTGGAAGTCTCTAGCCATGTAGCTGTCCTCTAATATTGACAAGAGACTCCAGGGGCCCCTTGCAAATAACAAGCCCACAAGTTTGCACAGCTCACATACGAAATGGATAGGAACTACATACATACATACAATTACATACAACCTACATACATCCTTCTTTGAGCTTTAAACAGTTGTTACATACAATAACCTATTGGTAAATGCTATGTAAATAACTGTAGTGCATTTCCTAGGGAATGGCAAAAGACTGTGTGTTTAGTATAATTTAATAAGGGGTGCAGAGAGGGCTCAGAGGTCGAGAGCACTGTGCTCTTCCAGAGGACTGAGTTCGAGTCCCAGCACCCATACAGTGCTCAAAACCTTTTTAAAACTCCAGTTTCAGGGGATCTGACATCCTCGTCTGTCCTCTGCAGACACCAGGCATGCACATGGTTCACAGACACACATGCAGACAAAATGCTCATACACGTAGATAAACAAATTAAAATTTTTTTCAGGGGCTGGAGAGACAGCTCAATAGTTAAAGGTGCTTGTTGCTCTTCCAGAGGACCTGGGTCTGGCTCCCGGCACCCGTGTTTGGGGGGCTTACAACCATCTGTAACCCCGGACCCAATGCCGCCTTTTGGCCTCTGCAGACACATGGCATTCACCCATCCCCCCACACACACTCTGTCATCCACATGTACGGGAATCAAAATTCAATTCACAATTGTGGGAGCCCACAGCAGATAAGAAGGGAGGGTTCTAACTGTATTATTTTGTATTATTTGCTGTAAATACACAGACCAGGTGGCTGAAACAACAGAAGTTTATTTCTCACTGTTCTGGAGGCAGGGAAAGCATGGCGAAGGCCGGGAAGAGTCTGTGGTGAGGGCTCTTTTCTTTTTTTTTTTTTTTTTTTGGTTTTTCGAGACAGGGTTTCTCTGTGTAGCTTTGCGCCTTTCCTGGGACTCACTTGGTAGTCCAGGCTGGCCTCGAACTCACAGAGATCCGCCTGGCTCTGCCTCCCGAGTGCTGGGATTAAAGGCGTGCGCCACCACCGCCCGGCCGAGGGCTCTTTTCAAGGGTCATAGTTGGCCACCTTCTCTCGTCTCAGGGGACTCTTCCCTTGGTGGGGCGGGAAGGAAAGATGGAGAGAGGCCGTGGTCCAGAGCCATCTTCTATAAAGCACAAAAACCCAGTGATGAGGACTCAGTCGTCTCCTAAAACCCCACCTTACCATAGCTGCCTCATGAAAACGGCACGTGTATCACGTCGGAGGGCTGGATGTCAGCAGAGTCTGGGTGGGGTTCAGTCCTGGGCATTCATGGATGCTTTGTATTTTTTCTTCAGTTTTTATTCCACATGGGTCAGGGTTACACTGGGTGGTTCATACACATTTAATGTCCTTATAATCTTCATGTTGTGACCTTTCATCATTTTGTAATGTGATTCTGTCTTTAATTGGTTCTGAAGTCTACCTTAGGAGTGACTTCCTTTATCTGCATATTTTCTCTACCTGTAGGGTGTTTGTTTTTCGAGACAGAGTTTCTTTGTGTAATCTTGGCTGTCCTAGAACTCGCTCTGTAGACCAGGCTGGCCTTGAACTCAGAGATCCACCTGCCCGTACCTCCTGAGTGCTGGGATTAAAGACGTGCACCACCACAGGACAGCAACCTTTAGGATTATTTATTGTGTAGGTATATATGTAGGCGCACACGTGCTTTCTTGTGAAGAAAGGTCAAAGGACAACTTGTAACAGTCCATTCTCTCCTGGCATTTGGGTTCCAGGGACTGAACCCAGATTGTCAGTCTTGGTGGCAAGAACTTTTATCCCCTGACCCTCCTTAAGTAGCCCCTCTTTTTACTTTGCCTCAAATGCTACTTGATAGGAGTTCCTTGGGGACATATGGTAGACCCATCCATCCTAACCTAACCCAGGCCTGGTGCATGCGCACAGGGCAAGGCCCTTCTATCCAACTGCACTCCTAGCCTTGGCTCACAGTATCTTTGAAAAGGTTGTTGTTTTTTGTTTTGTTTTGTTTTTTTAATGTATGAGTGTTTGCCTCATTTAAGTGTGCCATGTGTATGCAGTGCCCAAGGACTCCAGGAGAGGGTGTTGGATCCCCAAGAGCTGGAGTTTACAGTTGGCTGTGAGCTGCCATATTGGTGCTGGGAACTGAACCTGGGTTTCTGCAAGAGCAGCCAGTGTTCTTAACCATTGAGCCATCTCTCCAGCCTCTCTGGATCCTATTTTAAAATCTGCTCCGCTGATCCTGTATTCCCTTTCTTAGCTGTTTCAAAACAGTGTCAGTATATTGTGTGTATTTGGAATTTAAGACTTCCTCAAGCTGGTCTCAAACTTGATGTGTAGTCGCAAATGGCCTTAAATCCCTGACCCTTGTGCTGGGATTACAGGTGTGTGCTACCACATCTGGCTCATCAGTCTTCTAATTGATATTTGAAAACAATTTACATTTAACATTATTATGGTTGGATATGAAGCATTTCCCAAAAGGTTCTTGTGTCGAAGGCTTGGACCACAGTTTGGGGATTTGATCAAGTTATCTGGAGGTTGACTAAATCATGAGGGGTATGACCTAACCACTGATTACCCCACAGAGTGGTTCATGATTTGATGGTTTTGCTGGGAGGGATTGGGATTTCTGCAGGTGAGGCCTGTGGCTGTAGGAAGCAGGCAACTGGACCAGACCTTCTCCTCGGCCCTTTCCTGGCCGCCATGAAGCAAGCAGCCCTGCTGAAGCACAAGCTTCCCCCTGCTCAGTTCCCCTCAGGCCCGGAGCAGTGGAGCCCACAGCCAGCATAGCAGCATTTCTTTGGAAACCGGCAACCCAAATCTTTCCTCAGGTATTGTCGGAACACAGATGCTGGGCAGGAAAGTGACCATTAGGGAGGAGGTCTGCTGGTGCTTTTCTAGTGACTGGATTTTTCTTTTTCCCCTGCCTCTCAGAGTTATCTGACTTTTGAGATGGTGTCTTGGTGTTGCACAGGCTAGCCCTGAATTTGTGATCCAAGTGCTGGATTACAGGCACTCACTGCCACAATCGGCACTCACCACATTGTAAACCACTTTGATTTTATCTGTAGGGTCTTTCCATAGCTTTTTAAAAAGTGGTTTTGAATTTGTATATAACTTGTCACAGTCATCTTCTTCCAGTTCAAGTAACAGAAACTCTGCCTCCCAGTATTCCCTGTTCTGTACCTGCGTCACTGCCTCTTTGGTGAGCCGGCGGACCTGGAAGAGGTGCTTGGCACTAAGCCTGACGGCCTGAGGTCAATTTCTGGTGACAAAGTTCCTCTGTTTCCTTTCACCCCCAAATGCCCATGTTCTTGTTCATTCCTGAAGAATACTGACGTCTTAAATGAGGTAGGATTGTTGTGGAATATTTGACTTTGCAAAGGTGTGTTGCACTTGTTTAACTGTGTAAAGATGTGTTGCATTTGTTTAACTGTGTAAAGATGTGTTGCATTTGTTTAACTATGTAAAGGTGTGTTGCTGTTTTACCTTGCCTGCCTAAGGCACCTGACTGGCCTAATAAAAAGCTGAACAGCCAGTAATGAGGGAGGAGGTGTAGATGGGACTTCTGGGCAGGGAGAGTAAGGAGGAGGAGGAGGAATTTAGGCTGGGGATGAAAGAAAAAGAGATGAAAGAAAAAGGGAGATGCCAGGGGCCAGACAGACATGGAGGAAGCAGGAAAGTAGGACTTGCAGAATGAAAGAAAGGTAAAAAGCCCCAGGTAAAATGTAAATAACTAGAAACAGTTAAGTTAAAAGAGCTAGTGAGACAAGCCTAAGCTAAGGCTGGGCATTCTAAGTCTCTGTGTCTTTATTTGGGAGCTGCTTGGCTAAATGCATAGGATTCTGGTTTGTCAATTCCTCCCATCCATAGTCTTCTTTTGAGGTGTAGGGTCTTACTCTACTCCAGAAACGTACTGGAACTCACGACACAACCCAGAGTAACCTCAGCTCATCCATGGCACACCTCCTGCCTCAGCTTCCCAAGTTTTGGGATCACACATGTGCCACCGTGTGCAGCTGTGTGGACTGAAGACAAGTCTCGTGTCATTCAAACTGCTTTTCTTGTGGTGGTGCACACCTTTAATCCCAGCACTGGGAGGCAGAGGCAGGCAGATCTCTGAGTTTGAGGCCAGCCTGGTCTACAGAGCGAGTTCCAGGACAGAGAAACCCTGTCTCAAACACCCCCTCCCCCAAAATTATCTTTTCTTCAGAAATCTGACTGTGCCGTACTAGTTAGTATCTTGGCAAGGATTTTTGTGGGCTTATCCGTTTTCAGGTTTGCTCAGCTATCAGCAGGTTTCTGTCTCTTGCCAAAATTGGGATTAAGGCATTTATTTATTTAGCAGTACTTTTCCTTTTCGAAACAGTCCACCAGGCTGGCCCACTCTGCACTCATGACCATCCTGCCCTTGCCTCCTGAAAGCTGGGGCTGTAGGCTTGATCACCGCAGGACTGACAGGGCTTTCCTTCTGGAGTTTGTTAATATTAGTTAAAGCTGTTTAGCTGCTGCCGTTTGCCACTGCCCTGCTAGCAAAGGGATGACATGGCTTCCTTGCAGCCATGTTGGGCAGAAATCCAGATTCCTCCTTTGGCCTCGGCCAACACCTGAGGTGTGTGCTCCTCACTGCTGGGTGGGAGCACTCCCTGGTCCTCAGGAAGAGCCTGATGCTGTTGGGGCATCGCACAGCCTGGAGTGGACAGCCAGGCTCCCCCGTGGCAATTGGCTAAAGTAGAGCACAGGCTAGAACTGTCTTCCTTTTGAGGCTGCTGCTTCCCTGGTGCTCATCTAGAAGGCTTTTGCTTGCCTTTTTTCCTGTCCGGTGGGTGTCTCCATTGTTAATTTACCCCTGGTTTAAACGGCACTAGAAAAGGGAAGCAGATGTTCCCTGTTACTTGTGACAACTATTATCAAGCCATCCTTTGTTCTATGTGGTACAAACATTAATTCCAGTTGTTCCTTTTTATGAATGGTTGCATTCTGCTATGCAGAGATGTTTGGTTTTATATACAGCTGAGCACATGAAAATGAATCCAGAGTTTTACAGCATGCTTGAAAGGGCTTTTCACAGCAAGACCCTGTGATAGAGGCTCTGGGCATGTTCGGCACTAACCTGTAGCCCAGCCAGGCGGGTGGGGCGGTTCTTTCAGCGTTAGAGAGACCCTCAGTGGACATCTGTGGGTGAGCCTGGCCGAAGGTGGCTCATCTGTGGCCTGCATCCCTTCTCTGTTCAGTCCTGTCCCTAAGGATCCTGATTCAGACAGGGTTGACTGTTAGGGCTACCTTGGCATCTACCTGCTGAAGACCACTAGACACAATTCTCAACTGTTATCCATGTGTCCCTGACCTGCAGTGGCATCTAGCCTGTGTCCACACACAACACCAGAAGAGAAGCTTTCGGATTCAGAGACTCCAAAGCTAAGGCTGGTTTCCACGCTCTCCTTTATTAGCTCAGTCTGTCCTAAGCTGTACAGCTATGACAATAACAAACGGAGCTGGAAGCCCAGGATATGCACACTCTGTAGTGAGGTCAGTCTATGCTGTTGCACAGGTTGGTTACGTTTGGTACCACAAGGTGTTTATAATTCAAACAAAATCAGACAGATTAACAATTTTATGTACAGTAAAACAAAAGGGAAGTCATTCAAGTATCAAAATATGGAAACAAAGATTAAATAACATTTTTCTTACAGTCCAGTCCCACTGTCCGCCATGAGCAACAACTCCCGTGACCTGCAGTATAGGCCCCGGCACCTCATGAGCTGACTGTGAAACATCTTGACGATTGCAGCCATGCCTTCTGAGTGCTCAAACCCGAGGCTTCTCGAGAACTCCCTAACAGGCAACCTCAGAGGCAGAGCCCAAAGTACCCCGTTGGGATGCAGAGCCTGCTGGTCGGGGCCTCCTGCTCAGGGCAGCTGGCTAGCCGAGAGGCACACAGGGCAGCCTGTGGCCACGGCAGTGAGGACACTGGGCACATTTTACCACCCTCATCGGAATGGCTCCTTCACAGCCAGGCACAGCCTTGGTTTTGTCAGAGGACACGACCCTTCCACTTGGCACCTGTCCTGAAAGGGAGAGACCCACCCCGAGGAGTAGAAGAGGAATTTCTTGAATGTCCCAAAACCAGTCTTGAAACGAGACCCAGAGCAGCCAAGCCAAAGACTCTCTGGTAGGAACACCCTGAATAAATAAGACACAGCAGCGTCCAGGGAAGAAGTGCCCGCCTGTGATTTTAGAACAGAGTGCAGCTTGAACTTCTCGTAGTGTCTACAGTGTCCCCAGGCTCTGCACCCACCACTGAGCTCACCGCTGGGAGCAGGAAGGGGTTCAGCACACCCGGTCCAGGAACCAAGGGGAGCTTTCGAGGGCTGAGAGCGCGAGGCAGGGAAAGGAAGTACTTCCGCCAGGACCGAGCAGTGGAGGAGCACTGGCTTCTTCCCAGAGAGGAGCTGTACCTCAGCACACAGCAGACAGAAAGCCCCAGGTCTGGCAGAAGTCAACCCTGCTTCCCACTGACCAGCCACAAGGTGAAGGTGCCCAGGAGCACTCCACACACATGCCCAGAACTGCCGTTCACAGACCGCTCAAGCCTGGCCCACTGTCCCCAGGACCAGAATGAGCTGCCAGGAAAGCCTGAAGCCAGCTACTGTCCCCATGGGCTCAGTGCATCTCTTCCGTTTTGCTCTCTACTCCAGAAACCCTGGGGAGCGGCCGGCCTGACTTGGTCCCTTCCCTAGCACTCTGCTCCTCATTGCTCCTTAAGCCCAGGAGGAGGACCACCACCCAAGTCACTTTAAAAAGCAAAGCAAGCTGCAGAGGAGGTTAAGGAACACCAGCCTGTCCTTAAGACCACAGTCGGGAAGTAGGACTGTCACCTGACCTAGCCCTTTCCACGTCTGGAACAGATGTGTCCAGCGACAGAGGATAAACCGTCAAAAGCACTAGCGTGAGGTTGGACAGACAAGTCCCAAGCTGGCAAGCTGGAGTCTTAGCTGACATTCCCGTTAATGCTCCAAACAAAGCCACTTCTCCTTCTGACATGGCAGCCGCGGCCTGTCAACAACACGGGACAGCTGCCTCGGGCAGTGCTAATGTGGACAGGAGAGTACCAAGGAGTTCCCCACACCAGAAACTACTTGCTCATCCCCATTTGGAACCCCAGAAGCTTCTGCTCTGGCCCAAGTGCCATCGGCCCTGCCCAGCTCTAAAGCAGCTGGGGACCAAACACTGAGGTCTCAACTCTGGCCAAGCCACTCCCAGGCTGAGACCCCACCCTGAAGGCAGGGGCTGTACAGACCAGGCTTCTGCCAGTCTTCCTCTGTCTTCTTGACTGGCAGCTTCACCCAGAAGCTGGAGCCAAGTGTTAAAAAATTGTTAAAAAAGATTGCTTTTTCCTATTAAAAACACATGTCCTGGACAGGCCACTCTTGGGCCACCCAAAGTTATGGTCCCCTCGGCTAGATGCTTGGTGTCTTCTCTGCCTCCATGGCTGGGTTTGTTCTGCAGGTGGTGGCAGGCCCAGGCCAAGCAGCGGAAAGGAGGTCGTACGGCGGGGCTGGGCCTGGGTCTTCAGCGCTGCCGGTGAGGCTCTCGGTGCTGGGGCACAGGAACCTGTGCTCCCCACGTCCGCGTTTCCGCAGCACAGTGTGGCTGGCTCCTCAGTGGCTCAGCTTGGCAGAAGCAAACAACGGGGGGAGGAAAGAGTTAACCAAAGAGCCTGCGCAAAGTGGAGGAAAGTGGAGGAAACAACGGGAAGGGCAGAGCAGAACAAAAGGTCCCTGCCTCCCCTGCGCCCCTCCACAGCCTACAGCCCACGCTGCTCCTGGCCCATCTGCTCAGGAAGGCACACGGAAAGGCAGGCAGTCGAAGCGGGTCGCCCTGGTGGACCGCCCGGGTGCTGACTGACTCCCTCTTCCACTGTACTACACTGCTGGCACCACGCCACAGCAACCAGGTCTTCTGTCTCCTGCCATCTAGACTGGTCTTCCCACTCCAAGATCCAGCTCCATGATGCTAGCTGCTGGGGACGGCTGGATGACGGTGTCTCAGGTCCCCACCACGTAGGGAGTGTGAGAATGTTGCCAGACACCAGAGAAGCTGCTCAGTCTCCGCCTGTGCGGGCACCCCGCTGTGAGAAGGAAGGCGGCGCACTGTGTGCAGGGCACACCTCGGTGAGCTGGACTCCGGAACCAGGCCCACAGCACAGAGGGGGCCGGGCACACACGGGTCCCTCAGGAGCCCACTGTTTGGATGTGCCAGGGCACGGCTGGTACCAACCTTGGCCCTTACGGAAAGTCTGTCCCTGGTGAAGCCACGTCACGGGGCCTGACCAGGTGAGAAAGCAGCACCTGAGAGCGGCCGTGTGCAGGACATCCCGGCACCGGGTACTCACAGTGGTGGGTGGCTCAGGAAAGGTGAAAACTGGTAGCTTTTGGCATCCAGCTGTGACCCAGGAGAGGACAGGACAGGAGAGCAACCTCGGAGGGGGCTATTGGGGTCCCGCTAGAAGCTACCCCCACCCCTCGGCTCACAGTGCCTGTTGCAGACTTTGGGAGCCTCAGAGCCCCTCTGGTGCCCCCTTCAAAGGCAAGTCACCCCCCAGCTGTCCTCAGCCCAAAGGGAGGATTCACAGTGTTGGGTGGTGTAAGCAGTGTTGAGTGGAGGAGTGTCTAGAACTGCTGCCGGGAGAGCAGGTCCCACGGAGGTGGGGCCTTGGTGGCGGCAGCTGGAAGGAGAGTCGAGACAGCAGAAGGGTCGGGTGGTAAAGGCACAGTGGGGTAGTGGAGACAGGGTGGCCTTAGAAGATAGTGGTCTCGTACTTGGTGCTGAGGCTCCGCTGAGAGTCTGGCTTTGGGTCCACAATCCAGGAAACACTAGCGTGGGATGGGGCCTCCTGGTCCGAATCAGGCGGTTCCAGCTGCAAACAAGGAGACAGCGTTAGGACTCAGAGTGGCCTCGCAAAGCAGGACCCGCACACCTGCCCCTCCTTGAAGGTGAAGGATGGACACCTCCAGGAACTCTTGGGGACTACTCAGAGGATCCTTGCCCCACTGGAGTTCACACTCGGAGCTCCAGTCGCGTGGGCAGGAAGGGGCGAATGCTCAGCAGCCCCAGCCCTTGGGTCCCTCTAGTGGGCAGAGAGCTCAGCCTGAGGAAGAGCACTGCACTCCTCCCGGACCTTTGCAGAAGGCGACACAGGGCAGAGACAAAGGGCAGAGCACACAGGGAGGGAGGGGGTCTCCAGAAAGGAAAAGAGTGTCACACAGGCAGAGCACGAGGCCACCAGGACAGGAGACAGTTCACGGGCACTGCAGAGCGCCTGACACACACAGAGCGGGAGGCAGAAAGACCTTGACTCCAGGACTAACAGACGGCAGCGGAAGGTAGGAAGGACGGTGGGTGGTGCAGGTGTGACAGTGACAACAGCCAGTGTCGGGGGGCATCGGCACCTGGGGCGCAGAGCAAAGCAGACAGACGGGGGTCACTGGGGCTGGCCGCGGCCATGCACGGCAGCCCCAGGACCATCTTGCCCTGGGTTGGGCCTGACAAGGGAAGACAATGCCCTCTCCTGCCCGAGGAACCCAGGGCTGCAGGGGAGGGGGCTAACGGACAGGGCTGCTTTCCTGGGGCAACTGCCAAGGAGTGAGAAGACACTTGGTGTGCCCAGCTCCACCCGGGCCCTGGGGGTGCCTTGTGGGTGGGGGGAGGGCACATACCGCAGACTTCCTCACGCCGACCCGAGGCTTAGGCACCGGTTTGGAAGATTTTGTCTCAATCATCGCAGCTGCAGAGGCCCCCATGGTCCTGGACTTCTGGGCCTGGAGGGCCAGCTGATAGGCTACCTCAAATGCCTGCCCCAGGGTCAGGATGATCTCATAGGTGAGGTTCTGGGAAGAAGCAGAGTGCCTGCTGAGCAGTGCAGATTCCTGCAGACCCCACACTCCTCACAGGGAATAGGAAACTTTCTCTTTTTGAAAACACAAATTTAAGCCCGGCAGTGGTGACACACGCCTTTAATCCTAGCACCCAGAGGCAAGGACTTTAATCTCAGGAGGCAGAGGCAGGCGGATCTCTGTGAGTTCGAGGCCAGCCTGGTCTACAGAGTAAGTTCCAGGACAGGCACCAAAATTACACAGAGAAACCCTGTCTTGAAAAAACAAAACCAACCACACACCCAATCAATGTGTTCCAGAGTGGTTTCCAGTGAGACATTTTAGCACATTTAGTTTCCTTAGGCTTCAACCACCAGGTGACTGCAAAACCACCTGCAGCCCATCCCTAGCGTCTCAGGGACTAGGCCCTCTCCCAGGCTTCTCTGGCTTGCCAGCTAGCCACAGTCTCTTCCCAAGGTGGAGCGCTAGTGATCGGAGGTGCATAAAGTGTAGAGTGTGCCCTCAACCCCACGGGCCTAGAAACCCCGTGGTCCACTGGACTGTGCTTTATGCAGCAGTGGGTTAGGAGCAGGTGTGCCTCCATGAGCCACAGGTGAGGAGCTGCGAGCTAATACCACGTAATCTTCAGTACAGCCCAGAAGGGGAACGGGTAACATTTCTAGATCTCCAAGCTACCAGAGATAAAACTGGGCATCTGATGCCACAGTCCAGGGCTGCAAAGACTTCCTGCAGCATCTGTGTGGAGGAAGCCCCAGAGAGCTGGACACAGGAGACTTCCTGCAGGGTGAGCAGGAGAAAGGAGAATCAAGGTCAGAGTGTACTGCTACCGGGAGCTGGGGCAGTGGGTTGACCAAGGACCTGTCCCTCCCAGGAAACTACAAAACCAAGCTGTCACTGACAGCCGGGCCTAGGGTGCTTCTGTCTGAGCTGCTGCTCATGGCCGTGAAAAAGACTGCACTGCATACCACTGGGCTTTCTTCATAGCCAATCCACTGCCAGCTAGGGCTAGGCCAGCACCAACGCCCATCCGATGATAGGCCCTCCATGGCCACGGTCATTTCTGCCTTCTCAGGACAGGGCCTGCTGTTGCCACGGGGACACTCACCACGTCCACTGTGCTGAATACGTGGCAGTAGTGGTGGCCAGTCTGCAGGTCCTTGGTAATGTAGGCAAATGTACATAGGTCCTCCGGGTCCTGGGCAGCGCAAGAAATGTTCCGGATCTCATGCTCAGCAATGACATTCTGCCAGGAAAAATGTGTTCTGGAACTCACAGTTCCCCCAGGGCATGACTCTAGGATTGCCACCCTAGCCTTCTACTAGCCTGGAACTCCAGACCCTCCCCTCTCTTTCCTCACTCCTGACCATGGCCAACAGGCAGCAAAATGTTCCCAGCGCACACTCCACCTATCCCCTACAGGAGGGCAAAGAGCGCTCTCAGGAGGTGGATCCCGGAGCAGTCGGTGGGTCACTGAAGGAACCACTGAGGCCAGGCTGAGGATGAGAAAAGCAACTGTCACTACAGCTGAGACAAACTGGATGCTAGGACAAGGACCGGCAAACCGGAAGGAAGAGTCCCGGGAACCTGACAGTGAGGTGCCTCTGCCCACTGCTGCCCTTTGGACAGGAAGTGCTTCAGAGACTCATGTACTGGACACTTGTTCCCCAGCTTTTGGCAATGTTCTAGAAGGTGCTGGAAACTAAGAGGCGGGGCACAGGAAGTGGATTAGTGAGAACATGCTGTGGAAAGTTACACCTGCCTGTCCACCACGAGAAGCTTCCACTTCTGAAACTGTCACAAACCCTGTGTGCTCTGCCAGTCACAGCCGTGAAAAGGTGACATGGAAGTGCGGCTATCGCAGTGACTATAACCTGACAACATGGGCCTCACACCTTTGCAGAGATGTCTGTGGAGGAATCTGGAAATGTGGGACAGAGGGAGTGGGATGCTACCAGCAGACTGTGCTCATGAGGGTCTGGTGGGAAGGAGGTATCTACCGGGGAGTCGCGGTACACTGTGATGAAGAACTTGGCTGCATTCTGTCCCTGCCCCTGGACTGAAAGTGACAGCTGGTGAGCCCAGGTGAGGAGGCCGCAGGGATGCACTGGGAGGGACTATGGCTCTTAGCTGTTCCAGTCAGGCTTACAGGGAGAAGTGGGAACAATAACCAAGGCAGAAAGATCTGATCAAACTGGCCCAAGGACAAAATGGTTTCTGAAGAGAGCAGCAGCATTAAAAAGGAGTCAAATATTTGCATTAGAATAATGGGAAAAATGACTCTGGAGACAGTTGGGCACTGGGCAGACCCTGCCCACAACAAACTCAAGACCATGGAAGAGTAAACTCTTCTAGAGTGCTCTGCCTGTGCAGGGCCACCTAGAAAGGTGTTTCCCTGGAATTCATTTGACCATGCTCAACCCTGTGGAATACTCAACATCACGGTGATTGGTTTAATAAAGAAGGTGACTGGCCAACAGCTGAATAGGATAAGGTTAGGTGGGAGAGCCAGACTGAGAATGCTGGGAGGAAGAAGGGCGGAGTTAGAGGAGTCTGAGAGAAGCAAGATGGGCATGCTGTACTGAGAAAAGGTACCAACCACATGGCAAAGCATAGATAAGAAATATGGGTTAATTTAAATCTAAGAGTAAGCGAGTAACAAGCCTAAGCAATTGGCCAAGCATTTACAATTAATATTAAGCCTCTGTGTGTTTATTTGGGAGCTGTGGTGGGACAGAAACTTCTGCCTACATGCCACAGGCATGGTCTAAGGGCCCAGCCACTTCTTTAGTGGATGGCAGACCCTGGCATCACCTATGTGATGCTAGTTTTGCTGGCATGAAGAATGCAAAAGTTACAGGGTCATGGAGGCTTGCACTCCAATTTCAAAGGAAGGCCTGGGGTCAGGTGGTGTGTGGCAGCATCAGGAGCCCCGTGGGAAGTTCGAGAAGCTGTGAAGTGAGAGCAGTAGAGAGACTGAAGGTACCAGGAATGTGATGTTTCCAAAGAACAGCTGGGAGCAGTGACCAGAGCCAGCTGAGACTAAAGAGAGGCAAGGGCCGAAACAGCAGGGCTTCCCAAGGCCCTGGCCTCACAGGACCATACTACATGCCCAGACATGGAGCCATGGGCATCGTTTACCTTGCTGGGCTCTCCCTTTTAGTGGGAAATTTTTTATTCTGTGCTATTTGTTACCTTGTGAGCATGTAGTTTGTTTTCTGATTTTTACTATTTCAAAATTTTATTTATAAAATACTTATTTTATATGTATAGAGTTATGTCTGTGTACCACATGTGTGCCTGATGCTTGTGGAGGCCAGAAGAGGGTATCATATTTCCCTAGAAGTGGAATTACAAATGGTTTTGTGCCACCAAGTGGATATAAAAATTGAACCTGGGTCCTCTTGGAGAGTAGTCAATGCTCTTAACCACCTAGCATCTCTCCAGCCCTGGTTTCTGATTTTTTAAATTTTTTTTATTTTATGTGTATTGGTGTTTTTTGCCATGGGTATCAAGTCGCCTGGAACTGTAGTTACAGACAGTTGTGAGCTGCCATGTGGGTGCTGGGAATTGAATCCGGGTCCTCTGGAAGAGCAGTCAGTGCTCTTAACCACTGAGCCATCTCTCCAGCCCCTGGTCTCTGATTTTTATAGGGGCTCACTGATTTTTATAGGGGCTCAGAGTTAACAGTTTGCTTTGAAGCTGGGCATGGTGGCACATGCTTTTAGTCCCAGCACTTGGGAGGCAGAGGCAGGCAGATCTCTGTGGCCCGTCTGGCCTTTACAGTGAGTTCCAGGACAGCCAGGACTACAGAGTGAGACCCTGTCTAAAAAAAAAAAAAAAAAAAAAAAAATTGCTTTTGAATCTCTGAGGAGACTTTGAACTTGTACTTATGAAAAGTGCTAGAAGTGTAAGGACTCGGAGGATGCTTGGAGGTGGACTAGATGCATTTGTATTATTAGATGGTCATGAGCCGTTTGGGGCCAGGGGCAGAATATTATAGTTAAGAAATGAGGTGTGCCCCTAAAGGATCATGTATTGAAGGCTGGTAAGTGTTATTTTAGGAGGTGCTAGAGGCTTGAGGCTTGTCACTGGCCTTTCCTGTCTCTGCTTCTTGAGCACCATGAGGTGAACGGCCTCTACCACATGTGACCCTCCCCCGGCTGGTGTACTGCCTCCTCACAGGCCCAGAAACACTGAGGCAGGTGACCCCGGACCAGCCCATCTGAACCCTAGGCTGTTTTCTTTCCGGTATCTGGTCCCAGGGACACAGAGTCTGACACACCTGCCAGCAGTCCTCACCTGGTCCCAGGGACACAGAGTCTGACACACCTGCCAGCAGTCCTCACCAGAAGCGTACCTTGTTGGAAGCATCAATGAACTTGACCCCTTTGTATGTGATGGACAGGATGATGGTGGGGACCTTCTTCATGTGCTCGGTAGATTTCTGCAAGAAAGATGGGGTGGGCTGAAGTGTCTTCTCTGATTTCACAGCCCTCCCATCCCTCCGTGGCGTGGTAGGGCCCGGGGGTTGTGACTGGCATTCCCACTTGCTATTCTAGGCGGCACCTCCCACCTCCCCACATTTTTCCCTTTCCATTTTCATGGCGTGTATATGGTTGTTTTTCCTGCGTACATGCCAGCACACCACATGCCTGCCTGGTGCCCATGGAGGCAAGAAGAGGGCATCGGATTCTCCTGGAACTGGAGTTACAGACAGTTGTGAGCTGCCATGTGGGTACTGGGAATTGAACCTGGGTCCTTGGGAAGGGCAGACAGTGCTCTTAACTGCTGAGCCGTCTCTCCAACTCCTTACCCGCATTTTGGCACAGGCATCTTGTGTGGATTCTGTCCCTCGAAGATCTTTGATCAGCATAGAGCCCAGATACTGTGGGGATGGGCAGAGGATGGGTTAGGAACATCTGTGCTGTCGCATAGGTTGACCGAGCCAATGTGGGACCACCCCGCTGTTAGAGGGTCACCTTTCCCAACACACTCTTTTCTTCTGCCCCTTCCCTGTCTTATTCTCAGGCTAGTGTCCCTCCCCTTAGCACAGCAGAGGTTGGCCTGTAGGTCCTGGGTCCAGCCTTGTCAACAGTCTGAGGGCCTGTAGAGGCCCAGGAAGGAAGGGCGGGAGTGACTCACATTGGCCTCATAACCACAGGATTCAAAGATGAGTTTTTCCGGCTGGTGCTGCCAGCTCTGCACAGGAGCATAGGGAGCAGCCAGGCTGGGTGGACGGAGGGTCAGCTTGGTCTCACTGGGCTCCTCCTGCAGAACACACACAGCCGGACACTGTTCACCTGCTCCAGAGAGCTCACAAACTCACTGTCCGGCTCTAGCACACCCAAGAGTGGGGAAGCCCGTGACCTCAGCAAGGGCAGGAGTCAGGTGCAGAGGGGAACAGGCACCTGAGCAGCATTGGGGCCAAGGGATGCGCTCTCGGGACAAGCACAGCCAGAAGAGCTGTGGCGTGGAGACAGGAGCATGCACACAGCACCGTGTGTGGGAGACACAAGAACAAGGCTAAAGCTGTGGAGCTGAGTCCTTGGCTTCCTCAGGCCCTGGGCAAAGGATGCCTTTTTAAATGGACCCTCTGCTGGCAACTGGGTGGTAGGAGGGCACCACAGCTGAGGAGAGTCAATGTGGGGACGGAGGCACAGGCTTCTGCTTCCCCCATGCGCAGTCTCCACAGAACTGAACGACTGGGCAGTGTTCTTCAAGTCTGTAAAATCTCAGCTGTGCTGTGGGAAGGAGAGGGAGTGGGGAGGGGACAGGGAGACATCGAGTGACCTGGAGTGTGGGCAGGGTGTCAGAGCAGGAGGGAGCGAGGCATCAGCTCTCCCAGAGGGGAAGGGACACCTGCCAGTCTGGGGTCCAGAAGGGTACTTGCAGCAAGGGGCAGAGCCAGAGCCTGGCAAGGCAGGAGGACAGACAGGCAAGCACTGGACATATATTCATATATGAGGGGGAGGGCTCTAAAGGCTGAGCCCAGAATGCAAGCCTGCCTGCACCAGCCTTGCCCTGGTGAAGCATGAAGACATCTAGCTGTGCCCACAAGTCGCAGAGCACATCGTGACCTGGGCCATGGTTCTGCAGGGCTGGAGGGACAGGAGGGCAAGTTCTGGGGACCAAGAGGGGTGAGAGAATGGGACAGCCATGGGGATGAGCAAGGGCCTGCAGGAGACCATGCCACAGGAGAGCCCCAGATCTAAAGATGGGAGGAAGTGGAGGTCTTGGACGGTGGCTCTCCTCAAAGCTCCTGGAGGTCGAAGGCTTCACCTAGCCCTGAGTAGGGGTGAAGGGGGCAGGCTGACCCTCCTGCTCACCTGCACTCGGAAGCGCTCTGCCCGAGAGGCGGCCCCGGGGTCGTACGGGCTGTCGTGACGTCTCCTGCTTGTGTCAGCCGAGGGCAGCAGCAGGTCTGCCGACCGCCCTGTACAGGAATCATTCTGGCTCAGCGGGGACGATGTCTGGGAGATTAAGTCCTGGCACTGTTGGGCAAGAAACTGGTGAAATTCCCAGGCTGAAGGTGTGGGCTGTCCTGAGGCTACCTAGGGTGCGTATGCAGCTGAGGGGTGAACAGGGAGGAGGCGCAGAAGTGGCCAAAAGCGATGGACAGAGGCAACTAGGCCTTGCCTGGTCCAAGGAAGGACTAAATCTCCCAGAGGCCCAGGAGCCCCAACAACCCCACCCTGCAGAGGTCCCCACAAGCCTGTGCTGCAGAGGAACTGGCGGGAGGGCAGAAGCCATGTTCACATTTATCAACAGTGAAACTGTCTGCCACACGCCACCCCCTGAGCAAAGCAGAGCCCTTTCTCAGGAAGAGCCTCAGAGCAGCGGGTGTTCCAGCGGAAACCTGGTCTCCACAGCCCTGAGAACTGAGGCACCGTGTGTGGCTCCGGCCCTGGCCTGCTCCAGCGTCGTCATGGAGAAAGGCAGCAGCTTCACGAGGTTGCTGCAGCACAGAGCCACGTGTGGCCCAGCACAGTGGAAGAACCTCTCCCATCCAGCAGCTCTAAGCTGTTCGCCAGGCCTGCCTGCTCTGGGTTGCCTCAGCTCCGAGGTTTTAAGGTGCAGGACTCTACCGGCTATCTGTCTGCCCCAGGATCTGTCGCTCTGAGGCAGGCACCGGGAGGCCCACTGTCTGTCTGGTCGGGGATTCCCAGCACTGTCTCAGATACACTGAGCATTGGAAGGGTCTCCTCAGTAACTAGGTACAGAGCTGAGCCTAAGCCCTAGATGTGGTCCCAGCCTGGAATTGCTTCCATTAGCTCCTCTCTATAGTGAGAGTGAGTGGTCCTTCATGAGCAGCCACCTCAGCATCCTGGGATACAGACAAGAGGTTGTCACACTTGCAAAGGACAGAAGCCACTCTCCTGTGCGTGAGTCCAGCAGGAGAGGGCAGGGCTGTTGTCTGCTATCCCGAGTCATGTTGTTACCAACACAAAAAGCACTTGTGGATCTTTCCCTCCTTGAACTCACTCTTAGCTGGGAAAACCTTGGGGGCTTCTGGGGTGGCTCCTCATAAGGCCTTTCTGCAAGAGAGGCGATGATGCGCTTCCGGTGGCCCAGCAGGTGGACCTTCAGGACCTGGTGGAGAAGCAGAGGAGCAGTGAGTGGCGCTGGGTTCCTCAGCCCTCCTGCCCTAGCCTCTCACGACCACTCACGTTGACAAGCTCCAGCTCCCAGAGGTTCTTCACAGTGTCGATGGAGCTGTAGCCGCTGGACAGGAAGGAGTGGACATAGTCCTGCAGCCCCAGGGAGTCCAGCCAGGAGGGCACTGACGGGGGGCTGACCCCGTCATAGCCAAGAGCCTTCACCTGTGGTGGGAGGAGGCAGGAATGGCATCCCTGAGTCACAGAGCAAGAACCTGGGCACAGTCCATCACGACTCTCAGAGGTAGAGGCTGCTCGATCTGGGGAAGAGGGGCCAGTAGGTGTGGCAAGATGGAGAAGAGGGGGTGACAGAAGGCTTCTCTGTGAGCTCTAAGAGGTCACCAGCTTGTGAGGACAAGGATATAGTGTGTGCTTATGAAGCAGTCACTTCCTGAACTCGGGGTGAGTGAAAGGATCAATGGAACACTGGCCACGGCACTAACAGTCAGGGGTGGACGCTGGCCACGGCACTAACAGTCAGGGGTGGACGCTGGCCACGGCACTAACAGTCAAGGGTGGACACTGGGCACGGCACTAACAGTCAAAGAGTGGACGCTGGCCACGGCACTAACAGTCAAAGAGTGGACGCTGGCCACGCCACTAACAGTCAAGGGTGGACGCTGGCCACGCCACTAACAGTTAAGGAGTAGATGCTGGCCACGGCACTAACAGTCAAGGAGTGGATGCTGGCCACGGCACTAACAGTCAAGGAGTGGATGCTGGCCACAGCACTAACAGTCAAAGGGTGGATACTGGCCACGGCACTAACAGTCAGGGGTGGACGCTGGCCACGGCACTAACAGTCAAGGGTGGACATTGGCCACGGCACTAACAGTCAGGGGTGGACACTGGCCACGGCACTAACAGTCAAGGGTGGACACTGGCCACGGCACTAACAGTCAAGGGTGGACGCTGGCCACGGCACTAACAGTCAAGGGTGGACGCTGGCCACGGCACTAACAGTCAAGGGTGGACGCTGGCCACGGCACTAACAGTCAAGGGTGGACGCTGGCCACGGCACTAACAGTCAAGGGGTGGACGCTGGCCACGGCACTAACAGTCAAGGGTGGACATTGGCCACGGCACTAACAGTCAGGGGTGGACGCTGGCCACGGCACTAACAGTCAAGGGTGGACACTGGGCACGGCACTAACAGTCGGGGTGGACGCTGGCCACGGCACTAACAGTCAAGGGTGGACACTGGTCATGGCACTAACAGTCAGGGGTGGACGCTGGCCACGGCACTAACAGTCAAGGGTGGACGCTGGCCACGGCACTAACAGTCAAGGGTGGACGCTGGCCACGCCACTAACAGTCAAGGGTGGACGCTGGCCACGCCACTAACAGTCAAGGGTGGACGCTGGCCACGGCACTAACAGTCAAAGAGTGGACGCTGGCCACGGCACTAACAGTCAAGGAGTGAACGCTGGCCACGGCACTAACAGTCAAGGAGTGGACGCTGGCCACGGCACTAACAGTCAAGGAGTGGACGCTGGCCACGGCACTAACAGTCAAAGGGTGGACACTGGCCATGGCACTAACAGTCAAGGAGTGGACACTGGCCATGCCACTAACAGTCAAGGGTGGACACTGGCCACGGCACTAACAGTCAAGGGTGGACACTGGCCATGGCACTAACAGTCAAGGGGTGGACACTGGCCACGGCACTAACAGTCAAAGGGTGGACACTGGCCACGGCACTAACAGTCAAGGGGTGGACATTGGCCACGGCACTAACAGTCAAGGGGTGGACACTGGCCACGGCACTAACAGTCAAGGGTGGACGCTGGCCACGGCACTAACAGTCAAGGGTGGACGCTGGCCACGCCACTAACAGTCAAGGGTGGACGCTGGCCACGCCACTAACAGTCAAAGAGTGGACGCTGGCCACGGCACTAACAGTCAAGGAGTGGACATTGGCCACGGCACTAACAGTCAAGGGTGGACGCTGGCCACGGCACTAACAGTCAAGGGTGGACGCTGGCCACGCCACTAACAGTCAAAGAGTGGACGCTGGCCACGGCACTAACAGTCAAGGAGTGGACATTGGCCACGGCACTAACAGTCAAGGAGTAGACGCTGGCCACGGCACTAACAGTCAAGGAGTGAACGCTGGCCACGGCACTAACAGTCAAAGGGTGGACACTGGCCACGGCACTAATAGTCAAGGGGTGGACACTGGCCACGGCACTAATAGTCAAGGGGTGGACACTGGCCACGGCACTAACAGTCAAGGGTGGACGCTGGCCACGCCACTAACAGTCAAAGAGTGGACGCTGGCCACGGCACTAACAGTCAAGGAGTGGACATTGGCCACGGCACTAACAGTCAAGGAGTAGACGCTGGCCACGGCACTAACAGTCAAGGAGTGAACGCTGGCCACGGCACTAACAGTCAAAGGGTGGACACTGGCCACGGCACTAATAGTCAAGGGTGGACACTGGCCACGGCACTAATAGTCAAGGGGTGGACACTGGCCACGGCACTAACAGTCAAGGGGTGGACACTGGCCACGGCACTAACAGTCAAAGAGTGGACACTGGCCACGGCACTAACAGTCAAGGGGTGGACATTGGCCACGGCACTAACAGTCAAGGGTGGACACTGGTCACGGCACTAACAGTCAAAGGGTTGACACTGGCCATGGCACTAACAGTCAAGGGGTGGACACTGGCCACGGCACTAACAGTCAAGGGGTGGACGCTGGCCACGGCACTAACAGTCAAGGGTGGACACTGGCCACGGCACTAACAGTCAAGGGTGGACGCTGGCCACGGCACTAACAGTCAAGGGTGGACGCTGGCCACGGCACTAACAGTCAAGGGTGGACGCTGGCCACGGCACTAACAGTCAAGGGTGGACGCTGGCCACGGCACTAACAGTCAAGGGTGGACACTGGCCACGGCACTAACAGTCAAGGGGTGGACACTGGCCACGGCACTAACAGTCAAGGGGTGGACGCTGGCCACGGCACTAACAGTCAAGGGTGGACGCTGGCCACGGCACTAACAGTCAAAGGGTGGCGGCTGTGACCTTAGAGAGGCCAGTGCTGCCTCTCATGCCTGCTCTTCTCAGGCCTCTCTGGGGTTAAGATAGACTAGCCTGGGCTCTAATGAGTCAAAAGAGACCCCAAAGGGGGCTCTAGTGACAGGCCAAGCCTATAGGACCAGGCTCTATGCCAAGAGGACCCTAGATCCTCCTGGGTCAGTCAGGCAAGGTCCTACTACTCTCCAAGGGCCTGTGGGCTTTACAAGGAAGGAACCAAGACCCTGTGCCCTCCTGGGCTCTTATGAGGGCAGACATGGGATGAGACTTGCATGCCTCAGAGCCAGTCTCCTTTCCCGCTCTCTGTCTAGATCAGTGGTTCTCAACTTTCCTCATGCTGAGACCCTTTAATACAGTTCCTATGATGTGATCACCCCAACCATAAAATTATTTTGTTGCTACTTTATAGCTGTAATTTTGCTACTGTTGTGAACTGTAGTGTAAATATCTGATATACAGGATATTTGACATGTGACCCCTGTGAAAGGGCCATTTGACTCCAAGGGGTTAACTCAGGTTGAGAACCACTGGTCTAGGCATTCAAGAAGATGGCCCTGGCCCTGGCCTGGGAGGAGTCACCTTGGGCAGGGAGCGTGCAGCCTGCAGCAGCTTCCGCCGGTGCTGTGGGTCACTGATGCCAATCTCCCTCAGGTCTTGATCTTCCATCACATTAGACCCCTGAGATAGAGAAGAAAACATTAGGTCCTTCCTACACTGAAGCCTAGTGTCCCGTCAAGGCAGCCTGCCAGCGTAAGCGGTAAGCAAACCTGTCCAGACTGCCCATCCCCAGAGTGCCTGGAGCTGCCCAGGCCAGGCTAGGACTGCACTCTGGTCCCCACAGACACACCTTTGTCAGCCATGGTTAAGCATGAGTGGACAAAGGCTGACAGGCAGCTGCTCAGGAGCCACCTCACAAGGGAAACGGGTCAGAACTCCTGAACAGAGCTCCCTGCTGTAGGGTGGGCCAAGCCAAGCCTTACTCAGCATTCTCACTGACCTCCCTACAGAAGAGCACTCGGGGGCAGCAGCTGCAGAGCCAGTACTGCTCGGCACCGAGTCTGACAGGGACAGAGGGGACAGCTGGCGGGCCATGTGCCTGCTTCCTAAGTACTGCCTTTGCAGGCTCTATGCAACCTCGCAATCACAATGATGCCAGCATCTCTGTTAATCTTGGTCATGCAAGATGAGAAAACAGAGGCACCTGGCCATCAGAACTTTCCAGAACTTATATATCTAGTGGCAGAGCTTGGAGCTGAACTCAAACAGGTGACTCCACACCTGTAGGCCATGAGGTTGTCCCATTGTAACAGCCATAAGAACTTTCTGTATATTGTTTTGTTGTTTTGAGACAGGTTTCTTTCACTGTGTAGTTCTGGCCTGCAACTCATAGAGATCCACCTGCCTCTGCTCCCGAGTGCTGGGATTAAAGGCGTGCGCCACCATGTCCAGTTGTGAGAGTGTAAATTTTATGTAGTCAAAGCTCATCTGAACTCTGATCTTTCTTCTTCCATCTCCCTGTGAAGGGCTAATAGGTGTGCAATCCCATGATTTCAGGGTGCTGGAGCCTGGGGCCAGAGCCTTGTGCATGACAGGCGAGCACTCTGCTCACTGACTCACCCCCCCCAACTCTGAGTAAAGTTTAAAAATAAATTCATGGGTCTTCCTGCCCTTCTCGAGTCAACTGCTGCCATTTCCTGGAGCTGAAGTTGTGAGGAGATGACACATGTGCCAGCTCTCTTCACCCCGACACCCAGGGGACACTGTTGTGTCCTTTCTTTTCTGAGACAGTTTCTCTGTGTAACAGCTCTGGCTGTCCTGGAACTCACTTTGTAGAACAGGCTGACTTTGAACTCACAGAGATCCTCCTGCCTCTGCCTCCTGAGTGCTGGGATTAAAGGTGTGCGCCACCAGCCCCTGGCTGAAATCTCTCCTTAATGCTTCCAATTAGCCAGGACACGCCACCTATGCAGGTTGCCTTTCTTTGAAGCCAATGGAGTCCCTGGGTGGGGGCACACTCACTCCCAGTGCCTGGAGAAAGAATGCCCTGTTCCAACTTATTCACAAATGGTCCCACCAGCACCCCCAGGCATCAGGCCCCGCTAGGCCGGAGCTGCAGAAGGGCACTGCTTACTTAAAGGGTACGTGTATTTAAGATCCTGACAGATGTTTGCCGTTTGATAGTGCTGGGTTCCCCACACTGTCAGAGGCGTTGTGCAGTAATGGCCGACCTTTGGCTACTGTTCCAGGGACTCCATTCTCAGTAAAATGAGAGCTTTGTGTCCCGGCGAGGCTGTCGTCTTCTCATTTTGTTTGGGCATCTATGCAGGGTCCCCGCTTCAAGGTCTCCAGGCTTTGCACACACAAACTGATGTAGCCCAGAAAGGAGGACATGGGCCTCTCTGAGAAGCCTCCTGTCTATGCCTCATCTCCACCAATCCTCCTGCTTCGGGCCCCATGTCAACAGGACAGAGAAAATTCCAGCCCAGCAGTTGGCTCACAAAGTGCTGTGCAGAGACAGGAGGCTTGGGGAGAAGCCGGATGCAGCGCAGCATCTGGGCAGCTCTGCTCAAGTTGGCTGTGGTCCTTAGACCCGCAACAGACAGAGGTGAAAGGGAGGGGCACAGGGGGAGGGAGGGGCCATGGGGAGCACAGGGTCGAACAGAGTGGCTTATGGGACTGAAGGAGAACAGCTGTGGAACAGGATGGGGACTTTCGGAGCCTGGGGATTTGGTCTGACGAGGCTAATAAAGAAGGGCTCCTGGCCTAGGGGTGCTGAAAGTCAAACACTTGTCAGCCTTCTCCAATACGAAGACCAACAACCTCAGAAACAGACAGGAGCCCGGGGGGAGCCTGGTGGCCCTGTAGCAGAAATCCAGCGGAGAAAGAACTTGATGGGCGGAGCTGGAGGCCTCCCAGCTGCGCTTAAGAAGCAACTTCCTTCCCATTCATCTGCTCCTAAGCTATTTGGAGCCACGTTCTCCCCACCCCCACCCCTCAACACTGACTGTCCTGATACCACCTTCAACCACCCTCTGCCGGCCACGGTGGACCTGGACTCATGCCTTCTGCCTGGTGGGAGCCACAGGACAAAGGCCCCTCAACACAGGGCTTAGAGACATCAGGGCACCTCTCATGGCTTTCAGGACTCCGGGGTTGGCTCCAGCTCACCCTCCGGCCTCACCAGGCCCTGCTCTCAAGCCGACTTTGCCAGCGAGCGGTCTCTGGCCCATCACCTGCTCTTCCTCTCTGGACTTGGTTAACACAGTCCAAGTTTGGAGCTGGTGTCTCTGTTGTGACCTCATCTCTCTGGTCCTCCACTGACCCACCTGTGATCCTGGGTGATGGTGCTCTGGGTCATGTGTACAGCAGAATACGGTAAACGTGGCTCCTGTAGCATCGAGAGCCTCTACTCAGGCCTTAGCAGGGGGTTGCTCCACCATGCTACTGCTTCCTGAACTTTCTATCTGCAGCTGGACCACAAGGTCCCTTCAACCCACACAGGATCTGCTGTTCCTGCTTCACCTCCAATCGCAGCAGGGGACAGAGAAAATCCATTCTGCCGCCAAGAGAAAACAGAGCTACCAGAGATCGGCACAGGTGTATCCTGGTGCTTCTTACACCTCCCAAGCACAGAGCAACAGTGGGGCCATGCATTCCTGTGCCCCCCCCCCCAACAGCCCCACATGAGCAAACTTCCCTCTCTCAGATATTCTTCCACTATATGTCTTCACATCTGTCACAACCCTCTGGCCTCAGGGCCACCATCATATGCGCCATCAACACTTCCACAAGGCTGTCAGAGAGTAGCCCAGCATGCTTGGAGGCACAGGTGTGCCAGCCATCAATGACTTCCTTCTGAACTCACTGAACGCATTTGCTCCTCACTCCCAAGAAAGCCCATTTCCTGTGGACATGATCTGTGGTGAAGATGAATGGGCTGCAAGGTATGAGGCAGTGTGGTGGCTGCTGGCTGGTAAGGCAGCCACACTCCCTTGCCTGGTTTCCTGGTGCTAATGTTGGGCCCTCATCAGGCCCCATCAGCACAAGAGCTTACAGTAGCTCTCATGGCCTTGGCTTGACCCTTTCTTTCTACCTACAGTCAAGAGAGTGTGGAAGAAGTTCAAGCTACAAGGTTTGCTAGCCCAAATCCATCATCATCACTGTGGGAACAGTCAGGATTAACAGCACTGAACCCAGACAATACAGAACCTGTGAGGCCACCTCGACGTCTTCAATTGTCTAGAGGGCATAAGTGTTCTGTGTGGCCCCAAAGGTGAACTTGGGAGCAGCAGACAGAAGGCACAGGGACTCAATGTAAATATGAGCATTAGAGTAGCCAGAACACTGGGTCCTCTGTCACTGAAAACATCAGGGCAGAGATGATCTGGCATGGTGAAGGCAGATCATCCTGGAATGTGCCTTACCATGCACAGAGCTCCATAATGCTCACAAGTACCCTAACAAAGAACTCCACAGTAGCACCTTGACTATGAACATGTGTCCAGATGTTCCCAACAAATCTGGACCTGGGGTTACTGGAGCTAGTTTTCATCTTGTAGAAACATCTCCAGGGAATCTCAGAACCAGGTGAAACATTCACAGTCTACTGTGAACCAAACTGGATGGGACCATGTGCTTAGGGAGTGTTTTAGGAATGGGAACATGCCTCTGCTAAAACTTATTCTTAAGCCCACCTGGCAGTTAACATGCAATTACTCAGGATGCTGTGCTGGCCACTCAGGCCACTCCAGGCACCTGAAGCAACATACTAAACTCAGGTGTGCTCAGCTCACCTCTGGGTGGAGACTTCTGCAGATGCTCCAGACCAAAGAGGCCCTGGAGGAACCAAGCTGCTGAATACCAGGGTGGATGAAGTGACTTTCTGGTATAGGTTTTGCACCTTATATGGGCATCTGGTTCAGGGCCATGCTTCCCCAAAAATGTCATCTAGCTGTTTTCTGGTTTGGGTCTCAGGGAGTCCTGGGGTTGCTCAAGGGCTGGAAAACTAAAAGGCTCCTAAACTGAATGTAGGAGATGTGTACTATGATCTGCAGGCTCGGCCCCTGACGAGCATGGGGGAGTGTCTGCAGATCTCGACCACTCTTGTTTGACCCGCTAGCAGCATGGGGAGGGAGGACTTAGAAGGCAAGCCCACAAACCCCACAGCCAGGACCAGCTGTCCTTCCCATTGACGGAACTCACCTCCTTCCTAGTTCACAGTCCTTCCTTCCCTAAAGAGCGTGGTGAGTCAGAAGTAAGAGCCCAGGAGCCATAAACATACCCATATAGCTTCAATTTTAGAAAGGAAAAACAAGCTGCTATTTTAAAACTGGGGACTTTTAAATACTGAAAAAGCAGTCCAGACCTGGCTATGAGAGGGCAGCTTGCTGCAGGCTTCCCAGGAGACAGAGCTGGCTTGGAAAGGCACTCTACACTGGTCTTCCCTGGGAACCAAGAGCAGGGTCCCCCTGAAGACACCAAACCCTGTGCTGACAGAGTAAACCCAGCCATCCACCGAGACGGAGGGTCAGCTGGGACCCTGTGCCTGCGCTATAAACCCGGCCCCTCACACGAGGTGCAGGGCAAGTGTGCACCAGGGAGAGCGCTCTGCTTCAAGGGGATATCGGAAGCCCCCAGAAAATGGGAGGAACAGAGCAGTGGGTTTGCTCAGTTACCAAGATGTGCAGCAGACAGATGGTTCTGCCACACCCCAGAATGAGAACGGTGACAGTGTTCAGAGAGTGACTTGTTGCCTTCTAACTGCCAAGCACACATGTCAAGCAGTGTGGCCCTGATAAAGACACTTAACCTCTGCACCACACTGTGCGTGGGGGAAACAGGTGAAGACATCAGCACACACCTCATGGTGCTGGGAAGTCACAGAGCTCACACATGGGAACCGCTGAGATCGGCACCCAGCCCACTGGAAGGACATCAGCTGTCACAGCGACTGCCGTGATGTCACAGGCCTGCTCCTGTGCATGCCTTGGCTCAGGCACTGTCTTGAATGACCCACAAGGAAGGACACACTGGGCAAGGCTTCTGGGAGACAGATGACAGTGGGACATTAGCTTCTAAGCCCGGGGGCTAAGCTGAGTCCCCACCCCCCAGGGAGCAGAGGAGAGGCCCTGGTCATTCCGTTGACCCCTTGTATTCTGAGTGAAGACTGAACCTCCGAAAAGCAACCAAGCTGGCACTCTGCCTTTCCCTGACAGTCTGGGGCCCTGGCCTCCATCTCACTTGCTGGGGTGAGACAGGAACCTTGGCTTCAGTGACAACAGCAAAGGTCTGAAAATAAGGAAACTCCTGGTATCCAGTTGAGATGGGACATGGAGTCCCCATGGGGTACCTGTCTGTCCTGTCTGCCAAAGCTGCTGGGGACTGGCTCCACATGCTGGCCAAGATGCCTCAACCTACAGCACCCCAGCATCCAGTCTAAGAAGCAGGGCTGGAGCAAGGGTCTGAGTCAAGGGTCCTCCTGAGAGTGTTCCACCTGAACGGCAGCTGGGACAGAGAATGGGGCCGGGAATGTCTGCCAAGTTGGCATCGGGCACTCAGCCGACTTCCTAGTACACATTCCCTCTGTTAGCTCTTCCCTGGGGTTAGGGATTACATGCTTTTTCAAACTCCAGCTGAGCCCGTGCGGACAGGGAGGCCAGTTTCCAACCAGTAGCGCCAGCGCTGGCCCCTGAAGTAGGCTGCAAGCTACACTCACCAGGAAGCGGACATCATCAAAGCCATTCAGCAGCAACTTGCTCTCGTACTGCTGCAGGCCCATCGACTCCAGCCACTCCCCGACGCTCTGCTCCAGCGTCCGAGAACCTGACGAGAGAGGAATCGGCAGACGCTTGAAAAGGGAAAACCCATTAAGGCGGTAGCAGCGGCACTCAGAGGAAGACAGATGACACTGCCACATCATAGTCATCACCGTAACGCAGCCAGACTATGGACAAGAGAGCGAGAGGGCAGGCAGGGCGGGCTGCCGGCACTGCACACGGGCTAACTTGGGTGGCTGCTGCCCACTCACACCCCACGGTATGAGCTGTCCCGGACCAGGGCTGAGGCTGCACATGCACAGTCTTGCCCTAGGGTTGGGGGAGCCAACCCCCAGTGGTCTCTGGGTCAACTCCTCTCAACAGCGTCCACACAGAGGCACGGCAGAAAGTCTGTCCCCAGAGGCACTGGAGGGGACACTAGCGCTCCTAAGTGCCCACCAGCCTGGCTGCTCCTCTCCATGCAACTTCTGGAGCCGCTGGGGGGCTGTGACGAGGGGCTAGTTCTGCGACCTTGCAGCATAAACCAGTCAGGAGCGAGCGCAAGTCTTCATGCAGCTGAGGGACACAGGCACCCAGCGAGGGCTCCGGGAAGGAAGCAGCGGCGGCAGCTGTTCACGGGGACCCAGCACATGCAATACAAGCAGCCCAGAACACGGCACGGGAGAAAAGGGACTTTTACTTGTTTTCCCCCAGCAGTCCCGGAATAAGCAAACCATGGCCCCAGCTCTTTGTGCTCCCAGCTCAGGGCAGTCAGGGGGCTGAGTGGGACAGATGGGCTGGAGTGTGGGGGTCAGGCTCAGATGTGGCTCTGCTGGGTCAATGGCATGGTCTTCTACCGGGCTGTGTGGCCAGCAGACTTGGGTGCCTCCGGGGCCGAGGCACTGCCTTCCTGGCTCAAGTTGTCTTCCAGGAGTGTGGTGTTCATTCTCACTGTCTTCGGGGCAGTTCCCGTGGCCCGCCCGCCTGCCCGCCCGCCTGCCTGCTTAGGGGAGAGCAGTCGGGCTGTTCAGTTCTTGGTCAAAGAAGACAAAACCCAAGCAGATAAAAGAAAGAGGCGGCGGCACTTGTCCGTCAGGAGCCGGCAGCTCGTCTATTCACATTGCGCTGCTCTCTGGCCGAGTGACGCACACGGCTTTCTTCCTGGGGTCTCTGGTCTCACCATCTCTCCAGATGCACAGACAAGGGGAGTACTCATTCCCCGTGCTCAGCAGTCAGGACAGGACGGTGGCAGTGCAAGGAGGACAAAGTTCAGCCTTTCCCGGCAGCCTTCAGAGGTTCTGCTCTGGATGCCGTCACACCCCACCTTACTTCTTCAGTTCTTGTAGAGAATGGGTGAAAGGAGGGTAAAGAAGGGGAGGAAGAGAGAGGTTCAAGGCAGGAGAAGGAAGAACCAACTACAGAGCCGTCACCTCCCGGGGACTCTCCTCCACACGGTGAAAGTCATCCTGCCGTTACTGGCGGTCTCTGCCCTTCAAGGCAGGGCAACGCCAATTTGCTTGTCTCAGGGACCCTGCTGACCAACTGTGGCAGCCTCTCCTCCTCTGCTGTCCTCCGCAGAACAGAGGGTGGGTGGTGACAGGGTATCTCTGGATGCAGGCTGTAGCAGTACTCCAAAACGCCAAGTCTGGGGGCTCCCAGACTTGCCCTTGAATGGAAAGTCGGCTCCAGGAACCTACGCAGCAGGCTCCTGAATGCTCATGAGCTTGTGTGTCCCCGGCTGCTGATTCATTCCTGCCTGTAATCCCAGGGCTGGGCAGCTGTGGTCCAGGCTGCTGCCGGTGGATGTGCACGCTGACAGAGCCGCAGCAGAATGCTTTGTCTAAAGGCTCTGGGGCTCCACACTGCTGGCTGCCGACTGCCGGCACCACAGTCCTTGCTCACTCTCATGTCTGGCCCTCCCCTTCCTCCCCTCCCACCCTTCCCCCTTCCATGCTCAGGAAAATACATCAGGGATCGGACATCGGAGCAGAAGCTGCTGCTGCTGCTGCTGCTGAGGGGGAGCCAGAGTGAGATGACAGGTTTCCTGGGACTGATGCTGGCGATGCAGACGCACCACTAAGGGGGAGACGGCCGCTTCATCTCAGGCTTGGGGGGCAGGAAACCTCTTCCAGGGGCACAGAAGAATTGTGCCTGTAACTTGGGCTGGCGGTTTCGAGGACAGCCAGGGGAAGGGACCAAGGGGCAACTTGGCCCACAGTTAAGTGACTCCCGCTTGCCACTTCAGGACGCATTCTCCTGCTCAGCACAAGAAGACAGACCACGGCTCCTGCACCTGACGCTCCTTAGAGGAGAACCCGGGGCCAGGGGAGAAGCTCACCTACAGCAGGACACTCAGCAAGGGACAGCCAAGGGGACCTGATCAATTGCAAGTGCAGCCAGGGAAGGACAAAGTCACAGACATCCAGGAACCACACATCACCCCGGAAATAGGCTGGCGGCACCTGCATCTCAATAGGTCTCTACAGGCACTGTGTCCAGAGACCAGGGGCCCAGAGGCAACACTCAGCAGTTACTCAACAGTGAATGGGGAGTTCAAACAGAGGAAAGCCAGGCTATCCTCGACAGAGTAGGCCTTTGTTCAAAGAATCCAGAGTGGTTAGTGTGATAGACTTCTGATAGTTGGCAGAGGCGTGAAGCAGTTGTAAGACCTGTCTTTTGGGGATTTGGGTATCTAGCTCCAGTGTGGACAGTCCAGGGGCCCTTGGGTATCCAAATGGGACTGGACTCCAGTGCTGTGGCCCTGCCCTTCAGGAGAGAAGCCGTCGCTTGGCTTGGGACCTGCTGCTGAAGGCTGGGCCTCGCCCCAAGCTGCCGTTCCCAGAGCCCAGGTATCTCCTCCTTGATTCTTGCTGACAACTGAACCCTGGTACACTGTGATCCTGACCACTCAAAATGCACAATGACTCTGCTTCGGCCTGAGCCAGCCTCTCCAGGCTTCTTAGCCAGGTAGTGGTGCAGACCCCATGCCCTGGGGGTTCTCTACATCGCACACATCTTGGCCTGTCCTAGGTGTCCCTAAGCTGGGGTGTAGAAGGTGGCTCAGCAAAGTAAACATGCACACAGGACCAGGTGCTGGGGTCAGGACAGCCCGAGCGTAGAGAAGCCCTCTTGCCAATCCCAAGGGTGGAAGAGAGCAGAAGCAGCTCAGTGCAGATTCCTTCAAGGGCAGGCCTCTTCCTAGGAGGCCTGACTGGATCCAGAGGCAGTGGTCTGCTGACTCCGGCCTCTTGGACATGCTGTGGCTTAGGTTCCTGAGGAGGTATAGGAAAGCAGAAGGGGGCCACAACTAAGCTCAATGCTCTTGGTCCCAGCTGTGATCATCCTCGAAGCACAGCCTTGAAAGTGGCATGAGGGTTTGTCTGTCCGTCCTAATTACCTATTCCCTACAAACACCTGACCCTTGCAAACGCATGTGCATTCCAGAGGTGCAGGCAACCACTGAGCAGAGAGCAAACAGCTGTCTGGAGAAGGGTCCATGGCTTCTCAGCTGGAAAAGCCATCTGTCGACTCCAGCAGTCACCCAAGTCTGACAAGGACCAAGCCCAGCCCAGTCCCTCTGCTGGAACCCTGGAACCCAAGAACCGAGGCCTGCAGGGAAGGATGCAAAGCTAAATGCAGAGGAAGCCAAGCCAGGAAGCAGGTGCCCTGCTCCCGGAGTTTATCAGCATCATAGAAATGGGCACGGCCACTCGAAGCACGGCTTCTGTTCACTCAGGCGTGAGTATCTTATTAATTCACTACAATACAACGAGGTAAGTCACTGAGTGGTGCTGCTAGGAACCTGGCACTCAGGTGGGAAGAAATGAATGACTTACTCTGAAGCCTGTATCTAGAACTGGGATTTGAACTGAGGGCAGTGTGGCTCCAGGAGCACAGACCGCCCAGCAAAGCCCACAGTTCTTCTCTCCAATGTGCACAGCACCCTCCTCCCTCAGGCCTCTTGGCAGGGCAACAGGAGCCCAAGACTGGGAAGTGCCACAAGGAAGGCTGCTGGGCCACTGCTGCAGGAGGTACGGAACCCCACCCTCACCAGAAAGGGGGGCTGGGTCTTCTCTGAGCTGTCACAGTTCTGGGGTCTGAACCAGGGCTCGGTGAGGGGTATGAGCAGCAGCTCTGAGAGGTACTTTAAAGACATCTCTCCTGAGAAAGAAGCCCAGCATGAGGGTCCATTTCACAAAAAAGGAAATCAAGGCAGACCTTACCCTAACAGCTTGTATGAACAGAATGACCTGTTCTGTAGGGATCTGGGTAACGCCAGCAGAGACAGACACCCCCTCCAGGAGACTCTGACACGTGCTAACGGAGAACATTCATCCAGCCCCACACTGCCAATGTGGTAAACAAGGCATATGAGGGCCATGTTTTCATGACCAGCTGGTGCCAGCGCCTTCTCAGGAACTGGGGAGGGATGTGGCAGTAACTCCAGTTTGGAGCACTGTGATGAAGTCCAACACCACAAGCAGCCTGACAGCTACTCCGCATTACAACTCCTTTTCGTAACAAGCAGCCTCAAATTCAATGCATACACTCCCCCAAAATGCACAGTCATTTCTCCAAAAGTGCAGGCCGTGGCCTGGGCTGGCCCCTTTCTCCTCAGACGTTTGTCTTGGGTCAGAGAAGAACCTGAGGCTGCCAGAGCCAGCAAGAGGCCTGTGTTCTACAAGGTGGGGACTAGTACAGTACCTGAGACCTTCTGCTGTTCCTGAGAAAAGTCAATTCCTTCTCCAATTGAGCTCATGATTTTCTCAATCTGAAACAGAAGAAAGAGGACACAAGAGGGGTCAACTTGGGGTCAGCATTGCCAGCTCAAGGCCAGCACCACCTGACTCTTCTCCCAGGGTCTAACTCAGCCCAGGAAGGTGTGGAAAGCCACTCCGCAGGGCTCCAGATAGCAACAGTGTGGGCTGTGGTAAAGACATGACCCCTTTTCCTGGACTCGGAAGCCTCACTCCTCAGCCCAGTTGTCCGCACATGTCACTGCTCACGTTAGAACTTAGGTTCCCTGAGAGGACATAGTACCAGCTTTGCTCTATGTCACGCTCCAAGCACCTACAGCCATGCCTGGCAGACTGTGAGCACAGTACAGATAGATAGGTGGTGGCCATGACTGCCAGCCCCGAGGTGTAGAGGCAGGCAGACCACCTGCACACAGGAAGCTCCCCGAAGCTGGCAGGGAGGTCGCGTAGCCCTGGATGGAAACCCTTTTTGCATCTGGGAGGTGGGAAGGAGTTTTGCACTTATTGGGGGAAGAGCCCTTCCTCTGGACCAGAACAGAGACAGTGAGCCTCAGAGCATCTAATGGCCTCAGCATGGCCCCTGGTACGGACCACTTGTCTCAGTACCTGGCTTTCGTTACTGTGGGCTGGAACCAGGCTGCCCCATCTGTCCCTCAGTCCAGTACATGTGGCCAGGGGTAGGTCTAGACAGCCAGACGGGGATGGCCTGTCCCCCTTCTTGGGCTGCAGTGATAATGAGCTCATTCACAGCTTCTTCCAAAGCCATGAAAAGAGGGACCTTTTGTACCAGGGCTTGGATGCTCTTTCCCCTAAGTGCAAGTAAGGAGCCCGGGCCTGACAATCAGAAAAACAACTCCCCAGCTGGCCTCCAGCTGGCAGACAGGGCGTGCAGCTGACGCCCAGAAGAGCACAGACTAAGTGCCTTCTCTCTCCCTGAGGCCAGTGCGGTCCACATCCTCGGCTACAGAGCTCAGCCGAAGCACAGGGACACACCGAAGACTGTGGCGGGGGTGTCTTTGCGTGAGAGGCAGCTCCAGGGTGGGTCTGCACTGCTCCTTGGAGTGGACAGCCACCCACATGCACCCTCCCCTGGGCTCTGGCGGTTTCGGGTGCTGCAGCAGTGGCAAATGACCCAGACAGTCAGGAAAAGACCGTCAACCTCTAAAGTCCGGGATGTAAATACACATCGTGTTCACACAGCATCTAGTTGATAACATGGCTCACAGTAGATGCTCAATAAAAATTAGCTTGTGCCCAGTGCCCTCTGTTGCCCTCTGAGGGCTCCAGCCTACTAAAGCCTAAATTTGAAGCTTAAAAAATATTTTTATGTTGGCCGGGAGGTGGTGGTGGTGGTGGTGGTGGTGGTGGTGGCAGCGGCGGCGGCGGCGGCGGCGGCGGTGGCAGCGGCAGCAGCGCACGCCTTTAATCCCAGCACTCGGAAGGCAGAGCCAGGCGGATCTCTGTGAGTTCGAGGCCAGCCTGGTCTACAGAGCGAGTTCCAGGAAAGTCACCAAACTACACAGAGAAACCCTGTCTCGAAAAACCAATATATATATATATAAAATCTGTATAGGTGTTTTGCTTGCAATTATGTCTAAGCACCGCATGTCTGCCCGGTGCCTGTGGAGGCCAGCAGAGGGCATAGCAACCCCTGGAATGGGAGTTACAGATGGTTATGAGCCACCATAAGGGTGCTGGGAATCAAATCAAAGGTCCTCTGCCTTAAACCCTGAGCCATCTCTCCAACCCACTCAAAAAATACTTTGACTCATGTTCTTTTGTTGTTTTTGAGACAGGATCTTACTATGTAACTGTGGCTAGAACTCTCTCTACAGACCAGACTGGCCCTGAATTCAGAGATCCTCCTATCTCTGCCTCCTGAGTGCACCACCATGCCAGGCCCTCGATGTCTAGTTCTTTGCATACGCATTACCACTCAAGAACTACAAAACATCGTTCCGAGAACAGCATGCCTCTCTTTCCACTCTTTTAGATCACTTCTTAGATGCGGGCAAATGCAAGGATACCCCCCCACACACACACACACACAGACACGCCACGTATCTTGCTTTTCCCACTAACCGAGTTCTGGAGCTTTCTCACGGTTCATAGCGAACTTGCAATGGGTAAGCCACACTGTCGGTGCAGCTCTCAAATCGTGTTTAACAGTTGCCCGGCACATCTGTGGGTATTTTCTCATTGCCAGGGCTGCAATGAGTTCTGTCCCACGTGTTTTTGTGCACATTTACAAGCACATGTGTGGGGTCACTTCTGTGTGTCTGCTGAAGGTCCACTAGGCACCACACAGCGGTGTGATCAGAGGAGGTAGCTGGGTGGGCAAAGTGCTTGTCATGCACATGTGTGGCCCTGAGTGAGGATCCCACAAACTCACATGAAGAGGGATGTGGTAGCTGCACCTATAACCGACTGTGAGGCGGGAGGTAGGGACAAGAGAACCCCAGGAGCTCAGCGGTTAACTAGGCTGGGGTGCACAGTGGCAAACAAGAGAGCCTGCCTTAGAGGTGGGAGTGAAGCTGTTCTCTGACCTCCACGTATGCGCCGTGATGAGGCACGCCAGTGCCTGCTGCACTTACACATGTGAACACCTGCGTGCACATGTAGATAGAACCAGCGGCAGGTTATGGAATCCCTCCTCCCATGCATGGCGATTTTGCTGAAGGTCTTCCAGAAATGGTGCTCACCGTCTCACACTGTCAGTTCATTCTATGCAGTGTCTATTGTGACGTTTGTCTTTTCACAGAGTTACAGCTTTTCTGTAACTTCAACACAGGGGCTGCTGCCCCTCCAGACCACACCCTCTTCCCTGGAGAGGCTTACCCAGCCCCGCCTAGAAGACACCTCAGGGCCAGCCCTCAAAGCCTGGGTTGCCTGATCTAATTACAGAAGCCTCACATCCGGGCAAAGAGCAGGTACTCAATAAACCCTGCTCTCTTGCCCGCCTCTTCCTTTCTAGACCATCTGTAGGAAGAGACAGGTGCTCAAGGCGGGAGACTTTTCCCCACACGGGGGAGAATGGCCTTCATTCCTGGGGTGGTGCCAGGTTGGGGACATGGGGGCATCTACAGCAGTGCATTTCCTCGCCTGAGAACGGCACACGGTAAATAAGTGAACGCATGTATGAACAGGCACTTCCATTACGTTGGCCTAGCAATGAAAAGTTGTTCTCCAAGGCCATGGTCCATACCATGGGCAGAGAGCGTGAAACTGGGTGACGGTCCTATGTGTTCTCTCATTCCTGAGATTTCCCACAGGGCCATTTGAGTGCTGTTGGTCCCCAGAACCACCCCCGTGCCTGGAAGCCTGCATGAGCCAGTGTTTCTACAGCCTACCCTGTGTTCCTATGCTAGTGGACACCGCCAGCAGGTTTGCCCAAACGTTTTACTGTTCTGTGAGCTGCCACAGGCAGGTCGAGCTGAAGAGTCTAGTGTCCAGAGGAACTGAAGGAACATGCCAGTCTTCTGCTAGCTTGTGGCCTAGGTCCCCTTCCTTGGCAACTGGAACCTACAGAGGTGACATGGGGTGGCTGGGAGGGGTTTCTGGGCATCCCTTAGGGAGGGCTGTGGAGTCACAGGCGGCTGCTCTCCTGCCTCCACTCACAGCCCAGAAGCAGCAGACCCTACACTCCGCAGCTCTGGTGTGCAAGGTGAGGCCAGCAGCAGGCAGACACCACTCCCATGCACACAGAGCAGTTTAACCGAACAGGGCAAGCCGAGAACCATGAGTGTTCCCAGAAGTCTGTTTCGAGGGAACGAAGGGAGGGAGGGGTGACAGGAGGGCATGGTTTTCTTTTTCTGCTGCTCAGATGAGGGACAGTTTTGGAGCGATGGCTAGTACTGCACTCCTCATGAGCTGTAACTGAAAATGTGTGTCTGTGTTAGTTAAGATAAGGCCCTGGAAGCGATCACAATGGATTCCTGTGTTAAAAAATATTTTGAAGCCTGGCGGCAGTAGCGCACGCCTTTAATCCCAGCACTTAAGAGACAGGTGGGCAGATCTCTGTGAGTCTGAGGCCAGTCTGGTCTACAGAACAAGTTCTGAGATAGCCAGGGCTGCTTTACAGAGAGAAACCTTGTCTGAACAAAACAAAACAACAAAATGGAAATGATCCACCAGCAAGTATTCAGGACGCTTCTGTTCAGGTGGCTCCCCTGCCAGGGCTGTATGAAACACACTCCCCAAATGGCTGGGAGCAAACCCTGGTTACGCTGTGGACCTCTGGGCAGAGCCCCCAGGATCCTGCAGTTGTCCATGGGAGGTGGGCCCATCCAGTCATTGGGATGGTACTATGCTTTTCAAATAACCACTGGAGTGGAAGGGAAAGCCCCAAGTTCTGAGGAGTGTGGCGTGTGCCAGGAAGTGTGTGAGGTGCGGGCAGTCCTGGGCACCCTGGAGGGTCAGTGCACTCCTGCTCCTAGGCCTTTGGGAAACTCCCCTTTTGGGTGGAGGACAAGGTAGAAGCAACACTGTGTCCAGAGCTTCCATTTGGGACCAAGCCACTAGGACAACGGCCACCAGTTAGGGGTGTGCCTAGACGCTGGGGCTTTATGGGGAGGAGAGGAACCACCTTCCTTCTCCGGTTCTAAGTGTGAATATTAAGGGCCATGTTTCCGGAGAGTCTCAGAGTTGGCTACTGACATCCCCCAGCTCCTCCCTACTGCCTGGGGAGCGTGCCCACACACCTGGGATTCCCTGGAGTTGGAAAGCACATGCTAGTGTCCTCAGGTCTGTCCTACAGAGCAGGAGATGCCCATCTTCCTCCTCCATCCCCCACTTACAAACTTACCCAGAAACCTGTTTGGCTCTGTTGCTTTAACAATTTTAGTGGTGTGTCCCAGAGATGCCAAGAACCACCGAGGGGGAAGGCCTGTCTCAGGGCCTTTGATCTCAGCCCATGTCTTCTACAGAGCTGCTGTCTTGGTGACGCTCTGGCCTGGTGATAAGCAGTGACAACTGCTATTCAGTGCTCTCATCAGGCTGGTCACTGAAACTTGAATCACGTTTATATAAATGGAGGAAGCAGGGAGGGTGGTCTACACAGCGGCTTCTGGGTCCGTCTGGATCCTCTGGAGTGCCTTCTCTGATTTTTACACCCTGCCCAACTCCTCACCAGCCCCGAAGACCTCAGCTCACGTGGAGCAGGCACAGAACCCACAGTCAGGGAAGAATCTGAGGTGCACCTTGGCAGATCCTTCAATGTGCCAGCAGCCTAGGCACATAGCTCCTGGGCCTGAGAGGCACCAAGCCTGGACTGAGTGTTTCTGGGAGAATGAGGTGCTAAGGATCTGGCAACATCCTTTCAGCCTGCCAGAGGCTCACCCAACCCTGTCATGTGATCACTGATGCTGTCAGGGAACCCAAAAGATGCTGACAGAGACACTCCCAGACCAGGAGCCACATGAGAACTTATGGTCCTCTCTGCATCTGCTCAATTGCCTCTCAGAGCAGACAGGCACTCAGCCGTGAGTGGGCTTTGACTCAACGTCTGAAAAAGGGTCAGTGACCAGGGGCTACAGTAGCTTTCTTCCCCTTTCAGACTGAGTTGCAAAAGGCCTCAGGGAAGACAAAGATGGATTGAAGTAAATGATTTGTCTGATTTTCTAATCTTGTCAATGGCTTTTAGAAGAGGCCAGGATGGCGTGGAGAGGCGGGGGAGGGAGGGTGGGGATGAACAAAGATCTGCCAGTGGGTTGGGGCCTCTTCTCAAGCAAGCCTGGCCGGCAGCTCTGGGAACAATGGGCAGCTTCTCCTCACAGCAGAATGTTAAGTCTCAGCTTAATTTGTCATCACAGGAGAGCACCCAGGTTGATACCATATTTACTGTGGTATCCCCTCACTCCAATTTCCTTTCCCTCACTTCTCTCAAGGTCCCTTTTTCTTCCAGGCTAAGGGGTAGGGAACAGAGCTGTTTCATTTCAAAAGTGCTTTGTCCGGCCTGACAAAATGCCTACCCCTCTGTGGTTGCCCCAGACCCAGAGGGGCAGCCTAGTAGAGAGGAAAGCCAAGGATGCCCAGTCCTAGGCCATGTCTCTGCCCTCAGCCTGCACCTTTGGGCTGCAGATACCGGCTCCTGCAGCCTCAGAAAACTCCAATCACACAACCACCAACTGGGCCTTCTCCACCCAGGGGCAGGCTTGTGATCCTTAACTCCTTTGTCAGTCTGACCGGATTTGGAATCATGTGAGACACACTCTGTGAGGGCGTTTTCATAGAGGTTTAAGTAGAAGACATCCCTGAATGTGTCTAGAGACATCCCACAGGCTGGGCTGGACTGAAGAGGGAGGAAAATGAGCTGGGGAGCAGTGCCCATCTGTCTCCACCTCCTGACTGTGATGCCGTGTGACCAGCAGCCTCCACCACCGCCTCCACCACCGCCTCCACCACTGCCTCCACCACCACCTCCACCACCGCCTCCACCACCGCCTCCACCACCGCCTCCACCACCACCACCACCACCACCGCCACCTCTACCACCACCACCACCGCCACCTCCACCCCCGCCACCACCACCTCCGCCGCCACCTCTACCACCACCACCACCGCCACCTCCACCACCGCCACCACCACCTCCGCCGCCACCACCACCGCCACCACCGCCTCCACCGCCACCACCGCCACCACCGCCACCACCGCCACCACCACCACACTCCCCCTGTCCTCGGGGACTGCACCCTCACACTGTGACTGCTTTGTCACAGTAACAGGAAAACAGAAAGGAAATATGTAGATATGACAGGAACATGATAGAAGAAGCCACATGGAAACAGACAACTATTGCCGAGTGACCTCCTCCTGCCTGGACGGCCCACTCTGAAAGCAGTCTGACTCCAAGTCCCTGGAAACTGCTGAAAAGAGAAAAATTGGGAGACCTAGATTCCAATTAACTTTATTATTGCCCGCCACATAACTCTGGGGTATGTGCCAGGTTTTGGCTTTAAAAAGTGGGACAACTATCTAAAAGATTAATGAAACTTCGTATTTGGGTTCTGGTCCAGTTTATGCTTACGTCTGGCACATGTAGAGGGACAAAGGTTCGTCACACAGCCTCGGGGGGCACAGGCTGCGGGGTCCTGCTTCTGCTGCCACCTTCACCCCAACCCGCCAGGGTGGGGGACCAGCATCCACTCCTCAGGCCTACAGCCAACAGCTGTCTGCAGTACGGCAGTGAGAGGACACCATGCATGCGATCAAGAGTCAGCACACTGGCACATCCATCAGCGCCCCTCAGGGATTCACAGCTTGCCACCCCTAATTACTGCGGAACAGGAAGAAGTCGTAGAAACAATCCAGAACCCCAAATTTTATTTCCAGACGTGAAAGGCTTCAGCTAACACACAAGGCACATGCTGCACCACTGCCGCCATTCAGATGAAGTAACAGGTCAGGTAAACAACTACCACAGAAAAGGCCAGAAGAGTAGGTGCCCGGGGGGCTCTAGGGTGGGGTTGGGTAGGGACTGACTGGCAAGGGCAGGAGGGAACATCCTGGGGTCACAGTAGTCTTCTGCATCCTAATGGAATTTGGGGTTACACAAATGTAGGTATCTGTCAAAGATTATGCAACGAAAGCTATGATCGAAGCTTGTGTGAGTATGTGTCACCCCACTCTCATGACCCAGACTATAAACAAGTATGGAACTCTAGTTAATGACACAGCTTTTTTCTTCTCTCTGTAGCCATGGCTATCCTGGAACTTGCTTTGTAGGCCTTGAACTCACAGAGATCCACCTGCAGAGGCTAGGAGACTGGTTATACCCATGAGACACCAAAGGGCCGATCCCTGAGTCAGGAGTGACAAGACCAGAGGAAGCAGCATGCTGGAATGCATGTTCACATCCCTGACGGCCTGGACTCAGTAACATCAGGGCCTCAAACACTCCAGGATATGGAGGGAACAGGGAGCCTGTGTGGGTGTGCTGAAAGCCTGTTAGCTCGCCCCTTCCTACTTTAGGAGGTTAGATATCCTTGGAAACACTACAGCTCAAGCCTTGCAAACTGCTGGTTCTGCCAGTGGGTCAGGAGGACTGGCCACCAGCACGGCCCTCTTCCTTACAGCCATCAGTGACATCCTGCTCCCAGAGCTTCAAATCTGTGGCTCTGATGATCATTTCCTACTAACTTCCTGTCCAGCTTATTTTATGGCTAGCCTCTGCCTCTGTGAAAGCTCAGGGCAGTTTCAGATCTGTCAGATGGACATCACTAAAGGCACAATCGGGCGCAGGCAGAGCAGACCTCAGAATAAAAATCTGAATCCTGGGTTCAAATTCTGCTTCTCTCCATTGTGAGCAGAATCTTGGAGAAGCCATTCAATGTCTCTGAGCTTTAACACACTTCCAAAAAGTGTGAGAAAACTCTTCACCTGCCAGATCACTGCCATGGCCCACGACTTTTCTTCTTCCCCCTCCCTGCTTCCCTGAGCCAGTCTCACGGTGCAGCCCAAACTGACCTCGACCTCAAGCTCCTCCTGCCTTAGTTTCCCTAGTACTGGGATTTGAGGCATACACCAGCATGCCCTGCGATCTCCTTCTCTGAGCCCCAGTTTCCTCAAAGGCTGCTGGGAAGTCTGAGCCGTCATATGAGGCATGGTGGGAAAACAGCCTGTGCTTTCCAGACCGAGTGCGTGAGGCCTGTGGACTGGTGCCATTCCTCCATGCCCTGATGACATCACTGCCGTGCCACATGACTTTAACTATGTAAAGATGCGTCACATTTGCTTAATTGTGTAAAGATGTGTTGCTTTGCCTGCCTCAGACACCTGATTGATCTAATAAAAAGCTGAACAGCCAATAGCTAGGCAGTAGAGAGACAGGCAGAGCTGGTGGGCAGACAGAAAAGAGAACAACGGAGGAGAAGAGGGAGATGCCATGGGCCGGCCAGCCATGGAGTAAGCAAGGAAGCAGGACAAGTGAAAGAAAATGAAAGAATGAAAGGAAAGTAAAAGCCCTGAGGCAAAACGCAGATGAGGAGAAACAGGTTAAACTAAGTTGTAAGAGCCAGTGGGGCAAGCCTAAGATAACCGAGCACTCATAATTGATAATAGGTCTCCGTGTCTTTTTTTGGGGAGCTGGCTGGTGGTCCAAGAAAGCCTGCTACACATTACCCTGGAAGATGAGGTTCTGCAGCTTCTCCTCCAGAGGTGGGTTCGTCTGCACTGTCTTGGAAGCTTCAGCCTGGGCCTTCCTGGGCCAGAGCAGGAAGTCCTAAGGGTCTCCTTAGCCCAATCCTTAAAAATGTGGACTGGAGCTGAATCATAATCTACTTCCTGCTCTGCAACCCACCTGACCAGATGCCAGCCTTCTTGCTCTGGGAAACATCTGTAGTCTTCCTAAACTGCATATGGCAGGGAAACTGTCCAACACCCCTCCCTCCTCACTCATTACTGTGGTTAGAAAGGCTGCCATGATTTACATCCATCTCATCCTAAAATAAACAGAATTCCACCTAAAAACAGTTAAAAGCCCGTCCTTTAGAGATAAAGCCGACGGAAAGGGCTGAAAATGTTCACAAGCCCAGTGAACAATAGCTCACTTCCTGCACACGGCTGCTGTGGCTTCTCCATTCAGGACAGAGCGTCCCAGTGAGGGAGGCCTTCCTGGTGAGAACTTTGGGACAGGATAGAGGTGAGGACTGCTGTATCTGCCCTCTCTACACTTAGGAGAGGGTTGGTCCCCGGGAGCTGCACAGTAGGTCACAAAACAGGCACGTTTTGATGGAGTCTGCCCTTAGTTCCTGGCCACTGTGAGCCTGTACTTGACAGCAACTTCCACTGACAACGGTGTTGGTATTAGAGTCGGTGCCTAGCATACGCCTCTCCAGCCCCATCCCCCACCCCCACAGGGAGGAGGACAAAGAGTAGGAAATGTAATTACATGTTACAAAGTAATGAAACAGGTGAAAATGCTGTTTCTGTAACAACCAAGTGGATATTTCCAAGAGACACAATAAAGGGACGATTTTGAAAATGTGTTCTTGAATGAAGTATAGTTGGTAAAATAAGTTCGAGAAATTCTGAGAGAATTCTATACTCAAATTGTTTTACAAGTGGCTTCATTCTGGCTTTACTTATAAGAAAGTCAAACTGTTAACTCCAGTCAACAGAGCATCATGGATGGCATCGTAAAGAAGGGCAGGGAACCCAAAATAAGGAGAGCCACACTGAAAGACTCAGGTTCCCTTCAAAGAAAGCGCGTGCACACACACACACACACACACACACACACACACACACACACACACATCTGTAGTTCAAAGTAAATTGATGTTTGTACCTCTTTCTTTAACAGGCCTTGTAATTAACATAAGAACCCCCTTGCATGCGGTTATTCCAGAAGCTCTCACTAAACAACGGACATGGAGAAGAAAGTCCCTGGGGAAGCTGGGGCCTGAAAAACACGGCAGCACTAACTTTCCAACCCCCTTTGTTATCAAGCATGCCCCACCTCCCAGGGCAAAGTCCCTCTCTTGATGCTTTTTCTCAGAAGTCTCTCCACTGACTGGAGAACACTAGGCTGTGGTCGTCTCCTCCTTTATAGAAGATCTGTTTGAACAATGTCCTAACGTTTGCTGATCACTACCTTGAGTCGGTACAAACAGCCACAGTTTGGCCTTTCTGAGCTCCCCATCAGAGCACAAAGGCATCAGAAGAGCCTGGGCTCTGCTCTGTGCCCAGAGGCTGCTGTAGTACTAATTCCAGCCTCCATCCACACACATGGCAAGTGGGAGCCAAAACTGCCTTCAGCCAGCTCAGGGCCCAAGCAGGGAGCACAGAAACAGGTTATCAAGCTAAGCCCTTTTCAACATGTGGAGCCCGCCCCTACAGGCAGACCATAGGACAGAAGGCAAAAGCAATTCTAAGTCTCAAAGACATTCTGAAGATTAAAGACACCCAAGATTATCTAAGAGGAAAAGGTTAGGCTATGAGGTCGGAGCGAAACCATGCCCAGCCTGGCCTCTGCCCCATCAGGAATGCAGGAACCCACAGGAATGGCATCCGTGTGTTCCCCAAAGGCAATCCTGGAGAAGTCTCCAAACATGAGAATTCTGAGAACAGCAGAGGTCAGGAATAGGGCGAAAGCAGGGAAGCCTGGCTTTGATGGAAGACGTGCCGATGTTCCTGCCAATCTGTGCCTAGCGTCCTGTCCTCATTCCTGCTGACGCAGAAGGTCTCTGGTGGAGCCTGCAAGCCTCTGCCCCTCTGCAGCCACCCGCTCTTCACTCTGTAATGCCTCCTAGGACCAGTCCGGGCTCTGCTCTTCCCTGATGTAGTAAATTTTCACAGTCAGAGCAAGGCTTCTCGCTTGGCTGGCCCTTTCAGCTAGCTATAACTCACCTAAACTTAACCCATGCATGGGAGCCAAAACCCCTTCATGCAGGCAGCAAGGTAAAATGGAGAGGCTGGCACTCAGCACACACTTGCTAGTCCCTATACCCGAAGTTACTGCATGGAGTTCTCGCAGAGGAGGTGGCCTAGCTGCATACAGGAAGGTCAAAGCACTTGCATACATAGGCGAGGCCCCAACACACTCACAGGCCTCTGAAGCTTCTCCTCTATGTCCTGCTGATGCTCCTGCTAGGCACTGGACCCTGGACAACTTACTCGATACAGAATGGAAAAATGAGCCTTTAATGAGGTCAAACCCTAACTGGCTCTTAGACACGGGTGTCTTATGGGCATCTTGAAGAAGGGGAGGGATCTAATAGTGGCTAACCCTGAAGTACATGGTGTCTTCCCACCTAGAATTCCTCCAGCTACATCTTCACCTAGTCACTGCTAAGACCCTCTAACACGAGCTCACAATGATCTCCACTGTGGCGGGACATTTGTTCACACTGTGATACCCCAAGACGGTGATAATAAAGTTAACTTTGGATCATGGGGCAGAACCAGGGACTAGTTGGCTAGTCATAGCCATAGAGAATATGGAGGACTTGGGAAGTGAGATACAGACACACAGGAAGGAGTAGGGAGGGAATTAGAGACTCACAAGCCTTTTTGGTTTGGGACGAGTGGAGAGAAGCTCTCTTGCTGGGTCTCCAGCCAAATAGTCAGCTGGTTGCTTCCCGGCTTCTCAGATCGAGCAGGTTTCCACCCCAGTATCTGACTCCCGAGTCTTTATTGGTAACAGAACAACTTAGGTAAAAACAACATTTGGTGTGCAGTGTGCGGCACCAGGTCATGCAGTGGCCTCTAAAGCCACCACTTCTCCCACCGCTGCGGCCACTCCTAGGGCGTCTTCTCCCACTGTGATCGCCTGCATCTGCACCCTGGGCTGACACTGCATGACACCTGCTTACACAACAGTGCCTGCTCGGGCTTCTTCAGCTGCGGCTGCTGTTGCTGTGCATCCCGGCCCGAGTGCCTCACAGCCCTGCTGCCACAGAAGACACCTGGGGAGTCCAAAGAAAATCTCTCCCACGTTAAGAATGGGAAATATCACAATGCAGGGAGGTAGGCTTCTGTATAGTGCCACAATGGATGGCTTAGAAATTAAAAAATAAATAAATAAATGCATAATTGACTTAGCTGGGATCGACATAATGCCAATTATTATTACTATCAGTTTGGTAATTTATATTTTATCCTTTAAAAAGTGATTTGATGTGTGCTAATTATGAAAAATTGATAAGATACAAGCCTTAGAAAGACTTATTAATGAAAATAAGAAAAATACTCAGATACAGACAGAGGAACTTAGATAAGAACCTACCACACCACTGCATGATGAAACTGAAAGGGGCGGTGAAAGATTATTAGAAAACCAACTTTAGTTTACCTAGTTACTATACAAGAGCAACCAGCAGACCACAGGCACCTGCAAGGTTATGCAGAAGTTAAATGGAATCCTATAGAAATATTAGATTTGAGGAGAAATATTAGATTTGAGGAAGTGGTTGTTTCATATGGTATGCATTCACCCTATGTGAAGCAGATGTTAAATTCCTGGGCAACTTAGAACAGAATTATCCCCCAAGACTGGAAAGATTTGTCAACAGCAATATTAGAAGCTGGTCCTCAGTTATAATGGAAAACACGGTGGAAAGAGGAAGCTAGGGCCATAGAACAACAGAATAGGGCTAGAGGGACTGATAGTTCCTGAGGTCAGTTTCTTGATGAAGGCCAATATGCTGATTTGCAGACAGTTTGAGTTTAATGATCACATCTTGGCCCTGTGTCATTTAGCAGCTTTGAATGTTTGGGACAAGATGAAGAATGAGGAAAGAGGTCTGAATGGCTCACTAAAATTATTCAAGGCCCAAAAGAAGCCTTCACTGATTTTTTGCAAAGATTGACTTCAGCTGTAAATAGAACAGTATCAGATCCAGAAGTCAGATTAAACATTAATTGAATCTTTGGATTTTGAAAATGCTAATTCATAACACAAAAGAGGCAAGATCAGCACTAATAGATGAAAGGATCAGAAATATGGCTGATATTGGATCTCATGTTTATGATGCTGCTTTGATAGAAGTGATTGCTAAAAATTTAAGAAAAATCAAAATGTCAGGTGTTTTAAGCAAACAAGGTCATCTGAAAAGGGACTGTAGGCAAAGTGTTCCTAGAAACAATTTTTTTTTTGAGATAATCCAGACAGAAGGCCCCAGCCTTCTGGAGTATGCAGAAGGTGTGTCAAAGATCAGCATTGGACTAACGAATGCATATCAACAAGGCACAGGCAAGGTAACCCTTGGCCATGGGGAAACATCTTAGAGGACCTCTTGCAAGTCTCAATATCAAATATGGTTCAATTATTCCCTGCCAGCATTGGAGAAACTCAACCACAGAGCAATTAAAAGACTTAATGCTTGTTGTTAAAAACAACACTGCTCTGGATGTGATCAAGGACAGAACAGCTTCAGCAGAAAAAAAAAAAATTCGGGAGAGACCATAAAACAAATATTTTGGCAAACTGCTATAAATGATCAGAGAACAAAGCTAAAAATACAAATAAATAGCAGTGAAATTGAAGGATTACTTAACACAGGTGCAGATGTAACCGTAATTTCACCAAAATTTGGCATTCAGATTGATTGGCCTCTTCAGGAGGTAAACATTCAGATTTTAGGGACTGGAACTTAATCTTAGGTAAAAAAAAGTACAAGGTGGGTTGAGTGTATAGGGCCAGAAGAACAGACAGGAAAATTAAAGCCATATGTGGCTAACATAGTAATGAATTTATGGGGATGTGATTTATTACATCAATGGAAAACACAGATTAACATACTTCAAATCTCAGAAACAAACCATAAAATAAAGAGAGAATGCTTCTAAGAGAAAATTAAAAGGTATTATGAAGAACAGTCACAGACTGTTCAGGTTGCACATGAGCAAGGCACAATAGCTGTTGATCTTTCAAAGGTATCAACCACCCTACCTTTAGAGTGGTTAACTGACCAACCTATATGAGTGGAACAATGGTCTTTGATATCAGAAAAATTACAGGCACTGGAACAGCTGGTACAGGAGCAGCTAAATGCTCAACATATTGAAGAATCAATTAGTCCTTGGAATTCTCCTATATTTGTTATTAAAAAGAAATCTGGAAAATGGACAATGGTAACACATCTGAGAGCTATTAATAAGGTGAGCCAGCCAATGGGCTCTTTACAGCCTGGAATTCCCTTGGCTTCTCTATTACCTAAAGAATGGTCTATTACAGTGACTAAATTAAAAGACAGCCTTTTTACTATACCTTTACATGAACAGGATAGAGAAAAATTTGTCTTCACAGTGCCTACTTTTAAAAATTCCCAGACTGTTAAAAGGTACCATTGGAAAGTTCTTCCATAAGGACTATTAAATAGCCCCACCTTGTGTCAATATTTCATACAACAGCTGTTAGAAATACTTTGTAAACAGTTTCCTCAATCTATAATTTACCATTATATGGATATCTTACTGATTCAGATGCAGATACCTTAGAAAAAAGTGTCTGATGAACTAGATGGAATTTTGCCTTGTTGGGGATTACAAATTGCTCTTGAAAAAATACAAAGAGGAGATTCTATTAATTACCTAGGATAAAGATAGGTTTACAGAAAATTCAACTGCAGAAAGTACAAATCAGGAGATATCAATTATGAACTCTTAATGATTTTCAAAAATTGTTGGAAGATATAAACTGGCCAAGATTGGATTAACTACTCAAGATCTAAGTAATTTATTTCAAACTTTACAAGATGATAAGTACTTAAATAGTCCAAGAAAGTTATCAGCTGAGGCTGAGAGGGAATTAGCTCTGGTAGAAATTACAGGATACACATGTGGATCACTTGGATCCAGAGCTTGATTGTATCCTAGTCATACTACCGTCTCCTTATTCTCCTACAGGAATTCTTATGCAGAGAAAAGATAGTATCTTAGAACGGAGTGGTTTTTTTTTTTTTTTTTCCCCAAGACAGGGTTTCTCTGTGTAGCTTTGCACCTTTCCTGGAACTCACTCTGTAGCCCAGGCTGGCCTTAAACTCACAGAGATCCACCTGCCTCTGCCTCCCAAGGGCCCGGATTAAAGGCATGCACCACCACTGTCCAGCCAGAATGAATATTTTTTAGCACATAAACAGAGAAAAAAAATTAAATACACATATAGAAAAGGTTTCTGAAAATCCAGACTTTGTCAATTTGCAGGAATAGACTCAGCAGAAATTGTGGTACCTTTTATTAATGCTGAAATGACCTCATTATGGACAGAAAAGGAACAATGGCAAAGAGCTTGCTGTAATTTTTTAAGAGAGATTAGCAACAAAATATCCCCAAAGCAAGAGACTCCAGTTTATGAAAAGAACTAATTGGATCCTCCCTCACATAGTAAGAGGAACACCAAATTCTGGAGGCCCTACATTCTATACTGACACATGTAAATCAGGAAAGGCAAGTTATAAGTCAGGGAAAATAAGTGGCTCACGGCCCTTATGGTTCAGTTAAAAAAATCAGAATCAGATGCTAGTCTCATGTTATTATTAGATTTTCCAGAGCCTCTTAATATACATACTGACTCTCAAAATGTAGAAGGAGTTGTTTTACATATCAAAACCGCTGAACTCATTTGAGATGATTCAGAATTAACTTCACTATTTATTCAACTACAACAAATAATCAGAAATAGAAATCACTCATTGTATATAACACACATCAGATCCCATATGAGTCTACCAGACCCTCTAGCACAAGGTAATGATGAAACTGACCTGCTACTGATAGGATATGTGCGAGTTATGTCAGAATTTCATAAGAAACACCATGTTAATAGGAAAGGTTTGAAGAAAGCTTTTTCTATCACTTGGCAACAAGCCAAGGAAATTATAAGGCACTTTCCTACTTGTTCTTTGTATAACCAAACTCCACTACCCGCAGGAAGTAACTCAAAAGGTGCCCAAAAAAAATGAAATTTGGCAAATGGTGTGTTTCATTTTTGCAGAATTTGGAAAATTAAAGTATGTGCACCATACCATAGATGCATACTCAGGATTTCAATGGGCAACTGCTTTAAGTTCTGAAAAGGCTGATTCTGTAATTACACATTTACTGGAAGTTATGGCTATTATGGGGATACCTGTACAATGCTCCAGCATATGTGTCTAATAAAATGAAACAGTTTTTTTTCATATTACAACATAAAGCATATTACAGATATACCACACAATCCTACAGAACAAGCAGTTATAGAAAGATCTAATCACGGCTGGAGAGATGGCTCAGAGGTTAAGAACACTGGCTGTTCTTCCAGAGGTCCTGAGTTCAATTCCCAGTACCCACATGGTGGCTCACAACCATCTGTAATGAGATCTGGCTCCCTCTTCCGGCCTGCAGGGATACATGCAAAACAGAACACTGTATACATAATAAATAAATAAATCTTAAAAAAAAAAGAAAGATCTAATCACACTTTAACAGACAGGGGTAATAAAGACCCCCAGACAGAGATTACACAGTGCCTTATTAACTTTAATTTTTTAAATGCTAGTGAGAAAGGAACAACAGCTGCGGAGAGACATTGGACAGAAGAAAAACCTGATGAATTAAATCAGCCTGTATATTTTAAAGATGTGTTGTCCTCAGAATGGAAACCAGGATATGTGTTACATTGTGGAAGAGGTTTTGCTTTTGTTTCCACAGGAGACGAAAAGCTGTGGATATCATCAAGATTGATAAAGATTAGTTTTGAACAGAAGAGATCTCTTGATTAGGAGAGGTGATACTTCATAAACCACCATGGCCATTCAATCTAAACTAATAAGACTAACAAATGCCTTTCATTTGATCAGGTAAAAAAAAATATTAATGATAATACTTTTTCTGTTGCCCAAAAACATTTTGCTTTAAGGAAGGTATAACCTGCCAAGAAAGAAACTCTCCAAAGTTAGAGTTGGGGCAGGGTTTTGTTTTTGTCTTTCCAGGAGTATAAAAGTATCCAACTGAGGAATCTAAAGACTACGGGACAAATGAGACATCTGAAGAAGAAGGATGAATCATCCAGAGAAAATGTCCCAAGAAAAAGAGCAAATTGGCCTAATAGTGTATAGCACATTTCCAATAGGAAAAATTTCATAAATCTTCCCAGATGTTTGTTTCTGCTGTTCTCTATAGACATATAAGGCAAATGGTCTTTTTATGGTCCCAACTCAATTAAAATTAAAGCTAGCTCTGGAGTTGGAGTGTGGCTCTCTCCTCTAAGTCCAAGCAAGCATGCTTGTTAAAGGAAAATTCAAAATTTCTGTCTCATGTCAGAAGAGCCATCTGGTATGGAACATAAGAAAAAACAAAAATAAGGGATTATTATTCTATTGCCACTAATCTCATAATCCTTTGGGTTTTTTTGTTTTTTTGTTTTTGTTTTTTGGTTTTTTGAGACAGGGTTTCTCTGTGCAGCTTTGGAGCCTTTCCTGGAACTCACTCTGTAGCCCAGGTTGGCCTTATTTTGACTTTTAAAGATGTTTCTTAAGATATAAATATTATCTCAAAATTTATAAGATTCTATATATATATATATATGTATGTATATATATACCTTCTGTTGTGATATTAATGGTCATATAGAATACTAATTCTAGAAATAGGCTTCTTCTAGCTTCCTGTATGTGATCTGGGCCTTGAGTCTGAAGCAGGTAACTAGGAACTAAGTTTGTATACCCCAGATGTACTTAACAAATTGTGGTCCTTTAACCTCTTAGAGATCTGCTACATATAACATTTAAAATGTTTAAGTTTTCTGTAGTGAACCATGACCATTCCTAGCAATGACCTTTGAGATCTCCAAGAAGATGATGGGATCCTACAACAACAAATTTACCTGGATTGTGGTAATGCCACTAAGCCGACAAACCCAAAGATCAGCTTTGGACTGCAAACTGTTCAGGACAACTTCAAAGTGGTTAGCCAAAATGGTCCAGCTCACAGACGATTCCAGCCAGGACTTCAGACAAGCCCTGCACTTTCCATCACACAGAGAATGGACAACAAATGATACAGCTAGCTATCCCAGGACTTGACCTGGGAAAGTTATCCCAATTTTCTCAGGGCCCCCTAAAGATGCCGTCAACCTCAAACTACAGGAAGCAATTTTACGAACACAAGGCCCACATTCCTGAGAGGTGGAGTGGGTAGTTTTTGATCATTCAGTGGGTTATGGATATTTGTCATTGTTTGGGGGGTTAGTTGCAAGTTGTTATTGGTCATGATTAGGGAGTAAACTAAGAAAAAGAGGTTAGATTCAGGGATCTCTTTATAAAAAGAAAAAAATTGGGGTGTATAGGAATGATAGGATAAAAGGGTAGATTATTGAATCTACTTTTAGACTAAAAAGCAACTATTCGTCTCAAATACTTGATATTGGTATGGAATTTTTTGTATATTGATACAAATTTAAGGTTTTTGTTGTTGTTGTTGTTTTTTTGAGACAGGGTTTCCCTGTGTAGCTTTGCGCCTTTCCTGGAACTCGCTTGGTAGCCCAGGCTGGCCTTGAACTCACAGAGATCCTCCTGGCTCTGCCTCCCGAGTGCTGGGATTAAAGGCATGTGCCACCACCGCCCGGCAAATTTAAGGTTATTTTTGTTACAATATACTGTAAAGTATTGTACCTATGCAACTTATTTAAAATTATAATGTAAAGTTCTAGTCTTTGAAAGCTACTATTACAAATTGTTTAGGACAATTAAGATAACAAACTTATAGTAAGGGTTTAGATGTAGATCAAAATAAGCTTTTTTAGCTTCATGTATTTTAGACAGACAGGTGGTCTTCATATACTTCAGAGATCTACAGAATACAGCATTTAAGATGTTTTAATAACGTATGGCTTTTCTTGACAGTGAGATATGTCTGTTCCTGGCAGCACCAATCTACTTAAAAGAAGATGATGGCATCCATAAGGAATTTGCTTTCATTGTGGCAAAGTTAGCCACTGGGCAAAAATTTGCCCTTGCCTCAAATGCTGACAGTATGCTGTCCAAACTGGATAAGCAGGACACAAAAGAAGTTGACTGCCAATCTTTACCAAGACAAGGTAGGACAATCCTTCAAAATTCCTGCTTCACAGAAAAGTCTGTCAGATATTCTAGGCCTGTAGGCTGAAGATGGATGCCCCAACATTGCAGAGGAATCTTGGGTGACTGTTCAAGCAGCCAGCTGTCTCTATCATTTCTATAGTTTTGGAAGTTGTTTGCTCTGCACTTCCTGTTTACTCAGGTAATATTTTAGCCTTCTTGGGTCTCTGATGGAGGTTGAAGATTAGATAGTTACACCATTTTCTTTGTTACCAAATTCAGAAAAGAAACAAGAGATGTAAAGTTTATAAAGTTGAGAGACATAAAGGCATAAGTTGTTTATCTAAGAAAATATTTTAAGGTCTAAAAAGATATTTTTAGGTTGGTAATACAAGTTATGATAGAAAGTGGTTTAGGTATAAAACTTTGGACTCACCAAGATACGATAGATAATACAGTACTTTCTCCAAATTTGCCAAATACATATGGAGTGGACATGGTGAATGTAATTCTTACCCGATAACTGTTCTTATTATATATAGTTTTACTGTGTTAAGAATTAAAACCTTTCCTTTTGGGAGCTGGAGAGATGGCTCAGAGGTTAAGAGTACTGGCTGCTTTTCCAGAGGACCTAGGTTCAATTCTCAGCATCCACATGTCAGCTTACAACTATTTGTGTGTCCAGTTCCAGGGAATCTGGCACCCTCAAAGACATACATGCAGGCAAGACACCAATGTACATGAAATAAAAACAAATCATTAAAAAAGAAAAAAAAAAAACCTTTCCTTTTTATTTAGACAAAAAGGGAAAAATATTGTGGGATATTTGATCTCACTCTGAAACCTCGAGACTGTTAATAAAGTTCACATTGAATCAGGGGGCGGAGTGACTATTTGACAAGAATTAGCCATAGAGAATGTAGAGGACTTGGGAAGTGAGATAGAGAGATACACAGAAAGGAGTAGGTGTAGCTTAAATTTTCTCTGGTCCTGCCCAGCCCCATGGACCCCGCAGCTGCTTATAAAATAATCACTCAGAAGCTTATATTAATTAAAACTGCTGGGCCATTATAATGCTCAGGCCTACCACTGACTAGTTCTTACATTTAAACTCAGCCCATTTCTGTTAATCTATATGTCGTTACGTGTTCTGTGGCTTTACCTGTGTGCCATGACATGCTGCTCCCTGGACAGCAGACTGGCGCCTGCTGACTTAGCCTTCCTTTTCCCAGAATTCTCCTTGTCTGTTTATCCCGCCTATACATCCTGCCTGGCTACTGGACAATCAGCTTTTTATTTATCAACCAATCAGAGTAACACATATTCACAGCATACAAAACAACATTCCCATCAAGTAGGGAGGGACTTAAGAGACTCACGGGCCTTTTTGGTTTTCTTAGCTGGTTGCTTCCTGGCTTCTCTGATCTAGCAGGTTTTCAACCCAGTATCTGACTGCTGAATCTTTATTGGTAAACAGAACTTAGATAAAAACAACACTCCACTGTCACAACCGGGGCCTTTCCTCTTGGGGACAGGGGAAAGGAAAAAGGGAAAAGGAGGGTTTCCTAGATTGCAAACAGCACATCAGCACAGCAGACCTTTCATGACCTCCATGGCAGTAACCGTGTCCACCTACAGCCGCCCGCCTGCACGCCCTTCTCCAAACCCCCTTCCCTGCTCTCTCTCACCACCGCTATTCTGAAGAGAGTGTTTCTGACCGCTGGCTTTCCTTTATCTTACCACCTCAGCCAAAATGCATGTCTCCAGTGCTCCTGGAGCCACAGCTCAGGGCCAGAGGCTCTTCTGGCTGGGGAGGGAACAGGAGGCCACAGAAGGACCAAGGCCAAAAGAAATGCAGCCCTGTACAGGACGCACAGAAAGCCAGCTCCACTGGCCACTGTGTGTGGGGAGTCACATTGCAAAGGTGGGGGTGAGCTCCCCATTGACAAAGCCCAGAGACAAGCATAGGAACCCACTCCTAGGAAAGGCTCTGTGACCTACGTGTGTGGTTCACTGACAAGGGAGCTGCAAGGTGGAACTATGAAACGATCACTTTCTCCGGAAGAACTTTAAGATAAACAGCACACAGGATGGGGGAAGGCAGGAGAAATGGCCACATAACCACTCTGATATCTTTGTGCTGGGAGACCCCTAGGCTGTCCTACCCATGAGCTGACAATGCTCTGCAGCTTCATGAAGACCCCACGGCAGCATCACCCCAAGCCCAGCCGCTCTGTGATGAGGGTCAGTGCCAAGGGCTTTGTGTGTGTCTGGGCTCTTCAGGAAAGGAGAAAGTCTGCTGGAGGAGCCAAGAAAGACCCAGTTTATTAAAGAGAGTAAGACCTAGGACAAGTGTTTCTCTGAATCTTTCTCCTAATTTTATAAGAGCCCCACTTCTGGTTACTTAGTGGATTTCTGCCAACCCCTGTGTTTCCCACTTTCATTCCAATCATCAATAAAGACAGGATGGGAATGTGTGCTCATTTCAGGTGCAGCAAAGCCATGGCTAGGCCGCTTTGTTCCTTCCTGAGTTCTAGGACAACAGGAAAGAGGGGAAGACTGGGCAGGTGGCCTGTCAGGTTAGATGCAAAGGGGAGGCTTGCTGGGATCCCAGAGCAGCCTGGCAGAGGGGCCCAGCTCTTGTTAACTGGGGTGCAGCTTGTCTTCTGAGACACCCCTTTTGCATGATCAGTAAGTGAGCTGCTACAGAGTGGGGGTGTACAGGCTGAAGGAGTGATCCAGAAACTCACTTTTCTTGTTCTCTGAGCTCAGGATATGTGCACAGATCAGAAACTCAAATAAGCTCCTGCCGGGTTGAAAAATAAGCAGGATGGCTCTAATCAAAACTGTGAAGCATGCTGGGTGATGGTGGTGCACACCTTTAATCCCAGCACTCAGGAGGCAGGGATCTGAGTTTAACGCCAGCCTGGTCTACAGAGTGAGTTCCAGGATAACCAGGGCTACACAGAGAAACCCTGTCTCAAAAACCAACCGATCAACGAACAACAACAGAAAACTCTGATGCATGAAACTTCTAGACTCCCTCACCCCCACCCACCCCATCTGCTCCCAGAAGTGGGTGTGAGATTGGCTGGTGCGGGGTCTCCCTTACCCGCCAATGGGCAGGTAGGACAGGAGCGTGAGGACGCAGGAGGGAGGCCTGTGGGTTGGCAGAGCAGGGACTCCTGTGAGTCTCTAGGTCAATCACTGTAACGTGGAGACCCAGAGACTCTCAATAATTTAGAAATAACTGAACCAGGCACTACACTGGCTAAATCTCGATTCTTGCCTTCTGCTAACCCCCCACTGACTCTGTGATGGGAAGTGGTAGATATGGAGCAGTCCTTGGTGAAGATAACCTGAATGGTATCCCTCCAATTCAGATGCTGGAAGATGAAAAAGTGTGCGGCACTGAGGCCTTTGCCACAGGAATGTGGTGTCTATAAGCCAGGAGGAGAACCCTCATGAGGGGTGCTCATGTGACTCTGGACACCCTCAGTGCCTCTAAACCACCTAGTCTGGTGTTCTTGCTCCAGAAGCCCACACTGACTCCTACCATGCCTGAATGTCCACAGAAGCCCAAAGATGAAGAGCAGTGAGCGTACTCATCCTTTCTCCACACCCGAAAGCAGAAGCAGACACCAGCCTCTCTGACAGGGCAGCCTCCAGCCAGGGCACAGCATGCCCCAGTTGGAGACATGGGGCAATGACCCTGTACTTGGCCAAGACCAAGCCATGTCTCCACTTCACTGGAGGAATGGAATGTTAAGCTATCAACTTTTCATGGCACACAGGAATGAAGCAGAGACCTGGGGCCAGATGAGGGCAAACTCTGTGGTGACCCCAGTGCTCAGTGTAGGGCGTTGCGGTGGTGTGGTAGGGCTGTCTGTATCAGTTACAGAAGACTTCCCCACAGGCAGAACCCGGGGAATTTCACCAAACAGAGGACCACCTGGAACTGTTTCTGTACCTTCTTGTGAATACACAACTATTCAAAATAAAACATTTGGGTGAAGAAAAAGAATGCTAAATCAACCATGCCTTTCTTTTTATAGAAGAAAGGCCAACTGAGTCCAAACACTGGGAAGGACAGACATAACAGAACAAAGTGCTGACAGACACACCTCTGGCCGTCTGTCCTTAGTTCTCTCCTCCTGTGGCCCCGCTGCACTGTGGGGAGGCAGTCTCCACCCTCACCAGTCTGGTAGCACCCACCCCAAGGGAGGCTGGTGAGTCTGCCTGTGAGAACCCAAGTACCTGCCCCGCTGTCTACTGTCCCCAGAGCCTCTACTCTCCTTTACCTCTCCCGAGAAAGGGACGTGACAGCAGCTGTTTGCACGACTCAGTTTTGTTTTTTACTCACTAACCCTGTTCTCCCCGGCTGACCCTGAGGGCCAGTCTGTTCTCACAGCACCCTGACCCTGCCTCCTGCCACCAGGCAGCCGCAGCTTGGAGCAAGCCTTCCTCTGCAGGAGGGCAGTGGCAGGGTTCCTCTAAGACCCAAGGGTCAGCACACAGGGTCAAAGTGGGGGAAGCCGTTGCTGAGAGGCTGCCCAGAGCAGCGCCTCCCGACCGACTGACCCTGCACTCAGCACTTGCACCATAAGCCCCTGTAGCCCCTGGGAGGGTCACCTTAGGTATTAGGGATGTGTCCCACCCCCTCTGAGGGGAGCAGCTCACATTGTAACTCTTTAACCCTAGCTCCACCCCAGAGTCTAAGGAGGTCTGTGCCCTGCTGCCCAGGATGTCACTGGTCCCCCTCCTCAGCTCCTATCAGCACTCTCTGGAGTCACCTCCAAACAAGCAGTTTGCATTTAATTCCTGCTCTTGGAGAACTCAACCTAAGAGAGGTGCTCACAGGGGAACGAAGGTCAAAAGCCAAATACAGTGCATATAAATGAGGATATGTGAAGAAAATCACCACCAAAAGTAAGGTGGCTAGCAGACACTCAAAAGCCTGGGTGGGAGGATGTGTGTTTACAATGTGAATGTGACAGCCACATGTATGAACTACTTTCACTTGAGTAATTACCCCTGGCACAGTAACAGCCACACCTACGGAATGTGTTAGCTAAAACCTGCACTAGATTTCACTTGACTGCCAGGGTTAAGGAACCCCATGCTTGAGTCCCAAGGCACTCTGGGAGCATGAGAACCCCGGAGGGCTGGTCACAGCCAGACCACTGCTAAAGCCCAGGTTTCTAATTATGAAGGACGAGAAGCATCAAGAGCACCTCCCCTGGCTCTTCTGTGGAGCTGTGGTACTGGCCGCCGACCACACTTCAGACACATAGCCAGAGGGACAGAGACAAGGCAGAACTGCAGGGTAGGCTGGCACCACAAGGTGAGCAGTCTACAGGTGGCAGAGAAACAGGTGTACTATCCCATCCCGGACACCCGTCACTGGCTCACATCAGGTTTGAACAATGATAGCTTACATTCAAAAAAGGTGACGTTATCTCTGCTACTCAGACAGATGCCAGGAGGCCTGGGCTTACTCAGGCACTCAACAAGTGCCCTGCATGTGTCATGATGTTGCTAAGCAACAGAGACTTGGGCTTTGTCAAAGGTCAGGTGAGACTCTGAGGTTACCTCCTGTGTGGGCCTCGGTTGCTCATATTTAAGGCCTTAAAGCAAAGCTGCATAAGCATGCTGCCCGCTGCTACCAGCCAACCACGATGGTGGGCAGTCCAAGGACTGCCAAGGACTGCCAGCGTCTGGGTCCAGGGACCTTCCTGGGTGGCTGGAGTCCAACGTGGTTCAATGAATGCCAATTAAAGGTGTTGCCAAGGTGAGACAGTACTATGCCCAATGGCAACCCCAAACGCAGCAGCACCCGGCATGAGCTCATGCCCTTAACTGGCACTCCCCTGGTGTATTACGACAGTTAATCACAGCACCGCTGAAGGAAAGTAGCTGCACATTGGAACTGAAAACACTGTCATAACCTCAACTGGGTTTCATCGAGCCCTCCTGCGTGGAATGCAAAGCAGGCGGGAATGCAGAGAGGTGGAGCAGCCACCTGTGAAGGGCATCCAGCCACGCGCGCGCTCAGGAGGGCTGGGGCTGCAGGAAGCCACCAAGCCCTGACCTTGCAGGCCCACAGGAAATATGCAGGGAATATTCTTGTCCTTTTTTGTTTTATAAAGAGTGAAACCCACGAACGACAGCAGAACTGTGGGTGGCTCTCTATTGACAGGCCAGGAGGGCCCCTGGGCACTGAGCAGCCAGGCTGCAGGCAGGGAAGAATTCTGTCCTAACAAACACACACTCTGAGACCTAATGTGGTCACTGTGGCATTAGAGCTGAAAGGGTGGAAGCAGAGTCCCTAGGGCGGGGCAACCTGAGTCTTGCCCTTTTCCGACAAGTTTTAGCCTTAAATAGAGAAGAGACCCAGAAAGCTATTCTTGTCCTAACACACAAATGTAAGTCAACAAGGAAACCACTGAGACAAGTCCTAGCCCCAGCCTTAACAGCTCTGCTCTCCAAGTTCTTTCTGTGGCATCAGGAATGACCCCTGCAGGCTACAAGCCTAGAGTGTCCTGCCCACCCCCTTGCTCACGGCATCCCGCACAGTCTCAGACAGTGGGCACCATAAATACCTGTTCAAAAGGCCAGGGGCTCTGTCCCAGCCAGCCTGGTCAGCCGCTGGCAGTGAGGCTGAAACAGGGCTCAGGGAGGCCAGCCAGTGCCGCCTGCCTGTTCTTCAGGGAGAGCCTGTTCCTAAGCCAACCTGTTCCACTCCTCACACAGCAACGAGTCCCTGGGGTTCAGGGCGCCTGCCTTGTTGGCTGAGCTGCTTGTTTATGTCTTAAAACACCAGCCTAAGTCTCAGCATCTGGGTTTCAGCTGCCGATGCCAGCATTCAAGATCACGGCTAAGCTCACATGGCCTTGGTGTCACACCTGTCAACCACTGCTCTACTTGGACTCAGTTTTGTGGCTTTGTTAGTTTCCAGACAATCTCAGTTCAGATTTGTGTCATTTCGTTTCCTTTTCTAGATCAATGCTGAAGACATTTAATCACTTTATTACATAAAATTCATCAAATGATGCCATGATATTGGCTCAAGTCATTTTCTTTCTTTCCTTCCTCCCCCCAACCTTTTTTTTTTTTTTTTTTTTTTTTTTTGGATTTTTGAGACAAGGTCTCACTGTGTAGCTCTGGCTGTCCTGGAACTCACTCTGTAGACCAGGCTGGACTTGAACTCAGAGATCCACCTATCTCTGCCTCCCAAGTGCTGGGATTAAAAACATGTGCCATCGCCCGGCTTGGGAATATGTTTTAATTAGCACAATAAGAAATATGGTCTAAACTAAGCAATTGAAGGGCACAGCACAGACTTGACTGGAGCACGCATGCTCCCAAAGGCAGAAAGAACTTCCCACAGGCTTGGGTCTGATCCAGGAATGTTGTCATTTACTTACTTCACACTCTCTGACCCAAGTCAATAAGTGGCCTTCATACACACCTGCTCACCTCATGCCATTTGGTATGTCTCTGAGACACATGCTGGGTGGGGCTGGGGGCCATCTGCTCCAACCCCATTCACCTTCCAAGTGTGCCTCAGGTTTGACTCCAGGGAGAAAAGGTAATACCCATGGTGAAGTCAAACAGGAACCCACGCCAGAGCTAGTCCACACTCTGCCATGAACTGCCAGCCGTGAAACACACACGGCACTTTCTGCTTGGGACAGGAAGAGCAGAGGCAAGTGGTAATGGCCAGTAAAGCAGCAATGAACTCGGGCAGATCCCACCCCAGGTCAAGAGTAAACCTCAAAGGTCATGGCAAGGGGCTGTTCTAACCAAGGAAGTATGCAGCCTGGCCAGGCCCACCCAGGGAAGTAGACCTGGGCAGGAGAGACTTCAGGCCTCACTGCAGGAGGACCAGTCCGCCTTGACTCCACCCTCAAAGGGGAGCAGCGAATGCTGGACACTCACTGCAAGAAACCACAGTTCTTGTTCAGAGTGAAAAAGGGCCAGATGGAGTTGAACCTTCAGGAGAAGGGAGCAGGAAAAAGCACTCCCTGAACGGAGCAGGGCCAAGCCAGGGCTCATACTCTACCAAGGACACTCATTAAGACTGATTTCTGCATCAGCAGCAATGTTCTGATTTAAACAGACAGACAGACAGGTTTGAAAGCTTTAACTACACCGATGTCATCAGCATGGTGTATGTCAGTGACATGGGCCCCTGCTTTGCTGACTACACTCCTGGAAAGCCATCTGCAGATGGCTGTAAACACGGCGCTGGCTGGGGACGTGCTGAGCAGTGCACGAGCTGGATTGGACTTCTGGGGACTGATGAAGTCACCTGGGCCGGAGCCGGCGTGTTTCTCTCAAGGTGCTGCATATCACTGGTTTCGTTTCTCCTTTCAATCTAATGAACCTGCCAAACGGATTTTTTGCTCTGGACTTACTTTTGGGTCCCTGAAAACAAAGGACTGTAATACATGGTGATTTTACCAAGGGGCTTCTGTGTTCCCTTCCTTCAAAAATGGTAATCATATTATTTATGGGAAAAGGGCAGAGAATGGAGTTAAATTAAAACTTTCTGGGCTGAGCATGATGGCTTACATCTTTAATCCTAGCACTTGGGAGACTGAGGCAGGAGGACTGTCATGAGTTCCAGGCCAGCCTGAGCTCTACAGTGCACTTCAGTCCAGCTAGGGCTACAGAGTAAGACCCTGTCTGAACAACAAAAAGTTAAATAGACATTTAAATGTTAAGTTCAATCTCATCTTTTCAAGCTAGCATGTTTGAGTAAAACAGTTTAAACTTAAAAAAAAAAGGAGGCAAGGAGGGGTAAACCTATGAAATCACATGGGAACCCGCTCCTGAAATCTGACATCTCTGTGTCCCATCTGAGAAGCTGTGAGTCTCAGATTCCCTCAAACCTGTGCTGTGGAATGAAGGAGCAACTGCTTATACCAGGGAATGAAAAAGCAAATGTAAAACTGAACGCCCTGGAGACGCAAGATTGCCATCAGGCCCGAGTGTGTGACAAGGTTTTGAGAGCTTCAGAGGGACAGTGGCATTTTAAGGACTGAGGACATCCAGCGTCCTTCCCATCCTTCCGGGTCCTTAACCACTGACTCCAATTCTCCCCCGCCCTCTTCTCCAAGACAGGGTTTCTCTGTGTAGCCCTGGCTGTCCTGGAACTTGCTCTGTAGACCTGGCTGGCTCTGCTTTCTAAATGACCTTGGAAGGGCTCTGATCTGTTTGGGAAGACAGGTCCTGCACACATAACCAAGATCAACCACACGCAGGCTGCCCAAGCGGACTGCAGACCCAGGGTGGGAGGGCTGTCAGGCAGACAGAATGGACGCATCCCTCACTGTTTCTCTCAAGGTCTCGGCAGCTTGTCAGACTGTCAGGGCCTCCCACCCCGCCACTCACACAGCTCTCAAGTCTCTTCAAGAGCATTTATTTCATTTGTGATCATCTTACTAGTTTGAACTGGTTTAACATCAGTCTCTCCCTTTAAATGCTTAAGTGCCTCAAAAGTGGGTTGTCTTTTATTCTGCTGTTGTTGATAGCAGTAGGCATAGAACCTGGGGCTCAGGCATGCTAGACAAGCACTCTATACCACCGCGCTAGCATCTGGCCTTTAACTCTGCAGTCCAGTCAGGCCTTGAGTTTATGCTCCCCCTGCCTCAGCCTCCTGAGCAGCTGGGAGCACAGGCCTAGGCCGCTAGGCCCAGCCAAAGCTGGGTGTTTCTCATGCTTATATATTTCATTTGCATGACCAACTCTTAGAGCAATGCTAGGTATGCAGCATGCCTTCGATAACCGTGGGGAACTGGGACTGGGAGGCAGCTCACTGGGTATGCTGCTTGCTGCACATGCCTAAGAACCTGAATTCAGACCCCAAGCAGCTATATAGAGAGCCAGGTGCCATGGCATGCATCTAAAACCCTAAAGCTGGGGGCAGGGGAGACAGGTGGCCCCTTGGAGCTTGCTGGCCAACCACTTTAGACAATCAGCTCCAAGTTCAGTGAAAGACTCCCCATCAAAAAGTAGTAGCCGGGCAGTGGTGGCACACGCCTTTGATCCCAGCATTCAGGAGGCAGAGTCAGGCGGATCTCTGAGTTTGAGGCCACCCTGGTCTACAGAGAGAGTTCCAGGACAGCCTGGGCTGTTACACAGAGAAACTCTGTCTGTCTGTCTTGAAAACAAAACAAAACAAAAAAGCAGTAAGGTGACAAGTGACAAAGGAAAATGCATATGAACTACACAGGTGGATACACCTGCAAACACATGCTTACACACACACAATGTAAGAAAGAAATGATAGCGTTAGCTTTTAATGAAGGGTGAACTTCAACACAGGAAACGGAGAAAGGAATCCTTAGTGAGCATATGGCATAAACTGAATAAGTGAGGCAGAGTAAAGGAACTGCCCAGGGCCAGAAAACATGACGTCAGAGGGCGGTGACATAGGCCACACCAGATACTCTTACACGGAGACTGTCTAGTTCCAGCTGAGGAGTCTACGCTTTGCTCTGCAGCACCAGGGAGTGCAGGAGGAGGCTTGTGGTGGGACAGTGATGTGAAATGGTTAGGAGAATGAAGAGGGAGCCGCAGCGAGAGCCTGGAGAAGCCCAGTGGTTGTACCTGTCCCAGCAATGCAGGAAGAGGTGGGGGAATGGAGAGGGAGGGTTAGAGATGTCAGAAGGAAACCTTGGTAAATGACAAACCGGCTGTAGTTCCCCTCCAGGATCTGGCTCAGGGACATCTATAACACAAGGCTTTCCCAGTCTTCTTCTGTTCTATTGATTTCAAATGAAAAATTGGTACAAAGGTATCTACGCTGCAAATTAAGGTCACGGTGAGTGACGCTGCTATTAAAATTGGCCTGAGAAAGTCTCCCTGACCCAGAGCAGGCCAAGTTCACCACTGGGAAGAACAGCCAGAACCACTGTCACATTGTGGGCCACCAGGGAGACCTGTGTGGAGTGTGCCAAAGGTGACAGCACAGGAAGAGGTGCCATGTATTTCTCAGGCAGGAGTCACAGGAGGAAGAGTTAGAAGAGTGCCAGGTGGCTGCGGATGTAGGTCAGTGATCGAGCTGGAGCGGGTTGTGTGTGTGGGTTCCTGTGTTCAATGCTCCAGCACCAGAGAAGAAAGAACAAGCAAACAAATCCCCCCAAAACCAAAAAAGCCATGTGCATGTACACAGTATAGCGACTTCCACTGCAGCCTCGGATGGGAAGGGCATCTTGGGGGCCATCAAGTGCCCTTACTGCCTGGGCTCCCGGACAGACTGGTCTCTTCGCTTCTGAGAAGTGGAGACACATGCAATTCCTGGATAAAGCAGGATAAGGGGAACCTCCCCGCGGTGCAAGGTGCAGCATGCATCTCCACCTGCTCTTCTGCCCACTTTGTGGCTCAGCAAAGAAGAGCAGCTAGAAAACAGAGGAGAGGGAGAAGCAGACACTTCAGCTGAAAATGAGAAAGCACTTGCCAGATCTCACTGGGTGACAGAGAGGAATGTGGAGTGTCTGAACTAAAGCTGGCAGACACTTTAGAGAACGGTGACTGTTCATGAAGAGCGGGGGCTACACTGAACTTGAGAATTTGATGGAAATCACCACTTCACTTTGAACAGTCTGTCTGGGGCGGCAGAAAAGTGCAGTCATGCTGAGCCTCGCTGGGGCTGGGGGCGGCGCTGCTCCCTGGAGGCTCTCTCCCGAGGTACTGTCCTTCTTGCTCATCAGTGCCGCCAGCCGGATGACCTGAGTCCCATCCCCAGAGCCCACATGGGGGAAGGAGAGAACTGACTCCTGCAAGCTGTCCTCTGTACAACGTGCACACATCCACACCAAGTAAGTGGAACACTCAAAAGTATTCTAATAGTTGAAACAAGAGCAGGCAAAAAAAACCCCGAACTCACCTAACTTCTGAAATCAATCACGTTAAAAGGCACTGCTTCCTCCATTTATCAACGCCAAGGCCTTAGGCCAGGTCTTTCAGCTCCCAAAGCTCTAGTTTCCTCGTCTCAAAAACTTAACTAAAGTGTGGACTAGATCAGATCACCGCTACAAACCAGAGAGCTCACCAACTAAAAGAAACCCCAGAAGAAACCAAGGCTGAAAAACGAAGCCATAAAGTTCAGTGGAAAAACAGTGTTGCTTTTAGAAAACGCTGCACTGGGAAGGTCTTTTTAATAGAAGACACAAATTAGAGGCTGCTGAAGAAAGGATAGATAACTACATAAAGACGTTCATTTCTGGGGCTAGAGAGATGGCAGTTAAGAGCTGGACAGATGCTCTTGCAGAGGATGGAGTGCTGTTCCCAGCTCCCCCATCAGGTGGTTCAAACCACTTATAACTCCAGCTCCCAGGGGAACTGAGGTCCTCTTCCGGTCTCTGCAGGCACCTGCATACCTGCATTCACATGTACACTCCCCCCGGCCCCCCCCCCCCCCCCCCGTCCCATATGCAAGTAATTAAGATAAAATCTTAAAATTCACTTTCAAATGGCTCATGCCTTTAATCCCAGCACTCGGGAGGCAGAGGAAGAAGGATCTCTGAGTTTGAGGCCAGCCTGGTTCCAGGATGGCCAAGGCCACACAGAGAAACCCTGTCTGGAAAAACAAACAAACAAAACAAAATAAATTAAAAAATTTTTGCCTGTAGAAAAGAAGAAGAAGATGAAGATGAAGAAGAAGAAGGAGAAGGAGAAGGAGAAGGAGGAGAAGGAGAAGAAGAAAAGGAATAGGGTGTGGGCACCAAGAACTCAGCCCAGCAATGGAGCACTTCCCAGGGTGCACAGGGTCTTGGCCCATCACCAGCAGGAGAAACAAACCTAAAAAGCAGCTGAAAACACAGGGCTTCTACAGTAGTAAGGGAGAACACTTTGACAGTCAAGGAGAGAAAAGGACGCAGAAGACAATGGTTCTTCTATCCCCCCCAGACAGGGTTTCTCTGTGTAGCTTTGCACCTTTCCTGGCTCTCGCTCTGTAGACCAGGCTGGCCTCGAACTCACAGAGATCCGCCTGCCTCTGTCTCCCAAGTGCTGGGATTAAAAGCGTGCGCCACCACCGCCTGGCTTCTTGTTTCTATTTTTTTTTTTTTTTTTTTTTTTTTTTTGAGATAGGGACTCATCTAAGCACAGGCTAGCCAGAACTTATTTTGTAGCTGAGGATGACCCTGAAAATCTCATCTTCATACCTCTACCACCCAAAGACTGAGATTCACGTTATACCACAGGTGGCTACAATTTCTGCTACTGTTGTTTTTAAACACCTTTTTAAACAAATGGAAAAAATGTCAACCTCATTCCTAAGGAGACATTGGAATGCTTTACCAAGACAGCGGTGTTGGTCTGTGAGTGGTGGTGCATGCCTGTAATTCCAGCATTAGAGAGGCCGAGAAAGAGAAACTTTTAAGTTCAAGACATTCTGGGCTACATATTTGTCTTTAAAAAAAAGAAAAGAAAAGAAAAGAAAAGGTAATACTGTCAATCTGCTAACCAAAATGATGGACATGTTGATTACCCTATGCCAGGGAGTGTAGAAAACCAGCTTTCTCTGTGTGTTCTGAATGGGAGAGCAAGTTTAAGGTGAACCCAGCCACTTGGCTTCTGGAAATGACTGCACAAGGATCCGCCATTGCGGTAATACTCTTAATGAGCAAGAGCTGCATAACAACTGCCAGTCAATCAGCAAGAAACTTCTGACGTGAACAATAGTGTGTGCGTGCCAAAGGGTCTTAAGACGAAGCTATGCATGTTCTTAGTTACAATCATCAGAAAAACCATTATCAAGTGAAAAAAGGTTTGCACAGCACATACATGACAGCATCGCTTTCATCTTAGAGATTATGTTTGCTATGTTGGAGATGCTCACACATGTGCAAGGTATTTCTAGAAGGATACTCGAGACCAGAGAGAGGAACTGGGGTGTAAGAAAGCAGGGGGAGACATTTCTCACTCCATGTTCCTCACTAAGTACTTCTGACTTTGCAGGCACATGGCTGGCTGTGGTGGTGTGTACTTGCAATCCCAGTAACCCAGGAGCTGAGGACGTAGGGCAGAGCATCCAAGGTCAACCTGGCTCACATAGCAAGACCTAGTACCAAGGAAAAAGACATTTCTTTCTGGCCATTGGCTGGTATTAAATTAAAAAAAAAAAATCCCCAGGGTATAAACATTCCACTTTCAGAGTTGGCTCTGCCTAGATTTCCATAGACAGTTGGGCAGGAGGGGGCTGGTTAAGACACAAAGCCCCTCCAGAGGCACAGAAACAGCCCCAAGATTTGGGGTTGGGCAGCTCTACCCTGAGATGCAATGTGAAGACAAGAGGCATGCCTTTGTCATGACCACTGAGTTTCAGAGTTCTCTCCCGTCCACTGAGCTGCACAGTGGGCAGGGCTGGTGGCTGAGGAGAACCCTCCCCAGTAGAGACTCTAGGGCCTTGTCCTTGCCCAACAGACACGGCCTCACTGGGCTAGAGCATGTTTTGCTGAACCAAGGCCTCTTACAGTGGAAGGGAGGTGGGCACAGGGGTGCATGCCTGTGACCTTCAACCCAGGAAACTCACCAAGAGCTCCAGACCAGCCTGATCTATGAGTGACACCCTGGCTTGACACCCTGGCTTAACACCCCTCCCTCACCCCATCCCCTAAGAAATCCCCAACGAAACAAGAAAATGGGAAGAAACCAGAATATTTGTACAAAGGACACATTTCTTTGGGTTTACAATGGCTTCTTGGCTGTTTAAATCAGGACAGCCGGGAACAGACTGCCAGGCAAACTGTCATTTGTACGCCCCTACTGAGCACAGACAGTTTCCCACCTGTCCAGACAGACAAACAGGCTGCCTACAGCTATCGACAGGTGGGTCCTGTGGTGCCAGACACTGGGTCATTAGTGTTTGCGAAACCCAGCAGAAGAGCAGCCACTTAGCAGCCACAGGCTCAGGCTTCCTCCTCACCCACTTATTGGTGGTACAGAACGGGAACATCACTGGGGAAGGCACAAGAATAGAGTGACAGAGGAACCCTGAGCTGGAAGGGCATCTGCTAGAAGTCTGGAGCTGAGACCTGAGACTGTAACAGCCCCCTCCCCTCCACCCCGCCCCCAAGGGGTGGCTCTGTGTGCCTGAAGGTTACAGATTCCCAAGGAAGCCAAAATGAGCTCCACGAATTGCTTTCCTGGAGTTGTACAAAATAAAAGGCTTGTCCCCTCACTATATGGCCAGGTAATCATTTAGCTGCCACATCAACCACATAGTACCAATTAAACTTGTCTGAGGACACTATCCTCTGCCTTCATATCTAGTGCCTAGGAAACTCCTGCTATACTAACCTACAAACTCCACCCAAGGCCAGCGATGACTGAAGTCCCTATATTTCATTCTCTAACTGGCTGTGGTGAAATTTGCAACTCATGTACCAGCCTCCTGGGAGTACTGCCTAAAATGTATCATGCTCCAGGCTCCTGGAGGGATGTAAGACACACCAGGCAAGGTCCTTGTGGCAGGGCCTCTTACATGGGCACTCACCACCTTGGGTGTCCTTTATACCTGATCTGCCACTGGCTCCTCTCACTGCACCTTAGTAATTCTGAACGCCTCCCTTGTCTTAGAATCCTGGAATTTGGGTTTCCTCTCTACTGATCACGTGATAAGCTCATGGAAACTTCCTTCCTAAGACAGTGACGCAGAAGTCTGTCTCTCCAACAGAACTCACTCAGGGATCCTACCCAGTGGAAAGCATTAGATTTCATCATCATTCCACAACTCAGAAATACAATGCGTGAGCATTTAAAAGGCGCCAACACTGTCTAAAGGAAAAACAACAAAGCAAACCAAACCCGCGGGAAAACAGATGAGAAAAGACAGGCAGGGAACGGGAAGGGAAGCTAAGTTACAGGGTCACCTCTGTGACTTGTGAGTGTAGGACAGAATTTGAAATTTCTTTACAGAGAGACGAACAGAAAGTAACTGAATAATGCTGCTGGGTCCCTTCTCCCGCCACGCCACAGGCCAGCTCAGTCGCATCCTTTGTCCCACCCTTTACCCTAGCCCTCTCCTGTGGACTCACGACAAGCATACAGGCAACCTGCTTACTTACCCTTTCCTTTCTGTCTCCCGGCAGCGAGCTTTCTAGAACGCCCATGCTGTGAGAGCAAGAGGCTCTGTCATTTTGAACAATGCTGCCTTCCCAGCATCTACAACAGTGCCTGGGACACAGCAGGCACTCAACAAACTAGCTTGATGAATAATTGCAAAGAAGAAAAAACAATAAAGACTCCTATTGTGTCTCAGATGCAACTGTTTTAGAATTATCTAAGGCAAATTACCATTGCCCAAATCATACAAAACCTCTCCATCCACAGCCTGGTGGTGCTCTGACTACAAACTACAGGCAGAGCGTACATGTCCAGAACTGTCCTGGAATGTGAAAGCAGCCATGACGGTGCACTCCTCAAATTTCATTGTTGCAATCTGAGGCCAGTGTTGGCTACATAGTAAGACCCTAAAGTACCCCCAGCCCTAAAGTCACAGACAATGTTTCAGTGATTCTCAGCTCTGGAATAAAGACCACAGTTTAATCATCTACTCACTAACTTTCATGTATCACCAGAGTTGGTTTTTTTTGTTTTGTTTTTGGAGACAGGGTTTCTCCGTGTAGCCCTGGCTGCCTAGAACTCGCTCTGTAGACCAGGCTGGCCTCCAACTCACAGAGATCTGCCTGCCTTTGCCTCCCAAAGGAATGTACCACCACTGCCCAGCTTCACCAGAGGTTTTGGTTGAGTGTTTAAAAACAAATGTTGGAGCCGGGCGGTGGTGGCGCACGCCTTTAATCCCAGCACTCGGGAGGCAGAGGCAGGTGGATCTCTGTGAGTTCGAGGCCAGCCTGGTCTCCAAAGCGAGTTCCAGGAAAGGCGCAAAGCTACACAGAGAAACCCTGTCTCGAAAAACAAAAAAAACAAACAAACAAAAAAAAAAATGTTGGGAGGCTAGAGAGATGGCTCAGAGGTTATGAGCACTGACTGCTCTTCCAGAAGACCTTGGGGGCCTAGGTTCAATTCTCAGTTCCCACATGGTGGTTACAGTCTGTAACACCAATTCCAGGGGATCCGATGCCTTCTTTAGTCCTCCATGGGCACCAGGTATATATGCAGACAAAACATCCATGCACACAAATTTCTAAAAAAATACATGCCAATGCATACCTTTAACCCCAGCACTTGGGAGGCAGGGGCAGGTGGAGCTCAGTGAGCTTGATGCTACCTTGTTCTACGTAGTGAGTTCCAGGATACCAGGACAACCAGAGCTACATAGTGAGGTGTACACTTTAGTGCTCATGCTTGTTCATGCACCCCCTCCCCCACCACACACACACAGGAGGGGAGGGAGGGAGGGAGGGAGGGAGGGAGGGAGGGAGGGAGGGAGGGAGGCAAAGGGAATTCTTACTTGGCTGGCAAATTCCCTAACAGCACAGAACCTTTGCCCTGTTGTGTATGCTGTACCCAATGCCTCCACCTGGGGTGAGTGGGACTAAGTCATTTGTAGAGGACGGGAAGGCTGTGCAGGAGGTGGTATGGGAGACAACGAGAGGCGCAGATGCCTCTAAAGAGTGCAAACATTGCCACAAACACTAGAAAGAGAAAATATAAGACAAGTCCCTGTGCTGGAATACAGGACAAGAGAGAGAGGGGGCCAAGAAAGCCTAGCACTGATGCCACCCTGGAAGCGGGACACGAAATGAGCAGAGGGACAGCACAGGTGAGGGAGGGCAGGATCGAAGCAGGGCTGGGAAAACTGGAGAAGGCAGGCCCAAACTTCCAGGCTGAGGGCTGCAGCAGGGACACCTTCCAGCCAGGTGCCCAGCTCCCTGCTTCCCCAGAATGCTGTCAAGATGGTCCAGGAAGGCCAGCGGGAGGTGTGGTCAGTGTGGAGCCAGGCTTACAAGGCTGTGTGTGCAGGTGCAGAGGTAGGTGTGCAGGCCATTCTCTGTCAGTCTAGCTACCAGGAGTTCCCAGATCTGACACAAAGCCCAAGATGCAGAGGCGCCTGGAAACAAGAGTGACTTAAGCAGTCTGAACAAATGCCTCCAACCTAAAACCAGTGGAAACGGCGGTGAGGATAAAAGCTGTGACTGACTCCAGCGTGTGCCAGGAAGCAACTTAAATAGGCATTCCAGGCTCCGGGCTGTCCCCAGAGGTGGGAGTGCCACATTCTTGTCTAGAGTGGGAGGGCTGTGCTCAGTATAAAGCACGCCTGCTTACGTGCCAAGAAGAATGCACACTGCAGACCTGTGGCAAGCTTAGGCTCTTCCGTGGAAGCGCAGAAGCGCAGACCTCCTGCGTAGCCCATGCCACCTCCCGACTTCTCAGGGGTGAAGGCAGACAAAGCCTCTGTGGAGCTGCACCAATCATCTCCCCTCTTGATGACATCATGCTAGCTCTAAGGGACAGTGCTGGAAAAGGGGAAGGTTGGGGACTTGGCCTGGAAGGGCACTCTTCCTGCCACCACTTCAAGAAGGGACTGGCTAAGGGTCCCTCGGTCACCGCTTCAGACTAAAGCCCAGCTCCCCAAATGGACATCCCTAAGCAGGAATCATTCTCGGACTACGTAGAAGGCATCCAGAGCACGTTCCTGCTCTCCTCCATCTCCCACTTGTTTAATATTTATGAAAGCTGATTACAAAACACAGATTTATCACTTAAGCCTTCAGCCAAGTGTTCCCTGGCTCAGATGTTTATGCTAAGTAGACAAGCAGCCTTCTGTGGTTTTCTCCTTCATAATCTTCGATCCCATTCAAAAGCAGGCATGTGGGAGACCTAGCTGACCTCACAGACATTTATACCTCAGACACAATCTGCCCGGCCGCTGCTTTTCTGACAGTCAGCATCCACTTCTGAGGGCCTACAGGTGCAGGTTCAACAACTACATGGTGAGAAGTTACGGAAAGGAAGAAGCTGATGCCTATATTCTATATATACTGATGGTTCTCACCGTCTACATTACAGAGTCAAGCACCTGTTCACACAGCGCTTCACTCTATTCGTCACCATAAGTAATCCAGAAATGATAGGACGCATGCAGCGGTGTGTGAGAAGGCTGTAAGTGCTCCACCATCTTACGCAGAGGGAGTTAGGATCCTTGGGACTTGCCTGTCACGGCAGCGTTGGTTTACAGACACTATGGTGTGCAAAACAGTTAATTCTGGCATTAATTGTTGTCGCTGCATATGTGACTGTGTGCAGGAAGGAGGCTAGGAGTTTACCTAGAGACTCAGATACCACTGAACCTGCCACCTTGGCACAGCAGAGCACCGGAGCCTTTCCTATGGATGGAAGTGGGAAAAGCTTTGAGTTCTGAGTCCCCATCCCCCATCCCCGTCTCTCAGCATCCTGAACACTCAAGCATTGCAAGCAAAAATGAGTTTGGAGAGCTGTGTTCTCTGTTCTAGCACAAAGCCATCGACACTTGCTTAGGGGTGACACAAATAAGGTCCCCTTGAGAAAGATGTCACAATCCACTGAAGAGACTTGATAACGGCATTATTGCTGGGCACAGTGGCACGCCCCTGTAATCCCAGGACCTCAAAGGCATGCTCCAGCAGGAGGACTACTGTGAGTTCAAGGCCGGCATGGACTACCAAATGAGATGCTCAAACAAACAAGAAGCCGGCATTTATTTATGCGAACAGTGCCAATAGTAAGCTTCTTGGTGGCAGGTAGCTGCAGGGATAGTGACAGGTCACAGTAGGGAACCCAGGCTGGAGGGTAAAGGAGGGACTAGAACCGGGGCAGAACTGCTCCTGGAAAAGGCCCCTCATAGGAACGGTGGCCTTTACTGGAAGGACACAGCCCGCCCAGCTCTCCCTGGGACTGTCAATGCAGAGCATACAGGCAGGCTGAGGGAAGGGAACGAGTCGAAAGGTAGGAGGGATACGGTCGGCCCGGCATCTCGGAAGCCCAGCAACGTTAGCGCAGCTCCACAACACAACACTGAGCCTTCAGATCCAAGGGGATTGAAACAACCTGATGGCAGAGTATCGGACAAGCACACTCAGGGTCCTGGGGTAGATTCCTAGCAACATGTATACACGGGCAGGGGGCGACATTGAGCCCCAGCTCCAAGTTCTACCTTGTCATGGAAAGGTATCTACAATGTGCAGTTATTGGGTAAGAAAAGGAAATTATAAATCAGTAAGCATTCAAACCAAATTTGGCTATGTAACCAATACTCATCTAGGTTACCTATATGGGAGGTGCATGTGGTTTCCCCCTCTCCTTGATACCTAAGCTTCTTTGATACACAGCTTCTCAGTTTACCCTCCAGTGAGCTGCAGGGGTCAAGACAACATGCTCTAACTTGACTGGAGAACTCAGACAACATCTCCTGGACTTTGGAATCAGCAGCCCTCCTAGGCAGAGCACTTTAGCAAGCAAACTCCATTTCTTCTTGGTTAGCAAGAGTCTAGTAGGACATAAGAAAAAGGCTAATGTCGCTAATGGATGATCTTTTGGAGGCTGACCTTCACCAGACCAGCACTCAGAAGTCATCTTGCCCAGGGCAGTTCACCAAGGGCTGCATCACCAGAAGTAATCAGCATGACCTCAAACCTATGAGCTGAGCATGTTCCCAGCCAAAGCGCCTCAGCCATCAGCCAACCAGCCCTGCTGGTCACAGTACATAAGATGCATGCAGTAAACCCAAGAGGTCTGAGTTCTCCCCCACTTTCTTCTCTCGGAAGAGAAGGCGGCTCACTAGCTTCTCAAAGATCAAGAGGGGTGTCTGCCTGGCACTACCAGGCCAGTGTAGAGCCTTTCTCTCTGTGGTGGTGGCGAGCCACATGGGAAGACAGTCACACAAAGGGTCTGAAGTGCTTCCCCGTCACTTGGCCACCACCTGAAGATCACCCACAAAGAGAGCTGCCTACCCTAAGGTTCAAAGATAGTCTATGTTCAGTCCTGTTTCTCCAAAGCTCCAGGAAGTGACAATATTAGAATCTGCCATGTAGCTACCTCCTTGGGCACGCCAGGAACTGTGTTAGGTACTTACACGTCCCTACTTGGGCATGTTTCACAATAAAGAACAATGACCCCGAGGATGTATGAGAGCATCCGTGGATGGTGGCAATGCCTTTAGAGGCATTACAGAGGCCCAAAATGTCTCCACCTTGCACTGTCTTTTAGAAGTACCAGCCAGACTCACTGCAACTCCATCAGTGCTAAAGTCACAGCTGCCCTGGACCTTTTCCTCTCCCTCCCAGGCCTCAGTGAGGAGCTGCCTGTGCCCTATCTTCTTCAGAGCCGCTTCCCCAAGACCATGGATCCAAGTTCACCAAGGAAAAGCTCGGCAAGCACAGGATGTGGCGATGCAGCCTCCAGGCCTTGACTAGGGTGGAGTGGGCACAGTCAACACCAAGGCCCTCATCTGGGACAGCCTGCCAGAGGCTTGGGTTCAGGACTAGTTCAAGGGACACTTCTGAAATTTTTGCAGAGAGAGGAATCCACAAAAACAAGCAAATTATGGCTCAAACGCAAGGCTGAGGGGCTGGGGCTGTAGCTCAGTGGTACAGGACTTATCTGGCATATGAGTTCCATCTGGAGGACTACCAAATGTGGGTCCATCCCCACATAGCACATGACGGTCACAGGACCACCCAGTGTGAGTCCATCCCCACATAGCACGATGGTAGCAGGACTATCCATGATGGTCGCAGGACTACCCACGATGGTTGCGGGACTACCTCCGGCATGCCTCTGATTTTGCAAGCAGGGCTCAAATGTATGAATTCTTTCATAATGGCTCAACCACCTTCATTTTTCTGTCAGATTTAAAAATACAGCAGTGTAGCCTGGCATGGTGGTGAACATCTACAACCCAGGACTGCAAGTTCAAAGTCAGCCTGGGCTACATGATGAGGCCAACCAACCAACCAACAAACAAATAAACAAACCTGTGAAATACAGCAGAGCTTCTGCCCAGCATGGTGGCTCACACCTGTGATCCGAACACTCAAGGGCCATGGATCACATTATAAAAGCAGAGAAACCTTGTATAGGTGCTGTGGTGATCTGGCTTGTTCTCCAGGAAGAAATACAAAGTGAAAATACATAAGACTGCCTGGCAATGCCACACCTGAGCGGCGTGTGAATGTGCTTGTCCAGCATTATGGGCGTCTTAGGATGAGGATGCCTAGGAAGACAGCCATGAAGAGGAAGCGGTTCAGAGTCAGCCAAGTTGCCTTCTAGCACGTCTGAACAGGCCTGCTCACTGGCTTCACGCAGTTCCCATCTCGCCTCACCTTCTGGGCCTCCCTGCGTTTGGTCAAGTCCACTTTCTACCTGACCACACTTGCACTCTCTAGGAACCCAGTGCCCCTCTTTCCCAGCTCCAGCAAACTATCTGTTCATGTTGTCTCTTCATTGTGTTAGCCTCAATCTGGTTTGAACCCAAAGAGTTATTAGTTCCTTGGTTCCAATCTAATTCCACTTCTCCACGGACGCTCTCTCCCACACTGGTGCCCCTTCTACAGACTTCCTGCTCGACTGTGTCTCCACCCCATTCCGGTGCTATCCTAAAGATGTTCTGAGGGACATCTTCTTATACATACTCTGCAGTGTAAGCGGGGGACCCAGGAGCAACCTCACAACAGTGACTTCCCTCTAGTGCCTGGCACCTCTCTGGAACAGGTCCACCAAAGCTTTGAGTAAGCAATGAAAGATCTTTTGCACAGGGATTCCTGTGTCTGTTTAAACAGTCCTAAGACCGGTCTTATCTGAAGATAAGGAGCAGAAGGAGCTGCCCCGCCCTGCCCACACTGGGAATGGGATGGGCTTTGGTTTACATAACTTTGCAGCTGCAAGGCCATCAAGCTGGGTTGGGCATAAGGACTACAGAATGTTCACAGGCACATGGCAGCTGTACTGCCCTCCTTTTAGAAAGATAAATGCATCCCAAGATTGTTCCTGGGAGACTGGCTGAGTCCACTTCAAAGACAGCAAGCAGATCGTGAGGCGGGCACTTTAACATTCCCAGGGTATTTGCCAATCTTTCAGACACATGTTCTTCTGCCCAGCAGGACACTCCAAAGGTCTCTGGGCAATAGTCGGTTCTCCCTCCAAATGTTCAGTAACAGTGGTTAAGAAGAACCCTAGGTCTCACACCAGAAATGCTTTCTCCTCACCACTCTTTGATTCTTGAGCCTCCAAAGCCTCTGCCTAACTGAGCTGGGAATGCGAGACCGGCTGCAAGCATCTGCTGGGAGAGGCCTCTGGGTCTCAAGATTTACATGGTAAGAACCGACAGGAGGACCGCAGGATAGAACACCCTCCCCTGGAAGCTCTCTTCACAGATTCCCCCCAAGCACTCCCCACCCTCTCCCCACCTGCTGCCCCTGCTAAGCCTGGTCTTCCCTCTGCCTCTCCAAAGACTCGCAGGAAGTGCCACGGCCCTTCTGAAGTAACTCCAGAATGAGACGGGCAGATGGACTCCAAATGTTTCCAAACACATGTCATTTCTAGGAACTGTCCTTCCCTCAGCCCTGCCCTGCTAGGCCTCCACCCTCAGGTTTAACTATTCGGGGACATGTCCTCTAGGACCCGGGCTTCTTGGAGCTTGCCACAGTAACTATCATCAGAAACTTTCTCAGCACGGTGCTGAGGAACGGGGCAGTCCTGGCCCAGGAGCTGGAGTGGGCTGCAGCCAGGTCAGCCAGCCCAAATTCTCTGTGACATCACGACAGCCTTACCTCATCCCACTCCGAGGCGAATGAAGGTGACTTCTCCAGCCTCTTCTTCCCGATGCTGCAGTTGGACAGAGATTCACTGCGACTCCCCATCGCGGTATCCTCCGTGGGGGAGCAGGTCAGAAGGTCGGAGTCAGACTTAGACAAACTGCGGCTGAGCTTGAGCTCAGCTTTGGGCTTGCTGGTGGGAGGGGCTCTGCTCCTGGCCCCGCTCCTGGCGTCCTCTTCCTCAGCACCAGCAGGGTGCAGAGGTACCGTGTGAGTCCAAGTCTGGAGGTGTGCTTGGCTGGCTGGGGCAGTCAGGCCTGCTGGGAAGCCCACTCTCTTGCTTTGGTCCAGGACGCCGGTCTGTGGGTTTCCAGGGCCTTGCACACCCGGCCCCTCTAGCTGCATGCTGGCCTCGTGGCAGGCGTCCTGCTGGGGGGACTCCGGGTGGTTCTGGCTGGGGGCAGTAAGCAGCTGGAAAGGGTCCTGCCCCACCTCACACACTGGGGAGGAGCCGTGGAGGAGACCTGAGAACTGCTCCGGGACCTGCCCGTCCTGCCCCTCCACAGAGTCCTGGCTCCGGCTGCTGCTGCTCTGCCTGTGGTCTTGGAGTGGACAGAGAGAAATAAAAAATTAAACGTGGCGAAAATCAACAGAGTTCCTACGCAGCGCGTGATGGCAGAGCAGAGTTCACAACAGGGAGAAGAAAGAGGTTGGGTAGGCTGAGGGGAGGGAGAGGACAGAAGAGGAGGAGGAGGAGGAGGAGGAGGACGACAGTTTCATATTGTTCATGTTCAATTTGTACCCAAAGTCAGGGCATTTATGAAATCCCAAACACTGGCCTGATTAATGCTGCCTGGCAACCATCCCCGTGTCAGACCTCTGTTAACATTAGCGACCAGACCTCGCTATATAAGGCCAGGAGAAGCACTAACTACAGACAGAGAGGACACACGGAAGGACAGAGCAAGGACAGAACGAGGGACAGGGAGCAAGAGTGTGCCAGCGAGAGCGACTCCGGGGACACTGGATACATTTCCATAAAGGCCACAGTGTTATTTAGAGCCGCCCGCCTGCCCGCCTGCCCGCCCTTCCTCTGGCAAGCAGTTACGAGGGGAAAAGGGAGGTCATGATCACAACCTGCAACTTCTGGAATTCCTTAACTGAAAGTGCAAAACAAAACGGCGGGGAAGTAACTGCTTCCTTTCTCCTCCGGGCCACTCAGATCCACATCCACGCCTCGTCCTTCCGCAGGAACAGACTTTTCCCTTTCTTTTTTTTTTTTTTTTTTTTTTTTTGAGAATGTGTGCGCCTCACTCCTGCCAAGGCCTCCCAGCTGCTCCTATTTGTTTAAGTTTAACCTTAGCTGATCCACTAGAGAAGGAAACAGTCTAGTTTGTCAAGCCAGGAGACAGCTGCTGCTCTCTGGAGACCTCCCTTACACCCTAGAAACCTGACACTGCTAGTTCCCGAGGCCAACTACTACCATACTCTCAAAAACGTCTGCCATGAAGTAGCGTCAATAATTGGCCAAGTCCACGTCTCACACCAGTGCCACCCTGGGACACCCTGTGGGAACTCGGTCCTATCACAGATTTTCACCCACACCGTCAGCTGAGGCAACACCACACCCGGCAGTGATCACATTCCAAAGCTAATGTTCAGGCGTATTGTCTACAGGCGTGGAAGTGGTACTATTCTACATGCATGCATCCAAAGAATCCCCTGATCTGCCCAAATGGCCCAAGAACTGCTCATGAGGCCGAGCACCACAGAACAGAGTGTGTGGTTCCAGTGTTTTCACAGATGAGTACTCTGTGGCCCCAGGCATGGTGTGCTTTGCCCAGGGTGGTTGGGCAGAGGTTTACCCAGGAGGAAGTACTGGCTCTGCTCCTCTCCAGCTGTGTGGCCAGACATCTTGCTGAGCCTCTGCAGACTGGACTGCATGGTGCTTAAAAATCCTTTTACCGCCACTTTGACAGTGACGAGACTCCCAGTCCCCACATTCGGTGATGGCACCTGTCCCTTGGGTGCTGCACAGTGCTACCTGGTGCCTCTTTTGCTGCAGAGTACAGCCCCCACTCCAAACTTTCTTGCTTATACACTGGCAGTGCAAGGTCCTTAAGGAAGCTCAGTACACACCGCAGGGAAGTTGGGGAGAAGGGGTGCCCATGACCAGTGTGCCACATACATGAGGTGCTAAAATAGTCTCCACAAGGTGATGCCAGGGTCTCACAGTGCTGGTTCTTCTGAGAAAGCCTCTACGGGCCCCAACAACCAGCTCATTCCAGGCGCCTGCACGGCTCAGCTCTGGGCAGCTCTGCAGGGCAGAGGAGGGGCAGCCAACCACTCATTACAGGCTCTGATTACTAATCCATGGGAAGCCCCAAGGATGAACTCCAGTGCCTCCCTCCTTTACATCTGACCACTCTGGAACTTTCACATCCTTCATTCACTAATCCTGTACCCTACAGGGCAGTGAACAAGGCATCAACAACTTGAATGAGTTCTCCAAGCAGAAAAAACAGAGATGAGCAAGTGAGAGAGCGAGTTCCACTCAGCATAACTGGAGCCTGAGGAGGTCATGACTTCACAGCCGCAAACGGCCATGTGACAATGGGTCCCCAGGACAAGGCTGCCTGGTGACTCTGTATGTTGAGGCTACAGAGAAGATAATACATGACCATCTAAGGGAGGTTCGGGTTAATAGTGCTTTCCTTGGAGAGGCGGATGGATCTCTGCCGACTGTCCAATGCTCCTGCCCAGGGTGCACTATCCTTGTTGATATTCAGCAAGGGGCCTGGGTTACTCCTCTGCATCAGCTCCAGGCTCTTAGGTAACCATTTGTGGATGGTGAAGGAACAACAGAAAGAGAACTCTACAGCCCAGCACTGGGAAACTTCTTGGCTCACCGGACTGGTAGGGCTCAAAACCCAAGTCAGAGAAGGTTCTGGCTGCTTACTGGGGGAGCTGACAATGAAGGCCCTTAGACAGCCACTCATTCATGCCAGCCATCAATGAAGAAAGGGCAGCAGATGCCAACACCAGGGAGATGCCAGGGGAAGGCTGTGGGCGGAGAGAAGGGATAGGAGCTGCAGGATGGAGGTCTGTGGAGGAAAGCACCTCTGTGAGTCACAGAAAGTCCAACCTGCAAATCTCACACAGGAAAGAAGCCTCGGCACCTGAAGAGCTAGATCATCAAGGCACAAGAACGTTAGTGTGTCTGTCTGTCTGACCCTCTCTCCCTCCCTCTCTCCGTACTGAGACAGTGTCTTGCTAGACAGTCCTGGCTAGCTTAGAACTCTGTAGTCCAGGCTGGCTTCAAACTTGCCACCCTGCTCCTCAGTGCTCAGACTACAACTGCATGCCCCCATGCTTGGCGGAAACTGGGATCTTAATAAGCTCGTGCACTGTCTGTCCCTAAAAAAACTGTTACCTAGCCTAAGCATGGTGGCTTAAGTTACTTTTCTATTTCTGGAATAAACCACCAGGACCAAGGCAACTAATAGAAGAAACCGAGAGCTTACATTTTGAACTACAAGCATGAGGCAGAGAGAATGAACTAGAAATGGTGTGAATCTTTACACTTTCAAAGCTGTCCCTGCCGGGCGGTGGTGGCGCACGCCTTTAATCCCAGCACTCGGGAGGCAGAGCCAGGCGGATCTCTGTGAGTTCGAGGCCAGCCTGGGCTACCAAGCGAGTTCCAGGAAAGGCGCAAAGCTACACAGAGAAACCCTGTCTTGAAAAACCAAAAACAAACAAAAAAAAAAAAACCAAAAAAAAAAAAACCAAAGCTGTCCCTAGTACCATACCTCCTCCAACACGGCCATACTTCCTAAGCTTTCCAAACAGTGTTACCAACTGGGGACCAAGTACTCCCACGTTCAAGGCGATGAAGGACATCTTACTCAAACCGTCACACAGCTCAAATCTATAATTCAATTCAGGATTCTGAGGCAGGAGGATTACTCTGAATTCAAGGCCAGTCAGGCTACATAGCAAGATTCTGTCTCAAAAAAAGCAAGAAAGAACATACTGAAGACAGGCCCAGCACAAGACTGCACTGTTCTTAGAGGGCACGTGCTTTCTCAAGGAGAAAGGTCCTGACTAGGTGACCCGGTCACTACTACAGACCATGACCTCAGAGTCCAGTCCAGTCCACAACAACCTGAGAACAGAACAACGGGTGGAATGGGAGTCCAGAGGTCCCAGTGACAGTCTGTTCCAGTGGCTTTCCCTCTTGGGATCCTTTTCTGAACATGAACAGCTGGGATGTATGAGGTCAATCTGAGACATTCTGGTCTCTGCAGCCCCTCCCTGTGATGAAATGGTTCTAGTCATGGGTAAAGATGTGGGTCTGGATTCAGTGGACTAGAGCTTAAGTCCTAGCTCTAACACCAACACTGGGCATTCACAGCCATTCATTTTCTCTCCTGTAAGCTGCTGCAATGCTAAGCCTGTTCAAGACTCAAGAGACAACTAACCCATTCCTCCATAAATTCACCTCCCCCTGCTGGCTCCCCCTGCTGTCTCCCCTAGGTTACCCCTGCTCACCCTAACGGCTTTCCCAGACTCCCTCTGCTCACCCTACCGGCTTTCCCAGACTCCCTCTGCTCACCCTACCAGCTTCCCCAGACTCCCTCTGCTCACCCTGCCTGCTTCCCCAGGATCCCTCTGCTCACCCTGCCTGCTCCCCCAGACTCCCTCTGCTCACCCTGCCTGCTCCCCCAGACTCCCTCTGCTCACCCTGCCTGCTCCCCCAGGTTCCCCCTGCTTACCCTGCCTGCTCCCTGAGGTTCTCTTGGTAAACTCTGCTCACCCAGCTGGTTCCTGAGTCTTCCCTTTAGAAAGCTCTGGTCTCTGTGTTCCTGGCACTTTAGAATCCCCACCAACCACGAAGAACTGGTGTCCTATTTACACAGAAGCTGAAGTTTCAAGAAGGTAAGTGACCCTGAAGGTCACCGACCACAAGGAAGTGATCAAGAGTTCAGATGCAAGCCTCTGCATCTGGCCTGGCCAACTTCATTCTTTCTTGCTCCTCTCTGAAAACTCTGTTGTCCCCATGACAGCGACTGTCCCTCCTGTTCTTTCAAATCATCATCTTACCCACAGCACGTTCTGGAGGACATGACACAGTCTCCTGAGAGGATTGCAACACACGTCATAACTGTTCCATCCTGTCACCATATCAAAATCCAGGGAATTTCATTTCTTCCCATTTGTCTCAGAGAAGCACCTGCCCCGTCAGGACTGACCAACACCCTTCCAACCACCTGACACTTTCCAGTCTTCATCCTCCAGCTCGGAGTCCCTGGACACTGTGTTAGTGGTGGTGGCCACATGCTCATCTTCCTCTGCTTCCTTGACCTGCAATTTCTAGACAGTTGCAGCCCCCTGGGATAAAGGCTGCAGTTGCTGCTTAGGACAGCTTCACTCTGCTATCTGTCCAGGTTGGTGTGAAACTTGTGACCCTCTTGTCCTGCCCGCTCCCACATCAAGGTTTAAGGCTGTTCTTTTTCAAATGTGCGCCTGGGCATAACTACACGACTGCAGAGTCCCACACTCAATGTTTAGGGACTTTCTTTAAAATGCCTTCTCCTTCCCATGCTAACGACTTGAACGTGAACAGCCACCAGGACTGTGACTAACAGGAAGCAATAGGTCCCTGAAAACACAAACTTCCACCCAGCCCTGTGCTCATTTCTGCAGGGGGCATGCAGCTTGCTGAGGCTTCCTATTCTTTCCTCTTTGGCTCAGCTCCCCCTCTAACCTCAGTGTCTCTCCTAATCCTCAGATCTACGGTCTGGGTGTTACGGCACATCCACACACATGTTCTCCCGGGACACACAACTCTAGATTTAGCATCTTTCCTCAATCCTAGCCTTTCCGACTCCCACGTTTACTGGTTACATAATGCTTTCTCAGCCAGGCTAGGCACCTCACAGTCTCCCTCAGTACCCAGCCCTTGCTCATCCACACTTGGCGACACCCTCCTGTCATCCCACCCCTTCCTCCTCCCCAGAGCTTCCTCTCGTCCCTCCAGGACAGTTCTAGTTACCCTCAGAGACTCATGAAGGTTCCTGGCTGCAAGCTATCCTGCCTCCAGCCTCTCCCCAGCCGAGACTCCCAAGTTCTATCTTTCTAAAAGGGCAGCTCCTATGCTGTCACCCCCTCCTAAAGCTAACAGTACTGCTCTGTCTCTGGAATAAAGACTGACATTTGAGAGCCAACACTCTATGACAAGTTCCCTTTGTTCCAGCCAAACTGGAGTGCTGGCCGGGCTCCAGGCAACACTCCCCCTCCCCCCCTCCCCCCCACCGTTAAGTGTGCCACACCCCTGCCTGGAACCTCTGGTCAGCTCCTTCCCCAGTCTTGCCTACTGAGTTGAATCCTCTATTTCGGGGCTTAGCTCAGACCTTCTCTTTGTAAAGCTATCTCTGATTTCTTACATGGGCATAATTTGTCTCCCTTTTGAACATCAAACTGTTTTTCTTTTTTTAATCTCTTTCATATGAATTTAACACATTCTGCCCCTTTCGACTGTTTTCTGTATGTATCACACATGTCCACGTCTATAAACAGCTGTCAAAGCATTGTGTGGAAGGAAATACAGGCGCCATGTTCACAAGGCTCATTCACCCAGAGGGAAAGTCAACTGTTCTAACCCCAAGGCAGCAGCAGTAGGAGGCACGTGGTCCCAGCCTGGCTGTGTCAGGAGCCTAAGTTAGAGGCTGGGGAGCAGCTGCTGCTGTGGCTCTGCCACGCTGCCTGTTTACACACTCAGTCATGCACACTTCTGCCGGGAAAAGCCAGCCTGGACTTTCAGGTAAAGATAGGGACTGAACACTGGCTTTATTTTCTCTTTCTGAACTCTGACTTAACCCGCAGCAGCAAGGCCATGTGAGAATGGGACAGGCCAGGAGCAGAGGGACTGAGGGACAGGCCCCTCCCCTTCAGTGATCAGTCTTCTAACTCCAGTGCACAGCTCTCAGGAGCATCAACTTGACTGCACCTGGAACAGCACCACACGGGCCCCACGGCTGCACAGGCCCCACGGCCGCACAGGCCCCCCGGCCGCACAGGCCCCCCGGCCGCACAGGCCCCACGGCCTGCTCATGCTAAGCCTCACTTCACAGCTCTCGGTTAGCCCTCCTGGCTCCTTCCTCTGTGCTATCAAGCCTGGGAAGCTGTCACTGCACTTGTGAGTGGTCGCATGCCTGGGATGTCAGTGCACAGAGTCAAACACTGACAGAGAAGCACAGAGAGCTCAAACAGAAATGCCTCAGTCACACCGGCCCTGTGTTTGAGACAATTTGAGCCACAGAGGGATATCCCTATCCCTAAAACTATCATAAATGCCATGTGGGCCTGGCGCTTTTGGGGGGACATGTGTTTTCCGCCTCAAGGATCTGCTAACACTTTCTCCCACGGCTGGGTTTTTCCAGTTCCGTGGGCATGAACAACATATCTGGTGGAAACTCTCCTGTGCTGCTACAGGCTCAGCATTCCTGCTCTCCAAGACTGAGGCCCATTTTAGGCGAGTAGGGATCCTTTGTGATTCAAACTGTCTCAAACACAGGACCAGTGTGATGGGGCCATTTCTGTGCTTCCCATCGTGTTTGACTCTGCAACTCCAGACACCCCCAACTATTCTGAATGCTCCCTAGGGGTGGTGGCACCCTGCTTATCAAACAAGATTTCTTACAGCTTTTTATGATCACTTCAGGTCAGGCTACCTACCCGTTCCTGCATCACTCCCAACGCCGCTTGTGATTAAGCCTATCGCTTCCTTGCATCTGAGTTTGCCTCCTTCAGATGACGTGTAACAGCTGCATAGAGCTGGAGGCCACACCAAGTCCAGAGGCCGTGCGTGTCGTTCGTGCCGTGTCTACCCACTCTGGCTGCTGCTCCCTCCACCGCCGCCTCAGTGACTTCAAACGCCTCCCCTCTCAGGCCACCATGCCACACCACTCGGACTTACGAGAAGCGTTTCTTCTTTTCTTCTTCTTCTTCTTCTTTTTTTTTTTTTGTTTTTTGTTTTTTGAGACAGGGTTTCTCTGTGTAGTGCTGGCTGTCCTGGATCTCGCTCTGTAGACCAGGCTGGCCTCGAACTCACAGAGATCTGCCTGCCTCTGCCTCCCGAGTGCTGGGATTAAAGGCATGCACCACCACCGCCTAACACAAGAAGCATTTCTACTGCCACTATTTTCTTTTCTTTTTTGAGATGGGGGGCGGTCCCTACATTACATCTGGGATGCTCTAAGGACTCCTGGACTTAAAAGACCCTCCTGCCTCTGCCTTCCAAATGATGGGACTACAGTGTGTACCACCTCACCCAGACACCATTAATTTTAATGTAAAGAAGAAAACTGAAAAACAAAAACATAGGCAACTTAGGAACTAAATACACAAGAATGTAGATCTTCAGACGTTAAAGCATTTGCCAATTTTGCTTTTTCAGGTATATGTGTCCATGTGCCTTTTCACACTGATGTATGTGTGTGCACACGAATAGATCACCAGTCAACCTCAGTGCTATTCCTAAGGTGCATTCCCCATCCTGGGAGAGTGGGTGTCTCACTGAACCTGGGGGTTCACCAAGACCGGCTGGAGGGCTCTCCTGTTTCTATCTCCCTGGCACTGGGAATAGAGATTCATGTTATCAGCCAGGCGCTGTTCCAGGACAGCCAGGGCTACACAGAGAAACCCTGTCTCAAAAAAATAAAACAAAACCAAAGAACAAAGAAAGGAAAAAATTCATGTTCATGTCCCATGTTTGGCCTTGGGCTTGCAAGGCATGTGCTGACTGACCCAGCTCCCACTGCTAATTTTATTTTTTTCTTGAAGAACTGTCTTTTAATTTATATAGATATATATATCTTTATGAGTGTATGCCATATGTATGCAGGAGCCCAAAAAGGCCAGAAGATCCCTGGAACTGGATAAGGCGGTTGTGAGCAGCCTGATGTGGGTTCCAGGGGGCAAACCTGGGTCCGCTGCCAGAGCAGCAAAATGTCTTAGCCAGGAGCCGTCTCTCCTTCCCCACTGCCTCGCAGTGTCCCCACGACAGTGACAGTGCACGGTGGGGCGGGCGCAGTCTGCCTGGGGTTGGGTTGGTGGGTGGGGTGGTCTCCTCACTTCCTTCTGCTAGTGTGTACACAGCATGCCTGCAGCAACACAACTCACAACAGAAGAGCCCTGAGACACGCACATCCACCAACTGGAAATAAAAACTGAGAGGGACTGTTTACCAGCGATGAAGAAAGAAGAGCCCAGCACTTAAGAACCAAGACAGAACTGGATCCATGATCTACAGACAGGTACAAAAGCAAATTCTCAAAGTCACATGTGACTCCATTCCGGGTTAAATGTGAGTTGGCTACCTCACAGCCAGCCACCCCTGCATGAAGACAGCAATGGCCTGAGGCGGTCATGCCTCCACAACTCTGAGAACAAAGAGCTGGCCTCAGCATGCCATCTCTATGTATTTTTGTAATGCTTGCTTCTTTTTCTTCTTGGTGAGTATATACCAGTATCATTAACAAGGCAATTCAAAAGTATCTCCTGTTCCACCCCACACTACAGACTAAGGTAGGCCAAGTTCTGTCTCATTAACATTAACATAAACATAACCTTTGGAAAACAGATCAATTAGTTCATAAAAGCTGCATACGAAAATGACATTAATGGGAAAGGAGAGAGGACTCGTTTGAACTAAGCACCATAGGCTGCTGATTGCTTCCCTTCTGGGCCAGAGGTTTCTGCTTGCTGACACCACAGTCAGGGCTTCTGAGAGACCAGTAAGTCCGTTTCACAATTAATGCCTCACCCCTGTCTGAAAGCTCCAGTGAGCCACACCAAAGGGCGAGCCTGCAGGCAGAGTGCCACACACACACTATGGTTCAATTAAACAGGCTGCACACAGCACTCACTCTCAACAGCCAAACAGGGCAGAGCAGCAAGGAACAGAGGGGCAGGCATGAGATTAGAAGTCTTCTTTCGAAGCTTCCAGAAACTGGGAGAACTCCTGACCTCAGGACAGAAAATCCCTATCAAGGACACCCAGCAGCCAGGAGACAGCAGGAGACAGGCCCACTCAGAAGGCCTTCGTTCCTTCCCGCTCACTTGAAAGGCTGAGCTAGCTGTGTGCAGTCATCCCACATGAAGCTTCTCAAAGAATCACCCTCTTCCTTCACGGAGCACCAGCTTCAAATGCAACCTGAGAGTACAGGCCTATTCGGCCAAAGTTAATTTCCAGGATTGATTTTTTTTTTTTTTTTAGAAAGGGGCTCACACTAGAGCTCCACCCAGACTCGAACTCTGGAGTTCATAGTAATCCCCTGCCTCAGTCTCCAGAGCACTGGGATTACAGTTTGTGAATGGCTATGCATGGCTCATGTCATTTCAGACTCTAGAGAAGGCACCAGAACTGTGCCTGCTCTAAATTAAGGATGTACCCACAGGACGGGCAAACTCATACAGCCAAGGCACCAGAGCTTCCCAGTGAATGAGAACCTCTGCCTGCATGAAAAATGGAAACAGAGTAGTTGTACCTGCAACTGTGGAAAACTGAAAATGACTCTCTGTCCCTGGGTGGGAAAGGATAAACTGGCACACCTCTATAAGGAACATCACCAGCAATGAAAAGGAACAAATGACTGAAGACCAGCACAGATGGTTCTCAGATGCACTGTACAAGAGGTGCACGCTGAATGACTCCATTCACGTCCCGTTCTGAAAGGGCAGATCACTGGGACAGACATCAGAGGCCCTGTCTCCGAGGCAGAGGGACAGAGGGAAACTCTCTGTTGTGCTCAGACTGGCCCCTATTTTGGTCCTGGCTGGCAGTTACTCACAGACTGTGCACAAACACAGATGGATCTCATTGCATCTAAAGTACAACCTTTTCGAGAAGTTCCCAATGGAAACTACAGGACACAAACAGCTACTATGAATAGGAAGAACGTTCCTACACGCCCAGGGGAGGCCTCTGAACAGGATGAGAGGCAGTGTGCTGGGGTACCCGACCAAGGTGTGAGTGACAGAACCAACTGGAGACAGTGGGCATGCGTGGCGAAGAACCTCATAGCTCTACGTGTGGGGAGCAGGGACAGGCAGGTTCCCTCCAGACACCGCCCTTCAGTCAGCCCGGTGCCCGTGCACCCTCCTCTCTGCAGGGCTGGGACTTATGTCTGGAATGGACTTTGCTGAAGCAATACAAGCGAGCCACAGTGACAAAGCACTGTTGTTACAGGTGATAGCCCGTCACGACCCTGACAAGGAGCACACTGCCCTGAGGTCAGGAACCACAGAGTCCACCCTGCCATCAGCATGGGCCTGAACAACCTAGCTTGCTAGACTCCACCCAGTCTCCATGGTGGTGTTTGCTGTCCCTCTCCCACAGCTGTCACCTGGGTGCCCTGCCCTGCCCTGGCTGCACAGGTGGGAGTGCTGTGTCCCCACCCACCCAAGGGCATGGAGTCCAAGTACTGGACAAGAGCAAGCACGAGGCTCCAGACTTAACCTTAGCTACATGACCCACATCCTCAGCACCCGCCCTCCCGCCATGCTTTCCTGTGGCCTGGAGTGAAGCAGGGAGTACCTTTAGTCCTTCCGTCGGGGGCCCCCAGCTTCTTGGTCTCTGCCGTGAGCAGCAGCTCATACGGGTGCTCGTCCTCCTCCCGGGGGACACTGCTCTGAATCCGGGGTCTCAAAGCCAGGCCCTAGGAGACAGAAACACCCAGAATCCGTTGGGCACAGAGACGGGAGGTCTGTAACAAAGCTCCCGTTCCCGCTACCTTGCAGGGCAGGCCAAGGCAGGGAAAGAGTCGGGCACCCTGTGGACTCAGGTGCTTTTCTAGTCCTCCATGCGTTCTGGCTCACTCCCCAAGGTTTCCATGCCAGAAGCTCGATGTCCAGTGCAGTGGGCCAGAGATGGGGCATGGTGGGTCGGTGGTCTTCAAGACTCCTCTCCTAACAAACCCACTCCTGAGTGGGGTTGTAGCTTATTTGGTACTGCAGCAAAGGGGTATTATCACGTGACCCCGGCATCCCCGTGCTCGGCCCTGCTGTGACGCAGCTGAAACTGCTCTAACCAGAAGCTAATGAACAGATGGAGCAGCTTCACGGGACTTTTGGCATCCCACCTGTGAGTCAAATAAACCTCTTTTCTTGATAAACCCAGACTCAGCAACAGAAAAACCAAAAACAATTCCTGTATATGAAATCTCCACATTGTGACTAAACCATTTCTTTTTTGTTTTTGGCTCCATTTTATCCTCCATAAAATGGTAAAATCCAAGCCTTTCTTCTCTCCCCTCTCTCCCCACAGTGTTTCTATGAGAATACTTTTCTACTTGTTACCTAAGCTGCACAGTTATTGCCATCTTTCTCCATGCTTCTTCTCTGACATGCACATATTCTACCCAAAGGCTAGTATCCACCTCAAAAGAAAACAAAATACTCTTGCCACTTAAATGGCCTGTCCTTGTCCTCCTCTTCCCTCTCCTCTGCTGTTGTAGCCCTGGCTAGCCTGGAACTTGCTGTGTAGACTGGGCTGACCCTCAACAGGCAGATCTTTCTGCCTCTGCCTCCCCAGGACTAGGATTAAAGGCATGAACCACCACAGCCAGCTTGTAACTATCCTCTTCACAGATCCCAAGAGCTGTGGGAACAGATCTCCTGAAAGCTAGCTTTCTACTGAATTATAACGTGACTTCAGATGCCTCCAACAGTCTTGAGAGTCAGCAACTAGCAATGTGAGTTTCTGTGGGAGAACAGCAGCTTTGTCCACTGAGAAGGTCTTGATTCAAGCAGGTAAGCACCTCCCATACAGCAAATACACCAGCTCCAGTTAGGTGAGCATCAGGGGCTCCTCAGCTAGTCCTGGCATTAGAGCCAAGATGGTAAAACCACAGTGCTGGAGACACACGGAAAGGTTGTGGAGACTCCTGCCCTGATAATTCTACTCATCTGCCCTGATGCGGATGTGTTTTAAAGGCAAGTTAAGAATAATCACATACCAGCTACTGCAATCAAGCCAGAGCACAAAACTTCCAGAGCTGTTTGAAGTGGTAAGGACAGCCTGGGAGTGAAGTGGGGGTAGCTGGGATTCCCACTCATACCTAACAGAACAGTAGATCCTACGAGGGAAGCTCCTTTACACATACAGACACCTCCTACCACTCACTGGAAAAGCACCAGGTTAGAGATTCACCAGAGTCCGCCTCTGTGGGGACAGCTCACTGTAAGCAGCAGGGCTTACAAGTCCTCCTGAAGAGAGGACAGCACTCCCAGTCTTATTAACAAGGCTGCCTCTCTGATGGCAGAACAATGGTCTCACTCTAAAACTGCTGAGCACAGCAGTACGCCACCTGGAACACCTTTACTCTGGAAACCCTGGGCATCCTTTACTGGTCTGTTTTCACAGGAACACAATTAAGGGGACAAAGAGGGACCATTAAGTAGTTCACACCGTGTCAACTTAACACCACAGGCTTCACTGACAGGAATTTGTGTTCTGCAGGTTTTCACCCATATGACCCTCAGGCAGAGCCCTGGAAATCTGATTCCCAGTATTACTGCCTCAGCAAGAGTTCTCACCCAGACCCAGGCATGCTTCCCTGAAAAGTAGCTGACAGCCAGGATGCCAAGCCTACAAACAGGGCAGGACAGAAGATTTCAGTGGCAAATGAGTCCACCAGGCAGGGCAAATGTGAGCAGAAAGCATCCCCCACCACAGCTGGGACACCAGTCACAACCAGGGGACCTGATTCTGGCCAGTTTATCTGTAAACTCAGAAAGGGCCAGGGACCCGTCCAAGGTTAATGCAAAGGTCACAGCAGAGCTACTGTCATTAAATGCAGTTCCTCAGGTTCTGATCAGATTGGCCTCACTTTCCTCCAGCCAATGGGCGCCTTCCCTTCTTCAATTGCTAATGAGAGCCCCTGCTTGGGCCCAGACAATACACTGGGGTGTTCCTTTCCTCTTGTTCTGGCCATGACCAAACTAAGGGATTAAACCTTCACAGTCAACAAGAAACTTTTCTTCCAGACATCCTTGCTCCCACAGAAGTGGCCCTGTGTTACAGTGACCATGGCAAGAACTGGTTGTCAAAAGAAAGGATTCTGTTTTTTACTAGATTATTTCTTAATCTTCTTTCCCTTTTCCTCCAGGGCTGGCAATGACTCAAAGCTAAAGAATCTCTGTGGAGAGCAGCAATGCTTGGGCACAGAAGGGTTGCAAGCAGCCAGCCATCACCCAGCTGTGGCTTGGAGAATCCATGGGGTGTGGGTGGCTGAGAAGCCTCATCACAGAGGAGACCAGGGCCAGCCCATGGCAGCTGGTACCCCATCAGGAGGAGTAAAAACTTTTCCTGTGTGGGTGTGTGTGGGTGTGTGCACGAGCACATTCGTGATGTCTCATGTCTGGCATCATGATGAGGTCATTGCCTGAATAAGCTCTTCTACAGTCAAATCCTGGGTCACATGATTGACATGTACACAGTCCTCAGATTTGGCTTGGTCACAAAGCCTTCCTTAGCACCAGAGACTGCTGAGTTCAGTCCTCCAAGTACTATAAACAAAATAAATTGGCAGAAAGTTTATTGACATCACTGTCTCAATGTGAGGTTTAGTTTTAAAGCTTTGAGAGAGTTGGAAACTAAGATGGTGGGGTTGGAGTTCTTGCTGCTCCTGCAAAAGACCAGAATGTAGGTCCCAGGACCCACATTGGGCAGCTCACAAGCACCTGAAACTCCAGTTCCAGGGGATCTGATGCCCTCTTCAGCCTCTCAGGATCCCAGGCACAGTTTTGAGTCACAGACAGACAGACTACCCATACACATAAAATAAAATAATAAAGACCCTGTCTGGATCATCAAGAGACCCATGACTCAGGTCGTGACTCCTCTGTATTTATGCACCCATAACAACAGCAAACAGGCAAGTTCGGGGCTCTCGTTGTCATGGTCCCAAAAACCAACTGTGTTGGTTCAACTGGTTTAGAATTCCAGGCTATTAGGAAACATTTCCAAAGGATGAACCTCACACACTGACGTCCCACCAAGCAGGATGGCCCAGCAGACAAAGGTGTTGTCTCTACACCTGACAACCTGTGTTCAATTTCCTGAACTACAGGACAGAAGGAAATAACTCTGTCCTCTGAACACACACACACATACACACACACACACACACACACACACACACACACACACACACACACTGTAACATAATAAAGTCTTTTTTGTTTTGTTTTGTTTTCCAAGATAGGGTTTCTCTGTCTAATAGCCTGGCCATAAAAACATTTTTTTAAAAGGTAGACTGTAGGCCGGGCAGTGGTGGCGCACACCTTTAATCCTAGCACTCGGGAGACAGAGGCAGGCGGATCTCCGAGTTCGAGGCCAGCCTGGTCTACAGAGTGATTTCCAGGACAGGCAGGTCTACACAGAGAAACCCTGTCTTGAAAGACAAAAAGAAAAGAAAAAGAAAAAAAGGAAAACTGTAGCTGAACATAGTGGCACAGGCCTTTAGTCCCAGCACCCAGGAGACAGAGGCAGGTGGCTTTCTGTGAGTTCGAAGCCAGCCTGGTCTACACAGTGAGTTCCAAGACATACAGAGCTACTTAGTGAGACTGTGTCTTGGAAAAAAAAAAAAAAAAGTAGACTGTTTCAAATAACCACCTCTTTCCTTCCCAATACCTCCTTTATCTTTTATTTAATTTTTATAAACTTGATTATTTAATAAACTTGAAAATAAAATATCATGTAGGAAAAGTAACCAGAGCAAAGTCTATCTTTTCCAATTGTCACCTCTAACCTGATTCAAGTTTGGATACAGTCTTTACAGGAAGCAGTGGAAGGGTTAAAACAGAAAGGAGCCCTCTGGGGCCCAACCACCAAAACTTGGTAACACTGTACTATTCATACAATGGCAAGGACGAGGGTTCTCGGAACCTTGTATCAAGACAACTCATGTGTATGCCTCATACTCACACACAAATGCAACAATCCTTCCTCACAAAAGAATACAGGCTGGGGAAAAGGCTTAGTGATGGAGTGCTTGCTTGGCACACACAAGGCTCTGGGTTCAATGCCCAGGGGCTGGAGAGACGGCTCAGCAGTTAAGAGTACCGGCTGCTCTTTCAGAGGACCCGGACTCATCCCAGCACCGACACAGTGGCTCACAACACCTAACTCCAGTTCCAGGGGATCTGATACCCTCATCCTACCTCCACGGGCACCAGGCAGGCATGTGGTGCATAACATACATGCACATGCAAAAAAAAAAAATCCTAAAAGCCTCCTTTTGAACTCACACATCTACCATTTAACAAATGCTATGTCAGTGAAGGGGTGACCCCAACCCTCTACCTCAGAGGCTGTCAAGGGCAAATACTTCTTATCAACGCGTTCTTCCTCCTCTTCATCAGGTGGCGGCTTTGCTGGAGGCGGTGGGCGTTCCCTCTGCAGAAGAAAAACAAATATTCTACCATCTCTCCTTTTCAATATTTAACTTTCGGTTTACCCTTATTTTAGTTCTTGGAAATAAAAAGAACTACGTAAAGAATTCCCCCAGGAACCTAAAGTTATGGTCCAGTCTCTGAGCAGATGAAGGACCCCACACCCAGACACAATCCAATCAGCTGTGCTATCTGATGTCTGCAGCAAAGATCATAAACACCTCCTTCCGGGCCACCAGGAGAACAGCACAGAGAGCTCACAACTGCCTCGCTGGCACAAATACTCCACATGACAGACACAAAATCCTGACAGCAAAGGCAGAGGCTCAACTTTCAATCTACACTGAAAAGAAGAAACGTGAGATTAAAAGACCCAGCTCTGGAGCTCTTCTAAAGCCAAGACTCTCGGGGAAGCAACAGGAAAAGCAACCAAAGATGGAACATTCGTCCTTGCTCAAACTCCAACGCTGTGCTGCTGGTCATCCCTACTCATCAGGAAAAGTTCCACACCAATCTCTTAGCATCTGTAGTTTAAGCGAGTCATCCTCAACTCAAAACAAAAGAGCTCTTGGTTTGGGGGTTATTTTGTTTTTGTTTTTTTGAGATAGGGTCTCACCATGTAGCCCTGGCTGTCACAGGACTTGCTAGGCAGACCACATTGGCTGCACAGAAATCCTCCTGCCTCTGCCTCTGGGTGCTGGGATTAGCAGCATGTGCCACCACACTCAGCCCCACATCTCTTGGTTTTAGTCACCCCCTTCAATGACAAATACAGGACATGTGTCCCTCCTGTTCATCTGGACAGGAGCATGAGCACCAGGCTCCCTGGGGCGGGGCTGGCAAGCTTGCTCTGAAAGGACCTAAAGCAAATATACCAGGCTTCACAGTCAGTTCTGTCACAGACGCCAGGCAGATGGTGCGCATGACTAGATTCCAAAACAACCTCATTCAAACACACGGGCTCCTGTCAGCGGGCTGTGGTTTTCCAACCCTCTCCCACAGTAAGGAACTCACTGAAGGGGACATTGGGCAGGTGAATGAAGTGTGGGCAACTTCAGGAACATGTATGACCCTGGTGTGGCAAAGCCGAAGCCTGGGGAACCATTGCACCTGCACCTTTCCCACTGTTTTCTGCAGGGCTGGGGCCCCTACTCAGGGGAGGGTCAGCTTGGCTGGCCCCAAGCTCAGCCCCAGGCTTGCTGGTCAGCTCTTTGTTGCTAAAGTAGGCGGAACTTGGAATGCCGAATGGTAGAGATTTCCAGAGAAATCTGCAAAGATGCTGTTTTGGATTTTGGCACCCAAGACCTTTCTGTTCAAACATGCTTCTCTACTGCACACCAGCCTCCATCACTCAATCCTTCTGTGAGGCCAGAAAACGAGAACAAGAATGGCCACAACACAAGCGCATGCCAAGATGCTCCGGCTTTTTTTTTTTTTTTTTTTAGCACAACCAGCAGAGGCTGGCCGCTCTCTTTGGAACTGTGTGGCTTCTAGCAAAGGCACTAGCGCCCCCTACTGGGAGACACCTGTAAGCCCCACTTTAAGCAAAGCCTTCACACACGGGTTAGATACCAATAGGGAAGAGAAACACCATGCAAAGGCTCCCCTTTCACCACTCAGAGTGTGCTTGCAGCTCTTGCTCACACCTCCTCTGCTAGGCTGCCACACTAGAGGGCTCACTGGAACTCACACTCAAACACTGCTATTGCATCAGGGCAGGGCAAGGAGACCACCAACGAAGAACACTCCCTGAAGTTCTAGGCCTTTCCCAGGCCAGTTAGAAAGGTCAAGGACAACCCTCTCCCCTGCCAGAACTGGGCCAGAAGGGAAGGCCAACAGGAAAAACCCACACATGCCCCCTATCTGTCTCAAGGTGGTTAGACAGCCACGTCAGACAACCACCAGGGTATGAAAAGTCACGACAACGTGTGGAAATGGAAAGAAAGCGGGGACAGGGCTGCAGACAAGGCATACTGACTCTGGAGGAGAAGGGGGAGTAGGTGTCTGGAGGCCCAGGAACAAAGCAGTGCCAAGACAGAGGCACAGACCAAGGAGAAACAGTGCTGCTCGTGTGGAACGGGGCTAATAAAGAACCAACCGACAGACGTGATGTCTAATAAGTGCACACACAGTCTGACCCGGTCTTGTGGTGCCCTCACCCCAGGGCAGGACACCCATCCGCATGGCTGGTGAGGCAAGCAGGACTGGGAACAGCCAGCAACTCCTGTCACTGGGTGGCCCTGCTCTCAAGGCTACACCAGAACAGAGACTCTGTGCTAAGGCCACAGAGGATGGAGAGACGCAAACAGGCTGAGCTGAGCTTGAAGAAACAAAGCTCTGCCTCAGTGTGACCTGAAGTTTTACTACACGGAACAGGAGAGACAAGACAGAGGCCCCAAGAACAGCGGGGGCTCAGGCCTCTGAAACACGAGCGGCGGCAGACCTCCTCCGGCCAGCATCCCACAGCGGCCACCACATCCCCCAGGAGGCTCAGCCCTGGCCACGTACAGGCCTCACTCCAGCAGGTCTTGCTCCAGTGGCCTCGGCCTCCTTGTTCACGGAATCTCGGTCAGATGATCGCCCACTGGCCGTGCTGTCCAAGGACTGGCAGGACACAGCATTGTAGAGCGCCTCGTAGGGACCCTCCTCCTCAGCATGTGTATCAAAATCAATGATCAGTTCACTTACTGCTTTCTCCACATTCCCTGGAGAAGAGGACAGAGCAAGATCGTTAGTAAAAGGGGGCAGAGCCCTGGGTTCTAGACACTCTGGCTGAGCAAAGACTCCTCAGCAATATGAACTGTAATGAACACTAACCCACAGGGAACATGGTCACTTTGATAAGGACAACGACTGATTTTCTCTGATTCAATATAGAAGAGTGCAGCACAGTGGTAGAACTCCAGCTTAGCATGCATGCAGCCCTGGGTCCAATTCCCCAAGAAAAGATACTACTTTAAATACGTAATTCCCATGTCCTTTGTAAGACTCCAGTATCTCAACCATGTGAATGAGAACTTCACCTGAAATGCAGCAATGTATAACTGAAAATTAAAAGTAATACTTTAAATTATGGTTGATTTTTTTGCTTTCTTGTTTTTTATTTTTTTGAGGCAGGGTTTCTTTGTGTAGCTTTGCTGTCCTGGAACTTGCTTTGAAGACCAGACTGTCCTCAAACTCACAGAAATTTACCTGCCTCTGAACTCACTATGTAGAAAAGGCTGTCCTTGAACTCACAGAGATCTGCCCGCCTCTGCTTCCTGAGTGCTGGGATTAAAGGAGTATGCATGAGGCAGGGCTTCTCTTTGGACCCGGAGCCTACTTTAAATGATTTGATGAAAGCCACACACACTCCGAGAAAAGCAAACCTTCCTGAGACAAGGTGCTATATGACTTGACGGCTGTCTCCTCTGCGCGGTTAGAAACGGCATCCTGAGTGGCCTGTAATAGCCACAAATATCAGCGTGAGCTCCTGGAAAGCTAAGAGCTCAGTGAATGGTTGATTCCACATAGAGATGGGAAATACACAGTGAGTCTGGATTCTGAATTTTTTGACTGCTGATAAGCAAATGACAGCTGCTGAGAGACATGAGATTGAAAGAGGGACTGCTGAAATAAACCAGCCTAGCTATTTTAAGAATGCCTTAACTTTAAAATCGCTAAAAAAATGCATTGCTTTGAGAAGAGGTTTTGTTTGCCTTTGTTTCCACAGGAAACAAGAGGCTGGAGATTCCTTCCAGATTGGTATGGATCAGGTTTGATGGGGAAGACCTCCTGAATCTTGACAGGTGATATATATCAACAAAGGTTGCAGCTGGTCTTTCCAGGATGTGGCCATTATCTCAATTTCCTTAGGGACCCCTAAAGATGCCTTCACCCACAGACAACAGGAAGCAGTCTAGAGAACGACACCCACATTCTCAAGAGGTTATTTGGTGGGTTATAGATGTTGCTTATCATTTAGGGGAATATAAGAATATAGGATAAAAAGACAACTATTAATCTCAGACATTTTGCACTGGCATGGATTTTAATATATTGATATAAATTTACAGTTATTTTTGTTTTACTGTTATATGTTTCTACTCTTGTTTGGGGTATTGTGCTTATGCTGCTCATTTAAAAATGCAATGTATAATTAAGAAATGAGGTTAGTAGTTAATCTACAATAATCAATCTTGTAGTCACATTAGGTATGTTTTCAAGGTTAAACAGGCATATTTTAGACAGGTGATTTTCAAACACTTCAAAGACCTACCTACATAATATGGCGTTTAAGATGTTTAATAACCTAAGGTTTTTCATAACAATGAGACACATCTGCTCCTGGCAGCACCAACTGACTTCATAAAAAGATGATGGGCATAAAAAAAAAAACCTCCATATGGAGTTTGCTTTCAATGTGGCAAGGCCAGCCATTTGGGAAAGAAACTGTTCTTGCCTTGACTGCTGTACAGACTGGACATGCAGGACACACAGGAAAAAGACTCTGAACTTTGCTAAGACAAGAAGACAAGGCAGGACAGTCCTTTGAGATTCCTGCTTCACAGAAGAGTCTGCCAGATATTCTGCAGGACAGAGAGGAAAGTGACTGCTGAACTTCGCCAAAACAAGGCAGGACAGTCCTTGCAGTCATTGCAGGCCAAAAATGGATGCCTCAATGGTGCAGAGGAACTTTGGGTGACTGTCCAGATAGCCAAATGTCTCTGTTACATCCTTCTGGAGTCTTTGATGGAGTTAAAGACTAAATAGTTATAGTTGTAGTTTTCCCTAGTTATGATAGAAAGTAAATTAGGTATAGAACTTTGGAATCACTATGATAAGATAGACAATGAAGTATTTTCTGACTTTCACAAATACAAATGGATATTGTAAATGTTATTCTTGATAACTGTTTTTGTTGTATATAGTTTTCTACTATGTTAAAGTTAAAACTTTTCATTTTTGTTTAGACAAAAAGGGGGAAATGTGGAATATTAGTTTAATGATGTGCTACATTTGTTTATGCTGTGGAATATTTGTTTAATGATGCAAAGATGTGTTACATTCTCTTATGTTGCAGTTGTTTAACTCTGTAAAGCTGTGTCACTTTGCCTGTTTAAAACACTTGACTGGTCTAATGAAGATCTACATGGCCAACAGCTAGGCAGGAGAGGGATAGGAGGGGCTGCCAGGCAAAGGCAGAGAGAATAAACAGGAGTGATCCCAGCTCAAAGAAGGGGGAGGAGAAAAGGAGAGAAGAACACCAGGGGTCAGCCACTCAGCCACACAGCCAGCCACAGAATAAGAAGGAAAGAAAAATATATAGAGTATTGAAAGGTAAAAAGCCCAGAGGCAAAACATAGTTAAAGAAAAATGGAATAATTTAAGTTAGAAAAGCTGGCTAGACACAAGCCAAGCTAAGGCCAGGCATTCATAAGTAAGAATAAGTCTCTGTGTATTTATTTGGGAACTGGGTGGCAGGCCCCCAAAGAGTAAAAAGACCAACCACAGAATTCTGCTGATGATGAACACCTACCACCCAGACCACCTCCATACCAACGATTTATTGCCATAATTGCCATGTACGCAAGGACTAGCAGCAGACCCTCATTGGCCCAACTGTTCCCAGAGTGCTGCATGTGTTTTGGTATAGAAAGAGACACTAAACACAAGTTCTAAGTTGATCCTAAGATGATCCTGCCAATTACACATCCCTACAGAAGTAGAGGCCAAAATAAAGCAGTCATGGGGCTAGAGAAATGGCTCAGAGTTAAGAGCACTTACTGTTATTGTAGAGGACCCAGGCTCAGTTCCCAACACCCACACAGCACTTACAACCATCTATAAAACCCAACACCCTCTCCTGACCTTTATGGGTCCCTGCATGCATGCAGGGCACGTAAACACACCTGGCCATATGCATAAAATGTATATTGTTTTTCTTTCTCTCTTTCTTTCTTTCTTTCTTTCTTTCTTTCTTTCTTTCTTTCTTTCTTTCTTTCTTTTTTTTTTTTTTGGAGACAGGGTTTCTCTGTGCAGCTTTGCGCCTTTCCTGGAGCTCACTTGGTAGCTCAGGCTAGCCTCGAACTCACAGAGATCTGCCTGGCTCTGCCTCCCAAGTGCTGGGATTAAAGGTGTGCGCCACCACCGCCCCCCACCCTTTTTTTTTTTTTTTTTTTAAAGACAGGGTCTTACTCTGTAGCCCTGGCTAGCCTGGAACTAGCTATGTAGATTAGGCTGGTCTGGAACTCACAGAGAGCTGCCTGCCTCTGTCTTTCAAGTGCTGGGGTTAAAACACATGCCTGGCTTAATTAAAAAAAAAAAAAATTTTTAATGAAAAGGGAAAAGTAGGACAGATACCCATAGCAAAAGCTACGCTGTGCTTGCTAAAATTTCATGTAGCATGGAGACAACTGAACTGAGTAAATCCTAATAATGCCCTGCAACTGTTATTTGAACTAAGAACTTCCCATTTGCCTGAGAATGACCGACTCTCCTCAGGCTATACCTCTTTCCTGGCTGTGACTTTGTGACTTTCCTCACCCTGAGACTTTGGTGCTATGGCATCTGTGCCGGAGAGGAGAGGTAGCTGGGCTGTGGAGGTCTTATCAACTTCTTTCACGCTTCTTTTTCCAGTCATGTGATCTGTAAGGAAAGACGGTTAAAAAACAATAGAGGCTACACCAAGCCCAGTGCACTGTAGGTCAGCCGCCCCGGTCCCCGGATGTGCGGGGCCCGTACCTTCTATCAGTGCGGCTATCTGCTGGCTCTTCTGGGAAGGCAGGTCCCGCACAGTGTCCAGGGCAGTCATTCCACGATTGTCCTTTATGTTGACATCGATTCCTGGAAAGGACAGCAGGCGGTGGACCAGGAAAGTGAGCGTTTTTAGGCAAGCCCAAGGCTACCCAGAGCTCTCAAGCAGCACAACCAACATTCTTCACCCACAGTCATCAACGGTCTAGTGTTCCAGGACCAAGTCACACAGCTCTAACCACACGGATACGCTGGGCTCAAACAGCGCCTGGCACATGGATCAGCGCTGCCGACCTCACCTGCAGCCAGCAGAATTTGCACCACATCGGTCTTGCCAAACAAAGCAGCCTCATGCAAAGCGCTGCCCATCTCCGTCTGGAAGGCAAACAAGAGCGCAGCAGCACGTCATGAGAACAGTCGGGTGTGTCACATGACAAACGGGACACGGATGAGGAGGGTTGGCAACTAAGCTGCACAGAGCCTCGGGGGCTCCTCTTCCCACCATTTCTTGTGCGGGTTCTAACACCACCAGGGTCCACTGTGTGCTATCGCAGGCCGGCCACGTGCATGAGCCCCCACTGCTTGTAGGGATGATGACCAAGAAAACTTGACCAAGCTCCACCTTCCTGGGGAGAAGGAATAAAAGCACCTCATGGCCCCTGTGGAGAGTCAACGCCAAGCTTAAGGAAGTACTGACTGAGAGAAGCCTGCCATCACAGAGGAGTGCTAAATCACATTGGCAGTTGAGGCTTTGGCAGTGCGAAAAGACGGCCCTGGGTGGGTGGGTGGGACATGTATGGGAAGATAATGGACCTTTCTGTCTTTGAGACGGCCCACAAGCACTTCTTTTCAGGGTTTAAAGGCTGTATCTCACACCCTGAAAAGAAACAAGCAAAAACACTGGACTCACTCCACAGAGCTCATTTGCCTCTAAGATGTCACAGCAGAATCAAGTGACAAACAGAAGCACGTGAATGTGATGTGAAACGTGCTAAACACACACACAGCCCAGCAGCATGGTGCTTGTGCCTCTTCCACCAACCGAGTCCCTGTGCCAGGAGTGATGTCTGCCTTGCTACCTGGTAGTTGCTATCCATGCCGGCGTCCAGCAGCACCTGCACCACAGCCTTGTGGCCGTTCCTTGCTGCCAAGTGTAAGGGGGTGTGCTTCCTCGTGCTGCAGCTCAGGAGGTTGGGGTGCGCACTCAGCAGCATCTTCACCACCTCCAGCCGCCCGTACAGCGCTGCCAAGTCCAGGGGGGTTTCGAATTTGTTGTTGCGCATGGTGGGGTCTGTGAGCTCCTCCAACAGAGCCTTCACTACCTCCGTGTGGCCGTACTGTGCTGCACAATGCAGGGCTGTCTCGTTGTCGTTGTTCTGAGGGTTAACAAGCAGCACATCAGAAAGGGGTGGGGTAGGGAACTAACATCTGCCTGTATCATCACCCATAAAACCACTGAAATTTAAATGAGAAAAATAGCAGCAATACTTGGGAACCTACAGGAGTCGGAATCCAGGCACCGCCCCCAACAATCAAGCCTGATTGCTCCCATTGGCCACATCTGCCCCCAGTCCCCGCAGGAGGGGAGCATCCCCTGAACATTTGCAGTCCCTGTGTGCCTTCAAGGGCGCAGCTCCATATAGAAGGAGAGGGAACACGGGAATTTGGCAGGCATTTGGTAGACGCCCTGGCATGTCTGAATACTATATTACTGCCATTGTTTCATTAAACTTCAACTGGCTTTACAAGCATTTCTTTGTTCAACCCTGTGGTTCCGATTCTGGGTTTATCCACCAACCACAGCCTTCCACACAGCTTTTTAAAGGGAGGTTGTCATCTGGAGCTTCTGGCATGCAAATCAATCAGCCAGCAGAGAAAGTAACAGAGCAGAGCACCGCAAACCACTCTCAAGGTAGCAGCCGGCAGCCATTTCTGAGGAGGAAGGCACAGGCTCAGGCCCGAGAGAATTCGGGACCCTACCCTGCCCTCATGCCTACTGCAGGAGGGCACATGGGGCAATGCATGCAGCTTCTACTGCATAAGACAGTGAGCACGTTGGGGAAGCCTTCTCATGTAAGAAAGGGACCGGCTCTGGGATGCTTGGTGTGAGAGGTGCAAAATATTCCAGTGCAGCACTGCCCTCCATTCAACCCCAAGGCTGAAGGCCTCGGACGCCAATTTTGTCTCAAGGATCGAGTCCGGGGCAGAATTAGGGAACTTTGTGCTTTTTCAACGGTCCAAAGTAAAATGTGAGTCCTGTCAATCGTGTTCTTCGTTGAGACTGATGACAAGAACTGAAGCAGACAGTTTTTCACAACCTCTCTTTCGGAGAAGCACTGATGAGAGGGAGGCTCGCACAAGTCTCCGAGTCCTCAGTTTACCTAGGCAGCTTCTGCTCCTTCGGGGAAGACAAGGCTTGACAGGGCCTGTCTTGAGTCAATACTGTGCACCTTTCAGTCGCCAAAAGTTAAAAATTAACTACGTCTACAGTTGTTTTAATTCTGTTAGTGAGGTTAAAATGAACAGATGAAGAGTTACCCACACATGCATCAATTCCATCTGCTTTTGACTGCATTGTTTTGGCTCTTTTTTCCAGCTACACAAAAATGGATGAGAAAGATTCAGGGCTGCTGAGACCGAGGCCCCAAGCGGCCAGAGTGACAGCACAGGACCGTTGTGAGTGGCAGCAGGAGCACATGCGAAGATAAAAACAAATCAACAAGACGCAGACGACAGTGCCAGAGCGTCAGCACAACTCAGCAAAAGCAGCCACAGGACAGTTTTCAGTGGCCCGACCGAAGGCAAATTCCTGGGGCTCCCTGTGGCCACGGGGCATGCCCACCTCCTACCAAGCCGGGGCCCAAGGCCCCTGAGCAAACTCAGGGATGTCACTTCACTTCCTTGTGACAAAACGCAGCTACTTCAACAGAGCTCACAGGAGCTTTCTGGAAAGCGCAACCCAAAGAAGTCTAAGAAAAGTCTCTGAGTTTTCTACCTCAACTTTCACATGCCAACCAGAGCCAAAAAGTCAGCTTATTCTCAACAAAACTCCATTCAATAAAACCTGTTGTGACTCTGAATCAAATCCTTATAGCCATGGTGCCTCCTAACATCCAGAATTATGTGTCCTTGACTTTGTAAAATGTGAGACTTAGGGACTGAAAAATTATAAACGCGCGCGCGCGCGCGCGCGCGCGCGCGCGCGCACACACACACACACACACACACACACACACACACGACAAAATTATCCAGCAAGGGAGGAAGGGAAGGAGGGGGGGGTAGGACGGAGGGAGACCGAGATATAAAGACATGCTGGAAATACGGTTCAGTGGTAGAACACATGCTTAGCACACGTGGGCCCTGGGTTTGGTCCCTAACGTATCCCACCAAAACGATGAAGCAGAAAGACAGAGCGAGTGCTTTTTAGGTGTGTTTAGTGGTTCTTCTCTGGCTTTTGTTAGAATGAAGACAGCTGTCCCAAAGCTACCCTGTTAAGGTACAATCTTGGTCAGCTCTGGCACACTGCCTGCCTGGTGTTAAACACCATCTAACCACACCTCGCTGGCACAGTGTGGAAGCATCCGAGAGTGTATCGATTTTGCCAGACACGGGCTGGTGGTTAGCTTTCTTGAGCTTGTCTGTGGTGACCACACCACCATGGCTGAGCACTGGCCACCACCACATGCTCTCCTGGTTTGTTGAAGCTGAGCGCTGTCAGGTTAAGGAGTCCTCTGATTCACAGACCCTTGAGAGGGGCAGGGATCCCATGGAGAGCACAGATCGCAGTCATGGGGCATACTTCCTTTTCACCCCTTCTGAACAACACTGCGGTAATCATCTTACTCTGAACTGGGGGAAGGTCACGTGGCCCAGGCTAGCCTTGAACTTGATACTAAATCCTTTCACTAACCCTCCATCCCCACTCATCTTAAGATTAAGTTTTCCCTGCTACAGTCAATCGGTCTAAGAAAACGGGGTCTACTCCTCGCTACAGATTCCACTGAACTTCAGATCCTATATGTGATTCACAGATATACACATTCGTAAGTGAGCAGAGAAAATCATACAGAGTGTGTCCACAGGGGAGTATCCCATCACAGTCATGCTTATGTGTTCCCTGTGGACAGTCTGTGGTAAGGAGCCAGAGCTGTAGCTGTGTGCAACTGTGGTGCAGGTTCTAGAGACCTGACTGGGAAGAAAGGCAAAACCGTTGGTACAAAATTAAAAAGACAGGAAAGAGAAGATTGACCCCATGACAGCAAAGAAGGATTCAGCTCCCTCCTGCAGCACAGAACTTGGACCAAAGTGGACAGGAGAAAGACACACCAGCCCAGCTAGAAACTGCAACCAGTAGCCCAGGGACATGCGCTGGGCAGCAGGTAATTCTGTCTGTTATTGGGAAAACATGGAAAGAAAATGGAGCACCATCTGTGCAGGTAACAGCAAGGACCCCTCCAGGTGGAAAGGTTGTTCAGACGAGCACATCTCAAGATTCATCTGGGAACTATATAGAGCTTAAAACTAACCAGTCATGGGCCCAACCTCAGACCTGGCCAAGAAAGCTGATAGAGCAGAAGGGCATACTAAATTATTATTTAAAATCCTGCTGGTATGTAGGACACACCTATAATCCCAGTACTCAGGAGACTAAGGTAGGAGGATGGAGGATCGTGAGTTCAAGACCAGCCTGGACTTTATAGCCAGAACTTGTCTCAAAACAAGGGCTGGGGGTATTTTACTCAGTGGAAGAGTTGGTTGCCTAGCATGTGAGACTCTCCTCAGCTGCACCTTCAGCCCCCATTTCCCTAAGGAGCAAAACCACTTGCAACACCACTGTCATTAAGGAGACAGTCTGTGACCTGATGATACACTGAGAAGGGTATCGAGTCTATGGCACCCTGTCCCACACAAGTGACCTGAACCTACCCATGAGAGTAACAGCTTCATCATGGCTGGAGGGTGGTAAGAATGACAGATGGGAGGGGAGAGAAGGGGAGGGAGGGAGGGGAGGGAAGGGGAGAGAAGGAGAGGGAGGGGAGAGGAGAGAAGGGGAGGGAGGGAGGGGGGAAGGGGAAGGGAAAAGGTAAGGAAATGACTGACTAATTGACATCACGAGGACAAGTAACAAAATGTGAACATGAGCAGCATATTAGGAAACTGAATTTTCTGAATTTAGTGACTGTATCAGGGTCTCCTTACTGTTTTCAGACAAGGTCCCACCATGCTCTCTGGCTGGCCTGTCACTCACTACAGAGCCCAGGCTAGCCTCAGACTTTCAGTAATTCTTCTGCCTCAGCCTGAGTGCCAGGATACAGGGGTGCCCCACCATGTTCAGCTTTATAAGTGAATGTCTTTGTTCTCAGATCTCAATTAATACTAAATCCAATTAATACTAAATCCCAATTAATAGTAAATCTAAGTTTTTGGAACCAAGATGTGAACAGCTTAATCTCATACACATCACCACCAGCTATGGCCACTACTGCAGAGGGACAGAGAAAAGGCAAAGGGCGGAATATTCACTGCTCCGCACACGCCGCACACGCCACCGCAGTCCAGAGCCCTCGTGGTACAAGCCCTCCCCAGCTGGAAGTCCTTCCAATGGGGGGCTCCCTAATAGCTTCTGATGCTCCTGATGCAGTCAGGTCAGCCAGATTCAAGGTCCTTCCAGCACTGGGACGTGAATGGTCAGAAAAACTCATCTACCCCAAACGAGTCTGCCTATGCTGCTGGCTTTGTGAAAGAAAGCCCGGCAAGGGGAAGCTGTCTTACCAGGGGTGCCTGGTTCTCACAGTCCCACCATAGCTATGGCTCAGCTTCATTTTTCCTGACTTATGATGATGACAAAAGGGAACAGGAGAACTTGAGAACTCCACGTCTGCTCTTGAAACGGTGCCCGAGACTTCTACGTTTGTACTTGAGCCAGACAGGATTGGGCATTCACATACACTTTAGTAAAGCAATTCCTAGCCATTGGCCAGGCTAGTCAAACCCGCTTAAGTCAGGACAAAACCGAGGGGTGTGAACCAAGTCAGCTCCAGAAGGGTGTGCATCCTCAGCACACACAACTCCATTCCGCCCTCGCTCGGTGCTGTGTGCACACCGAGGGAAGAAAGCACCGGGCAGCACTTCCAGACACGCGTGTCCACTGACTGACAACCTATTTCCTCTTCTGTCCACGGAAGCAAACGCTGGGGAAAGCACGTCCAAGAACCAAAGGCCCAACATTAATCCGGGCTCTAGAAGCCAGCTGCGTCACAAGCGGAGACAGTTACCGCAGGCCGCTCCTCGCCAAACCAAAGCTTGAGCACACTGAGCGCCGCTTCGCTAATCACCCAGCAGCACTGGAAACAGATCACATGGTGCCTTTTCAGAACAGCACAGGTAGTGAGGCATCGTGGTGGCGCACACCTGTAAGCCCAACACTTGGGAGGCAGAGGAAGAAGGGTCTCTGTAGTTCAAGGCCACCCTGGTCTACAGCTAGAACTACACAATGAGGACCTGTCTCCATAAACAACAACAACAACAAAACCCACAGATTGCACAGGAATTTCAGAACATCTCATATATTGTTAGTTACCAGATCCTTTATCAACCTGACTCCAAAACAACCCAACAGGGAAGGTAGTAACAGTCCATTATATAAAAGAGGAAACTGAGGCTCAGAGAAAACACATTTCCTTGGGTCAGCAGTCCAGAACTCAAGGCCCGGGGAGCAAGCCTGGCCGGCAAGTCTGCACTCCAGTGCTCTGCTCCAATAAAGGGTCCCTATTTGATTCTGAGAACACAGAGAGAATACACCAGAACAGAGTGCATGTATCGGCTGCCTCAGATCAAACTGCTTCTCTACCAGCAATGGTCCAACAAAATCCGCCCATGACGTGTCTGATAAAAGGGACGATGCCCCTGCCTGTCACATCAAACATGGAAGCATGTGTGCTTCCCTTCCCCAGGACAGTTGCATTCTGAGCAAGCACAGAGCACTAACCAGGACAATTTAGCATCTGGTGCAAACTCCAGACTGCGCTCAGAGAGCAGCTTGGAGCTTGGAAGACAGCACAGCCGACAGAGTACTGCCCACCCCCACCACACACACACACACACACACACACACACACACACACACACACACACCACCACACACACACACACACACACACACACACACACACACACACACACACACACACACACACGGGCACCAGTTGGGCGGGCTCTCCAGCGTCCATGCCACAAGCAGGGCGGTAAGCACTCCAGCACTGGGGAGGTGAATTCTGGGGAGTCACTGCCAACCAATCGAGCCAAATCGGCCAGCTCCAGGTTCAGTAAGAGACCTGACTCAAAAGTTAAGGTATAGAGTGACTGAGGAAGACATGGACCTCTGGCCTTCACCCTGTGGGCATGCACACACACACACACACACACACACACACACACACACATACACACACAGACACATAGACACACACACACACACACACACACTCACTCACATGGGGTGAGGAGCTGGATCAGAGAGAGAGAAAGAGACAGAGACAGAGGCAGAGACAGAGATTGGGAAAAAGCATGTGCGTGCACATCAGCCCAAAATTCATCTGAGTAAAACTCAGCGACAAAAATTTAGCATGTGAGGAGGACAACAAGAAGCCATACCCACCACCTCCTAAGCTCTGTCTCCTTATGGAGAAGTCTCCTGGCGAGATAGTAGCTGGTCATGTAGGTCTAGCAAACCACTGCTGCTCCCAGTCACCAGGCCGTGCCCTGCAGCTCAGTTTCAGAGCCCTCAGGGTCAACAGTGACGAAGCAGAAAGAGAAGTGACGCTAGAGACTGGACTGAGCTATGAAGCGCCATGCAGAAAGGCACACACCCAGGGAGAGAGGGCGGCCGCCAGCAACAGCTTTTGAAAGAACGAGGTGCGGTCACCTATGTCCCCCACGCCACCACTGTGGCCACGGAAACCTGAAAGAAAGTCATATTCTACTTCAAAAGAACCGCGAGAGCGGATGACAAGGAAAAAGCTTCCGTTTTAAGAAGTGCACTTCAATCGCTTTCTGCGCTTATGGCCAGTGAGCGGACTCGTTTGATGGACGGGTTGCAAGCATACAGCAGGCTTACGGTGAGGTCCTAGTTCTTATTCCTGCTGCTGCAGATGTTCCCAACCTCTCCTGGATGGGAGGGTTTTAAAAATAAAGCCTCGGCCCCTGTGCTGTGCTTTCCCTAGACAAGCCAAAAGCAGATGGGCTGAGGCAGACAGCTGGAGGGTGACGAAGAGGAGCCTGGGCAGGCGGACAGAGGCGCAGCATGGAGAAACACAGGACGATGTGGGGTCCTGGCCGTGATGTACACACCTTGGCATTGATATAAGGGTCAAAGGGGCCGTACTTTTTGAGTTCTTTGATCTCAAGAGCATTCTATAAAAAGGAGAGGAAAAGACAATGTGATGATAAAGTGGATGAAATATATCAAAGCAATATGTAGCCCTGGGGGCCCAAGGCTAAACAACCTAGATCTGAGCTCAGGGGGCCCGAGAGAGTTACAGGGAGGGCAGCTCCAGGGGTGCTCACTCTTATCCAGCGGAGCAGCATTAATGGCTTTAGAATCACTGTCATGTCTGTAACTGCCTGGATCCATTCGGTTCTTCCAGCTCCTTTGGACATCCTGCCCAGCCCCCGCCTGAGATACTCAAGCGCTGGGCTGGCATCCACCGATCTTTGCCTACTCTAGGCAGGAGGCAGCCGTGAGCAAGACAAGCTAGCACACTCAAGTGGCTCAAAACCCCAAGCAGCTGTGTTTCAAGGCAAAGTGGTGAAGACAGGATTAGAAATGATTGCTGGGAATTGCTGAAGTGAGAAGGACGACTTCAATGGGTGGGCAGTTTTTCAACATTGAAGAATATTAGTTATAAGCAAGCTTCTCTGTGCACTTCTTTCAGAGAGGAGAGAAAACTGTTGTTTCAATCAGGAGAACTGCACTTGGGTTCTAGAGAGGCAAGCGCGCTGTCATCCTCATGGCATACACAGGCATCTGTGTCTGACGTCTGCTGCTTACCTACCTGGAAGGCCCGCCCGCCCGTGAGGGAATGGCAGGCTGACAGACAGCTGCCAACACCCAGTCTCCAAGTGGAGGGAGGCACCTGGAGCTCTGACAGAGTCCCTCCTCAGACAGAGCTGCCCTTCTCAGAATCAAGCCACCACGCTCTGGCAGCTCAGTGGAAACCTGTGTGGCCTTGCTGACGAGTGGACTTGTCAGATGGCGCCCTAAGTTTTGAGGAAGAACCTGACATTCCAAAGAGCTGAACAACCTCCTCAGAGCTGTCACGAGGAAGCCAGCCCTGAGCTCCCTGAGAAGGAGCAGCATAGTGCACACCGCAGGAGCAGGGCCGACAGACAAACCTCCCCTCCCAGAGGACCTGCATCCCGGGACCTGAACTAGAGGTGGGAGTCACAGAGCCTTCGTAAGGAAGTCTCTCCAAAGAACAAAGACAGTATCCTAGGAGTCTTCAATGCAGAGGCCTCGTGAGGTTTCGCTGACTCTGTTCTCTCTTTCTTTTCAGATTAGGGTCTCATGATGGAGTCTAGGCTTACCTGGAACTTCTCAACTTTCCGCCTCAGCCTTTTGAGTGTGGCGATGCAGGCTGTACACCAACCACCATAGCCAGCTTAAGTAAATTTTCTCTCTCTCCCTCCCTCCCTCCCTCCCTCCCTCCCTCCCTCCCTCCCTCCCTTACCAAGGCAAGGTCTCATGTAGTCCAGGCTGTCCTCTAACTATGTAGTCAAAGATGATCCTTCGGTCTGCACTTTCCAAGTGCTGAGATTACAGGCATGTGTTAACAAATCTAGCTAGGTAGTTTTCCTTAAATGCTGCCTTTCTAATAACTGTGTTTTTTCAAAGTATGCTCACTCTTAAAGCAGCCTCGGAGGACATGATGGAAATGATCTTTGTGCCGCTGGATCACCTCTGCCCTGCATCTCCACGGTTTTGAGTCGTGAGCTCATTTTTTCAGTACCAGCACACATACGTTTACTTCTGCACATTCTGATGTATGTAAAATAACAAGACAGCTCACAGGGCACTGACAAACACCAGGAATATTGCGCTGCATGTTGATGGCATAGGCACAAATTGTAATTATGTAATCCCTTGAGTTTGAAACTACATCATCTTAAAAAATTTGCATCAAATTTTATACTGTGAGACTGTGCATGTATGTATCTGTGCACGTGTAAAATTCTAGTTCAAATCTGCATATGAAATGTATCCTCCAGGCCTGGCATGGTGGTGCATGCTTTGGATCCCAGCGGATCTCTAAATTCAAGGACAGCATGAGTCTACAGATCAAGTTCCAGGACAGCCAGGGCTACACAGAGAAACCCTGGCTTGAAAAACAAAACAAAACAAAACAAAAATGCATCCTCCAGAACACAATCTCCCCCACTACTCATAATGAGGGGGTCATGCCTAGGGAATGGAGGAACTATGTCCTGAGCTATATATGCCCCAGGGCTGAAGGAGGCGCAGTCTGGCCACAGCTGAGAGAGGAGGACAGTCTCTCTCCCGACCTGTTCGTTGACTCTGGTGTGCGAGGGCCCTTGGTGGATGAGCAAGCGCACTATCTGGGCGTCTCCTTTCCATGCTGCCAAGTGCAGTGGGTAGCAGCCTTTAGAGTCAGCAACATTGGTCAGCGCATCATTCCTCAGAAGAACCTCAACCACATCCCTAGAAAGCAAAAAATCAGCATGAGCTTACAGAACCAGAGGTCTTTCCAGGGGTGTACTGCAGAGTCCTCTCTGACATCACCTCTCCATGTGGCTAATCTCCTCCTCTGAGCTCACTGCCAGATCTTCTTCTAAAGCCCCACAGCCACTGATGTGGCTTTAGGTGGCTGACTCACGTGAACAACAACTAACCTTCCTGTGAGCCTTTCTTGATAATCCATCTATTTCCCACTACTTTGATACTGTCTGGACTCCTTGTCTAAGCTGTGCAGCACTCCCTAGTTCTTGATGTTTAAACAGCATTCAGCATTTACACAAAGGCAGTCAGACCGGGCAAAGTTAACATCCTCACTACCTAGTCCAGTGCCTTGGGGATGTGGGAGCTGAAGGGACAGAGCAAAATCAAGGTCACAGACACAAGCCAAATGCACAGAGCATCATCTCAGAGCTCCAAAGAGAAGACTCTGGCTTTCTTCTAGGTGACATTGCTAATGAAGCAGATTCAAATGTGTAATTATCCCCAGGCACACAAGGCCAACGAAAATCCTCCCTGTGAACACAAACAGGCTAGCAAACTGCCACCTTTGAGCTGAGGAGTCACCTTAATCTGGACTTTCCCACCACTTGAGAGGGTCTCAATCTCTTTCTACTCTTCCTTTGTGCATACCCCACGTGCCATGGAGCACGTACGGAGGGAGTCAATTCTCTGCATCTACCATGTGGGTCCCAGGAATAAAAGTCAGGTCATCCGGCATGCATCTCGGGCTTTACCCTCGGAACCATTGCGCTGGCCCCGGATTTTAGCTTTAAAGTCATTATAAAAAAGCAACGGTATCCACACTCAACTTGAGAAGAGTTCAGCACTGCGGCAAGCCATCAAGTGGTCATACATTGGGCGAGTGACAGAATCTGCAGTGTGGGGTCTGTCCCTCGCTTGTATAAACTGAGGGCTGGGGTATGGGTTAGTGGCAAAGCATGAGGTCAGCACCAAAGAGAAAGGGCAGGAAAATATCGGGGAGCGCCTGGTCCCTGCTCCCCAGAACTACCCCCACACAGCTCCTCTTCCTAGGACTTTGCTTCCGACTCCCAACACCATCTTTCCTTCCCCGTTGTTTCTGTTCTTCCACAGCTGAGCAAACTCACCCCACGCCCACAACTGTGCCTGTGCTGCACCGAGCCCTTGATGTTGTCCACTGACAACTCCCAACTCCCCTGAGTTCATCTTCTCCAGAAAACTTTCCACACTCACGTTCTAACAACCTCCTTAGACTTACGAGGGTTAAGTGGGCCACACAGGTATTTTCTGTCTCTTTTAGGAAGGGTTCACGGTGTTCACAAGGCTGCTCTTATGAGGGAAGAGCGCCGGCTATCCGGACAGAAAGCCTCTCATCTCCCCCCATTTCCATCCGTGTTCATCAGGGACAGACACCTGTGGGCCAGGATCTTTATGATCTGGCTGCCCCGAGTCTGGTCTTCACAGTTACCACCATTGTGTGATGCTGGAACACTCCCGACAGGAAGGGATCATCAGGAGAAAAGGTGAAATTCACTCTGTCTAAAGATCTTTCTAGGGTGGGGCAGGGTGGGCAGGGGAGGGCCCTGGTACTCACCTGTGGCCATTCAAAGCAGCGTGGTGCAGTGGAGTGTAGCCGGTGCTATCGACACAGTTCACGTTTGGCCCTCTCCACATGCTGGTAAGAAAAAAGAGAGATTCAAAGGCTGAAGAGACACCTGGGTACTGGTGTAGTAGATAAACAAATCAGAAGCTTCCACAGACTTTGGACAGTGGTGCCTAGCACCTAGAGTGACCTACTGAGCAAGGAACTTAATGAGAAGGCCACAGTGTCAACCCAAGGACCAGTTCACCTGGGCTGCATCACTTACTCAGTTTTGATCTTAGGACTCTGAGGGCTCCCAACTCACAGAGATGTCACCCAAACAGCACAAAACCAAACCACCCAGCCAGACATGGGTGCTGAGCACCACGTTGTTCTGGTGAGTGAAGCCAGCAACTACTTCAGTACAGATCACAGACCAAGGTAGCACCCGACAGTGTCAAATATGCATCAGGATACATGAGTTGAGACACAAACCAGACTGTGTCCCCTTCCTTCAACAAGACAGTTGGCTAAGAGGAACAGGAGATTCTGAATTCACAGATTCAACTACTGTGGGTTGAAATGGGCATTAAAAATGCACCTCTACCAAACATACACAGCACCCTTTCTTATCATTATAACCCAAACAATACAGTCTAAAACCTGTTTGCATAAGGCTGGGTGTGGTGGCCCATGCCTCTGATCCCAGCACTCCAGAGGCAAGTTGATCTCTGTGTTTTTGAGGCCAGCTTGGTCTATATAGTAAGTTCCAGGACAGCCAGAGCTACACAGAGATACCCTGTCTCAAATAGAGCAAAAGAAAAGAAAAGATATGCATAGCAGTCACACTGTAGTAATCAGATCAATCGAGAGGCAGTTGCAAGCACATGGGAGTGTGTATGTGGGTAACATCAGGTGGATACACACCGTTTTACACGAGGGATTCCTGGAGTTAACCCCCTGTGGACAGATAAACTACTCCATCTTATCTGTGGGTGTTTGTATGCCCACTGACAGAATCTACAGCTTGAAGGTCTCACCTCCACGAGAAACACTATAGAGGAGAGCAATGTCACCTCCTTCAACCCTCAAAGCCCTAATTCTCAAAGTCAAGCCCTCGCTTGTCTCTAATCCCGCCAGCACTGAAGGTTGGAAGCACCCTTCTAACACTTCATTTTTTATGGTTTTGGGGATCAAGCCCAGGGCCTCACTCAAGCTGCCAGGCAATCATTCTGCCAGGGAGCTACATCCCGCCCTTTCCTTTTTAAAATGTTATCAGGGAGAGTTGTTTAATCAAAATGCATTTTCAGCGTCCATAAAAATAACTGACTCTCACGTCCAAGGACCCAAGTGCACTGTTGCTACAGCGTCTATATTAAGCTGTTCTCATTCTTGGAGTGACCTCATCTGTTGCCACCTGCGAGAGCCTGGCTGGTACATACTGTGCGGGCTGTCTGCCTTGGAACACAATACTTGAATCTTCACATCTGTGTTTGAGGCCAGCCCAAAGGTTCTGCCTTTTAATGCCACTGTAAGTGGGTAGTGTCGGTGCTCAGTTTGGGTCAGAAGTCAGCTTGGCTGCTGTCCACTCATATAAAAAGTCATTATGCTGATTGTTTTAGATTTGTTTGCATGTGCATGGGTGTATCTATGCATCACCTGTATTCCTGGTGCCTGCAGAGGTCAGAGGAGAGTTATCAGGTTCCCTGGAACTGTAGTTATGGATGGCTGTGAGACATCATGTGTGTGCTGGGAACTGAACACAGGTCCTCTGCAGGAGCAGATGCTCTTAACCACTGAGCATCTCTCCAGTCCTATTCGATTTTTTATTTGGGAACCAGCGCCCAGCAGTGAAACCATCTGGGCAGAGAGCCTTCAAGCCTGGGTGCTAGAAGCAGGATCACTCCAGGAACATCTTAGAAACAAGTGCCATCACTACAGCCTAGGCAGAGCAGTCCATCATCCAGCTCCCCCACTCTGAATGAGGCGGGGAAAAGACCACAGCCAGAGTCACAGTGATCAGAACCACACACGGCAGGGAAAAGACCACAGCCAGAATCAGAGTGATCAGAACCACACACGGCAGGGAAAAGACCACAGCCAGAGTCACAGCGATCAGAACCACACACAGCAGGGAAAAGACCACAGCCAGAATCAGAGTGATCAGAACCACACACGGCGGGGAAAAGACCACAGCCAGAGTCAGAGTGATCAGAACCACACACGGCGGGGAAAAGACCACAGCCAGAGTCACAGCGATCAGAACCACACATGGCAGGTTTGCTCATGAAGACACTGCAACAGAGAACTCATCAGACACTTTTCATTTCATCCCATCTTAAAGTTTAAAAAAATGTTAGAGAGACCGGCCCCCAGCTCCCATCCTGTCCCCCCCCCCCCCCCCCCGACTTCCCTTCTGGACAAGAGGTGAGTGTCTGGGCTCAGCCTAGATCCCATCCCTGGGCACCAGCCACTCCAGGAAGACCTGCCCAACTTGGCCCCAGGCTTTGGCCACCGGGCAGGTTCCCTTCTAGCCCTACCGGGAAGGCTCCCCTTCTCCAAGACCACCAGCAGACCCTGCAATCTCCACGCCCTGCCCCCACGCCCATCTGCCCGAGACCCCAGCCACTTCCTAGCTGCCAAGGACTGGGCCAAACCTAAGGGTGAAGGTGGCTTTGGTGGCCGAGGTGGAGGTAGAGGAGGAAGAGGCGGATTTGGTGGCAGAGGCCAGGGAGGCTTTGGAGGTCGAGGAGGCTTCCAAGGTGGCAGAGGAGGAGGAGGAGGAGGGGGAGACTTCAAGCCACAAGGAAAGAAGACGAAGTTTGAATAGTTCCTTCCATCTCAATCTTTCCCGATTCATTTTAAAGAAAGGACTGTGGGGTTTTACACTGTTACCTGTTAAATGACAGAGCCTTTTAAAGGACATTTCAAAAGATTTTTTTTCCTACAATTATTATTATTATTATTATTATTATTATTATTATTATTATTATTATTATCATTATTATTATTATTTTGCGTTGGGGGTTGTAAAAGAATGTTTATCATGTTTTTTGCTTCAGTGACTTTAGGACTAATTAAAAGTCCTAAACTCTGAAAAAAAAAAAAAAAGAGAGAGAGAGAGAAAAATAAAGAAATTTTAAAAAAATGTTAAATTACATTGGAGGCTGGGGCATGTGAGCCACAGCACACCAGTGGAGGTCGGAGGACAAGTTTTGGATGTTGCTTCCCTCCTTCCTCCTGGTGGTCAAACTCACTCACTGGGCTTGGTGACAAGCACTCCACCTGCTGAGCCACTTCACAGTGCCCCCCACCACCACCCCAAAGTTTAATGAACTGACAGGAAAAAAAAAATCTTATACCTCACAGATCAATTCAGCCCTAGCAAGTAAGGACAGATCTCGACACCTGTCAAAATTGAGATTTTTTTTCCTTTGCATTTTTTTTGGGGGGTGGTGGTGGTGGTGATGGCAGGTTCTCATTATGTAGTCCAGGTTGGCCTCAAACTCACAATCGCCCTGCCTCAACCTCCCAAGTACTGGGATTACACAAACCATCACATTTGGCTTTTTGAGAAATTCGTAGAGGGGAGACACAGAGGCCAACCTTCAATGTTTCCCTTGGGCACTGTCTTTTTCTCTTGAGGCAAGGTCTCTCACTAGGATCTGAAGTTCACCAATTAAACCAGAAGGGCTGGCCAGCAAGCCCAGTGACCTGCCTATCAATCCTCCCCACTGGGATAGTGTGTGTGTGTGTGTGTGTGTGTGTGTGTGTGTGTGTATGCGCGCGCGTGCGCCACTGCATGTCATTCAGTGCTGGGGACTGAGTACAGCGCCTGATGAGTGCATGCCCAGGCACTTCACTGATCCGCACCAACCCCTCAGCCCTTTAGGAGACAGTCTTAAAAGGTAGAACATTGATGCAGCCAAAGAGAATGCAAAGTGTACCCATCATGTCTGACTTTCCACCTATCTGATCAACCAAAACGAATGGGATTATCACGTGTTTGTGAGAGCAGTTCACCACGGGAACGAGTTTAAGTTAGTAAACTCCCTTGGGAAGACAATTTGGCAGCATTTATCAAAACCAAAAATAGCATTCGCTTGGAGCTGCAACTTCACTTCCAGGCAACTCTTGAAGAGAAACATTTGTGCATGTGCACAAAGCACATGCTTATACAGGATCACTTCACCAGGAGAGAAGATTCCAGAAGCCCAAGCACACCAGTGCACAAGCAGTCAGGATGCTGGTGTACCCACAACATGAAATACGACACAGCCACTAACAATAAAAACGGAAAGCGGGGCTTGTATGTCGGGACTTGGTGCTGACAGCAAGTGAAAGGACCTCACTGAAACATAAGCACCCCATTTTACAAACACACAGGACACAGATGCTCTGAAAACGGGTGGAAGTAGAAGAGTGCTCACCAAGAACTGTTTAGTGTAACCTTGGGGCACTGCACATGGTGCCCAGACACCTCCATGTTGATGCAGTATTGTACCATGGCACTCAGAACATGGGCAGCCATGTGCTCTCACAGCAACGGCTTTTACATGGAAGAACCGATACAGGGAAACAAAAGCACCAAGGTGTTCCTAACACAGGGATGAGTGTGTGGCGGGCCTCTCCAGGAAGCCCTGGTACTGACTCAGAACCCCGAGGAAGGAAGTGTTATGGAAGAGCCGACTGAGCAGCCACAGAGACAAGCAGCAGAGAAAGAGCCTAAGGAATGCGAGAAACACCTGTCAGTCATGGACCTGAGAAGAAGCTAACATCTGAGACACACACGGACTCAACTGAGTGCCAGAAAACAAACGCAGTTAAAGATGGGCAAAGGACACAAAAACACATCGTCACCATTGTGACAGGGCCTCACGCAGCCCAGAACGGCCGGGACTCTTCGTCATTCTGCTTCTACTTCCCAAGAGCAGGAAAACAGGCTATTCCCAACTCTGTAAAGATATTCTATAGAAGACGTACCAATGGTCCACAGGTAAATGAAAAAGCCTGTTCAATGTCACTATTAAGAAAGTGCAAACCCACACCTACGTGGCATTGTTTTGTGTCTGCAGGATAGCCATTGCAAAAATGGGGAAGGGTAGGGCAGTGAAGGATGTAAAGGACACCCTTGACACTGCTGGTGGGGTGTAAACTCGCACAGCCATATGGACTAGAAATAATGTGAGAATTCCCCAGGTCCCAGCAACCCCACTGCTATGTAGGAGCATCTCCAAAGCAATGTACTGGGAGTGCACGTGAGACACGTGTACTCCATGCTTGGTACCATGCTACAGAAGCCAAGGCACAGAATCAACAGGAGGCTCCATTAACAGTTGATCAGGAAAAGAAAGTGGAACGCTATTCAGCCCAGAAAAAGGAGAAAATCCGTCATTTACAACAGAATAAACGAACCTGGAGGACACTGTGCTGGGTGAAAAGGGCCAACTGCCAACACCAGACAGACTCATTTAGATGCAGAATCTGAAGTGGAACTCAGAAGCTTTTCAAGTCCTTCCATGGCATGTGCATTTCAAAACTGACACAGCACTCAGGAGGCAGAGCCAGGCGGATCTCTGTGAGTTCGAGGCTAGCCTAGGCTACAGAGTAAGTTCCAGGAAAGGCACAAAGCTACACAGAGAAACTCAGTCTCGAAAAACCAAAAAAAAAAAAAAAAAAAGCCACCCAAAACATAAACATCCATTCACATTGTGCTTGTCAGTTAAAAGCTGAAATAAGAGGAAGTGAAGAGCGTGGGATCTGTGTGAGCTGACGTCGGGGCTCTTCTTCACTACAGTGAGCCTGAGGCACATCCCGACACTCTCCATGTGAAGTCTGGATCCCTCTGCACCTCCCAAATGAGGAGCCACCAGCAATTACAGCTCACCTCTCCTAGCCATTTTTAATAGCAAACTTGCCTGAGTGTGTGTGATGGTAAGAAGAGGATGGAAAGGCAATGACCTGGAAGAGCTGGGAGAGACGGTGCTTATGCAAGAGATTCCAGCATAAAACAGAGCCGTTAGAGTCCAAAGTCAAGCCACAGCCACATGAGTGAGAGATGAGAACCTCTGGTGAGGCAGCTCTTGGCACGCCTCCAGAGAAGGACTTACTGGAACACGGAGAAGGAGCTGGGAAGGCAGCATCACGCAGCCACACTAGCTTAGCAACCTACCAGGCGCCAGCCCCTACGAAACTCAGGGTCAAGCTGCCCTTCATTTTAGCAAGGGTCCTCCTCCTCCACAACTGCAGAGGCAAGTATGTTTGGACATCCTACACCACATTAAACTCCCCAAAACTAGACAAAATGATGACGACAAGGCACACCCCCAGCCCTCTCCAGCCCCCTCCCTCGACCAGCATCTCCTCAAAAGGTCCATCTAGAGATTTCGGGGTCCAGGGAACAGACCAAGCAAACTCGAATACTGAAGGAGACCTGTGATCTCCCTGTTTGGAGTGTAGCTCTGGACAGGATGGCAGAGACATCCTCTCCACCCAACGTTCTTCCTTTTTGGCAGCTCAAGAAAAGAGCTATTTACAAATCCTGGTCTTCCTCCCTGTCGCAGCTGTCCCCAAACAGTGAGTACTGAACGCTGCTCACCCACAAACACAGCACAGAATAGAATGGGGGTGGGGAGGGGACCTAAAACCAGTCCAGAAGATTCCTAAACAAGGCTCCATCGGAAGGTTCTGCAGAGTCGCACTTTCTGTGTTGGACCTGCAGGGCAAATCCAGACAACTCTGCAGCCGTGGGGTCACAACAATCCTGGGGTAGCCTTAGACATAGGTTCAGGGTCTAGGCTCTGGCCTCAAAACTTGCCTTCACATGGCAGACGTACCACCTAAACCACTTACTACTCCACACCACTATCCACACATCTGTAACTCCACGATGGTCTCCCAGGACTTTCATCATTCACAACTTCTAGAAGCTTGAGCCAGATTCACAACACTAGGGTTGAGGGCCTATTGTGTGTTCATGGCCATTTCATTGCTTCCGCATGCTGTTGGAGCAGCCATGTCCGATGCCTCGGAAGCACCTACGTTTAGAGATGGCCTCTAAAAACTTTGCACAGGGCAAGGGAGAACATGCAGGTGTGGCCCTCCTTCGGCTCCGAACCTTGCCTCGAAGCCTCCGTCCCTATTCCTCACAGCACAGTCACACCTGCAGGTACTGCACTTGCCGGGCAGAGGGAGAATGGACATATAACACAACGCACTGCATTTGTGAGTCAGGTCTGGTCAACGGGGTCCTGGGCAGGGGTTACTCACACACATGTTCAACAGCATGTGAAGGGCGGCCCACACAGAAGGCATGCGAGGAGCTGCTGGAAAGGTCCTGAATGAAAGACTTCATTTTGTGTGGACACATGCATGAGCGTGTATATGCACAGGTCCATGGACTTGGATGTGCACAGGGAGACCAGAGGCCCACATCAGGTATCTCCCTTATGCTCCACCTTACTGTTTTGAGACAGGGTCTCTCCCTGAACCTGGAACCCATTGGTCTAGCTAGGCTGGTTGGCCAGCGAGTCCCCAGTTGCAGGTATGCACCAACACACCCAGCTTTTATGTGGCTGCTGGGAATCGGAATTCAGGTCTCATGTTAGCCACTGAGCCATCTTCCTAGAGAAAGCCTTCATCTCAAAGGATAGGATCCTGACCCATGGCCCACTTGGCCTTCTCCAAACCCAAACCGGAAACTACAAGATTCCTTCCTGGAGACACAATGACTCCACAGTAAAGGTCAGCAGAAGCTGATTTGGGGGCTCTATCACCCTATATCATGATAAGGAATATCCCTGACAAGCTCTTCTTGCCTTTTACACAGTGTCCAATCAGCTTCTGAGTCTCAGACTTACACAAGTAGATGACAGCCAGGGATCCTGGGCACTGAGGAAACCTTCAGTATGGGAAGATAGATAAAGAGCCAATAACCCCCAAAAAGTCACACCACACGGGCACAGGTCAGGAGAAAAACAGGAAATAACCAGTGAAAAGTTCTTGGAAACTAGAAATGATTGCAAAAGTTTAAAATATAAAGTACAAACGACAAAGCTGAATAAATCACAAGGAAAAAACAAGACAGAAATAGGAAAGACAAGATCAGAAGACTCAGAGTTCTAGAAAAAAGAGACAAAAGAAAAAAATCAGGGAAGAAACTGGTCGGGAGTAGTGTCACACACTTTAATCTCAGCACTCAGGAGGCAAGGCAGGCAGATCTCTGCATTTGAGGCCAGTCTGGTCTATAGAGCAAGTTCCAAGCCAGCCGAGGCTGCACATTGAGACCCTGTCTCTAAAGGACAGCAGGAGGGCGAGGCTCAGTGGTGGGGTGCTTTCCAGCCTGTCGGACGCTCTCGATTCAATCCCCAGTGACACACATCCACTCACCCAAGTTTTTGAATTTTGAATACATAAGACAACACTTACCACGATTCTAGAGAGAAAATGGCAGCTCACCCATGCAATTTCTTCTCAGTATTTCTGGGAGCCCTAAGTCCGTGAACAATGCCTCCAAACTTCTGAGGTGAAATCATTCCCACCTTAGACCTCTCCAACAGACACACTATTGTCAACGCTCAGAGCAAGACATTCACAGACACCCAAGATCTCAAATTTGACTTCCCACACTTCTTGGGAAGAGAGTTGGAGGATGTGATGCTCTACCAAACACAGGTGCAATGAGAAAAGGGGAGAGAGGCATCAGGAAGCCAGGCCCAGGGACTCAGATTAACCAGGGGGAGCATGGGGGGGCAGGGGTTCAGACTGCAGAAACAGAATGTCTACCGGAGACAGTGACAGCAGTGTAAACACCCGCCTGGGGGGTGGGAAACCTTAAGAGATTTAACAAGTAGTCAGTGGTTTGGGATGTAAACTCAGAAAACCAAGACAATCGAAAAGTCATTAATAAATTATACAAGAAGAAAACAGGATTACTGTATTCTAACTGGCTCAGCAGATAAACCACTGTGACAGTCACAGTAGCACAATCCACACTGACCGCCAGTGTAACATCTTCAGGACAGAGTGACAAGGAAGGGAACTACAGCCTCTCCTCCACAGCCCAGACAACTAAATGACAGGCACGCTTCGAGAACGAAGGAGCAGGCTGGAGCGAAGGCTCTGCAAGCGTGAGGACCAAGCTCAGACTCCCAGCACCCACGCACAAGGCGGGCGTGGCGGCAAGCTAAACGCTCACTGGTCGGTTAGTCTGGCTAAATCAGTGAGCTCCGGGTTCAGCCTGGAGGGAGGGCGGGCCAACGGGCAGACACACAGGTGACACCCATGCTGTACTGCACCTTCTTTCCAGTTGGCAGTGTGGGGAGACAAATCACACACTGAACCAGGCAGGCTTTTGGGGAGCAGTGACCACCCGGAAACTCCTGCAGCCTCCTCTTGGGCCTGCTGTTTTCACCACTGAGTCAGGCAGGTGAAGCATCCCTGTGCCCTGTGCCCTGTGCCCTGTGCCCTGTGCCCTGCTTGTCGATGGTGATGGGCAGGGAAGCCAGAGAAGCCTGTGGACCACACCCACAGGGTGAGTGCCAAGACCCCCTACTGCATTAAGATGGTCCATGAGGACTGAAAAATAAGCACGTGTGTGTGAGCCACCTCTCCCCGTGGCTCACACTACGATTCGGGACGTTTCTCTTTATTTCGCTGAACTTCTCTCATAAATACTTCCCGACCCCCAAACGTTCAGTGCTCAGCTGTGAGGAGGGCGGGACAGAGGGAAAGGCTCCTGCTTCATTCTGGGGTTTTATTTAAAAAGACACCACCCCCACCACCACCCCCACCCTGCAAAGGAAATACGCCCAGCCAATGTGAGGCATCCAGCTGAAGGAACACGTGGTGGTGGACTGGGATCTCACTAGGAAGGAGAGGCACACCAGAGTGACGGGGCAACAGGGCCTTCACCAGATTCTTTACAGGTTTCTATAGTTCCTGGAACACCTACGCTCCTCACTTCTCCCTGTCACACCCGTCAGCCCCTGTCTAGGGCTGAGCAGAAGTGACTCCTCAGGGCACCTACACTACCTCCTCTGGCCAGCCAGGCTGCCCCATGAAGACCTTGTACTTGGCCACCCTCCAGACCGTCCATCTCACTTCAGAGCTGTTATCATTATTTGATTGCCTCTTTCACAGGCCACAAACAGTTCAGGGCAAACTCAAGCAAGTGCTATTTACCACTGTATTCTCATTGCCAGTGAAGTGCCTTACAAAGTACCTTCAACACCTTAGTTCTTTAAGAATGAAGGCTGGAGAGATGGCTCAGCGGTTAAGGGCCCTGGCTGCTCTTCCAGAGGACCGGGGTTCAACTCCCAGCACATCTCTCCTCCCATCTTGCTCTTCTTGTTCCTCCCCAGGGTCATGGGAAAGCCGTGCAGAGTGCTGAGGGTGAGAGCCATGAACACCCAGGCACAGACTGGGTCCCAGAGGGAAATGAAAAGGTGTCTTACTGAAGATCCACTAACATTTCCAGAAACCCACTTTGACTTCCTTACCTAAGAAGTACCGATGCTATACTGAAAGGTATCAACTGATCCATGTAATCTTAAGGTAGTAAGATTATAACCTTGTTTGGAGGAAACTCAAATGACAATAATATTCACTATAGAAACAACTCATGAAAACAGGACTAGCATGTCAAAAGTTATTACCAGACGCAAGGGCCTTCAGACATCCAGGTATTTCCTGATCTCTCAAAGGGCCACAGACTAAAGCAGGATTGTGACTGTGGCTAATAAGTGGGATGTCAGGGGTCTAGAGTCACTGTTCACACCCACACGGAACCAGTGGGAGCCTGGAGAGACACATCAGCTGCAGAGTCTCCGGCCAAGTGCAGGGTGATTTTCATCTGATAACTCAGATGCCCATGAACAATGGCAAGGAAGCCCTCGGAGCTGTTTGTGGAGTAAGTGGAACAGTAACGTGGAACTAAAACTGCAGGTTCAAACGAAGTACTTACATGTTAAGTGACTCCAGTTCACAATTCTGCGTAAACACCATGTCCAGAGTCAAGGAGACCAGTGTGTGCTGCCGCGAAGCAACAGTACAGCCGCAGGAGGGGGAGGTGCCCTGCCTCCGTCTGGAGAGTCACCTTACCTCACGCCAGCACAGCAGTCAGCCCTGACTAGTTCTGGGCATGCGGCATGCATTGCTTTTGCAGTAAAACATGCACTGTGGCTCCTTCCCTGACTGGAGTCTAATCAGCCTTCTTAGAGCCCCATAGGTCTCCTCAGCAGGCTGGGGAAGAAACCTGCCAATTAAGCTTAAAAGTCCTGCCAGGCGGTGGTGGCGCACGCCTTTAATCCCAGCACTCGGGAGGCAGAGCCAGATGGATCTCTGTGAGTTCGAGGCCAGCCTGGTCTACAAAGCAAGTTCCAGGAAAGGCGCAAAGCTACACAGAGAAACCCTGTCTTGAAAAACAAAAACAAAAAACAAAAACCAAAAAAACAAAAAACAAAACAAAACAAAAAGTTCCTGAGCCCCTGATACCTGCTCAAGTTTCTGGTCTCCCTCCTGGGACAGCTAAGTCTGTATTGTATCTTCAGAATCCTGCTAGTCAGTTCTATCCCCTAACCTAGAGGCCTCCACTATGGAATTTTCCATCCCCGCCACTTCCACCCTGTTGACAGACTGTATGTGGAGTGAAGGCCATATCTACCTATCCCTGTCTCCCTACCCCATCATAACAGAAGCCAGGTCTATTCCAGAGAGAGATGGGCTTCCACTTACGAGAGTCATGGCAGAGTATGCACAGAAAAGGGCTCAAGGGACATTCATTTCTGTGCCTTTTTAAGGGCCACTGTGGCCCCTGTTTGTCAGCCCCTGGAGGGTGAACATCAATCACTCTCCGTCCTTCCGAAAGGAGTTCCGGAATCACAGAGGTCGTGAGAATAACTTGCTCTGGAGACTTTAGCCACAGGGGAGGTGACCATAGGGTCAGTGAGTTCAAAGACTAGTGGCTTGAGAAGCCCTGCAGGAACTGAGAGACAGCTGAGGTTAGGAGAGGTGAATGGCAGGTCAACATGGGTGCTTGTCTTAGTCAGTGTTCTACTGCAGTGAAGAGACACCATGACCACAGCAGCTCTTATAAAGGAAAACATTTAACTGGGATGGCTTACAGTCCAGAGGTTCAGTCCATTATCATCACGGCAGGAAGCATGGTGGCATGCAGGCAGACATGGTGCTGAAGAGGAGCTAAGAATTCTACATCCAGACTGGCAAACAGCAGGAAGAGAGGGAGACACTGGGTCTTGCTTGAGCATCTGAGATCTCAAAGCCCACCCCCAGTGACACACTTCCTCCAACAAAGCCACACCTCTTAATAGCTCCACTCCCTATGGCCTATAGGGGCCATTTTTCATTCAAACCAGCACAGTGTCCAAACCCAAGATGCTCTCCTCCCTGAGACAGTTTCATTTTCAAAGTCACCTTCTTAGTCTTGAAATCACCCCCCAAAAAGATCAAGATTGCTATGAGTAGGCAACACACACTCTACAGAAGTTGTAACTATCTCAAGGGCTCGTCCAGGCAGGTTTTGCTCAGAGCTTTCCAGGCTGCTCTCTATGGAACAGCTCCTCAGCCTGCCACACAAGAACCACCAAGCCCGGCACCACCCACCACCCTCCTGCAGACCCTGGGTATCAGCTGTGTGTCTATCTGCACACACTGCTCTCTCGGCCTCAGACTCTGAAATCTGAAAATCCTTCAAAGCCCCACTACAGTGTTACCCCACTTTCCAGACTGAGTTAACAAGGGAGTCCCCGGCCTTCACAGATGACTCTACCCACAGCCTCTCCAAGGCCACCTTTCACTGCCTCCTCAAGGGCAGAGTCTGCTCAGACTCATTTCCTTATCCCTGGGACCTGCATGATATCTAAAATACCTGTCCAGTGTCTTGTCTTTACAGATGGGAATGGCCACAGAGGACATTGGGCACAGCTCTTAAATGGTTGAGCCACACTGGAAGCCAGGTTTCTTGTTTTTCAGGAACGTTCTTTCCATTACACTAGCTGTATTCAGTTTGGAAGAGAAACATGGTCATTATTTCTGAAATAGCTGTACAGGTTATACAGATCAAATTCTGCTGCCTTAAGCTCTTCTGTTTAAACTAATTTTTCAAGAAGTTATTTCTCCATAATTTAGTAAGTCATCTAGCTGTAACTTCCGTTAGTGAAAACAGCTGAACAAGGCAAATTACTCTGGAACAACAAAACCGGATTTGTCTTTAACCAAGTCCAGGTTTTTCTCACTCTCTTTGTTTCTATTTGTAATGTGTTTAAATTTAGCTTAATCCCAGGCCCTGTCTCAGGAACTCTAAGATCTGTCTTTAATCAGTGTTCCAAATCTGCTCTGCCGTCAAATTCTTCATCCAGCTTTTAGAAGTGCAGTGCTTTGCCTTGGAATCTTTCAAAAGTGACCCCCTCTTGGATGGCCGAAGCTTGGCAGACATGGCCTGAAGCAGCATCACTGTGTGTAACATCTGCTATTGGAGGAGTAAGAGATGTTGTCACATGGCTAAAGAGGAAACCAGATTCCTGATGAGATGGTGTCCCTACAAATGCTATTTTGCTTCCAGATTATAAATTTACAGGAAGTAATTAGTCACGACCCAACCATAAGGAACCAAATGAAGCTTCGTATACAAGAACAGAGGGAGGCCATCACGGCTGTTGAGCTAGACAGGTAAAGAAACTCCATCTTCAGTGACTGTGCCCCTTGTACTAGAAACACAAGATGGCAACACTCCCCTGTGGACCAGACTGTCACAGCAGGTACCTAATCAACTCCAATTTTCACACCAAATAGGAAAATAAGAATTTGTATTATACAAATTTTAGCATGGTCAGTGGTGTGACGTCACCTCAAGGAGGGCACACGGTTATCCTGGATGCTTTCTGCCCAACTTGTTAATTCTACATGACTCCCTCTGGTGCACTACCTACCTCAAGCTACAATTTGAGACTTACATGTAAGTTCCTAAAATGTCTGAAAACCTTACCAATCTATGGATGCCATAACGACCTACTGATGTGTCTGTGTCAGCAGCCAATCCCTGTGCCTCTGAGCACACATGGCTAACAGTGACTGGCTAAAAACAGTGGTAACTCAAGGCCAGGACATCATGTTCTAAATTCTAATATGCATCATTTCTTGGCCTTTTAGCTAAGAGCAAGTGTAAACCATAACATGAACTAAAATCCCACACTCCAGATTTTTGCTCTGAAAAGAAAAAAAAAAAATCAATCTGATAAACATAATCCCAGGCTAACAATGAAAACACAACACTAGCAAACAGGGATCAGAGGCCACCACTGAGCTGGCAGACAGGAAGAGAACAGAGGAGTACGATAAATGACTATGCCCACACACCTGAGAACTTCCAAGAAGTGAGCAAACTCCTTAAACTAAAAGCCTCAAACCTACCAAATTCATTGAAGAAAAAACAGATATAAATAGGTCTGGATCTATTAAAGAAACTAGCCCTCAATTCCTTCCCTCAATAAAATGCAAATGTCAGGCCCAGAAAATTTTACTGGTAAGTTCTACCAAGCATTTAGAGGAAACAGAACCAGTTGCTTGTCTTCCCTCCCAGAACAGGGAAGCAGAGAGAACCTGGCTAACTCATTCTGTAGGGCTGGAAGTATTCTAATGCCCAAACCAGAAAGTAATTTAGAAGAAAGGAACAGCAGGCATGGCGGCACGTGCCTGTGAACCCAGCGCTTGGGAGGCTGAAGCAGGAGGGACATATGTTTGAGGCCAGCCTGGGACACAAAGTGGGACCTTGTCTCAAAGAAAAGAAAACAAGAGAACAGAGACAGGGAAAGAAAAGGAACGAAAGGAAAATAAAGGACCTCTATCTCCAACCACACAAGACAAAAGGCAAGCCAAACAAAACAGAAAGAACTACACACACAGCAGAGTCATTTACTGTAGATATTGAGAACAGGTTCAGACTGGATCCCTTACACTCTACCTTATTTAGACGAGCCTCTCGCTGAACCCAGACTCACCAACCTGGCCTGACTGGCTGGTCACCAAGTCCTACGGGTCCTCCTGTCTTCTCCTCCCCAGGAGAGCTATGAACCCAGTCCGGCAAAACTGCAAACCACTTAAAACAAAGTTGGGTTTTTGTTTGTTTTTCTGAGATTTATTAAACGGTCACTGGATGATGTAGCTCCTGAGAATCAACTTCATAGATGGCCATGTGATGTTGCAATGTCCAAGTCAGGACACACCTTTGACAGAGCTAATGGAGGAAATTTCACTTCCTCCAGAGGGGCCTGCCACCAAAAGCCATGCAGATACGGCAAAGAGGAACCTACCCTGAGTTACAGCCAGGACGACTGGATTCAAAAGCCAATACTTGGTGGCTGATACTGCTGCTTTCTACCCCTCACCTAGAACAGATCTGAAATGAGGGTCTCCTCAGGGTTCCCTACCACGTTGCACTCTGCCCTCCGTGACAACCTTGGTTTTTTTAAAGGAGCAGCTTGGGTCAAATCTTAGAACTGAGTCAGGATTGTCAAGAGTGTCAAACATCAGAGAACCCGATCCATCTATTATTAAAGAAGAAAGGTCATGTGTTCCTTTAGTTAAAAAATACCTGGTGCTGGGGTGAGGTGTTCCAACTGCAATCCCAACACTTGAGGGGGGAAGACAAGACATTGACCTTCAAAGTCTGGGCTACAGAGAGAGATCCTTGTCAAAAAGAAAATAATCTTGACAAATAAACATGCTTTCACTATATATAATAATATATAAAGTTTCTTTTCTTTCTTTTTTTTTTTTTTTGGTATTTTGAGACAAGGTCTCTCTGGCCATTCTGGAACTTACTCTGTAGATCAGGCTGGCCTGGAACTCACAGAGATCCGCCTGCCTCTGTCTCCTGAGTGTTGGGATTAAAGGTGTGTACCACCACCACCCCGCTCGTCATGATTTTTAGAGAAAACCAACCCAAGAGGCTGGAAAGGTAGCTCAGCAATTAAGAGTGCAACTGTCCTTGCAGAGGACCAGGTTTGGTTCCTGGCACCCATGTTTGGGCATCCCACAACTTGTGTATAACTTCAATTCCAGGGGATCCACCGACCCTGGTCTCCATTTATATCCACAGGAAGATATATTTTGTAAATTTTATAATTTGATTTTTTTTAACCAAGAGGGCATATTACATAAATACTTTTAAATAAGTTTTATATTTTAGGAAAATTTCAAATCAGCAACACGTCTATCTTGGTTCATTTGATTTTATATGAAACATGTACAAAAGACAATCTTATGAAGAATCATCAGAAAAAAATATTTCTGCATTCTACAGACTTGCAAATTGAATCATGTCCCATTTCTGTTTTTCCTCCAAACGTGTCCTTATCATGTGTCACGTGTAGATTCCCATCGGTGCTTCAAGGACAAAGGCCTTCTGAGGCACTGTCTAGAACATTAACACTGATTAAATACGTGTTTTGAGAGAGACAAGGGAACAGCACACTGCGGGCTGCCCTGCTCACCTCCGGGTCATCCGGCTGCACCGCTCAGCCAGATAAGGAGTGCACTCGGCACTCGGCCTTCGCTATTACATCTCCAGGCTGTGCTTTTCCAGGGCTCACTGCATGGAACCAACTTTACAGACACAATGTGCTCATCAGCACAGACATTCTCTTCTTAGACCCACATGGCTGCTGATGTTGCGACTATTCTTGGTGTGAAAAGCAACTGAACAGTGTGAGATGCCAACTCTGGAAATGAACTCTTTTGTGGCCATCTCTCCAGGACCCAGATAACAGGCTTGGGCCTGAGCCACACACAGGGCTTCCTCCAAACCTTAAATATCTTCCGCTATTCCCTACAGGCTGGAACACAAGGTGAAAAGGCCACAGGAGAGAAAATGTCCTGGCTCCCACAGCTTGCTGGGGTTGATTTCTGTCCCATCTTCTAAGCAGAATGGGGAACCATTAGGAAATACTACATGAATGAATGAAGAACATCAACTGCCCTTAGGCATTTCCAAAGACTTTTTTTTTCCTGAGGCAGTGTTTCTTTGTGCAGCCCTGGCTATCCTGGAACTCACTCTGTAGACCAGGCTGGCCTCTGCTTCCCTCCCAGGTGCTGGGATTACCAGTGTGGGCCGCCACCACCCAGCTCCAAATACTTTTTACTTCTGATTACTTGAAAGCAAAAAGAAGACAACTAACGGCGTCCCCACAGGTCAGGTCAGGATACTGCTAGGACAAACCGTGCAAGTTCACAATAATACTCACTAAATGCCCACTGCAACACGCTCTAAGAGATGACATTCTGATTGGCTCCCGCCTGTGGGATGAGGGGCCTGCCCCGGGAGGAAGGGCTCTGGAGACACTGGGGTCAATGACTGCTCTGCAGTCCTCAAGATGCCAAGTGCTAGGGAGCTCAGCTGGCTGCAGATGGGTCAAGACCACAATCATTAACACTGTCACTTCTATTTCCACTGGACTATTCCAACCTCCTTGGAGCTGTTTGTGAAATGACTGTATTTATTAAATAAAAAAGCCCCAAATCAGTACCCTGGGCCCTTATGTCACCTAAAAACCAAATAGTTTTAAGGACAAAAATTCATAAACTGGGTTTGAAGGTACTCAGGCAGGAAGATAGAGAGTTCAACCTGGCCTGAACTATACAGTGAGATACAATCTCAAAAAGTAATACGTATACATTTACACACACACACACACACACACACACACACATACACGTATACATAGTCAGGACAGCTAGTAAATATTCGAATGCTGTAATACTTAACAGCTTTCAAGACACATTTGTTTTTCTGTTTGTTTCAGACAGTATACTACTACATAGTTCTGGATGGCCTGGAACTAACAAAGAATGACTGAGTGTGGGATCAGAGGATTTTGTGCCTGACCTCACACTTGTTTTTATACCAAAGGTTTTCAAAATTGTGGGCTAAAACCATGTGCAGTCCCGTAACTGAGTGTGGGAATTAGTAGTAATGGTAAGATATTTCTGGATGTACAATGACCAAAAAATAATTCCGAATCAAGTGTTAATGGATCTGAGTTGTTTCTGGCTGCATGCGACTGTGCTGCATCACGTCACTCCACTGCCACCTTAGCTGCACTCTGCAACACCCAACAATGCTGCCTACAACAGCTAGGCCGACACCCTGTATTCGTAACCACTGTATGTTACGAATGGTTTATTACAGAGAGCAAGGACTTTCAGAGAGTGGTTTATTGATAGTCACCTAGTAGGTTTCATGAGGCATTTCATACATACATTGTTCTTATTCACCCTCCTCCCCCATGCCCCTTCCCTCACCTCAAGTCCCCCTGCTGGCCCTGCTCCCCAACAGCCTCCACTCTGGTTCCGTGTCACATATACTCCATAACCCTCTCTCTTTCTCTTCCTCCATTAAGATCACATCTTCCCTTCTCAGGCCCCTTTCCAGTTTCACCACATAGACACTTTCACCCATTTCCCCACAAACCTCATGCTCACATTTGTATTTCAAGCTGAAGAGAAGCCCACTGTGTGTGCACATCACATTTTCTTCATCCATCCATCTGCTGACAAGCACCTAGGCGACTTCCATTTCTCAGCTCCTGTGACAACTGCTGCCACGTACGTATCTCTCAGGACACTTAGAGTCCTTAAGGGACACTGCCAGTCATGGTAAAGTGGTAGTTTTCATTGTCCTGGTCTTTTGAGACATGCAGCCAAGCTGCCTCCATTTCCCAAGTGCTAGAATTACAGGTGAGTCCCACCACAGCCATCTAAGGAAAACCATTGATTTCCCCACTGGCTGCACCAGTCTGCATTCCCATCAGCAGCAACTCACTCACATACACACACACACACACACACACACACACACACACACACACACACACACACCATCCTTGCAAGACTCACTCTGTCTTGTTTCCTCGCTGCTAGCCATGACTTAGTGAGATGGAATCGCAAGAGTAGTTTGTATTTCGTTTCCCTGGTGACCAAGGATCCAGAGAGCTTTTTCAAGTGTTTATTGGCTGTTTGTGTTTCCTTTGAGAAGTGTGCGTTTAAACCACTAGCCTGCTGACTGGAGATTCATTTTGGGGTGTTTGATGTATATTCTCTGCATTAGCCCTGTCGGATGGAGACTCTCTCCCACTCTGTAGTGTTGTCTCACTCTGGTGGTTGCTTCCTTTGCTGGGCATGAACTTCCAAAGTTCACATAAGCACATTTGTCAACTCCTGGGATGGTCTGCTGTGCAGCTGGGGTTTTTCCAGAAGATTCTTGCCCAGACCTATGTCTTCAGGAGTCTTTCTCTAGCAGTTTCAAAGCTTTATGTCTTATACTTAGGACACTGATCCATACTGAATTGATTTCTCTGCAGAGTGAAAAGCAGGGACCAAGTTCCATTTGTCCACAGATAGCTTTTCTCAGCACTAGTTGTTACAGAGGTGGTCTTTTTAATCTAGTATATTTTGTAATAACTTTGTCAAAAAATTAGGTAGCTCAGGTCAGCAAGATGGTGCAGTGGGTAAAGGCACTTGCCCATAAGCCTGGCAACCTGTGTGGAGTCCCTGGAGTGCATGTGAGGTGACCAGAGAACCAACTCCACGAAGCTGTCCTCCGACCCCCACACCATGCACATACCCAGCATTAATTTTAAAACTCAGGTAGCTGTAGCCATGTGGGTTTCTGGGTCCTCCACTGGAGTCCACTGGTCTGCATGTCTGTGTGTCACGCTCCTTGTCACTTTGGCTCTACAGTACAATTTGAGACTAGTTATTGTGATACCTCCAGCACCGTTTAGGATCAGGCTTCGTGTTTTCACAGAATATCTGCTTTTCTGAAGGGGATGACTACTTTTGGTACTACAGCCATTTCACTATGTTAAGCTGCCAGCCCATAAACACAGGAGGGCTTTCAACTTTTTCTACAGCATCTTAAAGGACCATAGGAGTCTTTTACTGCCTTAGGCTTAGTCCTATTTTTTTTTTAAACTATTGTGAACAGGATAAGTTCTTAAGTTTTGTTCTCAGTGGGTTCATTATTTTATGTAGAAAAAAATTAATATGCCAATTTCATAACCTGAAAGTGTTTATCATCCCTAAGAGTATTTTGGTGACAGCTTGAGGGTCTTTTAAACATAGTTGTCTGCCAGCAGGTGATCTGATGTCATCCCTTCCTAAACCAGCCAGTGCCATACTGAACAGGAGTGGAGAGTGGAAACATCATCTCAGTCCAGATCTTAAATCATTTACTATTATGCCGGCTATGGTTTATCATACACAGACCTCATAATAAATACTCAGAAGAGTTCCTTCTGGAACTATTGCTTCATGACTTTACTGCAAAGGGATACTGAACTCAAGTACCTTTTATGCATCTCCTGAGACGATGATGTCACTTCTGTCGGTCAGTCTGCATGTATTTAATACACAGTGAGTGGTGGTCGGTTTTTGGGTTTTTTTTTTTGTTTTTTGTTTTTTGTTTTCTTCTAGACATGGTTTCTCTGTGTAGTTTTGATGCCTGATCTCACTCTGTAAGCAGGCTGGCCTCAAACTTACAGAGATCTGCCTGCCTCTGCCTCCTGAGTGCTGGGATTAAAGGCATGCACCACCACCGCCCGGCCCGTGAGTGGTCTTCTTTATCTCTCTGACTAAATGTGGTCTGAAAAAGTTGCAGCTTGTTTTGGGTTTGTATTTGCTTGGCAGGTTGGTTTCCATTTCTTGGCTCTCAGTTTGTGGGCATCTTTACCAGTGAGGTATGTTTTAAATAACCTGACCTTGGAAAACAAACAATTTAAATATTTTCCTGTTGTTATTACTTATCATGTAATAACAAATCAATGTATCACTAGATTGACTTGTAGTAGACACACAAGCAGGTCCATCTTGTTAGTGTGCAAATTTTCTTTCATTTACTATGTGACAAATTTACATGGAAACCAAGGAATTGTTTTAAGTAAATTTCTTTATGCGTTACTGTTTAAAAAATTTAATTTGTGTGCCTATTTTATGTATTTATATATTTTGAATCATATGAAAAGTTTCTGTGGGTAAAGGGGCTGTGAAAGAAAACGACTGAGCAGCTCTGTTTTGTGTGACTCTTCCACTCAAAGGGAGGAAACAAAAGTAAGTACTCCAGGGATGCAGAGACCACAGCCCAGACCCAGTCTTGTCAAATGTTTGGTTGGACAGAGATCGGCCTGGGCAGGGGTGACGTGCTGCTGATGTGCCAAGTACAGCTGTAGGACAAACACCAGCACATCTGTCCAGCAGGAGCAGGAAAACCAAGCAGGGCAGAGACAATGGCATCCAATACAGCAGTTTACCTGTTCCTCAAGGGAGAAGACAGCTCTCTCTGGGGGGAGGTGTGGAGCCGCCCCTGCCTTCTGAAAAAACCACAGGGAGACTGAATTGTTTAATGCCAGGTCTACAGGATACTCCCAATCTGCTTGGTTCTGGAAATTCTTCTAAGGGGGGAACAAAGGCCTTTAAAACTGCAATTCAAAATAAATGGCTTAATACTGGGCATGGTGGCACACGCCTTTAATCTCAGCACTCGGGAGGCAGAGGCAGGTGGATCTCTGTGAGTTCGAGGTCAGCCTGGTCTACAAAGCAAGTTCCAGGACAGCCAGGGCTACACAGAGAAACTCTGTCTCAAATAAACAAAAACCAAAAGCGAACAAACAACCCAACAACAACAGAAAGAGAGGGGGGCTTGAAATGTACTTAAAATGGATAAAATGTACAAGGCATCTATTCTGACTGCATTATAATGATGACATGTTTGACAGTTCAACAGCAAAGGGCAGGGTACAGTCAAAGTGCCATGGTAGCTATGAGGCTATGAATGTGCTCAGGTCCCAGCCCTCACAAATTTCTCTTAGGAACAGAGTAAACCACATTACCAGAGTCCACACATCACTAGCAAGCTACTGCTCCTTCAGAATGAGGTCAAATCAAGCCAGGGAAAGAACCAACGCCTTGGCTGAGCCAACCACAACTTAATTTTCCCAATGCTAACATCTTTAGCAGACCTCACACAACACTGACATTCGTGCACCACTTACGACTGCCTCGTCTGCCTTTCCCTACTGCCTCATGCTGCAAGTTGTCATGGCCATGTTAGAGGAGCAACAGATGTCAACTGAAGCTGAGGGTGTCGGGCCACCAGGAGGAAACTCGCTGATGGGTGAATCTCGGTTGGGCAAGGCCCCGAGACCCCAGACCCCGAAGGGCTTCTGTTTCTGCCATGCCTTCACGTGTTTGCTGCTGCCATCTTTTCTCAGGTATCTGGGCTGGTGTGAACGGGAGATCCCCACTATTGTAATGTAGTGTGTTTATCTCACGGAAGCATCCCGTCTTACTGGGCATTTTTACCTGTGGATTATTATGAAGATGATTTCTTCCTAAGTTGAACTGTCAAAAATGATAATAATAATGTTAGTTTAAATAGAGTTTTGATGATTAAAAATATGAACAAGGAAGTGTCACACAGCTACAACACATGAGTTTCTACTGAGGAGCCTTACAGACTGTGGCTTAGGTTAATGATTAAGAAAAACAATTGAATCCCAGTATCCCAGCTAGTTTAAATTCTTCTAATCCTAATATTGGGATATGTGTCCACAGGTTTCGGAGTGCATCACAGCTGAAACAAAGCTTTGAGAAGAACTTAAAGTTAGACTAAAAGGCACATAATTGAGTGAGAAACTCTTTAAGCTCAGGGAACAAGAACAAAGCAGCCCAATTATCATTAGCTGACGTGCCTTTCTTGCTAGGATGGGTTGATGACCAAAGGTGATGATTAATTCCTTATACCTGTTTCTGCCCTCAATCTCCTGATATAAAAAAAAAACTATTGATGAGTGAGTATGTACCCTAAAGATTTAAAGTAGAGCTGACTGATTCCTTTTCATATATAAAAGTTTAGGTTTGCGATTCCTTTAAAATTCCTTATAAGATTACCTTTCAAGATAAGTAATAAAGTAATTGGCCCTTTCTTTGTAAATGCAAAACGCAGCCTGCCAGTAAAAGACCTGACTAAGAAGAACACCTTGCTTGCCCACACGGTTAATCTATAACAAGCTGCTTGGGTATAAATGTACGTGGGTTCTTGGGATAATTTGTTTTCCACCTGTAATACGTAAAATGTTTAATCATGTAAGGGATATGGAAAACATGCTGGTTTTTAACTGTTTGTTTTGTATTCATTGTAATCATTCACTTGAAAAACAGAATGTAACCACATTGTAATTCCTATATTGCTTGAAAAATTTTGATGGGGTATACAAGCTGTAGAAAAAAAGTATACAGTAGAAAGAATACAGAAGAATAGAGAATAAAGAAGGAAACCATCAAGAGAGAGTGTGAGTATCTTTTCCCTTAAGCCCTTCAGATAGAAAAGTCTAGTATGCCCCACTCTGTGGCTTCCCTTTGAGCCCTGCACTGATGGGGACTGGACCCCCAGGCAGTGTAGCAAGTCAAGGGCTGTAGGCCCACATTTTCTTTTCAAGAAGGCCTACTAAACATCAGCAGTCCAAGGCCGTCCTCATATTACAATGGCCCCTGTATCTGTTGGGGATGTGTCCCATGACCATGTTGTAATGCCTGAAATGACGGACAGCCGTCAACCCCTTTTATGTCACGTCCCCTACGTATGCACGTACAAGGTAAGGATTAGGCACGGTAAGAGATTCACAGTAACCCATAAGATCATACTGTAGTAAAAGTTACTTAAAACTTAGATGCCAGTAACCCAGGGAATGAGGCAGGACAGTCACAGACTTAAGACCAGCCTCAGCAACAAAGAAACCCTATCTTAAATATATAATAAAACAACGAAAATAAAAAATAACTGTAAATAGCTTACTTCTGGAATTTTCCTTTTTTTTTTTTTTTTTTTGGACTGCAGTTGACTGCAGGCAACTAAAACTATAAAAAGCAGCTGCATGAGCGTTTGCTTCATCGCTGCAACCACCCGGTGAGGTAACTCCTTCGGCTGCAGTCTCATGATGGCCACCGCGCCATGAGGCAACAAGGACTTTCAACTCCGTCACAAACCTTACTGGGCCATCAATGGCTCTGTGGTTCCTTGTTGACTAAACATGAGGATCTGGCCTGGACCTGTACTAACTAGTGTCTGAGTCCAGGTTCTGACTTCTTAAAGTCCAACCATCACTGTTCCTCATAAATGTAGTATCTTCTCTCTTCAGAACTCCCACTGGCCTTCACCCAATAAGAAAAAAGAATAAAATAAAAAGGAATTTGATGTGTCTATACATGCATGTCTTTCTAGGCAAGTGTTTTTATTGTCGATTTTGTTTTGAGAATAGGTCTCACTGTGTTGCCCCTGGCTGACTTAGAACTCACCATGTAGAACAGGCCACTCAGATTCACAGAGTTCGCCTGCCTCTGCCTCCTGAGTGCTGGGAGTAACGGCGTGCACCATCACACCTGGATACACTAAGCTGCTTAAGTCAGCTTCAGCCCCGGGAGTGTCACCTCTGTACTGACATGGTCCTCAGCACAAGCTTCACACACAGAGCAGATGGGAGACGAACTGTTCCACGAGGGCCTGGAGAGATGGCTCAGCAGTTAAGCGTTCATACTGCTCTTGCAAGGAATACAGGAAATCTAGGAAGGTGTGATGGTCCAGTAGGTAAGGAGTTTGCTGTGCAACCATGAGGAACTGCATTTGGATCCCCAGCACCCACATTACCCAGCAGCTCACCACTTAGGCAGCTGCCAAGATGGAGCCCCAGAACCCACAGAACAGAAACAGAACATCAACTCCTACAGGTTGACTTTCGTATATGCACAGCAGCAGGCATGTGCATGCAAACAAGTATAAATTTAAAATAAAAACGGAAAGCTGCCAGCTGTGCACACCTACAATCCTGGTCCTGGGAAGTGGAGATGGGGATCCCTGGAGCTCACTGGCCAGCCAGACTAGCTAATCATTGAACTCCAGGTTCTATGAGACATAATGTCTGAAAAAATAAGACAGAGGCCAATAAAGGAAGACATGTGATGCAAATGTCTAGCCTTCAGGCACCCATAACCACACAGACACACAGACAGACAGACAGACAGACAGACAGACACACACACACACATACTACTCACTACGTACACACACACACACACACACACACACACACACACACACACACACACACACCAATACATACAGAAAGGTGAAGAGAATGACCTTGGTCCTATATCCTGAGGGCAGGCTGGCCAGCACCTCACAATTCCGGCCCCAGTCTGAATCACCACACTGGAGGTGAGAGCGGGCTTGCCTGAGTCCTCCCTTCAACAAACAATACAGATCAGGGGTTGCTAGTACTCTAAAACAAATTCCCAAGCCTCCCTCAGCGGCCCTGCTTTGAGGGACATGAGAAATGGTCATCACTGCTCCAAAGGCGTAGTTCTACTCAGGAAATATACCATCCCTTTCTTTCAAGGGTCTCCTGAACAGCCAGTGGCCAGACATAGGAATTATTAATGAAACCTCTCTCACCCCTGCTCAGTGCTGGGGATCAAACCCAGGGCCTAGAATACACATGACAAACATCTCCAGCCTGAAACTTGTGATGTTATAAAGTGGATGGCCATGTTACCCACTGGGCCTTTTTGGTTGTGGTGGTTGTGGTTGTTGTTGTGTTGCTTTCTGTTTTCCAAACAGTCCTGGCTGTCCTGGAACTAGATTTGTAGACCAGGTTGGCCTTGAACTCAAAGATCCGTCTGCCTCTGCCTGCCTCTATCTTCCAAGTGCTGGGATTAAAGGTCTGCATTACCACCCCTGGCCCCACTGGGCTTTTTAATGGCAGGCAATAATTGCAAACGTTTATGTCTTAGGGTTTAAAGAAGAAGATAACTAAGGCTACAGGAAACGAGCACAAATACTGTATGCCATCCGAGTCCTCAACTTTTTCACAGTCATGTGTAAATGACAAAGTCTAACATCAGCAAGTCTGGGCTCCATCTCATCTCAGCAGGTTTTAATGCAGGCTGGCATCGAGGCAATCAGTTTTTATGTAAAAGCTAAAGACTGAAAAATGGAACACAGGGCTGAGGGGACAGCTCAGTCAGCACAGTGCAAGCATGAGAACCTGAGTTCAATTCACAGAACCCACCCAAAGAGCCAAGTGTGGTAGACAGGCAGGTGGATCCCTAAGGCTCAGTGACTAGCTAGCCTGGTCAGCAGGGACAGTAGGACACTGTCTCACAAAAAGGTGGCTCCCAGCTGAGGAACACTCCAAGACTGTATTCCGAACACCACACATAGGCACACGTGTGCATGCAAGGAAAACAGCCCGCTCCTGTCCAGAAAGGTGAAAGGATTTTCTATTCGAGTGAACAGGAACACCAGCCTCTCATGGCCATTGCTCTCAAAGAAACCGAGGAAAGAAGATACCTGGGCAATCACCTAGAGTAAAATGGGGGGGAAGAAGACAGGAAGGCTGGTGGGGAATGAAGAGAGAAGAAAAGGCAAGGCTGTTCCAGCTGGGATGTGCAGGGTATTTTCTTTACATGTCTCGGCCAAAACAAACAGGTTCACATATGCAAGAGCAAGGCAGCTTGGAGCAGAGCCAGCTTGTCATGAGGCCCAGTGCCTCACACTAGGGAGGAGGCAAAGCTTCAAGGATTGTAGTCTTGCAAAAGGTTCAGTGAAAAGGACGTAGGCAAGACTCCTGAGCTACATGCAACTGCCTTTGAGAAAATAGACGATAACCAGGCAGGGGTCTGGAGTGAAGCCAAGGTAAAGCTCACCAGACCCTAAGCAAGCTCCAGAGACCAGTGATGAAAACCCACTTTCACCTAGTCCACATGTGTCCTGGGACCAAAGTGAAGGCTTCCTTCCCCTTCAGCTCTCTGCAAAAGGTTTCCATTTATGAGAGATACACAGAAAAAACAGCCTTCAGCTCTCCAACATATACAGTCAGTCAGCTGGGTGTATACTCTCCCTTTCATACCAATTCTTCTGCAGCCCTGGTACCCTGGTCCAAGGCCCAGTCTTCAGAATGACAGCCCTAAAACGTCAACTCCAGGCCACCATATTCAAAGAAAACTAACAACTCTCAAACAAAAATGATGGGGTTTTGTTGTTTTTTCAGTGAGGCAGATTAAACTTGGAGCTTTACATGCATGCTAGGCAAGTGCTCTACAACTGAGCCGCATCTCCAGCCCTGAAAATAATTTACAGTCACATTATGTTAATCCAATCTTTCAGTATTTTTTCAAAGACACCATCCTTGACAAGCCTTTTGGAAGATGTCAATCAAAGCCACAAAAGAACTGGAAGAAATCAGAGACTCCAAAGACATCAATGTCTAAAGGAAAGGGAGGGCCCTGCAGTTCTGCCGGGTGCGGCCCGGGCAGCCATCTCCCCTCACACACGCAGGGCCCTCTGCCAGCCTCAACATCACATCTTTTCAGCCTTTCACTGCTAATCGCTGATTTCAAAACATCTACTTAGACGGTGATGTTTAGTCTACAAAAACAGCGATGGAATGACCAATGCCAGGAATACAGTTCCAGACTGTCATTGAAACCTTCAAAAAGAATCTGCACATTATAACTCAATAATTAAAAAACAGACCAATTCCAATATGAACAATAGTTTAAAAGAACATTTATCTTCCAAGAAGTAATGTAAATGGCTGATAAGCCTGTGAAAAGATGTTTGGTATCATTACCTATGAAATAAATGTAAAATTTTAAAAAAAAAATCACCATATATGGTCACTTTGTAGTCCCTCCCAGTTACACCAAAGACTGAGGCAGGAGGATTTCTGGGATGAGAAGTTTAGAGCCATGCTGGGGAACACAGTAAGAGCTCATCTTCAGAGAAAAAAAGAAACAGCCACTTAAAACAGCTCAAGTAAAAACAGACAAACAGTAACAAGTGTGTGAGGATGCAGAAGTACCAAGACCTACACAGACAAGAAGGTAGGACAAGAAAATGATGACGCCACTTAGGAAAAACTTGGCAAGTCTTCAGAAAGTTAAATATAGAATTGCCACATAATGCAGCATTTCACTATGAGAAAAATCCAGGCGCAGGCATATCTGTGTCTCAATGTTCAAAGAAGTATCAGTCATAATAACTGAAAGGCTTTAAGAACCTAAATGTTCATGAACTAATAAAAAAAAATGAACAAAATACGGTATAGCAATGCACAGTGTTACTTGACAATGCAAAAGAGGAACAGCTACATTCTGACTTCTCGTAACCCTGACAACAGATCCACTCACACAGGCAGCACCCTACAGGGTTTTTTGTGGGGGTGATTAAAAATTAGAGTATGGTGATACACCTCTGTGGGTATGCTATAAACTGCCCAACTGTGTCCTTAAGGGCGGGGGTGGCTGGGAATACAACTCAGTGGTAGAGTACTTGCCTAGCATATGTGAGGCCCTAAGTTCAATTCCCAGCAACACACACACACACACACACACACACACACACACACACACACACACACACTACATCACATCAAAACAGCAGATACAATCTGATCAAACACCAAAATAACATCTACACAGGAACCTGTATCACAGGAAGAATTAGGACCCAGACACTTTGGTGAGAAGGGATCCAAAAGCACCCCATTCCTGTGGTCTATAGATGAAGAGACGATGTTCGAAGAGCAACTGTACCCAAGGCAGAATGGAAGCTGGACTGAAGTTAAGCTAGGAGCAGAGGCACTGGTGGAGCGAAGGCCTAGCATGTGCCCAGGGGTTGGGTGTGGCATCACCACCACCAAAACACCACCTACTCAGGTGCAGGATCTTCCTAACTCTGCTCTGCTCTCTCGAGACATATTCTCCTTATATAGTTCAGGCTGGTCCCAAAAGCCAAATCCTCCTGCCACAAGCCTGACTCAGGGTCCTCCAGTCTCTGAACCTTAAAATTTAGGCATTTGGGGGCTGGTGAGACGGCTCAGCAGGTAAAGGTGTTTGCCACCAAGCCTGATGACCTGAGTTCAATACCAGGAGCCATATGGTGGAAGGCAAGAGCCAAGTCCTGTAGGTTGTCCTCTGACCTCCACAGGTGCACCCGATCACATGTAACCATGCTGTGCCTCAGCTGCAAAGCAGGTACACAATACACAGTACAGATGTGTATGAAGATGCCCCAGGTAGGGCGGTGGTGCACGCCTTTAATTCCAGCACTTGGGAGGCTGAGGCAGGAGAATCTCTGCGAGTATGAGGCCAGCCTGGTCTACAGAATGAGTTCCAGGACAGCCAGGACTGTTACACAAAGAAATCGTGTCTGGAAAAGCCAACCAACAAACAAATGAAAAATCCAAAAGACCTAAGTAACACAGGACCGTGTACAGCGAACACATAACAGTGGAAGAGAGTTAGCACACAGCTAATGGGGGTGGAAAGCAGTAACACAACCGTGCTCTTCTCAGAGAGGTGGCCATGAAGACCAAATGACTGAAGTATGACATAGGACGAGGAAAACAGTGTGAGGCACAAAGTAGTGAGTAAAAAAACGGGGCGGGGAGGGGGGCTGTTCTAAAATAAAAATAATAACTGTGAGACAGAGACATCGGGCTTGGATGCAGCTTCAGCCCAGCCTCCCTGTTATGAGAGCATACTTCTCAGAGCGCTTAGCTAATGCCTTGGCCCAGGGACACCAGGGTGCTTATCGCACCGTTACAGCTCGCCTGTGACAGAGTACTCCTGACAGGGTGATCCCAAGCATGAAATCCCAGTCCCTCCAATGACCCCGGGGAGGCTCTCGGCTATAAAACCCTCTTCTCCGCTTCCACTGTGGGGCATCCTTCACAGTCCCAAATGTAATCTCTTTATGGCAGCCTGATCAGGCGGGCAAGGCCAGGCCTGCACGGCAGGAGCAGCAGCCTCTGCACGAAGACTGGAAGACAGCATTCCCAGGCTCTCTGGAGGGAGGCACAGAGGCTCCCATGGAAGGACTCAAATCCAACGAGAAGCCTGGGGTCAAGAGGATCCAGACAGGAGTAAAGGCAGACAGCAGCATCGGGATGCAAACACTTGACAGGCTAGTACAAAGCAGACAATCTGGAAGCACAGGAACACATCAGCTGTCTCTCCCTGCTTCTGGATTCTGACTACAGACCAAAGAAGCCAGCTCAGATTGGAGACTGGTCTGCTCAGTTATAAGGAACACATCAGGTCTTGTTCTCTTGTTCTAATAACTTGCCCCCACCCCTTTCTCTCTCAGATGTCCGCCACACACACACACACACACACACACACACACACACACACACACACACACACACACACAGTGAGTTGTGTGGATCTGGAGATCTGGAGCACCTTGCACTGAACTCTGTGCCTCATCAGTCCTCAAATCCTGGACACGTGGAGCTGTTTCAATGCTATACTCCTTCCTCTAGCCCATGGCTGTCACTCTCGCTAACTCCTGACCCAAAGACGGTCACCATCAGAGCAGCTTCCTGGCCGACCTCTACCCTGTCACTGTCCTCTTTCAACACTTGACTCATCAATTTGTACTTCAACTTCCTTTTGCGGTTCCAGAGTGTAGAGCCCTGGTGTTCTAAGTGGCACTCTACTGTTTCCCTGTGTGGTCAGTGTTGGGGATCCACCTGGGGCCTTACTCATGGGAAGTACTCTACCACCTAGCTACAACCCCAGATCTCATTTTAAAACTGTGACACAATCTCACTTAAGTTAATCAGGCTGGCCTTGAACTCATTCTGTAGTCTCAGTAGGCCTTGAACTCATGATCCTGGCTCGGCCTCCAAGCAGCTGAGATATAAGCCTGCATGAACAGAGCAGTCTTGCAGAAGCTAACATTTGGTGCCTACTTATGAATGAATCAATTTCCTATCCTCCAAACCACATACCCAATCTAACTCTCCATTACCCCGTCAATTTCCTGGTGGCTTCTTAGATATATCAAGGCCCGTCTCCCTTTGGAACCCTAATGCACAGTGTCTCTTTGCTTGGACACCATCTGCAGACATCCTCTTAGCCAACTTGGACCTTCAGCTCACTGCTAGCCCCAAAAAGGATGTCTTTCCTGCCCAAACACACCCTCCCCTCCGGCTTTGCCTCCTCTGCTTCAGCCCTCCTCCAGCAGGTGGTCTGAGTCAACCCAATAAATGTGCTAAGAGGAGAAATACTGATCAGTTCTTGTGTGCCATGGACCATTCCAAGTGATCTGTGATTACCTAATCCTTATAACCACCGCATGCAATTATCCAAGGAGACAAACTAAGTCACAGGCTAACTGGCATAAGGTCACAAGGCAGGAACAACCTGGTGCCAGAACCCACACCACTTGTAAACACCATACAGTAATTACAACCTGCTTTATGATGCACTGAGATCATAAATTGCTCTACAGTGGGACCCATGCTTCCACTACCCACAGCCATGCCCAGGTTGCACAGTTGGAAGCAAGGTCAAGGCCCTAGCCAGGGACTGGTTACGGTGCTCGCAGCAGCTCACACAGCAGTTTTCCTCCTCCTGGGAGCTGGAGGGAAGGGCCAAGTACCAGGGCAACAAGGCTGGGGAACAGCCTTAAATAACACAGACTGAGTGTCCTCACGTGGAACACATCTCATGGACATGGACAGAACACAGTTTGTGTCTCCACAGCCCAGGGATTCTACAGTGCCAAGCACTTGTTTTAAGGTACATGACATACTGGAGGGGGTCACAAAACAACTAATAAGGTTCTTTCTGGCACCACCATGACAAGGCCGTTGGAAAGGCTGTGCTCTCCAAATCCTCTGAAGAAGCTGCTGTGGGAGTCTCTGCCAACACATCTCATCGGAGGCATGATGTTGTCGTTTGAGAGCTTAGCCCCACCTTAAACTGTTTTCTTTTTCTTTCTTTCTTTCTTTCTTTTTTTTTTTTTTTTTTTTTTTTTTTTTCGAGACAAGGTTTCTCTATGTAGTTTTGGTGCCTGTCCTGGATCTCACTCTGTAGACCAGGCTGGCCTTGAACTCACAGAGGTATGCCAGGCTCTGCTTCCCTAGTGCTAGGATTAAAGGCGTGTGCCACACCGCCCGCCAAACTGTTTTCTTAAAAACATGCAAACAAGCTGGGCCTGGTGACACACACATGCCTTTCTTTAACCCAAGCACTCCAGAGGCAGAGGCAGGAAGAGCTCTGAATTTGAGGCCAGCCTGGTCTACAGAGTTCCAGAACAGCCAGGGCTACCTTGAAGAAAAAAAAAAAAAAGGAAAATAAAAATATACATTCAGAAGTTTGTGTGGCGGTTCAGGCTGTGACCCCATCACTTGGGGAAGTGGAGGCAGAAGGATCAAGGGTTGAAGATCACCCTGCACTACTTGAGGTCCTATTTGGAAAAAAAGAAAAAAAAGAAATAGAAAAACTATAATGCAAATAGAAAATTAAAATGTAGTGACGTTAAAAGGCTGGAACCTTGGGGGGCTGGAGAGATGGCTCAGAGGTTAAGAGCACTGGCTGCTCTTCCAAAGGTTCTGAGTTCAATTCCCAGCAACCACATGGTGGCTCACAACCATCTGTAATGAGATCTGGTGCCCTCTTCTGGCCTGCAGGCATACATGCAGGCAGAACTCTGTATATATAATAAATACATAAATCTTAAAAAAAAAAAAAAAAAAGGCTGGGACCCTAGTGATTCACAGGTAAACAGCAGACTTTCCACTGTTTTGACTAACGAACATAGCCTGCTACTTTCAAAGCCAGACAGAGTCACGGTAAACCCTAGTTTCTAATCCCAGGTGTTTTCTTATTTGAAAAACAATCAGAAGAAATTGTGTTTTGCCCAATAGTGTAATTCTGACAGAAAGTCTGACACAGACTAGCCTCTGTGTGTACTCTGTACTGCTTTGAGATGGGGAGGGAGAACCCACAGGGCAAGATGAACTATTTTTAACTTTTGGAAAAGAAGCCATTAAAATAGATGTTTCTGGGCTCTCTCTCCTCCCACAGTTCCCATGCTAGCTGGCTGTCCACATCCTTATCATATGGCAGTTATGCTACTGAAACATTCCAACTGCAGAAGCCTCAACAACACAGGAGGGCAGGCCAATGGAGGGCAGACATGGTCCTGTTAGAGACAACGGTCCTCAGGGGACCTTCACCGGGGACTAATTCCCAAGTTTTCCTTACAGGACTGGGAGCAGTGCAGTTTACCAACTACACTGATCCTTTTTCTTTACCGTGGTGGTGAGGACGGAACCAATGACTAGCCTTGCACATACGAGGCAAGAGTCCTGCCACTGAACTACATCTGCACGGTGGGAATCAACGGTATATAAACTTCAAAACGAGGAGCAACTTATCAGATTCACAATCAGAGTGCTTTCATGGTAATCTATAAAAAGGGCACATTTTCATTTACTTTGTACTTCAACAAGTCAGAAAGCAACAGAACACTTTCAACTGGGCTGTAAAATCCAGGAAGCAGCAGCCCTCTGTGGAGACTGACAGGTCGTGCTATATGGAATGGCTTCTATCTTCCCCAGATGCTTCCTGCTACCTCCTCTCCTCCTAAGTCTCTCCAGAGAGAGAGTGCAAGGGTGCACTGGGTGGGGGCTGGAGGTGGGGTACTGGAGGTGGAGTACTGGAGGTGGGGTGCTGGAGGTGGGGTACTGGAGGTGGGGTGCTGGAGGTGGGGTACTAGAGGTGGGGTACTGGCCGGCAGCATACTGGCCCAGCACAGCACAGCACAGCAGCTGTAAAACAAGCATTTAACACGCACTAACCACATGCCGAGCTCGGCCAAAAACCCTATCAAATGAGATCCTTTGCTCCTCACATCAACTGCACGGGGCAGTGAGGAAACTGAGGCAGAGTGTATAAAACTTTGTGCTGAGGGGAAGCTGGCTCAAGAACAAAAACTCCTAGCCACCACCCACTGCGCTCCCAAGCAGCACTTGATTTTCAATAAGAAGCCCCACACCAAAGCCTCACCATTGTGATTCCTGATGGTCAGACTCAGTCTCTAGATGGAAGAGCAGGGAACTGCAGTCAGGACAGGTGGTGGGAAGGGCATTTCTGAAGAGAGCCTGAGGTAGGAATGGAGGGAAAGGTCAGGCTCTACAGGAGTCCTCAAGTGTGAGCAAGGAGAGCCTCGTCTCCAAGCCCACACTCCTACAAGTTGCTCAACAGCCCCCAGGGCTCCATGTTTCCTATATATGGCAGCCATGGGCCAGCTAGGCCAGGGCCCTCTTGGCCTTAGGTCTAAAGGAGAGGCCAGGCCAGAAGCAGGGTGTGTACTCTGCATTAACAGGATGTCCCTTCCTGCTGAAAAAAAGCAAAGAACCTCTACTCACAAAGACGCTTCTGCCAGGTGTGGTGGCTCACACCTGAAATCACACCACTCAGAAACTTGAGACAGGAAGGTAGTAGTTCATGAACTGGAGGCCAACCTGGGCTACACAGTGAGTACTAGGCTAGCCTAGACTAAGTAAGACTCTCTTGGGAGAAAGAGAGACAAATGGAAGTGGGGGGGGGGAGAAAGAGGAGACACAAGGAGAAGCAAGATGGACATGTCGTACTGAGAAAAGGTACCAAGCCACGTGGCAAAGCATAGACAAGAAATATGGGTTAATTTAAATGTAAGAGCTAGTAACAAGCCTGAGCTATTGGCTGAGCATTTATAATTTATATGAAGTCTCTGAGTTGGTTATTTGGGAAGTGGCTGTTGGGACAGGAAAACTTCCACTAACACCAACTGACTAACCAACCACAACATGGTTAGTGTAATAGAGAAATGTGGAGTAAGACTGGACAACATGACATTTCACTTGCAATGCAAGTTCTTCTCATAAAATTGTAATTCTCTCCACTCAGTGGTTATAGGAATTTCAGCAGGTCATTTGGAACTCAGGGTGGGGCTGCAGAGTTCACGTGGGTTTGAAGAGGAGAGATTACCAAACTGAAAAGTGCTGGAAGAAAAGAACACAATACCACCACAGGCCACTGTCATGAAACAGCCTCCTCCCTCAGCCGAGGGCCAGCCTCCAATCTGCCCCAACAACTCTGTCCTTCCACACCCAGGTAGGAAAGCTATCAGCATGTTGCTGAGATTGCTCCTCTGAACCCTCCTCCTCTCCCGGATCCTCCCCTGCCAGGAACAGGCAGTGGCACTGTATGATTGTCCTGGTTAGTTTTGTCAACCTGACCCAAGCTAAAGTTGTCTTGAGAGGAGGGAACATCAATTAAGAAAATGACTCCATAAAGTTGGTCTGTAGGCAAGCCTGTAGGGCATTTTCTCAATTAGTGATTGATGGGGAGGGCCTAGCCCATTATGGGAGGGGCCATCCCTGGGCTGGTGTCTTGGGTTCTATAAGAAAGCAGGCTGAGCAAGTCATGATGAGCTAGTCAGTAAGCAGCACCCTCCATAGCCTCTGCATCAGCTCCTGCCTGCAGGTTCCTGCCCTGCTTCAGTTCCTGTCTTGACCTCCTTTGATAATGAAACTGTGATGTGGAAGCATGAGCTTCCCTTTCCTCCCCAAGTTGCTTTAGTCATGGAGTTTCATCACAGAAATAGAAACCCCTGCTAAGACAATGATGGTCCAAAAACAGAGATGTCCATGGAAAGCCCTGTGTCTATCTGAAAAAGGGAAAGGCCCCATCTCTAGTACAACCAGCAAGGCAGGAGGGGGCATTTGTCAGGTCTTTGTTACTGTAAGGAAATGCCCGCAGCTGAGTGCCTTATAAGGAAATGTTTGTCTGGTATATGATTCCTGAAGGTTCAAGGAGAAGATGCTGGCACCAGCACCTCACAACACAGAGCAACATGGCAGTGTGAGACATGATGCCAGGCAGTGAGGCCGCAGTCAATCTCACTCCATTTTAACAACACGCTCTTAAGAGAACTCATAGGTTGCACCTTTACACCCCAGGACAAATCTTCAGCTTGGACTCCTCACAAACCAACCACATCCAATCACAGCAGAGGGCTCCGGGGTAGCGACCCTGCAGGACAAGCACTTTCCAGGCAGTGCTGATCTACGGCTGCCTTGGAGAACAGGGGCTGTTTGTTCACAAGTGATCATCCAGTGTGAGGGAAGATCCAGGACACACCCAATGACCTAAGGAGAGTTCTCCAAACTCGAGAGTCAAAGAGTGCGGTGTCTTCTGCCTTTATTGTGATGCAGTGCAGTTCCCAAGAGAACTGCCCAGAGTTACAAACCCAATGCAGATGGGACTCTGAACAGTCAAAATATGTTTATTTTTAAATTACGTGGGCGCAGAGCATATTTCAGAGCAAAGGGAAACTTTTCCAATAGACCAAATGCGGAAATGTTTCCTTAAGATGAGACATCTGGAAAACCTGGCAATTCACTTGTTGATGTAAGTTTCTGAAACCCAGGTTCTCTCTGCATTATTTATAAAGCAGAGACTTCACAGGAGTTTGTGTGTGTGCGTGTTCGTGCGTAGACCAGAGGACAATCTTAGGAGTCATTCTATTGATCTCCTCATTTGCTGTTTTTAAAATAAGGTCTCACTATGTAGCCCTGGCTGGCCTAGAACTTGCTATATAACCAGGGTGGCTCCAAACTCACAGCTAGCTCCACATCTGTAATCTTAGCCTCTGGAATGCTACAGGTGTGAGCCACACACCCAGCCCTCTCCAACATATTTTTGAGACACAGTCTCTCAGTGAACTTGGAGCTTGCCTTAGGCTAGGCTGGCTGGCCAGTGAGCTCCCAGAACTCTCTCATCTAGAGATCTGAACTTGGGTCTTTGTGCTGTGTGATAACACTTTACCCAGGGAGCCATCTCCCAGGCCCCACAGAAAACACTGTCTGACAACACAGAGGAAGCAATCGCTATCCAAAGCAGTTCCACTTTCACAGTTTGATTCAGCTATACTTACTAAAGAGCATGCTGTGGCAAGAGGCTCGGCAGGTAAAGCGTGTGCTCCCACACCCAAGAACTGAATCTGCTCCTTGGGCCCTACATGGTGTAATTCTCCTCTGACCTCCACATGCATGCCAGGGAATGTGTGCACCCATATACAATACATAAATTAATACATGCAATTTAAAAAGAGCACACTGTGAACCAGGCATGGTGATGCACGTCTTTAATCCCAGCACTCGGGAAGCAGAGGCAGGAGGATCTCTGTGAGTTTGAGGGCAGCCTGGGCTACACAGAGAAACCCTGTCTCAAAAAACAAACAACAACAACAACAATAATAAGTGCGCTGTGGCCCAGACTTGCCTCACACTTCAGCACTCCATGCCCAGCTTCCTTCCCACAGACACGCAGCCTTTCCCCTAGATCCCTCACAGGCTTTCCTAGGCTCCCGAATGAAGAACCAGTACTTTCTCTCAGAGGCCAGGACAGGACAACTGGCTCAGGCTCTGGGATGGACCCAGGGCAGAACAGAGACAAGGTAGAGTCCAGAGCCCAGCTGGCCTACCCCAGAACAAAGTCTTCCTAAATTCTTCCTCCCTCACCTTATTGTTCTTGAGAAAGGCTCACTCACTTAGCCTGGAGCCCACCAATTGGGCTAGACTAGCTAGCTGGCCAGTGAGATCTATGGACCTTCTGCCTCTGCCTCCCCAGGGCTGACATTACAGGATGGGTGCTGAGGATCTGAACTTGGGTCACCATGCCATCACAGCAAGCACTTTAGCAACCAGGCCACCTCCCTGCATCTCTATTTCACTTCTACAGTTTCATCCATCAAGCTCAGTAAAGGAAAAAACCTCTGGAAATCCTGTAAGGCATACACGGCCCCTGTAAGCCCAGTCCTTGGGAGGGAGACTGCAGGAGAGTTCTGGGTTGTGGCTTGCCCAGGCTACACAGCAAGACTCTGCCTAAAAAGAAAAAAGAAACACCACCGTACAAGCTAGAAACCACAATATATTACTAAATCCAGATCTGTGCTATAGGACAAATGTCACTATACAACACACACACACACACACACACACACACACACACACACACACACACACCTTGTGCAAGGTAAGCCACAGTGCTACCCAGGACTGAGGACATCCTAAGTGTGCATTGCCACAGGGGCAGGAACACAGGGAGCAAACCCATTTGTTTATACCCTAGAGCAGTGGTTCTCAACCTTCCTAAAGTTTTGACCCTCTAATGCAGTTCCTCATGTTGTGATGACTCCCAACCATAAAATTATTTCATTGCTACTGTAACTTTACTATTGTTATGAATCATAATGAAAATATCTGATATGCAGAACATCTAATATGTGAATAGTTAATACTTAGTGCTTCAAACAGGACTCTTTATACATGATTTAACAAAAATTCCATTTTAGAGTAAAACAGCCCCACTTGAGAGCTGAAGAAATATGAATAAAGGGACCAGCGGGATGGCTTGACGGGTAAAGGTGTTTGTTGAGCAAGCCTGGCGACTGAGTTCAATCCCCCGAAGGCACAAAAGGTAGAAAGGGAGGACCAAGTCCACAAAGTTTTCTTCTGGCTCCCACACTCATGTTGCCCCCATACACTCACACATAATAATACATAAACCGTATGTTAAAAAATCAGATGCAGGGGGCTGGAGAGATGGCTCAGAGGTTAAGAGCACTGGCTGCTCTTCCAGAGGTGCTGAGTTCAATTCCCAGCACCACATGGTGGCTCACAACCATCTGTAATGAGATCTGGCGCCCTCTTCTGGCCTGCAGTCATACATGCTGTAATAAATAAATCTTTAGGAAAAAGAAACCAGATGCATCAAGCCTTTGCCAGCGGTCATGCACCTGACGGTTTTCGATGGACGACATCTCTAAGTCATGCTCTCCTCCCACAGACAGCTCTGCCTCTCACTGCTGCTCCCAGAAGCCCTCAGCAAAATCGCCAGGAAGAAACAGCCATACGACTGAGTGTGGGAGAACTGAACGGAGCCTCGGGATGGGCCTGAGCGCAGCGTCCACGGTACAGTGCTAAGGTCTCGATTTACTTGAGGAAGTTTCCTCCTAAAGCTCTTAAGAAACTGAGCGGAGCTGTGACACGGGAAGACTGCCTTTCACAGATAAGTCTGGTCACTGCACCCTGGAGGGTAGATATGTGCATTAGGAAATGGGCAGCACACTGTCGTGTTTCTCTCATCCTGTCCAACCCAGCAGTGGTCGAGACTTTTACAAAACAAAATCCTTGAAACTGTCCTTTCTCACTTTTAGAAAAATCTGACTACCTCCCTAACTAATTTTAAATATGCAGTGAGGCTGGAGGTATAGATCAATGAGAGAGCGCTTGCCTAGCATTTCAGCACTGCAAACACAAACCACCAAAAAAAGGAAAGGGTGAGCAGGGCATGGAGGTGCACGCCTTTAATCCCCGTACTCCGGAGGCTGAGGCAGGAGGATCTCTGTGAGTTCGAGGCCAGCCTGTTCTACAAAGCAAGTTCCAGGACAGTCAGGCCAGACCTCTGTTACACAGAGAAACCCTGTCTTGGAAAAAACAAAAACAAAAACAAAAAAACAAAGGGTGAAAGCTACATCATTCCAGGCTCACTCACTAAGTGATGAATATTTTGTCAGACAATGTATGAGCCTTTAATTAATACTGTGTCTGTGTCTTGGTGTTTTTGTTGTTGCTTAGATTTATTTTATTTGTGTGAGTACTTTGCCTACCTGTATATATGTACACCACACCATGTGCATGCCTGGTGCCTAAGTAGGTAAGAAGAGGGCACTGTATCCCCTGGAACCGGACTTACAGTGGTTGGGAGCCACCATATGAGTACTGGGAATCCAGTGCAGGTCCTCTGTGGGAACAAGTGCTCTTAACTGCTGAGCCATCTCTCCAGCCCTGAGGAAAGTATTACTTTTTTTTCCTTTTGGTTTTTTGAGACAGGGTTTCTCTGTGTAGCCCTGGCTGTCCAGGAACTCACTCTGTACACAAGTCTAGTCTTGAACTCAGAGATCTGCCTGCCTCTGCCTCCCATGTGCTGGGATTGAAGGCCTGGCTGAGAAAAGTATTACTTAAGCACAGCTACTTGATGTTCCAACGTTCTGCATCTGGCTCCGAGGACAGGTCCCAACACACACACACAAATACATTAAGACATGTATAAAAATACATGGACATAGTGGAGCTGCCAGCACTTGGGAGGTGAAGGAGGATGGATGAGAAGTTCAAAGTCATCCTCAGCTACATAGTAAGTTCAAGGCCAGCCTGGAATATATGAGATCATGTCTGAAAAGATAAATAAATAAGGGTCTGGGGAAATGGCTCAGTCAGTAAGGTACTCGCCATGCAAGCATGAGGACCTGACTTTGGTCCCCTAGCACCCACAAAAAAAATCTGAGCAAGGTGGCAAGTGTCTGTAATCCCAGCACTGGGGAGGCAGAGACAGGGTGGATCTCTGAGGCTTGCTGGTCATCCAGTCTAGCCAAACCCATGATCTCCAGGTTTAGTGAGAGACTCTGTCTCAAAAGAGTTGAGGATGATTGAGGAAGACACTTAACCTTAACCTCTGGCTTCCACATGCACATGAACACACATGCAAATGAACATGTGCACATACATGAAGAAGCATAAATGTTACTCAAAATTATTTTAATTTCTCAGTCCAAAATATACCATGTTCTTTTCAACGGTCCTCTGAGCACAGTATCAGAGTGTTCTTCCTAGTGCTCCCTTTAAGCTAACGTCAGCTCTGCAGTAGAGTGAGGCAGTTCTCTAAGCAGATGCCTAGTCAGTCCTTTCTAGCTAATCAGCTATTTCCATCTACCCTCTCTCATAAGACATGCTGCCAACTCCTTCCCAGAGACTGAAGGAGCTTCCTTGGGATAGAGAGATGAATCAGCAATTAAGAGTACTTGTTGCTCTTGTGGAGGGCCCAGTTCCTATCTCAGAACCTACATGAAAGCTCACAACAGTCTGTAACTCCAGTTCCAGGGATCCTACTCACCCTCATCGACCTCTGAGAGCACCAAACACATAAGTGATGCACATATATATACATACATACATGCAGGCAAAAGACTCTTGGAAAAAAAAAATACAAGGGTCTTTCTCTCCCAACCAGCACGCTGTCCTACCCCCAGAGGGCCACTTGGTCTCAGAGTCTACAGCACTTGTCCCCTAAAGACCCTAGGCCTTCACAAAAGCCAAGGTTTGAGAGAAGCCCATCCACTCCCTCCGGGGGCTGCCGGGGAGGAGAGTCTTGAGGTGTTGTCCTCGGAGGGCGCACCCCTCTCAGGCGGTGAGGACCAGTCTACACCTGGATCCAAGAAATCCCAACACTAAGAGTGACACACGCAACAAGGGGACCACCTGAAACTGGGAGCTGGCCACCCCAGCAGTTCCCAGGAGAGCCACCGCCCTAACTACCACGAAATCCTGACGTGCTTGTCATTAGTGGTGGTTTCATCACCACATGGAGCTCAGACTGGACATGCTCAGCTCTATCATCACTGCTCACGTAGCATGCCTGTTTCCTGGCAACATACGACTCAAACGAACACTCCTGAGTAGAAAGGACACATGCTGCTGCAGTGGCGCGCCATCCTGGTACTCAGCCCACATTCTAGAATGCAGGTACTCCTCGGCACACAATACAGGTTCCAAGGACAGGAAATGTGTCCTGTCACTTGGGGCTTATGCTGACACTGGTCTACTCACCTGAGGATTCTCAGGCCTGCACACCACTGTCAGTTTTCTGAGCTGTCAGGGATTCATGGTAATAGGAAATTTGAAGATGGGGTAGGGAGATGTCTGACTATGGCTGACTGGAGAGAACAGATTCCCTTCTGCATGAAGGGTATGGTCTATGTTTTTTAGTTGCCTCTCAGAGTTAGGACTGTTGGGATCACCAATCACAAAGCCCTGGGAACTTGTTCTGCCTATTTTCTTTCTTTTTTAAATTAAAACTAGTTTTTGGTTTGGGTCTTTATTTTTAAGATTTATTTTTTTAAATTATGTGTATATGTGTGCGTGTCTATGTGGGTATGAGAAAATACCCACAGACACCAAAGCATCAGATGCCCCTGGAGCTCCCAGGTCCTCTGCAAAAGCAGTAAGTGCTCTTTATCTGGCCATCCCTCCAGCCCTTGTTTTGCCTTCTAGATGTCCTCAGTGCCACCTGCACAGTCCTTATGAGTGACAGTCTAGCACAAGGGTGGGAGCATGGCCGTGATAGCCAATGGTACCCCACTCCCACGCCCACCCTGCTGTGATCCTGTGTGTGAGGAAGGAGCTATTCCAGCAGAGCTCAGACCGAAGAAAAGGCAGAGTGAGCTGTAAGCCTTATAAGCCTCAGAATCCACATGCTAAGCTGGTCCACAAGAAGCGCTGACTGGGCTTTTTGCACATGTCAGTGAACAAATAACTGTGTCAGGTCCTGAAGGCGAAGGAAGGGAAGCCCTTTCTGCCAGCTCCCACTTGGCCGAGGGGCTCACAGGGCTTCTCTGTGGAACAGCCACTTAAGATGTAGCTTCTGCCATAATAAACAAAGAATGAGGAAAACCAACTAAAAGACCAACTCATTTGTCTGTTTTAAAAAGTTATCATTAAGCCAGTGTGGTGGCACACGCCTTTAATCCCAGCACTTGGGAGGCAGAGGCAGGTGGATCTCTGTGAGTTTGGGGCTAGTCTGGTCTACCAGCCAGACTCTGTCTCAAACAAAACACAAAGTTATCATTCAACTCTCGGCCTTAGGGATGAACCCCCATGCACATCAAACGGAGGTGTCTGAAAGCAAGAACTGCCCCTCAAGAAGGAAAAGCACTTTGTTTGACTTATGGCCCACAAAAATCCAGGCCTTCCACAGAGTCCCACGCAGCAGTTTCACACCTGATGCTAAGTCACGGGAGAGATGAACTTCTCAGTGCAAATCAGCAGTCACAACATCCTGTTCATTCCACCTCTGAACGACGAACACTCTCGCGGGACTTCCTCATGCCTCCAGCAGGGCATTTATCATTTTGCAACCCCTAGCCCACAAATTCACTCTGTTTAAAAAAAAAAAAGAATCAATCTCCCCAATGGGCATGCCATCATTACCATCGCTGTAAAACCCAGCACCAGGCCACCTAACGGCGTCAGCTCTGCCTCCTGCCCAGCTCTCTATTCCACAGCCCATGCCTTGAGCTTACACCCTGCACAGCTGCAGGCAGGCGGTTTTCTCAATGTGCCCCGCTGTTCTCTAGCCTGAAGCAGCTCTGGCTTTCCCCTTCTCTGCCTGTACAGCTCCTTAGCCCGAAGACTGTCCCAGGTCTTTCCTGTTCCGGAAGGGAAACTCATCCTGGGTTTCTGGAAAGCCCTCGGTACCCTTCCATCCCACAGCACTCATCACAGGATTATTGCTTCTTCGCTCTCTCCCCAGCACATGATCAAATGGCTGAACAGAGACTTCTTTTCTGTAACTCCTCTAGCCAGCAAGGTGATCTGGCACAGGCAAAGCACTCATTAAATGAAGAAACCGCCAATTGTCCTTTGGCTCCAAATCAGCACAATTCCCCCAGCTTCCCCAGAGAGGAGCATGTGTTTTGATCACTTATATGCACTTAGAAATGTGAATCAGGTGCTAATTACTGCTATTGGCCCCATGTGAACCATGGACGGCTCTAAGCCAGCTCTGTACTTGTCTGCTCAGGACACAGAACGGGGTGCAATGGAGGAGTCTTGGGGGGATGAGCTTGAACAGTTACATGAGTACATGGTGGAGTAATAGACATGTTTCTGGAGATTCCCCAGTGTCAGAGGACAAGACTAGCTACCTCAGTAAGAGGTACTCCGGGCTGCGGTGTTAGAATATACTCTTGAGGACACAGATATACTCACAGGTAAGAACAGATAGATCTGTACCTGTAATATTCATGCCTTCAACTCAATTTATACTTCTTTTTCTTTTGCTGCACTGGGCATCAAACCCAGGACCTTGCACATTAGGCAAGTGCTCTACCACTGCACTCCAAGCTAGAAGGAAGCATAAAAGATAAGGCTTAGGGGGCTGGAGAGATGGCTCAGTGGTTAAGGGCACTGGCTCTTCTTCCAGAGGACCCAGGTTTTCCATGCACTCATTTGGAGGTTCACAACATCTGTAACTCCAGTTCCAAGGGATCCATTGTCTTCCTCTGGCCTGTGAGAACACCAGGCACACAAGTGATACACATACATACACTCAAGCAAAACACCCATACACATTAAAGTAAATGAATAAAGTTTTAAAAGTAGGCTGTACAGTAGTGATGTACGCCTTTAATGTCAGCACTCAGGAGGCAGAGGCGGGTGGATCTCTGTGAGTTCAAGGCCAGCCTGGTCTACAAAGTGAGTTCCAGGACAGCCAGAGCTATACAGTGACACCTGCCTTCAAGAAACAAAACAAAACAAAACAAAACAAAACAAAACAAAACAAAACAAAACAGGCTTGGAAGTCAGTGACTGGGCCTGAGCCCAGTGTTTCTGTAATGGGCAGTGGACACACCCCCAGGGCAGGGCAGCAGCATACAGAATAGTGCACACAGTAAATGCCTCATGATGTCCTAACAGCACTGAGGAGCTTCTTTACTTACTATAAAATTCACTTCAGAAAGTCACTAGGTCCGTAGTCACTTGATTGTAGTGCATCTTTCCCAACAAAGGGGACCAAAGGACTCTATAGTCCTGCTGAGACTAAATAAGTTTCTGGACTATTTTAATTCATCAGTTCTCTCCCAAAGTCTATATACTCCCTGAGGCCCAGCATTCAAGCCTGGACAATCTGGTGCCAGCCAACCCAGCAGCCTCACCTCAACTGACTGTGCAGGAGCCTCCATGGCGCCAGCTGGGCAAACAGGTCTAGTCCATTCCAGCCTCTCCACTTTCACCCCTGCAGCTCCCCTCCCCCTCCCCCTTTTCAGCTGTCTGGATCCTGCAAAGGCAGGGTCCAGACTCTACTTCCTCAGAGAACACTGCACGGTGGAGAAAGGGCTTCCAGACTACCCTCACCCAACTGCCATCTCCTCCTCCTCCTCCTCCTCCACACTCCTCAGTCCTGACAATTTACACCCACAACTCTATGGCTCAGTGCCCAGGAGGAGGCTGGATTTCCTCTGTAAATATTAACAATCTTCAGCTACCCTGCTATGTTCTAGCCACCTTTAAGCATTTACACACATTGCATGATTGAGCCTTCATAAAACCTCTTAGGAGAGCTCTTCCTTTCTTGTTTTTGTTTGTTTTGTTTTTTTGGGTTGTTTTTTTTCGGGGGCGGGGGGGCTTATTTTAGAATTCACCATGTAGCAAAAGGTAACCTTGAACTCCTGATCCTGCAGCCCCCACTTCCTAAGTCCTGGAATTACAGCACATGCCACCATACCTGGCTGAAGTTCTATTATTACAGACAATGGAAATGAGACAGAGATAAGGAAGCCGTGTCAACCAGCAGGTGGGAAAGACAAGACCCAAACAGGCATCCCAAAGACAGCATATATGCCTCCACTGTCATTAATGTTTTTAGATTCATTTGATTTTTATGTGTATGGTTACTTTGCCACCAGCATGGACGTCTGTGTACTGTGAGTACCTGGGTCCTTGGAGGTCAAAAGAAGGTGTCCGATCCCCTGGAACTGGAGTTACAGACAGTTGTGAGCTGCCATGAGAGTTCTGGGAATCAAACCTGGGTCCGCTGGAAGAGCAGCCAGTGCTTTTTTGTGTATTTTTTAAGCAGGGTCTTACTCTGTGGCCTAGGCTAGCCTGGAATTCCCTATATAGCCTAGGCTGGCTCCAACCTTCAGCAATCCTCCTCCTGGGTGTTAGGCTTATGGATGTGCCATCACACTGGCATAATTTTAAAAACATTTCAAAGAAGCAAGGAGAGTTCTTGTTCCCCCACCCCCACCCCTCCCTGGTTCTGAGTATCACAGTGACAGTCTACATCCATCACAAGCCACGGGAAAACACCAATCGTAAGAGGAAAACAGACATTTTAAGAAGTCATTATTAGAGGCTGTAGAGATAGCTCAGCTGCTGGCTGCTCTTCCAGAGGGCCCAAGTTCAGTTCCCAGCACCCACATCAGGCAGTTCACACCTGTTTATAACTTCAGCTCCAGGGGATCTGATGCCTCCTAGGGCACCTGCACTCACATGCACATACCCACAGGACACACATGCAGGGACACATACACATACACACACACACACACACACACACACACACACACACACAATTTAAAACATTTTTTAAAAAAGATTTATTTATTTATTATGTACACAGAAGAGGGCGCCAGATCTCATTACAGATGGTTGCGAGCCACCATGTGGGTGCTGGGAATTGAACTCAAGGACCTCTGGAAGAGCAGTCAGTGCTCTTAACCTCTGAGCCATCTCTCCAGCCCAATTTAAAACATTTTTAAACAAATCTTTAAAAAATAAATCAGTTTGAGGCCATTGAGATGGGTCTGGAGGTAAAGATACTTGACACACAAGACTAGAGTTCTGAGTCTGATTCCCATAATCCACATGAAGGCTGAAGGAAAGACTGGCCTGCACAAAGATGTCCTCTGACCCCCACACATGCTGTGCAGCATGTGCATCCAGACACATGCATCATACACACAATAATGATTTTTAAAGAGAAGAAATCAGCTGTATACCCTTCCCACAAAGACAACCTTGGGGTTTGCTTCGAAACTGTCCCTTTAGTGCTCCTGACAATCTACAACCACACACGTGTTCCTCCGGGAAACCAAAGACATGTTTAAATGACTGTGGAATGTCACTCCAAAAAAATGAGGTTTTCCTAAGTGTCTGACGAGGGAAGGAGAAGCGGTTAAGTACTTGTACCACAGATGGTCTCTCTGTAAAAGAACTGCAAAGTTGTTGAGAGCCTCATTAGCAGGGTGTAGGACACATAACTGCTATGGAGGAGTGATTAAACGTTCAAGCCCAGCCTGTACTACAGCATACAGCCTACGTGGGTCAGGCTAAACTACATGGCTTCTGAGTGTGCTTCTCTCTCTCTTTCTCCCTCCCTCTTCCTTTTCTCCCCTCCCCCACACAAACAAGCAAAAGACAACTATACATTAGAGAGAGGTAACTGGAATGATGGGAACTAAAAGCAACAATGAGACTAACAGGTTGTGAGGAGTAAGGAGAAGACACTGAATTCATAGTTCATTCTTATCAATCTGTCCAACGACATAAAGTTTTACACACACACACACACACACACACACACACACACACACAAGCACACACTGATCCTCCTAGTTGGACATGGCGCACACCTGTGACCCCAGCTCTGGGGAGGCTGACAGTAGGATGTGGGAGGGTCAGCATGGCTGAAGAGTAAAACAGTGAGACCCTATCTGAAAACAAACCTGAGTCTGATTTCTTATGCACTCTTCAAAAAGAGAAAACTGCTAAACAGTAAAGCAAAGCCATAAATACCAAGCTGTTTACTTAAAAAAACCTTTCTAAAGATCTGCTCTGTGTCTGATAATGATGGCAAAATGAACAGCTGAAGAGTGACTAGCAAGGAAACGAGTCTCCAGCTGGATCTTATGTGGACAATTATGTCACTTGCAACAGATTACAAGTGACAAATCCAGACTCTCTGCCAATTTCCACATCTGAGCTGCTCTTATTGCTAGGTAAAGTAATAGCGCGTCCCGCGACTGCTAACCACACAGGACCCAGGGCTGCTCCACAGCCTCTGAGCCAGGCTCCTCTGCACTTCCATCACTAGGCTGCAGCCCATTGGAGCCGTGAGCTCCACACATTACAGACCCTAAGGGCCACATGGGGAGGAGGGCCGCAATGCCAGTAAGATGGACACTAATGCTCTCATTGAAGAACTGAAGACTAAAACACCAATCTTATTATGGAAAACAACATTTCCCATCTCACAACCCCAGGCTTCAACTATTAGCCACAGTCATTTGACCCAGGCAGATCAGAGTCTCTGAAAATCTCTTTCTGGAAAAACTATGATTTGAGAAAGCAAGATCTAGTTGTGAAGCACTAAAAAAGTGGGTGAGAACTAAAAAGGGGGAGCAACAGCTGGACATGAGCACACAGCAGTGTACAGCTACAAGAGCACACACATGCACACAAAAGCACACATGGAGGCTGGAGAGACAGCTCAGAGTTTAGGAGCACTGGCTGCTCTTCCAGAGGCCCTGGGTTCAATTCCCAGCACCCACATGGCAGCTCACAACTCTCTATAAATCCAGTTCCAGGGGACCCAACACCGTCACACAGACATACATGAAAGCAAAACACCAATGCACATAAAATAAAAAAGCACACATGGTACATGGGTATGAGCGTGTGTACACATACAGATACACATTCACACATACCTGCACACAGTGCACAGTTACGAGCATGTGCATACATTCACATACATGCATGCAAACACGCACGCATGCCTCCAGCTTCTCATTAGCTGTTCAGACTCACTTTCCTGAACCCACTATGGCCACACCAGTATACCTGGCATTTCATTCATCCAAAAATCTTTACCACTTTCACCTGACGAAGGAGTCTGGCTTTTCTCACAGGTAAAATTCATGGTTCCATGAACCTGTGTTAAGGAAGCTAAGACTTTTCTGAGAGGCATATGGGAGGCTTCTCCCTCTTCACGGGCCACATGAGCTTCATGTCCCACATGCTCCGAACCACTGACAGCTGGCGTACATTTAAAGACATCTCTCCATCCAACTTTCCTATACCCCAGAGAAATGACCAATGACTAGAAAGAAATGAGCCTATCTAATTTTATGTAATCAATGTGCTCCACAGGGACTCTGTGTTCCAGTCTTAAGAAAAAGAAAGAATTCCCAGTTGCTTAGTAACTAAGCAAGAAGGCTGGAGCCAGTCTGCCTGGGTTCAAAACCAAGCCTCACACTTCCCAGCAGCTTGCTACCTGGACTGTATTGCACATGCCCTTCCCCAATGAGTTGTTACAAAGATAAAATGCATTAATGTCAGAGAAATGTGCAGCATAGAGTAAGGTATGTAAAAGCAACTATTGTAGGAAATTAAGTAAGGCTGTAATGAATTCTCCAAGTGTTCCAAAAGGTGCTGGGATCCAGAGTCTGGGAGTTGCAGGGACTCCTGGCTCTGCCCTCTCCTGTGTGGCCCTGGGCTGGCCACTTTAATCCCCTCTAAACCTTTGTCTTTTCATCTGTAAAGTGGGAATAACAACTACTGAGCAGGTGAGCTATAAAGGCAAACACAAAATAGGGATGCAGAGCCAAGTACAAAGAGTGCAAAGGTGACCCATGTACACATGTTCACACCCACCTGCTGGCACAGCCACCTGCAGCGGGCAGGAGAGCTGACAACCATAAACACTACAGGGTGGGCCAGGCTTTGCACTGGCTACCCAGGGATGATGGCCACCCAAAGAAAGCCAGGCGCCCTGCCACTGCACCCAGTGAGAACAAGAGTCATCAATGCATAGCCTTCTTCAGGCTGGACCCAAGGACCAAGATATCAACGGTTAGGGACAAAGCCTGACTGGAGCTGGGAGTGGTGGTGCACACCTAAAACCCCAGCATTCAAAAGGTAGAGAAAGGAAGGTCAGTTCAAAGTCCTTCAGCTGCATAAGTTCCAGGCCAGGCTACCTGAGACCATATCTCAACAAAAACAGAGTAAGATGAAAAGAAACTACCGGGACATCTAAGAGGCTGTCAGCTACTCAGCTAAGTGGCCTGAGCTGATCAGTCAGTCTGTAAGCTTGTTTGCTATAGGACTTTTCATAAGTAGGTCTCAACTTTAATTTACAGGAAAAGCAACCTGAGGAATGAATGTGTTTCAAGGAAACCACAATGACTGTGCTCAGGTAAAGGGAAACAAAGCAAGGGTATTCTATGTGGATGAACAGAGCTGGGATGCAGGCAGACGGTGTCTGCAGAGCCACTGTGTCCGGTTAAAGTGTCATCTCCCAATAAACTGGACTCTACTTTCTGGTTATCTGACACCTCAACAGTACCACTTTGCCCACCTTTTCACAAATAAGAGGAACAATTTCCATCTTTAAGTCATTTTGGTTTTTTTTTTGAGGGGGGGTTGTTTGTTTGTTTTTTTGGTTTTTTGTTTTTTTGTTTGTTTGAGATAGGGTTTCTCTGTGTAGCTTTGCACCTTTCCTGAAACTCACTCTGTAGCCCAGGCTGGCCTTGAACTCAGAGATCCATTTGCCTCTGCCTCCCAAGTGCTGGAATTAAAGGTGTGCTGTTATTTTTAATGAAGGGTTCCTAGGCTGGAGATGGACCTCAACAGTAGAGCGTTTACCAAGAACACATGGGATCCTGGGTTCCATGGCAGGGGGGGGGGGATGGTTAATTATGTCCCTAAACAAAATTAGCATTGTTGAAATTTTAAACTTTCTATACAACTGAAAGGAATGTAACAGGGAATCTGCACAGCTGCTGCAGAGTTGAAACTCATGAAATACCCAAAAGAAGTAACAAATGAATCAGGCATGGTGGCACACGCCTATAACCGCAGCTCTTGGGAGGTGGAGGCAGGAGGATCACATGATCAAGATCAGGCTCTGTGAGTTAGAGGCTACAAGAGATCCCGTCTCCATCCATAAATAAATAATAAAATTTGAAGGGACAGTAATTAAAAAGTTACTTTACTTATTCTAGTGAGCAAATACTTCCTGCCTGGCAAACTTAACCCTACAATTCGGCAATCAATGAACACTCAATAAAGGCCTGAGTGGTCTCCTGGCCACCACCAAGAAGAGGTAAGAACAATATACAGCCAGGACAAATGATGCGCCCCACTGCATGGAAGCTTAAAAGCTGCAGGTTTGTAATTACCCATTTCAAAAGCTAGAACAGCAGCAAAAGAGAGCTACTGTGTTCACATCGTTTCACTTAGACTGCAGTGCTCCATGCATATGTTATTCATGGGCTTCTAACATGAGCCTCTGAGTTGACCACTAAAACTCCTATGTTTGGCTAAAGAGATGGCTTGATGCTTAAGAGTGCATAATGCATCATCATGAGGACCAGGGCCTGGAGAGACGGCTCAGCTGTTAAGAGCAATAGCTGCTCTTCCGGAGGACCCTGGTTCAATTCCCAGCACCCACATGGTGGCTCACAACCAGTTACGATTCCAGTTCTAAGAGATCCAATGCCCTCCTCCCGCCTTTATGGGCACCAGGCATTCATGTGGTGCACAGACATACATGCAGGCAAAACACCCATGCACATGAAATAATTTTAAATGAAAAATTTTAATCATAAGGATTTAAGTTCAGACCCCAGTACCAAAGCTGGGCATCCTGCAAACTCCTGTAAATCTAGCTCCAAGGAACCAACATCCTCTTCTCAAAACAACAGAAACCACTTTTATTTTTAGTTATCAGTACACACGTATGTCCATGTGGGGATATGTGCATGGCTGCAGTCCTAGGAGTCCAGAAGATGGTGTTGGGTCTCCTGGAGCTGCAGTTATGAGCGGCTGGGAGCTGCCCAGTATTGTACTGAGAACTGAACTGGATCCTTTGCAAAAGCAACAAGAATTCTTATTCACTGAACCTCTCTCTCCACATCCTCTTGCCTCTACAAATGCAGAGGCACAGGAACCCTCATACATGCACGGCAAACACACGCACACAAGTAATTTTTTAGGAAAAAACAAAAACCACACGCACACAAGTAATTTTTTAGGAAAAAACAAAAACCCTGTTCTCGGGACAGATATGGCTGAGTGGGTGCAGTTGCTTGCTGCTAAGCACAAGCCTGATGACCTGAGTTCTATTCCTAGGTCTCACACAGTGGAAGGAGAGAGCCCACTCTTACAAGTTGTTCTCTGAGGTAGGATGGTAGCACATACCTTTAATGCCAGCACACAGGAGGCAGAGACAGGCAGATTTCTGTGAGTCCGAGTCCAGCCTGGTCTACATAGCAAGTTCCAGACCAGCCAGAGGCACACACACAGTGAAACCCTGTCTCAAAAGAACAAAAAAGAAACAGCAATGAAAGTTTTCTCTGACCCCTCCACACACACAAATAAATAAATAAATGCAATGAAAAATTTTGAATTCTATGTTTATAAAAGGCAACACTCTGAACACAAGAAGAACCTGACAGCCATGGACCAGGCATTTCCTCCTACACATGGACCCAAGAGACAGCAGGACCTCAGAATTATTTCATGAGCAGTATCAATTTCAGTTGCACAGTTATGATTTGGGCAATGATTGAATATTCAATTTGCATCTGCCGTTCTACTGAGTTTACAAATGTTGCAAGCATGAGTGCATAAAAAACTCATCTACAAGGACAACTTTGGTTGACAACCACTAAGTATTTGAAAACAGCTAGCAAGGCCAACACAAGACTGGCAAGTGTCATCAGGACCGAGTGTATGTGAGTACTGAAATTTCAGACTGCTCCTCACATATATATACAATGACCCTGCCAATTAAAAATAAAAACACGGACTGAAGATGGCTCAGAGTATTAGCTGTTCTTCTAGAGGACCCAGGTTCTATTCCCAAAACCTAAATGGTAGCTCACAACCATCTCTAATTCCAGTTCTAGGGGATCTGGCACTCTCTCTGGCCTCAGCATTGTACAGAGATATTCTTGCAGGCAAAGCATCCATACACACAAAATAAAAATAAAAGAATCTTTTTAAAAAATAAAAATAACATAATACTGAAACAATTTTTTTTCAAAGTTTTAAACCTACCTACAAAGATATGCATCATGCATCTGTCCTAAGCAGAAAACTAAAAAGATACTCATGTCTCACAGCAGGCAAGGGGTTAAATAAATGACAGTTCCTAAATACCATCGCTATCACTAAGGCTCTCAAAACAAGGCTGAACAGCATAGAAAAGGGACCTTTTTTTGTTTTTTTTTTGTTTTTTTTTTTCAAGACAGGGTTTCTCTGTAGTCCTGGCTGTCCTGGAACTCTCTTTGTAGGCCAGGCTGGCCTAAAACTTACAGAGATCACCTACCTCTGCCTCCCGAGTGCTGAGATTAAAGGCATGTGCTGCCCCACCACCCGGCCACAGGGACATTTTCATAACACATTATGTTAAAGTTTGATACAAGTTACTAACAGAATGATGTCAACTCCTGTAGCAGGAATCTTAACAGGTCTTATTAATAAAATCAAACCTGAGGCCAGTTATTGGGGTGAATGCTGGATGATCAGAGAAGCAGAACAAGCCACAGCTTCCTCACCTCGCCAGTTCCTCAGCTGGTCCTATTTACTCAGACTGGAAGCTTCTGTGTCCTTATCCCAATGGCTCTCAGCTGAACTGCTGCTCGAAAGCCTGAAGCTTAACCAGCTAAAAGCTTCTAGTTCTTGGTCTTCACACCTTATATACCTTTCTGCTTTCTGCCATCACTCCCTGGGATTAAAGGCTCACTTCTTGGGATTAAAGTCATGAGCCACCATGCTTGGCTGTATCCTTGAACATATGGATTTCTGCCTCTGGAATGCTAGGATTAAAGGTGTAAGTACCACCATTTTCTAGCCTCTGTATCTAGTGGCTGTCCTGTTCTCTGACCCAAGATAAGTTTATTAGTGTGCACAATATTTTGGGGAACACAAACTCCATTTTTAAAAAAGATTTGCACAGGAAAAAAATCTAAGTATGTACAGCACAATTGCAACAGTTACATCTTTAGGTGGTAGAATTATAATCTGTGTATGTGTTCTTGTGTTTTGAGACTTTTCTACGACAAGGCAGGTGTCTACAACTCCCAAATAAAACAAACTCTAAGCCAAGCATAGTAGCACATGCCTTTACTCACAGCGGTAAGTTGGAGGCAGCCTGGACTACACAGTGAGATCCTGTCTCAAAAAAAAAAGAGCTGTGAAATTATATTTCCTAAGTCAGCAGCAAACTAGTGTGCTGCAAAACCTGACCGTGACCAGAATGAAGCTGCTTTGTCCCTGCCACAGTTAACGTGAACAGTCACAGGATTTACAGAGAAACGGGCTGTTCTAGGGATGTCGCAATCCCACTAAGGGGCTTACATCACTCTCCTTATATCTTAGTCAGGGTTTCTATTGCTGTGATGAACTCCATGACCAAAAGCAACTCGGGGAGGAAAGAGTTTATCTTAGCTTACACTTCCATGTCACATTCCATCATCCAGGGAAGTCAGAGCAGGAACCTGGGGGCAGGAACTGAAGCAAAGGCCATGGGGTGGGAGGTGGGGAGTGGGGGGGATGTTGCTTACTGGCTTGCTCAACCTACTTTCATTACAACCCAGGACAACCTGCCCAGGAGAGGTACCACCCATAGCAAGTTAGGCCCTCTCATATTAATCATCAATCAATTGTCCACAGGCCAATCTGATGGAGGCATTTTCTCAGTTAAGGTTCCGTCTTCCCAGGTGACTCTAGCCTGTGTCAAGTTGACTTAAAACCAGCCAGCACACTCCACAACCCCAAAGCTCCATAGATTCTGAACATTAAGCAAGAGACTGAAGAGCTGGCTTAGCTTTGCCACTCTTATGTTTTAAAAATGAGATTCCTAGGATGGGCATGGAAGTACACATCTTTAAATATAGCACTTGGGAGGCAGAAGCAGCCAATCTCTGTGAGTTTGAGGCCAGCCAGGCTACACAGGGCAAAGATGTTAGGGGGTGGGCTGTAGGTTGAGATTCCTCTCCTGTGAAAGAATCGAGAGCCTGTATTATCAATTACTACCAACTTAAAATGGTAGCAGTGAAAAGACAAGTCCCTCACAAGCAGGCTCACGGGGCCAACTCATCAAAGGTGGGAACATCTGGCTCCCATGGATGATCCTAGCAGCCACGGTCTATTAACCTCTGGACACGTGCTAGGCCGTACATGCCTTGCATATTTTGTTTCGACTCATCTGATTTTAGAGAGATGGAGACCAGTCCAGGATGCCTCTACCTATGAGGAGATGCAGGCTTGGAGAAGTTTCCTGAGTTGCTTTCGTCACAAGCTATGACTGATATCCTGAGCTCCAGGGCAGCAGCCTGAAGGTGGCTCTGCCTCCTAAGTCACATCCGCCCCCACCGGCTCAGTAACTGCAGTGACAGGGCCAGCAGACACAGCTGGTTTTAAGACAGACAACTGACTTATTTCAAAAACTCCTTTTTGATTTGTAAACTAAATGGACTTGATCTATAAATTACTGAGGAAGGATAAATTGGAAGCCCTACCATATAATTTCTTGTGCTGCTACCACTAACCCTAACCACACCAAAATTATTTGAGGATGTTCTATGGATGCAACATATTACACGATATAATTTTCTACACCACAGAAAATCTCCCCGTAATCTTTTGGAAATCAATGTGGGAAACATGTTCCCGGGACACTCCAGAAACAAGCTCTTGCTTCTATCCGCCAGGGAGCATGGCTTCCAAAAACAAGCCTTCTACTGTCTAGTTTGGGGGTTTCCTTGGTGTCTGTGCGCTACAGAACCCGTACTTACTTTCCTACCAAGGACAAGGGCAGAAATGACCCTGGACTTCCTTCTCAAAACCCCAATTCAAAGCTGTTTGGGGTGAACAAACTCAGGAAGGGGACTGAAGGGGTTTTTCTGGAAAGGATGCGGCGTCTACTAGTCCCTAAGCTCTTCTGACAAGTGGGCAGGCTGAAGCTGACCAGGGCACAAATCAGACTTCACACCACAAGGCTCTTTCACATCCATATAGTGAAAACTGAACTCAACTGGGGAATTTGGAGAAAGGGGAGCACAGAGTTACTACATACATAAACTGTCTTCTGCTACATATATTATCCTACTTAAGAATGACACACTCAGGTGGGCAGTGGTGTCACACACCTTTAATCCCAGCACCCAGGAAGCAGAGGCAGGCAAATCTCTGAGTTCGAGGCCACTGGTCCAAGACTTGTTCCAGGACCACCAGGGCTAAAGAGAGAAACGCTGCCTGGAAAAACAAAACAAAACAAAGGGTGGTACTCTCTAGATTGTTCTTCCTCCTAGCGAAGACCCAAGTCAAGCCTCGGCCTGATAGGCACCAGCCAACTCCAGCTCTGCACTCCTTCCAAAACAAAGATTCTGGATATGAAGTAACACACACAGTGACAGGTTTGCTACCTTGTTTTCTTTTTTCTTTATTGTTTTGAACAAAGTAACCATTCCCCTTTAGAGAAAACTGTAACATATGGCATTTCCAAACTTAAGGAAGAGGACTTCTAGACAATAAAATCATACTTTTAAAAAAGTATCCTAAGAAGTTCTCGGAACTGGAAAGACGGCTCAGTCATTAAGAACGTTGGCTGTTCTTGCACAGAACCTGGGTTCGGTTCCCAGCACCCACACAGTAGTTCACAACCACTCATAACTCCAGCTCTGGGAATCCGACACCCACTTCCGGCCTCCCGTGGGAAGCCAGCATGCACTGGTACAGACACACACACAGGCAGAACACTGTGGTGCAAGAACTGGTTGGCTGGGGCTGTAGCTCAGCGGCAGAGCACCTGCCTAACACATACACCACCCTGGATTCAATGTTACCCTAGCACCTGAAAAAGGCTTTCTAAATGAAGTTAGTTGAGTGAAGGAACAGGGTGTGTGTGTGGTTTATCCTAGGGGATGGCTGTGTCCTGGTTGAAATGGTGGGTATGATGGGTTTTATTGGTTTGTATTTGGGGGTCTTTTTTCTGTTTGCCTTTGTGGGGACTGAACATGAACTTAAATCAGGCAAATTCACAAGATCACACCACATCACCCTTCTGCCGACTTACACAGTCAGCCTGTTCCTCTTAGGATATTAAAAGCATTTCATGTCATTTGTGGTATTTTCCCCTTGTTTGTTTGTTTGTTTCCACAAGACGGCAGAGTAAAGGGCTTAAAACTACATCTACTGGTACTGTCCATAGGTTCTCACACCTCTTCAGAAGCCTCTGTGACGACAGAATTGCCCTCAACTGTGGCGAAGCCCCCTCTGACTAAATTCCTCTGCACAACCCCCGAGGGCACCTCACTTCGCCTTTCCTTTCACATACACTAATTCATGGCTCAGGACTCAACTTACAGTTTTAAGCAATTACCTGATAAGTTTCTTTTTATCTTCCATATTCTCTAACCTTGGGCCTTTTAACCTAAATCTTACTGTATTCTCAGACATATATTGCTTTCCTGGAAATCAGTAGTTTCATTATAAACCTAAACATAGCCACCTCCATTTCAGGAATATTTCATGTCTATGTGCTTGGGGCTGAAAGCATCCTAAGTAAAAAGTTTAAAGGCTGTCTTGTCCCCAGTTCTCAAGCCATAGTGTGTATCCAGGAAGCAGAAAGTGAGTCTATACCACACCAAATATCCTCCATGCAGTGCAGAATCTCCATAGCACTAGACACTTTGGAGAATTAGCTCATCTACTAATGATTGGTAAAGTAACAAAAATTATATTTGCATCACTTTGGGTAGAAAATTAAACATCTACTGAACATAATCTTTATTTAACGGCTAAAACTCATAATAGACAGCACTAAGATATAGTACAATAGTGCTTTGGGCCTACTCAGGTCTGGTGAGCTACAAACCTCTATATCCACAGCCTCAACGGACTAAGGGGTGGGTGTGTACATCTGCCCACACACTCCATTTTGTCAGTTTGTCACAGGCATACTAACCCACTACAAATTCTAAAGCAAACTGTGCACTACAGTGGGAAGGACGAATTCTGGCGTGGCACCTACTATATGTAAGTGCTGAGATAAATTTCGCAGTGCATCTAGCAATCACTTGGCTGGAACAAAGCAGATGATGGGTAAAACAGCTCATGAATGGCATTCACATGTCTGCCTAAGCAGGTCCACACCCTTATGGACAGTTTCTAATCCATCAACACGCAAAGAAGAGATCACCAAGCGTGAAAGAAACCACTTAAAATGTGTCTGAGCGGGGAACAGTGGAGCACACCTGCAATAGAGCAGCACTCAGGACTTGGAAGATGGAGAATCAAAGTTCAAAGTCATCCTTGGCTACATTAGACCCTGTCTCTAAAATAAATGAATAAACTTAAAATAAAATGAATCATGTCTCACGTAACAATTTGCACTTAACAAGTGCAACATGACAGATTGTGTGGTGAGCTGAGGCTAGCTCACAGGGAGTGCACAGGATGTGTTAGGAATTGTGGTGCAATGTGTTCACTGCATTTATTACCTAAGGCAGCATCTATATGGCAGGTAATATTATCTTCATCTTACAGAGAGTGGGGATCAGAGCAGTTAACATCTACAAGTCAAGTGGCCAGCCAGTGGTGGCAGCAGACTGTGAAGTCAGACAACCTAACTCCATCGGTGACTTCAGCCTGGTGTCCTATGCTGCAATGAGGGGACAGTAACTACATACACGGGAGTCAGGGGAACACGGTGCCTGTCAGTGCTTTTCTAGCAGATCTTCTGGACATTAGGATTCAGATATACTCAGTATATGAGTGTATATATATGAGGACTAGAGCATGAAAACAGTACAGTGATAGACTGTCTTCTTCGTTAGGGTTTCTAGTCCTGTGATCAGCACCACGACCAACAGCAACTTAGGGAGGAGAGAGTTTATTTCAGCTTAGAACTCCCAGGTCACACTTGGTCACTGAGGGAAGTCAGGGCGGGAACTCGAGGCAGGAGCATGGAGGAAGAAACTGAAGCAGAAGCCATGGAGAAGCGCTGCTTACTGGCTTATTCCATATGGATTGCTCAACCTGCTTTCTCATACCATCCAGGGGGCACTGCTCACAGCGGGCTGGGCCCTCCCACATCAATCAGGGGGCCTTTTCTCAATTGAGGTTCCCTTCTCTCAGGTGACTCTAGCTTGTGTCAGTTGACCAAAAAAAAAAAAAAAAAAAAAAAACCAACTAGCCAGCACACAGACCAAAGAGATGAGTTCTGAAGGGAGGTAAGTGAAGGGTTATATACTACAGGATGTGCCCCCCAAACCCCAAGACCTGTATCTATAAATTACAGGGTATACCCCTCAAACCTACCAAGACCTGTGTGTATGAGGCCCTCACGAGCTGTGCGAGGTTAAGACCCAAGTAGAAGATGCTCTATAAGAGACAAGGCACGCAAGGAGAAGAGGAGAGTTTTCTAACTTCAGAATATACAAAAGGGGCTGGAGGGATAGCTCAGCTGATAAAGTGCTTGCCCTGCAGGCATGAGGCCCCAAGTTCAATTCCCTAGAACCCATATAAAAATGCCAGGAGTAGTGGTGTCTGCTTGTAAATCCAGGGCTGTGGAGAAGGAAACAAGAAGAATCCTGAAAGACAGTCTCTCCCCCGCCCCGACAAAAAAAGGGGGGAGACCAGCACCTAAAATAATGACATCCAAGGTTGACCCCTGGCTTTCACATATGTATACATGTAGCCTCATGTGCACGCGCACGCACACACACACACACACACACACACACAAAGAATACATACAAAACCTCTGTGGAGCTGGGCGGCGGTGTGGCACACACCTTTAATCCCAGCACTCGAGAGGCAGAGCCAGGAGGATCTCTGTGAGTTCGAGGCCAGCCTGGTCTACAGAGCGAGGTCCAGGACAGGCACCAAAATTACACAGAAAAACCCTGTCTCAAAAAACCAAAAGAAAAAAGAAGAAGAAGAAGAAGAAGAAGAAGAAGAAGAAGAAGAAGAAGAAGAAGAAGAAAAACCTGTGGCATGAACAGTGGTGGTGGGGTCATAAATACATGAGGAAACAAACACACCTGTGATTTGCAACACTATATCCATTGCAGCCATAAGCTCCTTAAACTGCGAGAGAAAGGTGGGCTACAGTGTGCAGTACTAATGAGCTGGGATATGTCTGTGGACACAAGTCAAGATACCAAGCTAGGAGTCCACAGCTTCCAATACTAACTCAGGGTTCCTGGCAAGAAAAAGGCTGGATACATAAGGGACTCATCTCCATCTCACCATCTCCAAACCTGCAGAGGGGACATGCTGACCTAGTGGTTATTCAAATGCATGGCCTCAACCTCTTTCATAGGTTAACCAGAGTCATCCCTAATTAATGACACACCCGGTGTAACAAGGGTCTAAATGTCCTCCCTGCCTCTAAGAGTCACAAGAGTGGGAGAACAGGAAGCTTATAGACATCTGCAGCCTCTACCAGACACGGGGGCCAATGAAGAGTCCAGCAGTTTTGTGACTCCAGGAAAAAGGGACACCACTCATAGTTCTATGGCAGAAACTGGAAACACCATCAGGAAAACCAAAGTAAAACCACTGTCATGCTTAACTACATGGCAACTAGATCTCAGCAACATTTCATCCGCCTCTGAGGGAACACCAAGAAGAACTTGACCTGTATTTGAGGGTAGAAGATGTATGAGAGTCTATACTCTTCCAGTAGAATGGTCTGCATGTTAAGGCATTCCTGGCAAATCCCCAAGTCCTACATCATCAGTTCATTAGAGCGACTTCCAAACTCGTGTAGTTTTCCCGTACCTCTCAGATATCAAAACTGCAGGATGTCAAAACAGTACAGATGGAATTAAAAACTAGGTCTGGTGGTGCACATTTTTAATCCCAGTACTTGGGAGGGAGGCAGAGGCAGGCAGGTATCTGCTAGTTAAAGGCCAGCCTGGCCTACATAACAATTTCTAGGCTAGCCAAAGCCACATAGTGAGGCACTGTTAAGAGGAGGAGGAGGGGGAGGAGGAGGAGGAGGAGGAAGAGGAGGAAGAGGAGGAAGAGGAAGAAGAGGAGGAGGAGGAGAAGAAAGGGATGGAGGAAGGAAGGAAGGAAGGAAGGAAGGAAGGAAGGAAGGAAGGAAGGAAGGAAGGAAGGAAGGGGAAAAAATGCATTCAATGTTTATTTGCTGAGCACCTGTGTACTGGCTAGTTTTCTGCCAACTTGACAAACTAGAATCATCTGAAAGGAGGGAACCTCGATTGAGAAAATGCCCCCATAAGATCTGACTGTGGGGTATATTCTTTTTTTTTTTTTTCCAGACAGGGTTTCTCTGTGTAGTTTTGGTGCCTGTCCTGGAACTCGCTCTGTAGACCAGGCTGGCGTCAAACTCACAGAGATCTGCCTGGCTCTGCCTCCCGAGTGCTGGGATTAAAGGTGTGCACCACCGCTGCCCAGCTGTGGGCCATATTCTTAGTGATTGATGAGGCAAGGCCCAGCCCACTGTGGGTGGTGCCATCCTGGGCTGGTGGTCCTGGGTTCTATAAGAAAGCAGGCTGAACAAGCCATGAGGAGTAAGCCAGTAAGCAGCACTCCGCCATGGCTCCACGTCAGCTCCTGCCTCCAGGTTCCTGCCCTGTATGATTTCCTATCCTGACTTCCTTCAGTGATGGACTACAATGCGGAAGTGTAAGCCATTAAATAAACTCTTTCCTCCCCAAGTTGCTTTTGGTCATGGTGTTCATCACAGCAGCAGTAACCCTAACTAGGACAATCTGTGACTCTGTCTCTAGGCACTAATATAGGGACTGAGAACATAAGTGTGAGGAAGACTGTCAATAAGAGAGGCAACAGTGTACCAATCCATTCTTATTTGCCTTTAAGGGGTCCAATTACTCAAGATCCCAAGCTGGAAGTTCCCTGAATAGCCCACAAACACCAAGTAAGTCTTCTTTCTGTGCCTCTGAGCAGGGTGTGCTTACCTGGAACATTCTCACTATGTATGACCTGTCAAAATCAGCCTAAGTACACCTTCCCCTGAGGCTCTGCCTCCCAACCTATCCCAAAGTAATATCTATACTCTCAAGTACCAACCGCTAACAGTGTGGACCACCAACACTTTATTTAGAGATGGATGATCCCCTAAGGAGATGGTGCAGTCTGTAAAGAGCTTGTTCAGCAAACAGCCCCTGGATTTGATCCCTAGCACCCATGTTTAAAGGATGGCTGTATGCGCCTGTAACCCTAGTACTGGAAAGGCAGAGGCAGGGGGAATCCCTGGGAACTCGCTGGCCAGCCAGTCTAGCACAATCAGCAAACTCCAGGTTTGGTGAGGGACACAGTCTCAAAGAAAGAAGATGGTGAGCAATTGAGGAAGACACCCAATGTCAAGTTCTAGCCTCCATCGCGCGCGCGCGCACACACACAGACACACAATGATCATTCTCCAATCAGTACTTCAATCTATTCAACAAATCTTGAGTAGCTACTATGAGCCAGTACTGTTCAAGGGACTGGAGAAATAGCAGCCAACAGAATGAGGTTTTTCTTCCCCAAAGGAAGGGGAAGGTTCTTCTGTAGTGTTTTTTTAAAATCTTCCTGAGAAGATGTGGATCAGTACTCAGTACTGAATACCTGTTTATTAGAGTCTTGGGTTTCTTTGGTCCAAGATCTCCAAGCAGACTCAAACTGAAGGTACATAAACTAATAGGGAACGGAAGCTAACGAAGCCACTTCTAAATGAACTTCCACTTCTTAAAAACCTCAAAAGAACAAGGAAGGAAAAGAAAACAGCTACGAAAGCGCTGCTGAACCAACACATTTTAGGCACTCTGACAAAGCATTCCAATCCCCCTTGTAAGCGACAAAGAGTGACCACCACCACCACCACCACCCCCAAGCCTTGCAGCCCCGGATTCAAGTGTCTAACAGATCTGAGAAAGTTGAACGCACGTCAGTTTCCTAAACAAGTCTTCCCAAACCTTATCGAGTAAGTCCCCGGGAGAAATGAGCATATGCCGCTTGGACGAACCCAGCGAGAGTGACTACAAGGAAACTGACGACAAATTGAGCTTCAAGCACAAGAGAGGCTCAAAGACTGAACACCTCGTGCGCGATCAATGCAGAAGCAATTTTAAAAACAAACAAAAGCTGGGTCCCGCACAGCCCGGTGGAACGTTCCAAGTTCCTAAGAGAAGGAAATGAGGAGAAATGTGCTCCAGGGGAGTCGTGAGGCTCTCTGCACGGCGTGGGAGTTGCTGCAGGATGTGAGAGGGATTCCGCGAATTCGGTCTGCTCTGAAGTGGCTTTTGTGAGAAGCGACAGCTGGCACCCCACGGCGAGGGTGACGCCGGGCTGTGCCATGAGGCGCGGGCTGCCACCTGGGCACTCCCCCCATTCTCCGCAGCGGCGACGCCAGACGCGAGAGCCTGGCCTGCGCCGCGCGCGCCTCCGGAGCCGCGACCTCTCGAGGGAGCCCGCGCCGTCCAGGCTGCGAGCCGCGCCGCGCCGCGCCGCGCGCACTCACCTCAGCAGACTGGAAAGCGGGTGGCTGGAAGAACCGAGGCCGCCGCCCCCGGAGCCGCCGCCGCCGCCGCTGGAGCCGCCGCCGCCGCCGCCGAAGCCGGAGGAGAGCCGCTTCCCGGACAGCAGCTTCTCCACGGCCGGGAGGTGCCCGGTGCGGGCCGCCTCCAGCAGCTCCTGCTCCTTCCCCATCCCCAGGACCGCCACTCCTCGGACCCCCACCCGGGGCCACGCAAGAGCCTGCTGCGGCTCCCAAACTTTCCGTCTCCGGGCAACGCACCCCTCAAACCGGCCGGGGACGCCACCCCCTCTACACCCCCCCCCCCCGCCTTCTTAGCCTCCCCCCCCCGCGGCGCGTCACTTCCGGGATCCGGCGTCACGCGTCACCGCGCCCCCGCGCCCCGCCTCCTTGCCCACCTAGTGGGCGGGGCTCGCGCCGCCGTGCAGGTGACGGAGCCAAGCCGAGCGGTGCAGAGCGGAGCCTTGTGGAGACCCGGTCCACCCCCGGCGCACCGGCCCATTCAACATGTGGGAGAGAACACGCGCGGCACACCTGTGGGAAGCTCCTGACGTGCTCGCCTTCCCAAAGGTTTGGTACCTCATGGGCCTGGAAATACGGTAATTTGTTCAGGCACTGTAGGAACAAAAGAGAAATTTGGTAACGCGCACGTATGTTTTCAGTTCCATTCAAGACTCTGATCAAACACGGAAAAGGCGCGGAGACCTAGAACCAGACTTGAAGAATCCCGCCCTCTGGTGCCTCCTTGAGGGAAGACCGCAGAGATGTAAAATCGCTGGGCGTGGTGGCACATGCCATCCCATCTTTCGGGAGGCAGAAGCAGGTGTACCTCTGTGAGTTTAAGGCCAGCCTGATCTGCATAGCAAGTTCTAGGCCGGCCAAGGCTACATAGTGAGAACCTGTCTCAAAAAAAAAAAAAAAAAAAAAAGGTGGTGGGGGACGGGACAGGAGTGGCTGGAGAGATGGTGCGGGGGTTAAGAGCACAGGTTGCTCTTTCAGAGAACTTGGATTTGATTCCCATCACCCACATGGCGCCTCACAACACAGTCTGTTAACTCCAGTTCCAGAGGATCCGACACCCTCTTCTGGCCTCCCAGGGTACTATGAACGCAGGTGGTGCGCAGACATACATGCAGCCAAAACACCCATACATATGAAATAATTTAAAAGAAAAAAAAGAAAGCTTTTCCTCGCACTCCATCCTAAGCAGCTTCAGTGAAACGGTCAGAAGAGACCTCTTTCTTAGTTGTCGTGAGATTAACCAAACATATTTATTAAATCAGATTTGGAAAACCAGTCCCGATTTTGGGTGTTGGTGGGCGACTGACTCAAGCCAGGTTACCAATAATTGAGGCGTTGAATGAGAGCATTGGAAATATTCTGCTGGAGTTAGAGATTCTTGCGGAACAGAGAGGAAGCCCTAGCAATTCCCTGGTGAACACAAGCCCGCGGTCTCGGTTCTTTCGAAAATTACGAGGTTGGGTCCCTGCCGGAAGTTGTTCAGTCCAAGGCAGCACTATTCCTTGACGCCACTAAGCAGCGGGACTGCGTTTTCTCCGGTTCCCCAACTTTGCTCTGAAGGAGTCAAGTTAAAGAAGGATTAATTGTCATTGCATTTCCAGAAATGAGAATAAAAAGTCTCTCAGCAAACGAATGTACGCTCTTTCAAAAACGCTTCTTCCCTGAAGCGGAAGATCCACACTTCTAAATTTCTTTCTCGTTAAAACAAACTCAAGTTTACGTGAATCCCCTGAGCTAGCAACGCGCTTCTGAAACTGACCCTTCCGAGAAGCAGTGGGGTGACGTCATCGCGGCGCGACGACAGCCCTTAAGTCCCGGCTCCGCTGTATGGCTAGTCGTCTCTCGCGCCTTCACCTGGCAGCGCTGCCATCGCCTCTGTCCTGCTTCTGCCGCGATGGACAACCCTGGGGAGTTGCCCACGGACAAAGGCGGAGAGCCAGCGGAGTCAGAGGAGATGAGGGCTACTCCTGGGGTCCCGGCGGCCGCCGACACTGAGGGAATCCCAGAGGAAACCGACGGAGATGGAGACGCAGACGTGAAAGAAGCCGCGGCGGAGGAAAGCGAGGTAGGTAGAACTTTGTGGGTAAGGCCGGAGGAGTACCCGGTCGCGTTACCGTCTGCTTCCTGGCTTCCATAGCTAGAAGAACTAGAACTCGCCACGAGTCATTGTTAAGGCTGCAACCTTGCTAGGCAGGGGAGAGGACGTGGACGTGAAGGTGCTGCTTCGGTTCCAGGGGCCAAGCACCGCCCAGTCTGCCCTTACCTTCATTGTACATTGAACCAGTGTCTTGGCTGCTGAATTCCAGGGGTCTCGGAACCTCGTTAAAACCATCGACTGTGCCACTTCAAAAGCTAAGCACTGTTGCCTAGTTGAACCTCAAGTGTTCTTTAGGTTCCATTTCTGCAGATAAAATCTCGAAGTTTTAGAGCTGGAATTGGCTTTGAGAAATCATGGAGTGAACAGTAGAAAAGATGGAAATGGGCTTTCCAAGCGCAACTGCCACTTCAAAACGTTTTGAAGTAATAACTTTTAGGAAAAAGAAAACGTAGCGAAACTTGATGGGATTTTGCTGTCCTCTTTATGAGGAGCATCTCCCTAACACAGGCTGGCCTTGAGCTTGTGACCCTCCTGTCACAGGTCAGCAGCAAAACTTTCCAGAAGAAAAATTTTAAGCTGAATGTCCCATGCAAGCAGCTGAAGTAGAAGGAATAAATTCCAGGACTTCATGAGCTACAAAATGAGACCTGCTTCTACCCCAACTCCCTCAAAAAGGAGGGGAGGAGAAGAAAGGGGGAGAAAGGAAGAGGGGAAAGAAGGAAAGTTAAGGACAAATAAATTTGAAAATCTGAAGCACAAAGGTTAGAAAATGTGTATAAATCGATAGCTAAAAAAGTTGAAAGGATTGTCAGATATATAATGCCTCCAGTCCCCCTCTCCGAATTTCTGAGTGAGTTTAAATATGAATCCCTTTTTAAAGGAACCATTATATCTCATTAATGAGTTTTGATGTACTAAGATTCCATAGTACGTTGGTCAGAACAGAGTTTGGATTACACCTGTCATGAGTAAAACTGATGAGTGCTTATGTGGAGAAATGTAAATAATAAACATCCTTAAAAAGATTTTAGTGTAGGGCAATCAGAATGGCTCAGCAGGTAAAGGTGCTTGCCATGAATGCCTGGGAACTGGAGTGTGATCCCCAGAACCCACATAAAGGTAGAGGAACACCAACTCCACAAAGTTGCCCAGTGATCAACATTTGCAAGTCCACACATACTATGCATGAATATGCATAGTTTAAGTTTGGGCTTTTTAAAAATTTTTATTGTATGGATGTTTTGCTTTGTGTATATATGTTTGCCATGTATGTGTCTGGTCCCTGTGGAAGTCAGAAAGCAGCATCAGATCCCCTGAAACTGGAGTTACAGATGACTGTGAGCTGTCATGTGAGTGCTGGTCATAGAACCCAGGTCCTCTGGAGGAGCAGCCAGTGCTCTTGACCTCTGAGCCACCTCTGTGCCACCTCTGTTTTCAGTTTAAATTCAGTGTGGTGGCACAAGTCTATAATCATAGCAAGGAGCCTGAGGAAGGGCAAGTTCCACAATTTGGAGACCAGGGAGTGTTGAGCCACCAGCCTAGGATACAAAATGAGACTTTGAAAGTCTTAATTACAAAAAAAAAAAGGGGGGGTCCAAACTGGGTGTGAAAGCCCAGCCCTTTATGACCAGCACTCAGGAGCAGAGCCAGGCAGCTTTCTGTGAGGCCCACCTGGTCTACAGAGTGAGTTCCAGGACAGCCAGGACCATGTAGACTGTTTCTAGTAGTGGGAAGGGTCAGAACACTGCAGGCAGTGGTGCTCCCCAGGCACAAATGCTGTGGATGGAGCACTGCTGGCATCTGGAGGGTGAGGGTGAGGGTGTGGTAATTTGGCTCTTTGGCATTTCTCCCTTACCTTGGTAAACAGATACAGGACCTCTCTATGACCATGGCTCAGCTGGAAAAGTGTATTATTGATTTTCTTCTCCAGCTGAGCTATAATCTTCCTTTGGGAGATAGGCGGCCTCTTAATGCTGATGGTATAGGCAGTGCCTAGAAGCACACAGCTACTGCATAAACAGATTTCCTAGCTGGAAAGAGCAGGGCATTTGCTGACTCTGCCCAAACTTGAAAAGTGTATCAAATATGTAGTCAAAGTTTCTGTCCATCTTCCCAGCTCAAGAGTCAGGATGTCTCCGATTTAACAACAGTGGAGAGGGAAGACTCGTCATTACTTACTCCTGCAGCCAAAAAGCTGAAACTGGACACCAAAGAGAAGAGAGAAAAGAAACAGAAAGTGGACGAAGATGAGATTCAGAAGATGCAGTGAGTCTCTTCTAACTGTTCCATTTCAAGGTCCTAACTGAGTTCTATACACTCACTCTTACTTGCTTTTTGTTTGTTTTGAGATAGGGTCTCATGAGGTTTAAGTTAGTCTTGACCTCCTGATCCTCCTGCCTCAGCCTCCTTAGTGCTGAGATTACAGGCATGAGCCACTAAGCCTAGATATAATTTCAAGCCAGCAAGCTACCAGTTAAAGGTGCTTGCCACCAAGCCTTATGACCCAAGTTTGATCCTGGAAAATCACATGGTGGGAAGAGAGACTAGAAATTGTCCTATAACCTCCAAATATAGACACACCCCTACACATACACAAAATAAATGCATAAATGTAAGAATATTAAATAATTTGTTTTAAAATGCTTTGTTTTTAACATTACATTTGGTCAGTGTTTCCCATCAGTAATTAATTATACACCAAAGTCGTCATTTTCTTCAAGAAGCTCTATTTTGTGTTTGCAATAATATGGGCTTATTGAAAATAACTCAGAATACCAAAAAAAAAAAAAATGAAATGCCCCAAATCCAGCAGCTAGATCTTATTCCGAGAGTGTATATCTGGGTCTATTTGTGCACATAATATTCTCGTAAGTATCAGTGTTTCTTGGTTGTGCTGCATCTTATCTACATGATCTATCTATCAACCCTTTACCTATTCTGAGTAGAGTTTTAACATTTTGTGTTTGTTTTAACAACACTGTTACATCTTTGGACATATCTCTATGTCTCATCTATTTCTAAGAGAAACCAGCTGTATAAATGCTAGTATAACACATTTCAAAGGCTTTTCAGCATACCTCCAGATTTATGAAAATTGTGATCTTGTTTTAGTTGATCACTTCAAGTTCCTTGATTAATACTTAAGGTTCATTTTTTTTTCTCCATCTTGATTGGCCATTGGTATTTCTGCGAATTTCCTATTTAAGTCCTTAGTTCATCTTCTAAAACTGGTTTGGCCATCTTTTTATTTATTTAAAGAATTAACTATAAAGAATATAGGGGGCTAGAGAGACTACTCAGAGGTTAAGAGCCATCTGCACTAAACAAGACCACTAAGGTCCCAGCACTCACCTCAAGCTGCTTGTAACTTGTTCCAAGGATCTGGCACTCCCTTCTGGCTTCCATGGGCACCTGCACACACATGTGCACAGATAGACACACACAAGCAAACACACTCACATAGATAAGTTTAAAAAAAAAAAAAGAAAGAAAAAGAAAAGAAAAGATGGGGCCTAGCAGGTAGGGCACTTAGCATCAAGCCCAACAACCTGAGTTTGACCCATGACCTACGCGATGGAAGGAGAGAACTGCTTACTTCAAGTTGTCTTTCATGTTCCCCCACACATACATACACCACACAGGCATAGCAAATAGATTCAATAATTCGAAATATTAGGGCTGAGGCTATTGTAGATTGCAGAGCATGCAAAAAGCCCTGTGATTGATCCAGCACTGAGTAAAACCAGATGTGGTGGCACATCTGTAATCCCACCCTCTGGAAGGTGGAGCCAGGAGGATCAAAAGTTCAAGTTTATTCTTGATAACATCATGTCTCAAAAATTTTCTAAAGAATATACATACTGTTACTATTTCCCTCTAAACTTGTTACTATTGAAGAACCCTGATTTGAACAGAAATTCTGTATTAGAGGTTTACTGTCAGTGTGAAATACAGTCAGCACAGAATACAGTATTTTGTCATATTGCTTAAGTCTTTTAGGAGGAGCAAGATGGGCTCCCACTCCTGGGCAGGCGTGCACCACCACACCAAGCAGCTTTTGTCTTTGAGGAAAGGAAATTGTGTTTCCTTTTCTCTTTCCAGAGTTCCTTAGGAGTGGAAATGCCATTCCTCAAGAGCACTAGGCCTAAAGCCGGTGACTCCCTGAAACCCATTTCTTTTGTCCAGAGCTTGCTTTTGTTGACTTATGTGCCTTTAGTATTCATTCTCATTAACCAACTTAATCTTTGTCTAGAATCCTGGTCTCTTCTTTTTCTGAGGAGCAGCTGAACCGTTATGAAATGTATCGCCGGTCGGCTTTCCCTAAAGCAGCCATTAAAAGGGTAAGAATGGACTGCCCCAGTGTGCCCCCCCCCCCCAAAGATGCCGGCCTCCACACCTCTCTCATCCTCTGGCCAACTCCAGCCTTGAATGCCATGTGTAGCCAGCCGCAACACGCAATCCTTGGGGTTTTGTTTTTTTTTTATTGTTTTCCCTTTTGTTTTTTATTGATATATCTATAAATATATGTGTGTGGGTACCCATGAAAGCCAAAAAAGGGCATCAGATACCCTTCACTAGAGTTACACTCATACTGAGTGCTGGGAACTGAACTGTAGTCCTCTGAAAGAGAAGCAGACATCTTACTTTAACAGTCCGTTTTGGCACACAGCCTTCAATGTGGCATGCACCACTTAACTGCACTACATTCCAAAGCCAGCCACTGACTAGCTTAACAGTCTTTCTTTCTTTCTCCCAAGCTGATCCAGTCCATCACTGGTACCTCTGTGTCCCAGAATGTTGTGATTGCCATGTCGGGTATTTCTAAAGTTTTTGTGGGGGAGGTAGTAGAAGAAGGTAAGTGTCATTGGCTACACAACATGTATTATTTTCGTGAGGATCTTACTCTCTAGAGTATCTACACCAGGGCATTGAAGGGTGTGTGTGAGTTTCCAGCCACACTATAAGTTGATCCTATAGGGAACCCTGTCTTGAGGACAGCATGGCTACTCTTGTAATTTCTATCACTGAGTGGTGGGCAGGGTTGGGGGATGGGGATGACACCATCTAGGAACTCCCTCTCCTTAGCCCAGGGTGACCAAGACAGTTGTGTATGTTTCCTTAGCAGACCTTGCTTCTGCTGTTCAGTGTAAGACGACAGTGCCCTGATAGCGGTACCCCGCTGAGAGCTTTCCCTCCATCAAGTAGAAAGCCTTGCTAATTCTCAATGCTCATCTCTAGCTTGTGATGTCGTTTTCTTTCCTTAAGCTGTGATACAGGCCCTGCGGGGTATAACTAAAGCCAGTGTGACAGACTTTATAACATTTTCTTAAGAAAAAACATCTTGGTTTGTTTCTTTGGCGAGTTTCACAAAAGCCAGAATTATAACTTGAGTTATGATTAGTAAATCTCATGTTAACGATGCTGTCTCCTTTCCCCACGCCAGCCCTGGATGTGTGTGAGAAGTGGGGAGAAATGCCACCCCTGCAGCCCAAGCACATGCGGGAGGCTGTTCGGAGGTTGAAGTCCAAGGGGCAGATCCCCAACTCTAAGCACAAGAAGATCATCTTCTTCTAGATCTGACCCGAGAGTGGTCCAGACTTGTCGTAGTCGGGCTTCCGCACTGGTGCTCTGCTGTCGGTGCTCCAAGGACCTCTGACGGTGATTTTAATGTATCGGCACACCTACAAGGCACACCAGAAAGACAGACAACTCTGGTGGTGTTTCACTTTGGAGCCTAAAGTTGCTCAGACGTAGGTTGTTTCTTACCTCTGGTTTTCAGAACTTCACTTGGGATCATCTGCCATGAAGACAGTCACAAGGGTGAAATACTTCATGCTGTTAACATTTCAGATTCTCCTGTGGATTTTGTGAGTTATCACTAAACTTTTCTGACTTGGGTGGAAAAGTTTATTTTATTTTGTTGCAGGCAAAATTCATCATCCTTCCAGTGTCTAAATAAAGCTAACTAGTCTTGGCTTTTTCTTTTTGGTTTTTAGAGACAGGGTTTCACCACCTACCTCTGCCTCCCGAGTGCTGATTGGTTGGTTTTTTTAAACAGGGTCTCACTATGTAGCTCTGGCTGTCCTGGAACTCACTATGTAGAGCAGGCTGGCCTCAAGCTCACAGAATGCCACTACTAGAGCCTGGCACTAGTCTTGGTCTTTTCATGAAAAAAATCTATTTTTGAAACAGGGTCTCACTATGTGGCCCTGGCTGGTCTAGAACTCCCTATGTAAACTAGGCTGGCCTGCCTGTGGCTCCCGAGTCTGACGTGGTCACACCTGGCCCTTTTTCCTGAAAAGAAACAAGCAAGAACCTTAGCCTTGGGCCTGGAGCAGTTCAGAACAGAGGACCCAGGTTCAGTTCCCAGCCCCATCAGGGTACTCACAACTTCCCGTAACTCCAGCACTAGAGGATGCAGTACCTCTTCTGGCCTTCACAGGCATGGACATATATTCACACACATATACAAAAACAACTAAAAATGAGTATTTATGTAGTCAAAGAAATAACCTGAACTTATGGTCTTCCTGTCTTTACCTCGCCAGGACTAGGATTACAGGTGTGTGCCACCATACTCAGTTTATACAGTGCTGGAAATTGGACTCAGGGTCTCCACACATACTAGGCAAGCATTAAAATAACCTAGGCGTATTCCCAGCATCCAGCACTGTTTACAGCCATGTAAATCCCAGGAGAATCATGTGTTTGAGGCCAAATGGGTACAAAGCAAAAATAACCTATCTTAACAAAACAAAAACAATGTGAAAGCTTATCTACTTCAGCTCCTATGAACAGATATACGAGGACCAATACTGTTTAATAGTATTTTTTAATTTGCTTTTCAGGTGGTTCACAGAACCAGTACACTCAAGAGTTTGATTAGATATTGCAACATTAAAATTCCCCAATACTGACTAGGATTCCAGTTCATTGTATACATTCTCACTGCTTTCCTCAGAGAATGAAGTGACTTTATTGACAGTGATTAGCAGTAGTAAGGCTACCTGATATAATTGGCAATCCACTGACCTGCTTCCCATCCACTGTTGAGTGTAACAGGAAGAGGGTTGGAAGCTGTTCTCTTCTGAAGCTTTCCTGAGCAAGTCTTGTTTTTAGCACCCTGAGTTAGGGAAATAGCTCAGACTCACGTAGTAATTAGACAGATCTTTTAGTAACTTACATTAAAACTCATCAGCTTAGCCAAAGCAGAAGACACTTCAGTGGAGCACTCCACAAAGAGTGCTGTAAGACTCAGGCTAAATATTGACCAAAAAACTAGTAAACTCACAAAAAAAATAATTCCCTCTCAGCTCTAATAGGACATCTTAACATGTAGGAACTACTCCTATTTTGTCGATAAAGGATACCGGATAAGGCAGGAATATAATAACAGGACAGGAAGCTCAAATCCCAAGTCTGGCCACTTAGAAAGGCCTCATTGTTAACAGTAAGAGTACTTCCCTGTGCCATGGGGCAAGTGCCTCTTCATTAACAGCCGTTCTCCATACCTACCCTGGGGAAATGGAAAGGCCCCAAGTCTCCCTCCCATGTGTGGCCTCTGAATCTCCAAGAGTTAGTCACTTAAGTCACAGCTGTCATAGCTCTCAACCAGATGTTACTTTACTAGCTTAGGTAGTAAATATCTGTTTTCAATTTTGTGGCTTGATGTCACTGATGTTAGAAATTTAGGCATAAAGATGAAAGGAGTTTGGAATAGAAAGTTCCCGCCCAGGAGAACTCACACTACCTTCTTTGCAGTGCTCAATCTCTTGAGCCCCTAAGGGAAAACTAACATAAATTCACAGCAGACATTTGAGTTATACGGTCTGTGAGATGTGGTATCATCCCTTTCTATTTCATACACAGGTACCATTCCTTCAGAGAGAAACATGAAGATTATGGCCCATGGCACAGCAAGGGTCAGAGGAAATACACAGTAAAAACAGCTCGTAGGGAAGAGAACCCATGTTGGCTTTCCATCAGAGACTCAGTCTTATTCACTGAAGTAGACACTGACAGCCATCTGCAGCCCGGTTAGAGGACTAGATCTAGTCTACACACACCAACACGTATTCCCAGTACACGCATGTAAACAGGAACTCGAGGCAATCGCAGATGACGCAGCTGCAGTAAGTGCTCTACAGCTGAGAGGGCAATGTGCAGTGGCTGCAGTCTCTGAGGGACAGTGCTGCTGTCCCTCCAGAAGTTTTCTTGAGGTATTATTTCATGTTACAAATCACAACTTCCCAGCAAAACTCCCAAAGAACTGCCCTGCTCTCCATTCTATTCTTTTACCCTTATCCTGAAGATTCACACAGCCAGTTCACATCTCATTATGACAGTTTCTCCTGTTTATCCCCCAATGAAGAAGGGAATTGAATTACAAAAGATGACATCATTGAGATCCCATGGAAAATAATTTTACCATCTTTTCTGAGGGATGACTCCCAGACACAAAGGCCAAAGCCACCACGTAAGCCAAAACTATGTCTCCATTTGCACATGGACAAGAACCCCAGAGCCCCTCAGCTCAGAAACCTGACATTCTGGCCATTAAGGCATTATCCTTGACAAAATATGTTTCTACTGCAAGCCTGAAGGAGAAGCACACCGAGTGTTTGCTAGACATCTTCTCATGGAGGGATGCGGTGGGCAAAGAGGAAGGGATGTGATTTTACACCAATCCAAGTGACCCTGATCTATGCTTCTATTTTCTAGTTACTGGCTCTCCCTTCCCCTCTAAGAATCTTAGAAACACAGATGCCACTTCTCAAACAAGCTCTTCAAGTTTCTGACTTTATTAAAAGTGCTTTCTTTTCCCTGAGGCAGTGACAGAGCCCTAAAACTAGTGTTTCAAGATTGGGTTCCTCCTACTCTTGACTGTGTATGTGGTCATCTGCTCCCCTCCACTTTCATCTCTGAGAACAGAGTCTCCGTTTTCAATGCACATCCCCAATTGTTCTCCCTGTTCTCTGAACCTCTGTTCCCTTCTCTGTGTCTTAGGTAAATAAAGCCAATAGAAATGCCCAGTGGTTGGATGAAGTCACAGTTCTACCTGAGACGTTGCTCTTGCCAGCCTTCCTAGTGATGTTGGGAGCACAGCCAGGCACGGCGCCACAACCGTCCCTCCTCCCTAAGGAGGCTCTGGATTCTTCTCATTTTTTAGTGGTAGTAGTTAAAATATACATAATCTTTATTTTTGTTGTGTTTCTAATGCTGGGGTGAGTCCAGGTCCACTGAAATGCTACCACTGAGCCACATCCCAGGCCTTCCCTGTGCTGAACTTCACCCCCAGTCATGTTTGGTATTCACAACCCTGCTCACTGTGACTTTTCTATGGCTGTGTTTCTCTCTTCTGGCCTGCTTTTCATTGTCTAGAAGCAGCAACATTTAACTGCATTTAAAGTTCTAGGTCATTTAAAAAAATCTGAAACAAGGGAACTTCACCTGCTAACAGTGTCTCCAGATGGTGTTCCCAAGTGTGTAATGTATCTCCTCAGTGTAACAAAACACAATCCTGTAAGAACTGGTGTTTGAAAATTTGCCTTAGTGAAGAACATGACTGAGTCCTGCAAGTTTGAACAAATGCAACCTCCTTCTTTCATAAATATTTTTCATTTACCCTCAAAACACAGGGTGGTGCTTTTCCTTCCCTCCCCCCAGCCACAGGCATCACCTGGCTCACAACCAACCATCTCGTCCTGTAGGTGAGTTAGTGATGCTTCTGTTTGGCCAGCACTACTTGGAGACAGCACAGAGCTGTGCTCTTTCACAGGGACAGGAGGAAGCCTAGCTAGATTTACTTAAGTTGAAATCACATGATTTTAAAAAGCCATAGTAACAGGGAGTGAGGCAGCATACTGAGGTGTTTACAACTAAGTTTAGAGCACATGTTTATCTCCCAAACTACCAAGTGCTGAAGTTAGCAAAGGCAGAAAGACATAGTGCTGGGAAAGCAGGAGCCCAGGGACTCCTAGTATAGAAAGAAGATAGTCAGGTACAGCTGTAGAAACAGGCAGAACTATACCCCTGCCTCATGCTCTCAGCCAACCACTATTTCTCTTGATTTAAATCTCAAACCAATTACTGTGCCAGAAAAGACAATCTGGCTGAGTCACAGTCAAAGCATCACAATGAAGAAATTCAACAGAAAAGAAACGAGACCCAAGGCTATTGGCCAAGATGGTATGAGCCTAGCCCCTGTTCCAGGATAGACAGTCCATGGTTCCCTGACCTCAGGCCTCCTCTGCCCTAACCCAAGGCTGGGCTATTTCCTGATCTACTCCAAAACTCAGGCCAAGGACTTCAGGTATGCCATCGGAAGCACTGGGTCATGGGATCTTGGCTGTGTGCATGACTCAGGTGGACACTTGTTCACACAGGCCATAAAGAAGCAAACACCACTGCCATCAAACCAGGAGGTGAAATGCTCTACAGTGTAGAGACGATTCCTCTAGTATGCAGAGGGCTACAAGGCTACATAATGGCAAGATAAGGTGCAGGGCCAGGTACATAGCTATCCCAGTTCCTGGATGCAGCCATGCTCTCCTTGTCCTCCACCAGGCTAGCTGCCAGCAGGAAACACACAGAGAGTGACCTGGGTGCCCCCGGCCCTGCTGGCTCCTCGGCACCTCTGTCCTAGGTGGTGCTGTTGCTGGTGATATCTTCTCTCCTTGGCACAGATGGCTGAGCTGCTGTCAGAGCTCAAAGAGAGGGTTGTATTTCCTAATCTCCTGGAGAAGTTTTTCTTTGTCCTGGTTGGCATTGGCCAGTGCTTGTTTGGTGTCCATCAGTTCTTGCTGTAGGGTAGGTAATTCTTTCTCCTGAGGGATAAGCAGTTCACCATTAGGAACACAGCCAGACCTCCTTGCAACACCACAGTAAGGGGGCTTGGGAGGGGGAATTCACAGAAGCAGCAGTAGGGCAATGATTAGAACCAAACAGTTTTCCAAGGGTCCAGTTCCCTCACTGAGCTCATCAGCTCACGTCTACAGCCTCTAGCCTTTCTTCCAAAGCTGCTGCTGGTGACAGGAGCCCATACTACCCACTGCACACACAGATGACCTTTTAGACCTCTGAGTTTTATTGCTCCCACAATTACAACCCCCTAGAGGTTTATGGGGAGGTTAGGTCAGGTCCTCACCTGCAGTCCCAAACCCTGTCCTTCGGGCACCAGGAGCACCTGTTCTTTTGGGACTTGCTGCTTCTCAGGTACTTCAGCCAATGGTGTGTCCTGAGCAGGAGCTGGAGAAATAAGCATTTTCAGTGACAAACAGCTGCCAACAGACAGACCGACTTGTCAACTCTATCGACTCATCAGAGAAAGGCAGAACAGAGAAGCCGAGAAGCCTAACTCACCGCCAAGGTGAAACACACCATCGTCACTCCGCTTCAGCACAAGATGCTCCACCGCCAAAGTGATGGGGACAGGGCCAGGGGACGTTGGATAGATAGGAGGGATATCATCCTGAAGGACAGAGGGGAACCACATGACTTACCCACCCAGCTCAGGACATATCCATGCTTCTACCATTCAGTTCAAGGCATTTGACGCCACTGATTCTCCAGGTATTCTTTTGTTTATAATTACATTTATTTATTATTTGTGTGTGTCTGTGTGTGTCTGTGTCTGCATGTCAGGGCTCTCATGTGGAGGTCAGAAGACAATTTGTAAGAGTAGGTTCTCACCTTCTACCATGAGAGTCCCAGGGATTGAACTCGGGTCCTCAGGCGTGGCAGCAAGTGCTTTACCCACTGACCCATCTTGCAAGCTCGCCCACACATTCCTGTAAGGTACAAGAGGCATAACCAAGCCTCATCCGTCCTAGAGATGGTGAGACTGAGATTCACACAACCAGGAGCTTGGCATGGTTACATAGAATTACAAATGACCTAGGCTTTGTGAGAGTGTGTTCATGTGCATGTTCATGTGTGTACATGTGGAGGCTAAGGTGTCTTACCTCAATCATGTTCTTCCTTTTAAGGTTTATTTTGTGTATAAATGTTTTATATTCGTGTATGTATATGTATCACCTGCATGCCTGGTGCCTGCAGAGGTCAGAAGAGGAAGTCAGATCCCCTGGAACTAGAGTAACAGAAGGTTGTGACCCACCAAGTGGATGCTGAGAGAGAAACTCTAGCAAGTGCTCTGAACCACTGAGCTATGCTGCAGCCTTCTCTTAACCCTATCTGTGAGATGGCTTCTCATTCAACCTGAAGCTCACTGGATAGCAGCCCTTGGAACGCTCTCATCTCCACCTCCACAGAATGGGTCTTTCTAACGTATGAGGAGCAGCAAGCCCTTAACCAGCAGAACCATCTTCTACCCCAGTTCAGGTTTTGACCCGTGCCACCCATGCCCATGCTACTGAAATACTGGAGACAATGCCTTTTCACTTGCTCACCGAGCTATGAAAGGACAGGAAGACACTGTCACTACAGAGGCCAGGGCAAACACCAAGGTCCCTCTCACCTTGAGGGTAATACTGGAGTTCAGGAGCTCAATCTGCATCGGGACTACCACTGGGACTTCCTCATCCTCCAAGAAAGGCCCCAGACCATTGAGCACTGAGGTGAACAGCTCCAGGTCACAGCCCCGAAGTAAGAACCGTAGGAAGCCATTTTGTGTGGCCAGTGGAGAATGAACAGATGCACCAGGCCCCACCTCAAAGCGCAGACCTACAGCAGGCCTGATGTGGCCAGTCTTCAGATTTGAGGATTCCTGGAAGCTTGTACCTTTGAGAAGAGAGCCGAGGAAAACATATTAACACAGAGACTGTTGTAAACACTTTTCCTATGCCAGCATGTTAGCACCATCCCATCTCAGAGGCGTGAACTAAGTCACAGAGAATAACCTGCCCCAAGTTACACAGTTATAGATAGTGGAGGTGAGATCTGAAGTCAGGCAGTCTGAGCCCATGAGCTTAGGCTCTTCATTAGAATGTCTCAAGGTAGAGGAGCAGTAAAACACCTTGTATGAACTGAGGCACTGGACTAATGGTGCAGGGAAAGTGCTTCCAACAAGACCTACAATACCCAAACCCAAGCATCTTTTCCTTCTCTAAAGTGGTGGCCTTCACATCCGTCACTCACCCCATGCTAACCCCTCCACAGTGCCATAGAGAAACACCTGGAGTGGACCTGCGCAGAGAAGAGTGTGCCGGAGTGACTGGGAAGCAACACCTCAAAAACTGAAGCCCCCCACTTTAGTGATAGAGAGTCGCCACCTAGGGTAGACCCTCAGGGGTACAAACCCTACGGGAACTCTTGAGCATGAGCACCAGGGAAGGCATGCCTGGGAGCTCACAGTGCCTCTACTTCAAACAGTCACAAACGGTGGTGTGCGGCACACGCCAGTAAACCCAGAACTCAGGAGGCACAGGAAGAACCATCAGGAAATCAAGGCCAGTCGGAGGCACATGGCTAAGTTGCAAGTCAGCATGACTGCATACATGACAGCATGCCTAGGAACGAACAAACTGGAAACAAGCCGAAGCCTCAGGAGTGAGCAGGTAGTGGATACAAGAAATACTATATGTGACAGAAACGGGTTATGATGGCGACTACACAACTGTAAATTTATAGTATTCAAATTATAACTGAAAACGGGGGAGAGAGTAGACACATCCAAAAGGAAGAATACTGTAACAATGAACTGATCTCACTTTAGAACCTGCAGCAACAAGCAGATCAGGTTTGAGCCAGGCATGTGGTATTATGTGACAATAATCCTCGCACTGGGGAAGCCGAAGAGGATCAGGAGTTCAAAACCATCCTCAAATACATGCCAATTTCTAGTCCAGCCTGGTCTATATGAGACCCAGACTCAAAATAAATAGGGGCTGGAGGGATGGCTCAGTGGTTAGGAGCACTGGCTGCTCTTGCAGAGGAGACAATCCCAACATGGTGGCTCACACCATCTGTTAGTCCAGTTCCAGGGGATAAAACACCCTCTTCTGGCCTCTGCAGGCACAAAGCATGAACCTAGTGTACACATCTATTCAAGCAAAATGTGAAAAATAAAAGCAATCTTTAAGATTTGTTAATAAAGCCTGGAGTAGTGGCGAACACCTTTAATCCCAGCACTTGGGAGGCAGAGGCGGGTGGATCTCTGTGAGTTGAGGCCAGCATGGTCTACAGAGTGAGTTCCAGGACAGCCAGGACTACACAGTGAGATCTTGACTTGAAACAACAACAACAACAACAACAAAAATCCAAAAAAAAAAAAATTTTGTCAATAAACACAATGTTTTGTGAAAAAAATCAAATCACAAAATAGTAACTATGATTCTATTTAGAAAAATATCCAAAATTAAGTAACATTCTGATGGAAACAGATGGAAAAGTTACAATGTAATGCAAGAGAATGGTTGCTTAGGGCAGCGGAGAGAGCGTCTGGCAGGCTGCAGTGCTCACTGACCAGGTGGAAAGTATGAAGTACATACACAGTAAGGAAGGTTTAAGAATCCACTGCAGTGCTATTATTTTATATGTAATCTATAAATAGTCTTTGGTAACGACTTAAGATTTTTAAAAATATGAAATGAAGCCTATGACATAAGCCAGAGTGTCCTGCCCTCTGATGAACATGAATGACACAAGTTCCTGTCAGATACAGCTTTTTTGGCAGCCACAAGACAAAGGACAGGACACTCTTCCAGGTTAAACCCAGTGGGGTCTGGAGGTGAGGATGGACACTACCCAGTGAGTGTGAAGAGCTCACATTACACACGAAGAGCTTCAGCAGGCCTCCTGTTAGACAGGGACTCTGTCTAACTGGAGATTTCCCCACAGCTGCTAGAGAAAAGAGCCAAGTGTCTGGCACTGGAGTTTACAACACAGGGCCGGTGCCAGCTAACCTGGCCTGCCTCGGGGAAACCCCACTTTCTGGAATGGCCGTCATCTGTACCTGGGCACTGTCCACGTAAGAACTGCCAGAGCCCCACAGTGCCCAACTGTTGCAGGGCCAGCTCTTCTGCTTGCAAGGCTACTGTCAGGTCCTCACCCCGAACTTCAATCCCAAATGACACTTCATTCACCTTCAGGACCAAAACTGACACCTGTCAAAAGAGATTCTCTTAGTTTTGATTCCCAACTTGGTGCCTGACCCAGAGCCTATCCCCCGGGGGCACAGAAGAAAAAAGCGTGGCAGCTGACCGAGTGAAGGTCGAGGTCACCACTAGCTGACACTGAGCTGTTGGTCTCTGGCAACCCCTGGCCACAATTATCCAGAACAGGGATCCCTTGAACACCACTGTCATCCAAGACACTTGTCACAGGCGCTGGTGGGACAGACTCTGGACCAGATTCTGCATGAAAATGGTAATGAGAAAGGTCAAAGGTCAGAAAGGTCTGTTCACATCTATCCTCTAAAAACAGCAACAAACTGTAAAAAACAAATATAACAGCTGGGCATTTGAAAACTAACTAGAGAGCTGATGAATTTAAGGACTATTGTTTTTTAAAGGGCAATACTGTTTTGGTCAACAGATAATCAGAATATGGTATAGATATACAAAGAACAATATGTGGACTTAAAATGAAAGGAAATTCTACACTATACACATTAAAACCTAGAATCTTGCATACACTATATCAAATAGAATACACAAATCATAAAAAGTCAAGCAAGTGGAGTATGGTAGCACATGCCTAGAATCCAAGCACACAGGAGACCTAGAGAGGATCAGAGGTTGGAGGCCAACCTGGCCTGCACAGTGAGACCCTGAATCAAAAAGCCAAAACCAGGAACTGAAGAGATGGCTCAGTGGTTAACAGCACTGGCTGCTCTTGCAGAGGACTTAGTTCTGTTCTCAGTGGCTCACAATTGTCTATAACTTCAGCTCCAGAGGATCCCATGCCTTCTTCTAGCTTCTGAGGGCACCTATCCTCACATGCACATACCCATACATACATACACACACACACACACACACACACACACACACACACACACACAATTAAAAACAAAGAAACATCTTTTTAAAAAGCCAAAACTACGCGCCCCCTGCCCCGCGCGCCCCCCCCAAAAAATAAAAATAGAGAACAAGTGTTGGTAAGAATGTGGAGAAGAGTTGGGTGGTGGTGGTGCACGCCTTTAATACCAGCACTCAGGAGGCAAAGGCAGGTGGATCTCTGCGTTTGAGGCCAGCCTGGGCTACAGAGTGAATTATAGTGAGTTCCAGGAGAGCCAGGGATACACAGAGAACCCATCTTGAAATACCAAAAAGAAAAAAAAAAAAAAAAAAAAAAGACTGTGGAGAAAAGCAAACCCACCCTAGCTATATTCAAAGGAAATACAGTAATATAGTCAAGGAATGTGTGCACTGCCATGTTTATTGTAGCCTAGTCACAATTACCAAGCCACACAAACAACATGTGTCCACTGTGCAGTGAATAAAGAAAAGTGTGTGTGAGTGTGCAGGAAAATCTGTCACTTGAGGCAATATGGACAGAAAGGCACAAACCACATACTGTCACTTATATGTGGTATAGGAAACAATCAGACATATTGCAAAGAATAGAATGATGGTTACTATGGAGAGAATACAAAGATGTTGGCCAGAGGGTATAATCATTCAGCTGGACAGGAAGAGTAGATGGTATATATGTGAGATGACATCTATTACCACATAAACACACACATCACAATTTGTCACACTCCAATGAAAAATAAAGGGAAAGAAGGGACCAGTGGTGTGACTCGGTGTCAGAGCACTTGCCCAGCACACTGACAGCCTCGATTAGAGCAGTACCAAAAGCAATAATTATAATAGTATCGATAGGAAAGACATAAACATGTTCTTCAAATATTCTGAAGGAATCATTTAATAAGTTTCTATTTTGATAAGCTAAGAGCATGTGACTTCCCAAAGTGATAAATTTAATTCTTGAAAGTTAACCATTGTATGGAGATAAAGAGATGGCTCAGTTGTTAAGAGCACTGACTTTTCTTACAGAGGAACTGGGTTCAATTCCTAGCACCCACATAGCAGTTCACAACAGTCCATGACTCTAGTTCCAGGGGATCCAGCACACTCTTCTGTCCTCCAAGGGCACCAGGCATGCACACAGTATACTTACATACATTCAGACTAAACACTCATACACATAAGTAAATATAAAAATTAATATAAACTAAACATAATAAATAATAAATAAATCTTTCAAAAATTAAAAATACCTAGGCAAAACAAAGCCCAGACGCAAGCATGTGCCACTGACAACAGATACAAAATCAACTCTGGTCAGCTGGTCTTGTGGCTCAAAGAACTCCTTTGACTTGAATATTTTTCTGTAATAAATGTTAAGTATTAAACAATAGCTTGTAAGAGAGATAGGAATGATGGCACATACTTGTAATCCCAGCACTTAGCAAAGTTAGGAAAATAGGGAGTTCAAGGCTAGTATGGGTTACACGAGACCCCCCACCCAAAACAACTACAAAAAAAAAAAAAAAAAAACAAAGAAATAAACATAAAAATAACCTAGGAGATGTGGAAATAAAGCCATAAAAACATGTACTGAATTTTCTCTCTTTTGTTTTGGTTAGGAAAAATACCTATTTTATCCTGTCTCAGCTCCACTGGAATCCTGCTGGTGTAAGCATTAGCTAGAAAGCGAGCACACTCTCTGGACTAATGCAACTTTACTCTTACATACCGGACTCCAAGAGCATCACAAAGCTATCACTGCCATCGCTGTCTACTGAAATCCGGTCTTCAGGGCCACTGCTGTCCACTGAGACACCATCAAATGACTGCTGAGAGACTGTCCTCTTCATGGAGAAAAATCGGAGCCGGGCAGCACCTCCACTCACTGGGGCTGCTACCCCCTCATCTGTCTTGGCCATGGCTTCCCTATATTTAAAAAAAAAAAAAAAAAAATCACCAATTCAGCTTTGAGGACCTGCTTGTTCCCTCTCAACTCAACCAGCCTCAGTCTGACACATTTCCCTAGCTCAGACAGTTAATGTGAACACACACTTGCTGTTTGAGCATTTTAACTACTTAAGCATCTAATAACATAAAATCTCAAGGTCATTCGCAGAAGAGGCCAACTACCTGGTGATAATGAGTGGTGCCAAAGCCCCTGCACACACTTCACAAGTCTTGTTTTTATGAACGTGTGTAGGGGGGTACACGCACATGTATACACATGCACAGACACATGGTTTCTGAGGTAGCCAGAAGAGGGTGTCAGATTCCCCGGAGCTGAGTTACAGAAACATGGTTGTGAGCTTTCTGATTCGAGTCCTGCAAGAGCAGCAAGAGCTCTTAAAGGCTGAACCATCTCTGCAGCCCCATCCCACAAGTCTTTACTCAAATGCTCTAGAGAGACAAGAGTACAGGGTGGGTAAGCTGATGAAGGAGCATCCCCTACCCTCAGAAGAAAGACTGATAAACAGGTATGTTTCATGGGACTGAGTCACACATGCCCTAAGAGGCCAGAGGAGAAATGATCAAGAATGGCATTTCAGGAAATGGCATTTTCTTTGGTTTTGAAACTAAAGTTTTGCCTTGCAGCCCTGGCTGGCCTGAACCTCGGCATCCTGAGTTCCACCACACTAGGTCCAGGAGCTGGCACCGAAGCGTGTCCTTGAAGGACTGAGGAAGAGCCAAAGCAGACAGCACCCCAAGAGGAAAAGAGCACAAGCCAAGGTGCTGGGCACAAGGTGAGGGAGCAGCGCCAGCTGGCTGGGCTCAGGTGCGGTGGGGGCTGGAGAGGAGAGGTGACAATGCTAAGACAGATGGCTGGAGAGAAGCTTAAGCCCTTCCAGCTCCACTCTCAGGAGAGTCAGCAGCTAAAGTGGGGTGAAGAAAGACCCAAGTCCTCCAACCGCCACACAGACTGTGTGCGTCTCACACAACCACACAGACTGCATCCAGATCACACACAAAGTCAAACTCGGTGGAGGTGATGTCTTTGTAAGACAGTCTCAACTCCTGCCATTCTTCCAGACTCCCAAAGAGCTGGGGTTCCAGAAGTGTGTGGCTGCAAAAATTCTTAAAGCTTGGTGGGTAAGAGCACTGGCTGCTCTTCCACAGGACCTGGGTTCAGTTCCCAGCACCCACATGGCAGCTCACAGCCACCTGTAACTCCAGTTTTGAAGGATCCAACACCTTCTGGCCTTTTCAGATGCTGTGCTCATGTGGTTCACAGACATAATGCGGACAAAACACTGAACACTAAAATTAACACAAAATAAATCTTTAAAAAGTTTAAAAAAAAAAAGAAAAAGAAAAAGAAACAGGGAGACCAGGTATTGGGGAATATTACTTTAAACAAGGCAAAGATGTGTTATATTCATTTATGCTGCATTTGTTTAATTACGTAACATTGTATTGCTAGCCAGGCAGTGGTGGCACACGCTTTTAATCCCAGCACTTGGGAGGCAGAGGCAGGTGGATCTCTGAGTTCAAAGCCAGCCTAGTCTACAGTGTTGAGTTCCAGGACAGGCACCAAAACTGCACAGAGAAACCCTGTCTCAAAAAAAACACCAGACAAACAAAAAAAGATGTGTTGCTGTTTCACTTTGCCTGCCTAAGGCACCTCATTGGTCTAATAAAAAACTGAAGGGCCAAGAGAAGGAAAAGGAGCCTGGCTTTCAACCTTTATCCCACCACTCAGGAGTTACGACATTTTTTTTCTTTTTGGCACTGTTAATAAAATAGTAATAACTCATGTTCCAGAAGAACTGTATGATCCTCAGCAAGTTTTTGCTGAGTTGTTTCCTATTAAATGAGGCCTGCTGGGTTGGAGAGATAGCTGACTCTTCTTCCAGAGGACATGAGTTCAATTCCCAGCACCCACATGGCAGCTCACACCTGTCTGTAACTCCAATTTCAGGGGACCCTGACACCCATGGCAAAACCACAAATGCATATAAAAATAAAATAAAATATATTTAAATGAGGCCTGCTGTCAGTGTGTCCCATAGGATTACAGGAATTCAGTAGGTAAATACCACACTGAAGGCAGAACCGGACACACAGGAACTTTCAGTCTAGTATTATTACACACTGGTCCCTCTTTGCATATGTGTGTGCTTATGTGTATTCACATGTGCATGTGTGTTTACAGATGCATGTGGAGACCAGAGGTCAACATCAGGTATCTTCCTCAACTGCTTTCTCACATTATATTTTGAGACAGGGTCTCTCAGTTAACCTGGAGCTCCCCAACTCAGTTAGAAATGGTGGCCAGCAAGTCCAAAGGGTCCTCCTATCTCTTCCTCACTAGCTTTAAGATTACAGGCAGATGTCCAGCTTTCTTTTATGTTGGCGCTGGGTATACCAGCTAAACCATCTCCCCAGCCCTCCAAGGACCCCTGAGGTTTCCTCCCCTCCCCCCTGGCTGACTACCCTAGCAGGCACTATACACAGGCACTGCCTAGAGACCCACTTAAGACAGTTCATACAGAAAAAGCTCCAAGGAGCTGGGGAGATGGCTCCTCAGAGTCTGGATCCCTAGAACCCACAAAATGCCGGTGGACACAGCATCCACCTGTAATTCAGGTTTGGAAGGCAGAGACAGGCAAGCTAGCTAGCTAGACCAGATGTGCAGGTGAGTTCTGGGTTTGACTACGAGATCTTGCCTCAATGAGTAAGGTGGAAGAGGAATCCAGAATGAATAACAACATCAACCTTGGCCCTCCACACACATGCACACCACATAAAATTGGGGAAAGAGGGCCTGGAGAGCCAGCTCAGTGGTTAAGAGCACTGGCTGCTCTTCCAGCAGATCTGAGTTTAATTCCCAGCATCCCCATGGTGGCTCACAACTATCTGTAATCCCAATCCCAGAGGATTTGATACCTTGGGCACTGCACTTATATGCAGACAAAACATCTATACACAAACTTATTTAATGGAAAAGAAAAGAAACTCCTTGACTGTAATGCCATGGTCTGTGAACCACCAAATGTCCCAGAAGAGACTTCCTCATGCCATATTTTCTTTCTTTCTTTTTTTTTTTCCTTTGGTTTTTGAGACAAGGTTTCTCTGTGTAGCCCTGGCAGTCCTGGAACTTGATCTGTAGACCAGGCTGGGCCTCGAACTCATAAGAGATTCACCTGCTTCTGCCTCCCAAGTGCGGGGATTAAAGGGATGCACAACCATGCCCGGCTGTCCCATTATCTTTCTAAAAGCTCAAGAAATTCACAGGAAAAGCCATCATTTCCAACCTCCTGACTATGCCTTTCTTTCATCCTATTATATCCTCAGCGCTTGGCACAGGACCTACCACACAGTATTTCCCTTCTCCACTGCCCCGGCAGATGCTAATGCGGCACTGCCAGGAAGAGCACGGGCCAAGGCACAGCTCTTTTGTTCGTCAGGTCTGGGTCAAAGAGCAGGACCTGTCTCAAGCATCACTCTCCTCAGCTTTGAACGAGAAATACAAAGTTCTGCAGCTACCTTACTGAGCTGTTATGGGGATCAAACTAAACAAAGAGATTACAAGATAACCCAGTGCAATGACTATTACACCAGAGTCAGGCGCACTGGCACACACCTATAATGCCAAGACTCAAGAAGGTGAGGCCAGAAGACACAAAGTTACATTTAAAAAAAAAAAAAAAAATCTGTTTCAGCACTAATAAAAATTTTGTTGCTGTGTGAGGAGAAAAAAAACAAAAAAACAAAAAAACAGAGAGAAAGTTGGTTCCAGACCAGCCTGGGATATATAGTAAGACAGTGTCTTGTCTTCAAACACAAGCAAACACAGTATTTGGGCTAGGAGTATGGCTCAGTGCTAAGAGTACTTGCCTAGCATTTGTGAGGTCTTGGTTTCCTTAGCAACAAGAACAGAATACGGATGCCAGGTACTGTTATTCTGATACAGCCTAATCTGTGTTGATAATTGTAAGGCTACACATCCTGAAAAGCTACAAATGTTGACTTGAAGCCTTCCCATTCAACCAGCCGTTTTCCCCCCCTTGGTAATTTATTTTTTATTTATTTAATTTTTTTTTTCAAGGCAGGGTTTCTTTGTGTAACAGCGCTGGCTGTCCTGGGACTGGCTTTTTTTAGACCAGGTGGCCTCAAACTCACAGAGATCCACCTTAAAGGTGTGTGCTGCCACCACCCGGCCTATAATTTATTTTTATTTTATGTTCATTGGTGTTTTATGTTCATTGGCATTTAAGTCTATGTGAGGGTGTCAGAAACCCTGGAACTGGAGTTACAGACAGACATGAGCTGCCATGTGGGGGCTGAGAATTGAACCCAGGTCCTCTAAAAGAGCAGCCAGTGCTCTTAACCTCTGAGCCATTTCTCCAGCCCCCCACCAGCCATTCTTTCTCTAAGAGTACACACACAGTAGGTAGCCTTGAACCCAATGGCCAGAACTGGAGGAAAAAGCAGAGTAACTAGAGGAGGCTGAGGACCACTCACTTGGTGGGAGGCAGGGACAACATCTTGTGCATGGTGGAGGTCATTCGATCTCTACCCAAACTGAAGGCATCCCTAGTCAAGGACACAGCCTCCTTGGTGAGGTCCATGGTGGCATGGAGAGCCTCTTTTGTGGCATCCTTGGTCATGTGAATAGCACTGGACAATTCCCCCTCAATGTTCCTCGAGGGTATGGGTTCCCCTCGTCCGTTCATCGCAGCATCCCGATCAGCTGGGTCCTTCAACACAGCCGGTGAGCTGACAGTCTGAGCTCTGCTCAGCTTCTTGGCCTGCAGAGACTCAACTGCCTCCTGGCTCTTCCCGGCTGACTGGTGTGCAGGTGAACCAAAGTCCTGCGGCGCGCCATCATCATGCAGCCTTTCCTGGGATGCATCCAGATTTGCAATGCTGCTGACCTTCGGGACTTTCTCAGGGCTTACTGGGCCCTGGTCTGAGGAGGCATCAGACTTCAGCTCCCGATCCTCCGATGGAGACAGCTCTGAGTCGATGAGGCTGGTGGTATCTGAGGCTGCAGAGTCGGCTTCAGCAGTCACAGGGGTAGGATGCATGAGGAGAGCCACCTCAGCACTGGGAAAGAGGACACCAACACAAGCTGTCTGGTCCTGCAGGGGAGACCCAGTCATGGCCTCTGTGTCCTTGGCCAGCTGCTCCTGAAGCCCCTGAAGCACTTCCTTGAGGCGAAGCAGAGCCAAGTACTGGTAGTGGTCGAGCCTCACTCGGACGTGGGCAGGGGAGTGCACAAGCATGTGAACATCTGCCACACCCTCCAGCTCGGCCACGTGCCCTCTGTGGTCCACACCAGCATCACCTTCTCTCGTAACCTCTGGGGTTTCAGTAAAGCCTGACAGGCTTTTCAAGTCTCGTTCGGTCTTCGACCTCTGATGGGGCACAGGCTCAGGGGCAAGAGCTTCAGAATGCACAGGACTGCCAAAGCTGGCTGATGGTTTTAGCCTTCCCTCGGAGGCCAAAAGCAGCCTCCGTGCCTGGGCTTGCTGCCAGCGGAGAGGAAGGCAGACCCAAATGGACAAGGGGAAGGGGGCCACAAAATTCAAGCTATGGCCTTTGAAGTTCTCTGTGCCTTCAAAGTCCAAGGAGATCTCGGTGAAGTGCAGAGACCAAAGATCCTGGGAGGCTGCAGGCCTCTGAGGAGGGAGGGAGCTAGGCTGAGCTGGGAGGGAATCCATCTGGAAAGCATGATGCAGGAAGAGCATGTGCAGAAGGCTGAAGCCCCCTGGAACCTTAGGAAAGTGACAATAACTAGAACGAAAGAACTCAGCAGCAGCAAAGCCCCGGAAGAGACTCTGGAGGTCTGGACAACTGCAGTGGGGGGCATGCCGAGTATTGGTGGCGACCATGCCTGAGGTGGAGAAGACGAGTGCCTGGGGACGATGCAGCTTCGCCTGCTCTCTCTTCTCCAGCGGGAAGCTCACCTTCAGAGAGAAGACAAAACACAGTTAGTTAAGGCTATCTGGACGGGCGTGGGCATCTGAAGTTGATTTTCTTTCTTCTATCAGGTGGACACAGGAGGACTGTCGATCACAACCTTGAAAAATAGCTGTGTCTACCAACAAGTGCCAAAGTCCACCTCTGCCCCTACCTTCAACCAGAATGCATCCAGTCGAATGTCCAAGTGCTCATCTTTTTGCCTTGAATCTTCCAGCTTATAGATAGCTTTGAACTGCTCCAAGCTGCGGTATAAATCTAGGCAAAAGAGGTTTCCCCAAAGCAAGCTGACGGGATCCACGGTAAATGTCAGACCATTTAACTGGATGTAGAGATTAGGACAGGGGACTGGAAGCAGAGAAAACAAGGATAGTCATTTACAGTGTAGCAGCTAGACTCTTCTAACCAGCTAATGTTTCATTATTATAACAGCAAAGAGACACCCTTGTATGGGTGTCTCTTTTTTTGTTTTTGTTTTTCAGACAGGATCTCACGTATCTCACATACCCCAGACTGATCTCAAACTCACTATGTAGCCATGACCTTCTGCCTCCACCTCCCAGAGTGCTAAATTTAGTTGTGCATCTCCACAATCAATCTACATGGTGTTGGTGACAAAGCATGGGGCTTCATGCATGTTAGGAAAGAACTCTCTCAACTGAGCTCAACTGCAGCCCCAGCCCCAGGCAGAGTTTTTACCTTGGACACATAACACTCCTAACCACAAGTGAGACTGTACACTGTGGTCTCAAAGCTGACAAAGGTGAAGGGCATCAATGGAAGAAAGGGCGAGGCCAGACGCTTACCTGGAAGCTCCTGATTATCTGGGAAGTAATACTCTGTGAACTGTACATGGATGGCAGCCACCTGAGTCGGGAGGTGGTGGCGTTTGCGGCTGCAGGAGAGCAGAGTGGATGGCTTCTTACTTGGTTGTCCTGCTGTAGAAACCTAAGTAACCACAAGTCACTGTTAGCCTGCCTAACACGACTGTTTCCTAAGGAATACATGCCTCTGCTATCCCCCCACATCCTTCCCTGAGAGGAGCAAAGAGCTTTCCACACATTCAGACACAGTCACAATGGTTCTGTACTATCCCCTAGCTGCGGTTCTGTTTGGTTTGGGGGATGGGTCTCACATAGTATAGGCTGGTCTCAAACTGGCAATGTAGCAGAGGATGGCCTTGAACTCCTGCCTCCACCTCCAAAGTGCTAGGATTATAGCACCTCAACCAGTCCAAGTTCACTTCAGCAGGAGGTTGTGATACAGCATTCTGAGAACATCCCAAGGCCTTTCTCAGAGGCCATGCTCAACAGAAACTGACCAAATTATCCATCTCCTCAGAAGAGAGGCCAACAGACCCTGGCTTCCATATCTAGGTTCACACTGTTCCTAAACTATCCCACACCCTCCAGTGTCTTCCTGTGCCTTCACCTGGTGGATGTCCAGGTCATCCACTCGTACAACCAGGCAGCTAGAGCGTAAACGATTCCATGCTGGAGGCCCAAAGGCAGCCTGCCAGCCCTGAGCAGGGCTTTTGTCAAGAGGGCTCTTTCCAGGGCTAGAGAAAGAATCTAAATAAAAAGGAAAAGGAAACAGAAGTAGATGCATTCATTATTAATAAAATTTAGAAATTAAAAACCCGAGATCATTAATAGCATGAAGCAGAAAGAGAGCTCAACACTGGTGGCAACCTGCTAACAGTCCCCATGAGTGCAAGACAAGGCTGCTGACAGCCCTATAACTGCAGCTACTGCTGCTGACAAAGGGACTCCACCCTGGCATCACACTGTGGGATGCAGCTAGGCGAACAGAGCCTCCACTGCTTCATCTCCTGCAGCTCTCCAGAGCCAAAGAGCAGAAGGTTCAACAACTAGAGCCTCCAGGTCCTCAAAACCTACCTGCTTTCTTCCTGAAGGCAGAGTCCACACCCAGGTGCCATGGCGGCTTCACACTGCTCTCCTCATGCCACTTCTCCATCTTACTCTGAAACTCCATCACCAGTTTCTGGGCCCAGTGGCTTCGGGTCTCCATGGCCTCACAGTGCCGCACCCAATGTTTACAGCTGTCACCTGTGGGGTAAAGAAGAAAAGGATTTGGGCCCAATGTCACAGACCAGTGTTCCAATGTTTTCTTCCTGTCCAGGATAGTCAGAGTTCAGATTAGATCCCGACCCCAACCCAGAATTTCCCGGGGTAAGAGGAAAATGCCCACTAAGAGCACCCATCCTCTTCTAAACTCATGTGTAATTCTCATTTCCCAAGGGCCTCAAAAGGGCTATTTTTGACTATGGACTACTGGCTGGTTTTAAACCTAATGATCTAGAGGGTATGAGAGTAGAATCCAAAGCACCACCCACTTCCTCTAGTCATCAGCAACAGTACACCACACAGGCCTGCAGATCCTCACAGGAAGATACTCCCAGCACCCCTCTGAGCATATGTAGCAATATCTAGCACCCTTTTGCTGGCTGGTCATGTGTGAACCCAGAAATCAATTATCTGGGCCATGCCAGAACACGTTAAATTTCTCTAACCTGCCCAGTGGAAGGGATAGTAGTCAAATGCCATCTTGCGGAAGGTAAGCTGCATGGCACCACCTGTGAGTCTGTTTGCAGAGACACCTATGAAAGAAAGACACAGGTGAACAGCACTGAGGAGCAAAGAAACCTAAGCATCACTTGAACCACCAGGAAGTCCTCTGGAGGGTGGAACCCAATGCTCTTGGCAAGAGCAACCAGAGTTCTGAACGAATGGGCCCAGATCTATGCTTTATACTATAGAAGATACAAATACTCCTTTGTTTCATTAATGGATAAGAAACAATAATAACGGTTTTAAACTAGCTATTTTAAAGCTATTAGTACTTAAAATTTAAAACTATAATTACTGATAATGTTTTGGGGATTTTTGTTGTTTTTTAGGCAAGGTCTCAAACTCAGGCTAGTCTCAAAATTATTAATCATCTAAGAGTGACCTTGAGCTTCTGATCCTCCTGCCTCCATCTCCCAACTGCTAGAATGTAATATGTACAACTACAATAATGCATTCTTTTTATTTGGGGAAAGGATATTCTTTTTTTTTTTTTTTTCAAAGACAAGGTTTCTCTATGTAGCACTCACTCTGTAGACTAGGCTGGCCTCAAACTCACAGAGATCCGCCTGCCTCTGCCTCTTGAGTGCTGGGATTAAAGGCGTGCGCCACTACAGCCAGGCTTGCTTTTTTTTGGCAGGAGGAGATATAGGAGCAGGGGGGCCTATTCTTGAGACAGGGTCTTGCTATGTGGCACGAGCTGCCTCAAACTCATGACAACACATGTTTGCACCACCACAACCAGCAAGTGCACTACGTGGCCTTGGCTGGCCTCAAACTCAAGAGACCCATCCAGGACTAAAGGCATTCACCCCCACTCCAAGTCCCTAAGCAACGCTGGGAAGAACTTACTAAACACTCACTTCCTCTGGTGGAAGATGCCCTATCTACATTCCTCATGTCTCCTCTTCGTATGGAAGGGGGTCACTGCAAGACCAAGGAATAACAAACCAGAGAGGCAGTGCAGCTTGGTGGCCCAGGGGAAAAGACAAAAACAACTATGTACCCCTGAAACACTTCAAGGGGCAAGTCTACAGCAGGAGTTGTAGCTCAGTGGTACAGCGGCTGCTCAGCACTCACCAAGCCCTGGGTTCAAACCCTCGGCACCACCTAAATAAGGACCTAAGTAAGAGGCAGACAGCAAATGCGGCCACATAGAAGCTAAAGCACGGGAGAGAACCGTCACGTGTGAGCACCAGAGAGCATGAGGGAGCAAAGGAACGAAGACAGGGCAGGAGTACGCGTGAGTCAAAACCCCATGCAATGACTGTCGGGGGTTCCCCAAGCCAGCAGATCATCTCACTTGAGCCTGACAATGGCTTTGAGGAAAATGAGCAAAGACTGATTTCACTCAATTTCATAAATGAGTTTATTCCAAAAAGTTAAGCAGGGCTCATAAAGAAATGTCAATCATTCTGAATAAACAGAAATACACATGTGTGATACTATGTTAAGCATGCCATTAACATAACCTCCCTACACATATAAATACAATATATATAATTGAGGGAGGGATTGAGACAGGGTCTCACTATGTAGCCCTGGCTGTCCTAGAACTCACTGTGCAGACCAGAATGGCCTTGCACTCACAGAGATCCACCTGCCTCTGTCTCCAGAGTGCTGGGATTCAAGCTGTGCACCACCACACCTGACTACCACAACATAATATTAAAATGACTTAAAACTGAACATTCCGGCTCTAGGTAAAGCTGCATTGGAGCACTGGTTTGTTTAGTATAAACATAAGGTCTGGGCTCGATCCTCAACTCCAAAAACGAGGAGAGAAATCTGAAAACTCTGAGTTTCCTACAATTGAATTTACTCTTCCTAAAATCCCCCAGCAGTGTTTCTCAACCTCTGACAAACACCAGCATTTCTCAGGGGACTTGTGGAGGAAAACAGTCTTATGCTGGTTGGGAAAAGGGCCTGCCAGGTGTACTGTGGGACAGGTGGCCCCAGCACCCCCTAAAGGCTGGCGAGCACTGCTTCAAGCCAACACAGAGCTACACAGGAGGGCCGGGGCCTAAGCAATGCCTATGAGTAAGGGAGATAACTGAAGGCTGGATGCCACAGTGTCTGTGGGAAGAAACCTTCATCCTAGGCTCTGCCAAGACAGACAATGATGTGCAACCAGCCAGGCGCAGCCCCCATGGGTACCTGGCTCCCGGGACTGGCTGTCATCACAGATGTGCAGGTCCAGGCGGGAGATGAGGAGATGGTAGGAAGACTCCTTCACATCAAACTTCTCAAAGTACTGGCTGAGGCGGCTACTGCTGCTGCTGCTGTTGCCCTGGCTGCCACCGAATGCCTGGGCCCAGGTCTGCTGGGCACTGGGAGCAGGCGGAGTGATCTACATGGGACAGAGAGGAAAACATCAGGGGCTGGAGAGACGGCTCGGGGGTTGAGAGCACTGGCTCTTCCAGTGGACCCAGGTTCAATTCCCAGCACCCACATGGCGGCTCACAACTGTCTGTAACTCCAGTTCCAGGGCTTCAAACACTCTCACACGGGCATACATGCAGGCAAAACACCAAGGCACACAAAATAAAAATAAATTATGCATTTAGAAAGACAGACAGATAGACAGACATCAAGTCCATACTGAGAGGCTCCTTCTGATGCTTCCTAAAGCTTAAGTCCACATGAATCAAACCACAATTTAACAGCATCCCTTCTGTCTCCTAACTTCTGGCCAGTCTCTCACTCAGCACTACCCGAGGAAGCAACCCAAACTCCAAAAAGCCCGCCTATGACAAGTAACTGTCCCAGTGTGTCCTCAGGTTTGAGCTGCCCTGCAAGTTCTCACCCACCGGGACTGGGCTGAGCCCAGTCATCTCTAGAATGTCCTCCCTAGGGCACTGCCGTGCTGGATGGGCAGTGCCCCTTCTCCATGCTCTTGCAGCACAGGGTCTGCCTGTTACAGCACCCGGCAAACCATGTATTAACAACTTGTCTACTGTCTATTCTCCAAGACAGAGCAAGTCCCAAGGGCAGGAAGGAAAGGCTCACACTGCCTCCTTTCTTTGGAGACCAGTTCCATCTGATATATGGGAGGAGACCAGCTCCATTTGATATATGGAGGAAGCTAGTTCCATCTGATATATGGGAGGAGACCAGTTCCATCTGATATATGGGAGGAGACCAGTTCCATCTGATATATGGAGAAAGCCAGTGGACACAGCAAATCAAAGAGGACAGGAGCAAGCAGCACCACAACCGGTGAACTCCTTCAGCAAGCCAGTACGCCTTCAGTCCCCCAACACCGGCACAAATCAGGGCTGGCCAACTGCCTCCCCAGCCCCACAAGATGTCCAGTCATCTCTAACCTGCACAGGCTCAGGAGCCAGGCTCTTTCTCTGCTGGGCTGACTTCTCCATGGCCTCACTCAGCGACTCAGCATACTTCATCATTGCCTTGAGCTGTGAGTCAGTCAGCACCCAGAGCAGGTCATCCAGCAGGAACGTCAACTTGGAGGCCACCACATTACAATCTTTGGTCTGAGGGGCCACAGAGAACACAGTTTAGCACCTTGTATCTTCCAAGGCCTTAAAGTGACTGTGGCCTGGTTTTCGAAGGTAGCTTTTCACCTTCCAGGAGGTAAAAAAAGAATCATCAAGCACTTTGGAAAGCCTACTTCTTACAAAATAACTCAGGTTTACTTAATAAAGAAAAAGCACCAGTCAACCTCGAGATACTTAGGCCAGTGTGTACATAATAAATACGGGGAGAAACTGCGGTTTCTAAAAGTACCAAAACAATAAAAAAAAAAAATAAAAAAAAAAAAGCTTCTCTCATGCTGGTGGGGCCAAGAACAATGTGGACAGAGGAGAATATCAACTTGCAGAAGTATTCTTGGCACGAGGAGCACACACTCACTCTTCTCTTGAGGGCTATTTGGATCCGGCCTTGGTTGGTAATGAGCCTCAGTGGAGTGGTAACTAGGTCCTGATCACCATTATCCGTGGCATCTGCCTCAATTCGAAGTGTCTGCCAAGTTATTTCCTTAAATGTTAAAACCTGGAAGGAGAGAAAACAAAACCCCTTGATTCTATGGATCAGATGAACCAAGAGACGAAAGAACCGAGGGGACATTCTTAGCCAACATCCTAACTGAAGGCAGTGGGTCCAGATCTGGGCCTGAGCACTAACATTGGTCAGAAAAGATCCCAGCTTTCCCAAGAGTGGGGACAGCTCCAACCAGGAATAGCATCCTCCAGGGGTTTCTCCTACTTCAAATCCCTCCACTCACTCCCCTCAGAATGGTAAGGCTGTCACCTCTCCTCGACGGGGATCAGTGATGCGGGTCAGACGCAGGTCACTCTGCTGCCAATTGGGGTTGACACTATAGCCCTGGAGCTGCCACAACTCAAAAGAAGCATGGAAAGCCTTGGAGTGGATCTTGATGGTGATGGAATTGACGATGATGAACATCCCCTCCACCACCTTCTCAGCAAAGCCATACTCACTGCAAACAATGAGGGAGACGGTCATTAGAACCAGCAGGCTGCGGGCACGACACTGCTGCGTAAGACAGCAGATCCAGCTACAGATGTGACTACTTGTCTTTCTTCTTCTTGGTTAGGGTTGTTTTGTTTATGTGTATGAGTGTACTGCCTGCATATATGCCTATTATATATGACATGCTTGTAGTGCCCGGAGTCCAAAAGAGGGAGTTGGATCCCTGAAACTGGAGTTACGTACAGATGGTAACAGTTGCTGTATGGGTGTTAAGGACCAACCCCAGATCTGCTAAATGAGCAGCCAGTGCTTTTAACCTCAGAGTCATCTCTCCAGCCCCCTAAGTTTCTATAAAATCTTCAAAGACACAGAATACTTTAAAAAGGGAATAGGAAGAAGAAAGAAATACAGACAGGTCAGGGGTTAATAGTGTCAACTCTACTCAAGAATGCTCCCACCTCCACCCTGCCTAGTACAGCCAGAGTTTCCACCTCCACCCTGCCTAGTACAGCCAGAGAGTTCCTTCCCTCTGAGAAGACAGAAATGGCAGAGAGAGAAGAGAGAGAAGAGAGAGATGCCTACAAGTCCTCAGGCTGTGAAAAACACATTGTTTTTTATTTATTCTTTGACCATTTCATCCATGTACATGATGCATTTTGGACACTTTCACACCCTTTACCTCTCTTACCCCTCCCCTACTCTCTCAGCCTCTGCTCTTCAGGAAGTCCTCTTCCTACTCTAATGAAACAGATAGACATTCTTGAAATGGAATTCCTTTTCCTCTGTCTTCTTTATTTTTATAAGGACTAGAAACCATCAAAGCGCCTCAACCCACACATAAGGGGTGTGGTTGTAAACTGCATTGTTGACTTGGCCAAAGAATTGTTGAGTTAAAACCAATTCTGAAACCATTTCTCATTACAAGAAACAAAAAAGATATCTAGAGCCGGATGGTGGTGGCACATGCCTTTAATGACAGCACTCGGGAGGCAGAGGCAGGCAGATCTCTATGAATTCGAGGCCAGCCTGGTCTACAGAGCAAGTTCCAGGACAGCCAAGGCTACACATAAAAATCCTGTCTCAAAAAAAAACGAGAGAGAGAGAGAGAGAGAGAGAGAGAGAGAGAGAGAGAGAGAGAGAGAGAGAGAGAGAGATCTAGAAATTAAAGCTGAAAGTACACGTTTATATGCAATTTAGTCACATAGGATAATAAAAGGTCCAAGAGCCCAATAAAAATAGAACAAAGTATACATAGTTCACAGAAAAAACAACATTAAACCTTAAACATAAATCAGAACTACAGTGACACCTTGAGAGTACAGCTAAGTGGCCAATTGCTTGCCTGCCATGGAACAAGCCCTGGATTCATCCCTAATATAATAATAATGAAAAAAAGCCGTGGCTCACACCTCTAATCTCAGCATTCAAAAAGCAGAGGTAAGCAAATGTTCATGAACTTCAGGCCAGCTTGCTCTGGGGATCTCTTTTCCACCGCCAGAGCAGAGATTACAAGTGGATTCCCACACCCCTCCGGCATTACATGAGTGCTGGTGATCCGAACTCCAGGCCTCATGCTTACAAAGCATATGTTTTACCCGCTGACCCATCTGCCCAGCACCTACAGATACTTCTTTAAGGAAAAAATAAATTAAAAAAGTAAAAAATGCTGTGCCGATGGACCACACCTTTAATTCCAGCATTAGAGAGACAGAGGAGGCAGATCTCTGTGAGTTTGAGGCCAGCAAGTTCCAGGCCAGTTACACAGTGAGAACATGTCTCGAAAAAAGAAAGACAGAAAAGAAAAAAAATTGAGAAGTTATATTCCTTTAAAAAAGGAAAAAAGAACCTCCCACCCCTCTCCAAAAAAGAAATGTGAATATAGGACATGAAAAAAGTATATAAAATGTTAAAAGCAGATACAATTTGGTAAACTGTTGGGAAGAATTTGACAGTTTCTTCCAAAATTAAAACTCCCCATACCATTATTACCCAAACATTTCCCTCCCTCGGTGTTGCACACCACCACACAAATACCTCTGAATGGGTATTCACAAAAGCCTAAGAGCACAGCGGAAACGACAATCAACTGAGGGAAAGGGGCATGCCGGCACAGCCTGTAATCCCAGCTCTTGGGAGGTGGAGGCACAAGGATCAGGAGTTCAAGGCCAGCCTGAGCTACCTACAGTGAGTTCAAAGGCATCCTGGGCTACGTAAGACCTTTCTGGGGTTTGGGGAGGGCTGTATTATACCCTATAATAGAATATAACTCAGTTCGAAGCTCTGTGTCCCCCAAGTTCATACTGCAGTTAGTAACATAGACTGTGGAGGTACAATAGGGCACCTGGGATTTGCTTTCAGGTCCTGGAGCACACAGGAAAAAGACTGGCAAAATGTTGGTAATTGTTAAGGTTTGATATTTGAATCACAGGGATTTGACATACTAGCCTATCTGCTTTAGGTGTGTTTGAAATTTTCAATAATCAAAGTCTTTTTTTTTTTTGGTCTTTAGAGACAAGGTTTCTCTGTGCAGCTTTGCACCTTTCCTGGAACTTGCTTTGGAGACCAGGCTGGCCTCGAACTCACAGAGATCCGCCTGGCTCTGCCTCCGAGTGCTGAGATGAAAGGCGTGCGCCACCACCGCCCAGCCAATAATCAAAGTTTTATTTTGAGCCAGGAAAGTGTGGCACACTTATAATCCCAGTGTTCATAGACTGAAGTAGGAGGATCATAAGTCTGAAACCAGCCTGGACTATAGTGAAAGACAATCAATCAATCAATCCTTTCACTGGGCTCATAGTAACTAACCTCTGTCCTGAAGCAAGGGCAATGGGAGACTGTCCATTGGGGGGGCGAGGATCTTCACAGGTTTTCATCTCCACCTCCACCTTATCTAGACACTGGAATAAAAGTCACACAGAACTAAGCATCCATACAAACCCCACACCTCACCAGCATGACAGCACACACTGTGCTATAGCCACCCACAGCCAACACAAACCACACTTCTTTCTGTCTGGATCCCAAAGGAAATGTAAAGATAGAGCTTGAGAAGTAAAACTCATTATTTTAAAAAACAAACAAAGCTTGGCTGTGGTGGTGCACACCTTTAACCCAGCACTCGGGAGGCAGAGTCAGGCAGATCTGAGTTTGAAGCCAGCCTGGTCTACGTAGTGAGTTCTAGAATTGCCAAGGCTATTTTAGAAAGACCTTGTGTCTCAAAAAGCAAAAAAGACAAACGATTACTTTCAAGTATGAAAGGCCATTACCAAGCAAATCGGATGTGTCTTCAACTTGGTCCACTGGATCTGAAAGAAGAAAGCAAAGACACAGGCCTGTGACAGCTGGTCCTCAAGAAAACAAGCCTCCTGTCCCAAGACAGCCACAGCACTTGGGCCCCATTCTCACCCGGATGGAGGCCCTGTTGCAGTAGACTCTGGTAATGGCTAGCCAGGTGGGCAGTTCCAGCACATTCTGCAGAACCTCTTCATCCAGCTCCAGGTTGGTCAACTGACCCTCCCCTTTCAGGGTGCTCAAGTTGATCTTGTCCGGGGAAAGATTCTTAGTGAACCTGCAGAGAGTGATAGGAAAACACCACTGTTTCTAGGGCAACATGACAAACTGGCACAACTACAGTCACTCGTCCCACGATCTCCACACCACAAAAGGGATGAGGTGAGACCTCTCATTCTTCTATGACAGTCACCATCCTACTGACGGCGTGTGGTGGGAAGTCTGGGGAAATGCCCACAGGAAAGTCCTCTAAAAACAGAGCTGCTGGGCCCACCCCCTCACTGTGGCACCATGCTCTGCAAGGTCATGATGCTTAAAACCCATGAGACTAAACCAATTGCTTTCCAGAACCAGTAAGCGATGACTACTTAATTCAACTCTCAACCTACTAGATTCAATCACTGACCGACTACTAGACTCAATCAGTGACCATCCAGATCAAATAGTGACACAATAGAATTGACTACTGATCCAGAGACTTTTTTTTCTTCTGAGACAAGGTTTCTCTGTGTAACAGCTCAGGCTGTCCTGGAACTCACTTTGTAGAACAGGCAGTGGTGGTGCATGCCTTTAATCTGAGAACTCGGGAAGCAGAAGCAGGCAAATCTCTGAGTTCAAGGCCAGTCTGGTCTACAGAGTAGGTTCCTGGACAGCCAGGGCTACACAGAGAAACCCTGTCTTGAAAAACCAAAAGCAGCCGGGCAATGGTGGCGCACACCTTTAATCCCAGCACTCAGGAGGCAGAGGCAGGCGGATCTCTGTGAGTTCCAGGCCAGCCTAGTCTACAGAGTGAGTTCCAGGAAAGGCGCAAAGCTACACAGAGAAACCCTGTCTCGGGGGGGGGGGGGGGGGGGGGGGGAGGACACCAAAAGCAGAAGAAAAAGAATAGAAAACGAAGCTTCCTCACAGGTCCTTCTAAGTCTGTATATGGAAACAGGCAGATGGATGAGAAAAGACAGCCAAGAATGTTCTCAGCAAGGGTACAGAACAAAGCAGAGGGGTACAAAAAGGCACCCCATAAACCCAAGAACAGAGGAACGCCTAGGATTCAGTGAAAACCAAAGTGGACTAATTTGAGAAAAGCAAGTATAACTGGGAGGTTCCTGCAGCTACAAAGGAGCCAGAGAGAACCCAAGCAAGCAGAGTAGTCCAGTCTGTCAACTCCAGAGACTAGCCTTCTCAAGTGCCTTTCAAGGCCACAGAGAAGAATCAAAACAAACGTGACAGATTTGGGAGAAAGGTTGTCTAAAGCAGTGGTTCTCAACCTTCCTAACCCTGTAGCCCTTTAATACAGTTCCTCATGTTGTGGTGACCTCTAACCATAAAATTATTTTCGTTGCTACTTCATAATTTTGCTACTGTTATCAATTGTAATATAAATATCTGTGCTTTCCAATGGTCTTAGGTGTCCCGTAAAGGGTCATTCTATCCACAAAGGGGTCACAACCCACAGGTTTAGCACTGCTGGTCTAAATCATGGTAGGGATGGAGGAACAGACCAGCAACTGGGAAAGCAAACCATTATGCTTTTTCATACCACAACAGCAACAGATACCTTTGTAGACTCTGAAACAGGGACAAGCTGATTACTTTACTGATGGGATCCGAGAACAAACCAACACCTGTGGTCTTCCCAAAGGGACTGATCCTGATTCACATTGAGACATGGAGTCTAAATGCTAAAGGAATTGCACAACAGAACTGCTACCTCTGAGTATGCCATCAACAGAATCCAGGCTGGCAAACTCCAGACTCATGACAGGCCAGTCTTCTCACTGGTCCACACTCTCGACTGTCATCCTCCCTCCCTTTCCTGGAACATCCATCAGCAATCCATTTTGCTCCCTAACCACTGAAGCTCTTAGCCTGCCCTTCTCCCCATTCCCGGAATCTGTAACACACATTCTTGTTACAATCCCAGCAGCCTCTGATGTGTAGCCATGCTTGCTCAATTTGCTATTCCACCTAAGACAGAAGCTTAGTTTACACATTCTTCCCAAGCGGTGACTGTGACTGAACAAACTTCTTTGTTAGCTAACAACTCCCAAATCCTTTCTCATCTTTTTGGCTGGATCAACTTAAGCCTGCTCTTCCGTGTGACAAGCAAAGCAGATGAACCTCATCTTGCTACTGCATCTCAGGGTTGCTATCTTCTGTCGCAATTTGCCCTCCAACACTAACTATTCTTGTGTTTATGTGTATTCTTGTCTTAAATGCTAACAGTTTAGATCCAAGTTTATACTTAAGACCTTTGCCTCCACAGGTTCCTCTCTTTCTCTAAGCTATGTCTCAATGGTGTCTTTCCTTTTCCATAAAAATCACAATGTGCACTTTTTTTCATACATTATTTATTCATTGTGTGTCTGTGTGTGAGTATGGTAGGTACACTCATGTCAAGGTGAGTTGTTGGGACCCTTGTGGGTCCCAGATGGAGCACAGGTTGTCAGGTAGCAAATACAGTTACTCTCTGACCTTCAGTACAAACAAAATCAGGATGAGAACCAGCAAGAAACACTGCTCTTCCTTACAATAAGGAGGCCCCAGGCTGGCCTCAAACTGGCAATCCTGCTGCCTTCATGGCATGAGTCCTAGAATTGCAGGTACGTGCCGCCATGCTCACGTGGGAAGATCTTTTAAAGAAGAAAATGAGGAGGAGGACTGGAGAGCTAGATCAGAGGTAAAAACACTCATGGAACCCCAGTGACGGGAGAGCCAACTCCCACAAGTTATATACACACACATACACATATACATATACACACACACACACATATACAGAAGAATATGAACCTTACAACTGATGCTCTGACGAGACAAACTCTAAACACAATAAGCTATATATTGTTAGCACTGAGGAGTGATTATACTAAAGAGATGTAACATAACTAATTTCTATATTGTGTTCTTTCCAAAATATCTCTCTAGAGTTTGATATAAAATAAATGGCATTTCTCAGGGCTGGAGAGATGACTTGGTGGGTAAGAATGCTTGCTGCTCTTGCAAAGGACTAATTTCGGTTCTCAGCATCTACATCAGGCAGCTCACAACTGCCTGTAATTCTATCTCCAGGAGACCCAGCATCCTCTTCTGGCTTCTGTGGGCAGCCATACATATGTGCGCGCACACGCACACACAAATTTTAACAATAGCTTCAATCTTGTTGCTTATAATGAGTCTGTTTAAGTGACTTACATCAGGTCCTCCCAGCTTTATTCTGACACTCCTTTATCTGCAATCAATCCTGCAGGGATGGGTTCCAGGATCCACAAAATCTGTGGGTGCTCATCTTTTAAATAAAATGGCTTATTTGTTTATAATATTTACACATCCTCCCATGTATCTGGTTTCCTGAAGGTGGGTCTTGCTGTGTAGTCCAGGCTGGCCTTGAACTCATGACCCTTCTGCCTCAGCCTAACAAGTGTTAGGATTACAAGTGTACCATCACACTTGGCTCCTTTTTTCCTAATATTATTAACAGTTACCTCAAAACACACATGGCGGGCTGGAAAGATGGCTCAGTGGTTAAGAGCACCGGTTGCTCTTGCAGAGGACCTGGGTTCAATTCCCAGCACTCACATGTCAGCTCACATCTGTCTGTAACTCCAGTTTGACGGGACCTGACATCCATGGCAAAACACCAATGCACATAAAATAAAGTTTAATAAAAAAATTGTTTTTGTTTTTGTTTTTTTTCAGACAGGGTTACTCTGTGTAGCTTTGGAGCCTGTCCTGGAACTCGATCTGTAGACCAGGCTGGCCTCGAACTCACAGAGATCTGCCTGGCTCCGCCTCCTGAGTGCTGGGATCAAAAGTGTGTGCCACTACTGCCTGGCCAAAAAAAAAAAAATTTTAATTTAAAAAAAAAAAAAAAGCAGGGTATGGTGGCGCACGAATTCCAGGACACAGAGAAATTCCAAAGCTACACAGAGAAACCCGGTCTTGAAAAAACCAAAAACCAAAAACACCTAGCATAAAATGCACTTAGAGGCTTCTCAGAAATGTTTAGAGAAAGATTGGGGATATAGCTAGTAGTATAGAACTTGCCTGGCATAACGAAGGCCAAGTTCAATCCCCAGAACTCAATTCTTAAAAACAAAGAAAAGAAAATGTAAGGATGTCCCCCTTTGCAGTCACCCATAGCCTGCTTAACCTGTGTAAGTAGAATAAACTTACATAAACCTTTTTATGTAAGGTTATAGTGTAATATCATCAGAAACCTTTCTGAACTTCACTAACCCAAATGAAATTAGCAAAACCCTTTTTGAAAATGCCAGGGCTAATTCATGTCCCTCCTAGCAGCAACACCCACCAAGATGCTGACTGGTGAGCACAGGAGGCACTAGCTGGATGATCAAGTACAAAAGCAAACAGCATTCATCAAACATCAAAAACAGAACACTGCTACTGAAAGTTCTTCAAGTTGGGGGTGGGGATTTACTCAGTGGTACACTGTTTGCCCAGCAAGTGTAAGGTCCTAGGCTTGGTCCTCCTCACCAGAAAAGTCTTCGGTACATTACCAGGACTGCAAACAGGCTTTCCCTACGACAGTAATGATTGTGACAGTAGGCATCACTTACAACAGGGATACTGCCTGAGTGATGTATCCTTAGGCAATTATCACTGGGCATACTTACATGAATCTAGATATAACAGCACACTGCACACCTAGGTAGAGCAATGTGCAAGCACACTGTATATCTGGTCAGTCATTGACCAAAATACAATACAAAAATGCATAACTGCATCTTCTTCATCAATAATAAAAGGATAATACCTTAAGCTTCTCCAAAAAGGAAGTAAAGGTTCCTTACAAATCAAGCACATGCCTAACACACATGAAACCCCAACCGGACCCCTAGGACTACAAACAAGTAAGAATTCAGTAGGACATGGTGGCACCTTTAATCCCAGAACTTGGGAGGCAGAGGCAGGTGGATCTCTGAATTCAAGGGCAGCCTATTCTACACAGTGAGTTCCAGCCCAGCCAGAGCTACTTAGTGAGACCATTTTTAAAACAAACAAAAATTCCCTGAACTAGTATTTCCTAAATTTTACAGCAATGATAGAGAATAGGTTTTAAAAGGTGATCAATGGAGCCAGTTGCTATGGGGGAGGGGCAGAGGTTTCCTGAACTGAGGCTCCTTGAATGCTATGAGATGTTCAAGTGGCCCTCTCATTAACTACACAAGGAATTCCAGCACAAAGTCTGAGTCCATCATGGAGTCCAACTAGATCAGACTGATGCTCTGACGAAGCCAACTGTCCCACATCAGCCTCAGAAGCCAGATGAAACTCTCAAGGAACAAAAGGAATTTGAATACTTGAGAAGAACCTTGCTGTGTACATCTCTATCCTCTATAGTCCCTGGCACAAACTTTATTCAGCATTTGTGTTCTAACTGAACACAGTATCTATGATGCCTCATAGGCCAAGGGTGGCTAAAAAGGCTAATGGCAGTCTGGTATTTGCTCCAGTCGAGTATATGGGGAAACATTTTCAGGCCATCTGTTACTATTACTGACTACAGACGCTTAGATGAAACAAGTTGGAAAAACACACTGATCAACTTCATCTCTGCCAGAGAAACACAATCTGCCAAAGAGGCAAGAGAAAGGCTCTCAGTCATCTTTGTAAAACTGTAACATGATGTTAGGAAGCCAGAGTTTTTAAACCTGCAGACTCAAAGAGCCAGAAACTTTCTTTAAGTCAGGGTCTCAAGTAGCCCAGGCTGCCCTTGAACTCAGTACTTGGGAGGCTTGCCTTGAATTCCTGATCCTCCTGCCTCAGATACCCTAGTGCTGGGGTGGCAGGTATGTGCCAACATGCCCAACCAAAAAGGATTTTAAATAACCATTAATTCAAGCTGGGCAATGGTGGTCCACGCCTTTAGTCCCAGCACTGGGGAGGCAGAGGCAGGTGAATCTCTGAGTTTGAGGCCAGTCTAGTCTACAGAACAAGTTCCAGGATAACCAGGGCTTCATAGAGAAACCCCGTCTTGGAATTAATTAATTAATAACCACTAATTAAAAATCTATAATTTGCAAATGAAGACATAAATCATCAGAAATGAGAAAGGGTTGCCCAAAAGTCATAGCTAGCTGGTGGTTAAACTAAGCACACCACAGAAACGGAACAGAACCCAGCATTCACTCCACTCACTCTACTACCCTGCCCCTGGACACGCAGACAGCAGAATTTGCAATAACTCCTTCCTGTGCTCCAGATCCACAAATGCGCTCTGCTCTTTGACTAAGATGTATAACAAGACCCAGTCTCAGAAATCCAAAACCAATGGGACTGGAAAGATGGCTCAAAGGTTAAGAGCTCTGGCTGCTCTTCCAGGGGGTCCAGGTTCAATTTCTAACACCCACATGGCCGCTCACTATGTATATAACTCCAGTTCCAGGGGATCCTGGTTCCAGTTCCAGGCATACAGTGCCTCCTCCAGCACTGTATGCACACGATACACAGACATACATTCAGGTAACAATTGAACAAAAAAAAATGTAAATAATAAAATAAATAAACCCCCAAATGCTGAAGACTTTTTTCTAGTTATTGTTTTCTAATTCAATTCCACTATGGTCAAGGAACCTAGTACATTTTTTATATCATTAATTGTTTTATTTTTTTTATGTGTATGGGTGTTTAGTTGCATGTATGTATGTGCATCACATAAATGTCTACTACCCACAGAGGCCAGAAGAGGCTATCAGATCTCCTGGAACTGGAATTACAGTGTGAGCAGCCATGTGGGTGCTGGGAATCAAATCCTGGTCCTCCAGAAGTACAGGCAGTACTCATAACTGCAGAGTCATCCCTCTAGCTACTCAATATCTTGAAAATGATTGAAAGAATTTACTGATCAGGATATGGTCTACCTGGTGGATTTTTCTTGCGCATTTGAAGTAAAAATTCTGCAGTTGTCATGTGTGGTATTCTAGGAATGTGTATATATACTATATAAATATAAAGCCTTTATATATGGCTTGGATCATAAAACAGTCACCAGTGTGGTCTTTTAAGGAAGTAAGAGAACTATGCAGTCTTTTATAGTTCCATTGCTTGTCATTCTTTCCTGTAGGCCAAAGCTTCTATCTGTTTTCCTTTCCTCTTCAATTTGAAGAAAAGTCCTTTAGTAAGTATACCTTGTACTGGGGTTAGAATCCTCAGTTTTGTTATCTAAAAAATGTCTCTATCTCATCTTATATTTTGCCTCAGTTACTTTTCTATTGCCAGGATAAAACACTATGATTGAGGCAACTTACAGAAGGCGGGGTTATTCTGGGGCTTACAGTTCGAGGGTTAGAGTCCACAACAGGATCAGCTGGAGCAGCAGCTCAGATCCTCACATCTCAAGCCACAGGCAGCGGCAGAGACTAACTTGAAATGGCATGAGTCTTCTGAAACCTCAAAGCTTGCCCCAGTGACATACTTCCTCCAGCAAGGCCACACCTCCTAATCCTCCCCAAACAGCACCAACTAGGGACCAAGTATTCAAATGCCCAAGACTTATGGAGGACATCATTCAAACTACCACATACTTTTAAAGGACATTTTAGCCGGGTATGAAATTTGTTGAGTTTCTTTCAGTGTTTAAAGTTCCGTCCACCATCTTCTGCTGTTGGAGTAAAATCACCCGTGCTGTGGAAGCACTTTATCTGCAGCTGCTTTTGTTTTTATCTTTCATTTTCACCAATATAAACATTATGTCTCCAGGAATGATTTTGTTATTAGTTTGAGGTAGTTTCTCATATAGTCCAGGCTGGCCTTGAGATTGCTATGTAGCTAGAGATGACTTTGAGCTGATCCTCCTGCTTCCACATCCCAAGTGCTGGGATTTCATTTGTACACCACCACACTAGGCTTGATATAGTGCTGAGGATGAACTCTAGGCTTCTTGAACACAAGGCAAGCACAACACCCCAGACCAGGAATGGTTTTCCTTGTCCTTATCCTGCTTTGGCTGAGCTTCCTGTGTCTAGTAAAACCTGCCTGTGAAAACACCTTCATAAACACTCAACCCACATGCCATACAATCCATCCATTTAAAGTGTACAAGTCAGTGACTTTAGTACTATCAGTGTGCAACCATAAGTAAAACCAACTTTAGAAAAGTTTCATTACCTCCTCTCCAAGAACACCCATGCCCTAGCGGTCACTCCCAAAATTGCCATTCTCCCACAGCAGTCCTAGTCAACCACTGGTTTGTTTTGTGGCTCTATAGTTTTGTCTATTTTGGATATTTAATATAGCAGGAATCATATACGGTCACTCTTCTGTAACAGATTTTTTTTATTTAGCACAATGCTTTGTGCCTGTACATATATGTTGCATGTTCATGTCTATGTGTGTACCTGCATGTGAGAGTGTGCACATTTGTATGTGTTAACAGATGTGTGGCGGTCAGAGGATAACATCCGGCACCTTCCACTCTTTAACCTGAAATTTCAACACTTGTGCTAGCTCTTTTTCACAGCACTTCCTAGGCAGTTGGTCATGTCAAGATGAAACTGAATATCTACATTCCAGCCACTGTCTATCAAAAACTCACTAAAGTGAATGATGAGCACACACTTGGTACTTTCTTTGAGAAGTTCATGGCCACTGCTGATGCTCTGGGTGAAGAGTACAAGGGTTATGTGGTCCAAATCAGTGGGAACAACAAACAAGGTTTTCCCATGACATAGGTCATCTAGCGCCACAGCAGAGTATGTCCGTTGTTGTGGAGGGGGCATTCTTGTTATAGACCAAGGACAACTGGACAGAGGAAACTCAAGTTTGTTCACAGATACATTGTGGATGCCAACCTGGGTGTTTTCAACTTGCTTATTGTAAGCAAAGGACAGAAGGAGAATCCTGGACTGGCAGATACTGTGTTTGGCGGCTGGGTCCCAAAAGAGCTAGCAAAATCTGAAAGCTTTTTAGTCTCTCTCAAGATGATGTTGGCCAATGTTGTCAGAAAGCCCTTAAACCAGTGGTTGTCAACTTGTGGGTCCCGACCCCTTTGGGGTCAAATATCAGATAATCTTCATATCAGATATTTACAACTCATAACAGCAGCAAAATAACAGTTATGAGGTAGCAAGAAATAATTTTATGGTTGGAGTCACCACAACGTGAGAACTGCACTAAAGGGTCACAGCATTAGGAAGGCTGGGAACCACTGACTTAAACAAAGGTGAGAAGCTCAGGACCAAAGCACCCAGATTCAGCATCTGTCACTCCATGTGTCCTATAACACAAATGCCAATGTATTCTCTCAAGGTACAGTGCATTAAAAAAACAAGGAGGCTACAGAACATGCTAGACTTTTGGCCAAAAAAAATGAAGGAAGCCAAAGAAAAACACCAGGAAAGGACTATCCAGAAACAATGGCTGTCCTTGCCGAGAGCGTCTACTTCTGAGTCTAGTCAAAAATAGTCTTTAAGGGTAACGAATAAATGATCAGACCTTGAAGAAAAAGAAACAAAAACCAGGTAAGGTAGATCAACAAGCCAGTAAGCTTCCCAGCAGCTCCCTGACCCCACCTCCTACCTTACCATCAAGGTTATAGGCATGTACACCAGCCTGGCATTTTACGTGGCTTCTGGGGATCTGAACTCAGGTCCTCAAGCTTTCAAAGCAAGCATTTTACTCACTGAGCCAGCTCCCAGCTCTGTCATCACTTCATTCTTCTTTATGGTCTAACAATGTGCTAGTGACAGACAGGTCACATTTTATTTATCCACCATACAGGCATCATCACCTGACAGGCACTCATTTGAGAGCTTCCTCTTCGGGGCTATTATGGCGCTGTAAACATGCACATGTAAATTTGTTGTGAGCATGTGATTTTATTTCTCCTGTGATGTAGGAGTGGAACCCCTGTATCTGGTGATGTGCTTTGTGTTGCTTTTGGAAGAGGGTCGAAATGTGTACCACAGAGGGACACGCTTGTGTTCCGCCAGCAGTGTCTGAAGTCCTCACTGACATTGGTCATCACCTTCTTCACTGCAGTCATCCTGAGGGTCACATGTCTGTCTTCACAGCTCTTACCTGCACTTCTTGACAGCATCCTTTCATGTGCCAGTTGGCCATATGCATGTCTTCTCCAGGCCTATCTACATCCTTTGCCCATACTGAAATTGGTTGTCTGTTTATTATTTTGCTGTTAGCTTTCTGATGTTTCTGAAATAAGATCTCATGTATCCTAGACTGGTTTTGAACTCTCTGTACAGTAAAAGATATCCTTGGGGTTTTGGGGTTTTGTTGTTGTTTTGTTGCTGTTGTTGTTGTTGTTTGCTTAGCTTTTGTCTTTGAGACAAAGTCTCATTCTGTAACCCTGGCTGTCCTGGAACTCACTATGTAGACCAGGCTGGCCTCAAACTCATAGAGATCCACCTGTCTTTGCCTCTTGAAAGCTGGGATTAAAGGTGTGTATCACCATGCCAATCATCCATATCTCTCTCTCTCTCTCTCTCAAGATCGATTTATTTTTATTTCATATGTATAGGTGTTTCACCTGCATGTATGTCTGTGTACCACCATGCATGCCTTGTACCCAATGAGATCAAAAGAGGGTGTCAGATCTCCTGGAACTGGAGTTACAGATGGTTGTGAGCCACCATGTGGGTGCTAGGCATTGAACCCTGGCCTTCTGGAAAGGCAGCCAGTGCTCTTTAACTGCTATGTCATCGCTCTAACCCCAACCATGCATTTGTGGGGCTCTTTCCTTGAATGCTAGGATTACAGACATGCACTACACTCCCTGTAGTGTGCTAAGGATGGGGCTCAGAGCTTCATGTATGCTAGGCAAGAACTCTACCAACTGAGCCATATTCTCATTGCCATTATTTCAAATACTTTTCTGTCTTGTTTTATCATCTGCTGCTATGTAACAAATCTCTCTATGCCTAATGTCACAACACAGAAAGCATTTTATTAAAGTCATGAACTTGGTGTGTTATAAATTTGCTCAAGGAGGAGGCTCAGTTGGTGAAGTTCTTGCGGTTCAAGTGTAAGAGCACAAGTTTGGACTTCCCAGCGCCCACATAAAAGCGAGGCACTGTACTCCCAGCACTTTGGGGGGGAGGGGGCTGGTCCTGGGAGCTTGCTGGCCAGACAGTATACAAACAGGTTCAGTAAGAGACCCTTTCCTAAAAACAAATAAATTGGCAGAGCTATAGAGGAAGACACCCAGTACTAACCTCTAGCCTCCATATACACGTGATGGCCATGCACACCCATCCCTCCCCCTAGCAACACACACATAAAGAAAATGATAGCTGGGCGGTGGTGGCGCACACCTTTGATCCCTGCACTTAGAAGGCAGAGGCGGGTGGATCTCTGTGAGTTCGAGGCCAGCCTGGTCTATAGAGGGGAGTTCCAGGGCAGCCAGGGCTACACAGAGAAACCCTGTCTCAAAAAACCAAAATAAATAAAATAAAATAAGGAAAATTATAGTTTCCACTATACAGGATTATATTTTTGGTTGTGAGCCTAGCCTTTAACGGCTGAGCCATCTCTCCAGCCCCACTATACAGGATTATATATCTAGACAGACACATAAACTGTAATTTCTCATTTTTTTTAACTTGCTTTTATTTTTAAATAATATAATTAATATTTATATATTATCAGACTCTAAGGTAAGAGACTAGCCTCTTACAGCTAGCCTAGACTGATCTCAAACTCACTATGTAGTCAAGGCTAGCCTCAATTTCTCAATCTTCATGCCTCTACCTTCTGAGTGTTGGAATTACACAGGCTCAAACTTGTTAACCTTTTTCTTTAGACAAGGTCTCACTCTGTAGTTCACAGGTCACAGGCTGACCACAATTCTCCAGTTCAGCTTCCCAGTACCTGGTTACAAGTGAAAGCCACCATGCCTGGCTTCAGAGAACACTTCCTGGTATCAGATTCTTTATATAACAACACATCAGCACCTTCCCCCCAACAAGCACTTGTCACACTCCTCCACCAAGATGACAAACCCAAACAACTCTTGCTGAGACACAATGATCTAAAGGATCTTACCTGAGACAGGAAAGAAAGCAGCCTTTCTATCTTCTTCCTCCTATAACTCCCCCAGTGTCCTTAACCCAGAGCCAGACCTCACTTTGTAAGTGTGACACATAAAAACCACATACACTTATCCACTGTGGGTTTTCGGGGTGAATTTAGGAAACGTCCAGCATTGGAATACTATTTCTACTAAACCACGGGCTCCAAATTTCAAACTTACAAATGAAAATTGCAGGGGCTGAGTTGGCTGAGCAATTAAGAGTACTGGCTGCTCTTGAAGAGGACCTGGGTTCGATTCCCAGCACTGACACAGCAGCTCACAACTCCAGTTCCAGGGTATCTGATGCCTTCTTCTGGTCTCCACAGGCACTACAAAGTATGTAGTGCACAGACACACAAATAGGCAAAACATACATACACATAAAATTTTTTAAATTAACTTCTAAAAAGAGAAATTAAAATTAGAAACATCACGGCCAGGCGGTGGTGGCGCACGCCTTTAATCCCAGCACTCGGAACTCTGTGAGTTCGAGACCAGCCTGGGCTACCAAGTGAGTTCCAGGAAAAGGCGCAAAGCTACACAGAGAAACCCTGTCTCGAAAAACCAAAAAAAAAAAAAAAAAAATTAGAAACATCACACTTCAATTCAAACTTATAAATATTAGTATCTCACTATCAATGTCCACCAAAACTTTTTAAAATTAGATTTATTTATTTTATGAGTAAAAGTGCTTTGCCTGTGTGTACGTATGTGCAACATGTGTGTGCAGTGTCCACAGAGGTCAGAAGAGTGCACTGGATCCCCTGGAGCTAGAGTTTCAGACGGTTATGAGCTGTCATGTGGGTGCAGGGAACTGAACCCAAGTCCTGTGGGAGTTTTTAAAAACTCAAGAGTTTTTAACCACTACAGCATCTCTCCAACACTCTTCAAAACTTTTTTTTTAAATTATGGGCAGGCAGCCCATATTTATAACCAAGATACTATTAGAAAAGACTGAGATACATGTAAAAAGATTACTGAAGTAGGCAAATGAAACAGAGCCAGTCCAACACAGGTATCTGGTACCTGTTTTCCTGGAAAGATGGTAAACTTCATGCCCTTCACCTAAATAGCTAACCTATTACTTTTAAACATTAATTCTCCCCCTTTACATTCAATACTGATTGATAAAATGGAAAATATCCCTTAGTATTTGTTATTGGCACTAGTAACAAATGTTAACTGCGTTCAACACACAGAAAAAGGACTCCCTGACTCCCTGGTGAACTGAAGCCCCTCCCCGAGAGCTAAGTTTCCCTGAGTTCCAGCTCACAAGTACACTCAAACACACTTGGAGATGCTAAGGCAGGATTCTGAGTTCAAGATAACCTGGGCTACCCAGGGAGACACTGTCTTACAAAAAACAAACACTACTATGATTCCCACTCCATCCATCTTCTCCCTACACCTACCTACATGGACCATTGCTCAGACTCTAGGCTGCTTTTTTACCTTTTATTTTTACTGCAGTTACACTGTGACTGCATGTGTGTGTGTACAGTGTGTGGCACACACAGACAGCATGAGTGTGAAAGGGAAAAACAGGGAGCTGGAGAGATGGCTCAGAGGTTAAGAGCACTGACTGCTCTTCCAGAGGTCCTGAGTTCAATTCCCAGCAACCACATGGTGGCTCACAACCATCTGAAATGAGATCTAGTGCCCTCTTCTGGCCTGAAGTCATACATGCTGTTTACATAATAAATAAATAAATTTAAAAAAAAAAAAAAAAAAAAAAAAAAAGAAAGGGAAAAACAACCTGCCGCTGTTCTCTCCTTCTACCAAACCCAGCTCCTCAGGCTTGTCGGCAAGAACCTTTATCTACTAAGCCATCTTACTGGCCAAGAGGCACAGTTCCTTCTGCTGTGGAGGCCACTACCAGCTGGCAGAAAGAGCTGGGTTGTGATTAAAATCATACTGATTATTCTATAAAGTGAAGATAACTAAATGCCCTCTAATGCTTAAGTAAATGCTCTAAGGGATTAATCCAGTATACACACTCTGGCTACTTCCCCTGGTGGTGATCTGAGCTATGCAATTCAAATTTCTATTTCTGTAGGAAAAATGAAATATGTCAATGGGCTGCTATGATTACAGAGCAGAATGACCAGATATTTAGAGAACAACACCTTTACTCATTTACTATGTAACAGTTATTCTGACATGTGTTGTGTGATGGCTGAAAACATCCTATAGGCTCATATGTATGAATGTTTGGTCCCTAGCTAATAAACTGTTTGAGAACAATTAAGAGGTGTGTTCTTGTTAGAGTAGGTATGTCTCTGGGGAATGGGATTTGAGGTTTCAAAAGTCCACACCAGGCCCAGTCTCTCTCTCTCTCTCTCTCTGCCTGTGAATCAGGATGCAAAGCTCTCATTTACTGCTCCAGCACCATGCCTGTCTGCTTCCCACAATGGATCACTGTCTAACCCTCTGATTAAATGTTCTTTTAGTCATGGTGTCTTCACAGCAACAGGACGGTAACTAAGACACACCTATACTAAGGTCCCAGTCTCCCCATGTCATGAGAGGTGCTTCCTTCCTTCTTTAAACCCAAGCATGTATCCCCAATCTGCAGTAAATGTCTAGAAATGTAATATTAGAGGCTAAGGAAATTGCTCAGTGGTTAAAGTTCTTACCACCCAAGCATATCAACCAGAGTCCAGATCCCCCCAAACCCACGTAAATGCCAGGCAGAGTGACAGCCTTCCTGTAATTCCAGTCTCAGAAGGTATAAACAGGGGAACCTCAGAACAAGCTGGCCACTGAGGTTAGTCATACTGGGGGTCCTGGCTTTGACTGAGATATTCTGCCTCAATGAGTTAAGTCTGGAGAACAATGGAGGATGACCCCCAATATCAACACTGAGCCTCCACATACATACACATGAACCCATACCCACACATATGCAAAATCATGCATGTATACATGCACAACACACATAGGAATATGAAAAATGAAAAAAAAATGTGATTGAGGCAGGAGAAATGGTTCAGCAGGTAAAATACTTGCCACACGAGGCTGATGACCTGAGTTTGGTACCCAGAATCCACAAGGAGAAAACTGACTCCACAGATTTGTCCTCTGATCTCCACACATGCAGGCACACACACCTCTACAATAAATGTATTGGTTTTATGTTATATATTTATTTTTGTTTCTTCAAGACAGGGTTTCTCTGTGTACCCCCCGGTTGTCCTGGAACTCACTCTGTAGATCCTCCTGCTTTGCACTACAAATGCTTGAATGCTTCAGAGAAAAACAGCAAGCCCCCACCCCCAACCTCCATGCAAAGATGACATAGTGAAGCAGCCATGTTATTTTTAAAACGTAATTCCTACCCTAGCATGGTAGTGAACATGTATAATCTCAGCACTAGGGAGGCTAAGGCAGGAGAACTGTAAATTCAAGGGCTACACAGTATGGTTATGTTTCAACAAACAAACACACACACACACCATGTAGGCTGGCCATGCAGCTCGGTTGCAGGGCACTCGTCTAGCCTGTACAATGCCCAGATTTAATGCCTGGCACCTGTGGAGAAGAGCCAAGTGCAAAACAACATGTGTGTATTTTATAGATGAGAAAACTAAAAGTTCAAGAAGCCATGGCCAGGCGGTGGTGGTGCACACCTTTAATCCCAGCACTTGGGAGGTAGAGCCAGGCGGATCTCTGTGAGTTCAAGGCCAGCCTGGTCTACAGAGCAAGATCCAGGACAGGCACCAAAACAATACAGAAAAACCCTGTCTCAAAAAAAACCAAAGAGAGTCCATGAATTTGAAAGAGAGCAAGAGGCTGGGGTGTGCAAGAGAGTTTGGAGGGAGGAAAGGGCACAAAGAAATTATGTAATTATGATATCAAAAAATTAAAATTTATTTAAAAAATTAAAATGCTTCCTATAAGCCATCATAAGCCTGACATAGTGGCACACACATTTAAGCCCAGCATTTGAGAGGCAGAGACAGGCAGAGATGTCTGTGAGTTCAAGGCCAGCCTGGTCTACTTGAGTTCTAGGTCAGTGAGGGCTACAGAGACCCTGTCTCTTTTAAAAAAAAAAAAAAAAAAGTGACTTTTTGCCAGGCATAGTGGCTCACCCCTGAAATCCTACCACTCAAGAAATACAGGCAGAAGGACTGCAATTTTGTGGCGCACACACACACACACACACACACACACACACACACACAAATGTAAGACAGAGAGACCCTGTCTTTTTTTTTTTTTTTTTGGTTTTCGAGACCGGGTTTCTCTGTGTAGCTTTGTGCCTTTCCTGGAACTCACTCTGTAGCCCAAGCTGGCCTCAAACTCACGGAGATCCACCTGCCTCTGCCTCCCGAGTGCTGGGATTAAAGGTGTGCGCCACCACTGCCTGGCGAGACCCTGTCTTAAAAAGTTGTAGGAAAGCTATGCAATTCAAATTTCTATTTCTGTAGGAAAAATGAAATATGTCAATGGGCTGCTATGATTACAGAGCAGAATGACCAGATATTTAGAGAACAACACCTTTACTCATTTACTATGTAACAGTTATTCTGACATGTGTTGTGTGATGGCTGAAAACATCCTTATCTCCACTGTCCCTTTGTAATTTGAACATTATTCTCCAATGACATTATATGTTCTCAAGATTAGGACATCAGAATCTGAAAACTGAACAGACTATGGAGCTCAGCTCAGTGACAGTATGTGCTAAGCGGTGCAAAGCCAAGGGTTCAATCCTTCACATCACAGACTGAGCAGACAGCAAACAAAGTGTTCACTGGTTTACCACAAGAAAGGGGTTTTTTAAACTTATTGTTTCCTGTGGGTTTTGAGACAAGGCCCCATACTATAACCCAGCCTGTCCTTGAACTTGTAGGCAATCCTCCTGCTTCAGCCTCCTAACTGTTGGGAGCTACCACATCCACCTTTTTAAAATAAAATTATGTGCATCTTCCAGAATGGCGGCAGCGAAAAGGACAGAAAATGCCAAGTGCTGTCAAGGATCCGGAATCAAAGTTCCCACACACTTCAGTAGCAGACGTGCCAATTAGCACACCATGTAGGACTGTATTCATGAAAACCCACACATTCTACAACCCAAAAAATCCCAAGCCCTGGTCTTAAAGAGACTGCCAACAGGTATGTGTACATTTGTCACTAAATAAACATGTACTAGAACATTCCTAGTATCACACTATTATTTATAATGGCTCTGAGAAAATACATAATATTCACCAACAGCCAAGTATAAGGAAACTGAATGATATTCCCATTAACAGAATAGCCTACAATAATGAGGTCAACACGATGCAGCATGATCATGCCCTGAACAGCCAGACGAGGGCTAGGGAGCTGGCTCAACGGGTAAAACACTTGCTGTGCCAGCATGAGGACCTGATGCGGTCCTCAACACCCTCATAAGAAGTCGGCTGTGGCGGTGTACGTTTCTGGTCCTAGCTCTAGGCAGGAAGAGATAGGAGGATCTCAGGAGTTTGCTGCCAGCTAGCCTTGCCTTAATCAGTGAGTTCCAGGTCCCAAGGAGGTAACTGACAGACAGCTATTGAGAAACAATGTATGAACACATGCACACACATATACAAGACACAAAAAAATGTTTAAGCCAAACAGAAGCCAGATATTGTAGTGTAAACCTGCAACATACACATGCAATAAATAAAATGCTTAAAATATGTATGTGAATAAATACACACAATGGGTAGTGCTGACAGACCACACACAGGCACTGGGCTCAGTCTCTAGGACCACGGGGTGGGAATGGGAGAGCCACTAGTGGTGCGCACCTGTAATCCCAGTACTTGTGAGACTGAGGCAAGAAGACTGCAGAGACTCTGTCTCAAAAATGAAAAATTTGGGGGCTGGGGATACAGCTCAGTGGCAGAGCACTTGTCTCAAGCACACAATGCCCTGAGTTCTATCCCAGCACAAACCAAAACAGAATATGAATCTAAAGTTTTTTTTTTCCCCCCCGACAGGATTTCTCTGTGTAGCCCTGACTGCCCTGGAACTCACTCTGTAGCCCTGGCTGTCCTGGAACTCAGAGATCCGCCTGCCTCTTATTCCAAGTGCTGGGATTAAAGGTGTGAAACACCACCGCCCAGGGAATTTAAAGACTTTACAAGTACATACACTGTGCAATAACATTTATGTAAAACAGGACAGTGGTTCCATTTTGATGGAGGGGTAATTACTGAAAGAAGGCATGGGTGGTGCAGTGAGCCTCTTGAGTGCTGGGAAGGTGCTTCAAGTGGGGGCCGTGTTCTGTCTGAAACATGCAATAGATGCAGAGCATTTTGGCAGCAGAGGTTAAAGGGCAGCTCCAGAATGCAGCCTGCACTTGAATTTCCTTCTGTCACTTACTAGCTATGATTCTGGGCAAGTTCCTTAACCCTTCTGCTGCAATTCTTCATCTACAACGCAAGCTTCCGCCTCCAGTTATAATTTGTTACCACAAGACTGTAGATGCTTGTTAGTAGAGACGGCCATCACTAAATGTTTGCTGAGTTAATACAAGAGGTTTATTCTAAAGCAACATTAGAAAATGAGAAAGGAAACAGAAACAGGGTTTGAGTGTTACTAGAAAACAGACGGAATAATTACTAGAGAAGCGATGGTGTTAATAACTAGTCTAGCTGGTGCAGTGGTACAAGTCTTTAATCCTAACACTCAGGAGGCTGAGGAGATGATTCTCTGTGAGTTCAAGACCAGCCTGGTCTACAGAGCGAGTTCCAGGACAGCCAAGGCTACTACACAGAGAAACCCTGTCTTGAAAATACAAAAACAAACCAAAAAAAAACAAGTGTAGCACCAAGGAAGAAACTTAACCTACAAGTTGAGACTAGTCCTACAGATTTCCACCCAAAGGCCCTGACAGTAAGCCTCTGAGAGCTGAGGCCTGCACAGCCCATGGTGGTGGGGTGGGGTGACCTGGTGATCTCCAAGATCTTTCCAGTGCTTTGACACTCTGAACTCTAGGAGGCCCCGGTCAAGAACTGCAACAGCTCAACTCAGTCAGACTCTTGCTCTCCAAAAGGAATTCTGAACCTTCCCACGCCTCTGAGGTCCATCACCTATGTTTATAAAAAACTCAAGTTGACATTTTCTACAGTCACTTAAGAGTAAATAACTGGCTGGGTGGTGGTAGCGCACACCTTTAATCCCAGCACTTAGGAGGCAGAGGCTTGAAGATCTCTGTGAGTTCGAGGCCAGCCTGGTCTACAGAGTGAGATCCAGGACAGGAACCAAAACTACAGAGAAACCCTGTCTCGGAAAAAAAAAAAAAAAAAAAAAAAGAGTAATAAATAACTAAGATTTCCAATGGGTTTTTGAAACAGGCAGCTAGTGTTCTACCATCCATACTATGACCCTGTCCCTAACACCTCTGTCATATTTTACAACTACTCTTTATTAAACACTATTTGTATGTCAAGCACTGTAACAAAAACCATATTCCCAATCCTCAAAAACACTCTGCTAGCCCCTATTACTCTTTCCTATTCTTTTTTTAAAGATTTATTTATTTATTATGTAGACAGTGTTCTGCCTGCATGTGTCCCTGCAGGCCAAAAGAGGAAGCCAGATCTCATTGTAGATGGTTGTGAGCCACCATGTGGGTGCTGGGAACTGAACTCAGGTCCTCTGGAAGAGCTCTTAACCTCTGAGCCATCTCTCCAGCCCTCTTCCCTGTTCTTATCATTTACCCCCAACAACAGCTCAGCTGGGGAAGACTGCCCTGGGCAACAACGGCAGAGTTAGAAGATGAGTCTGTTTGTCTGGATCCAAGCCTATGCTCTCTCCATCAACAGAGTCCCCTGACCGACTTCACATCCTGTCATATGCCTTCTTACTTGTCAATCCAAGGTCATTAGCTGAGGTGATCAGGCAAGAAGAAAATCCAGACACAGTGCCGTTATACCAATAATACCAATACTTCGAAGGCTGAAATAGACAGGCAGGGTTCTCAAGAAGAGGGGGAGAGAAAAAAAGAAAAAAGAAAAGGAAACAAACAAAAACCACTAATAACCTAATTTAGTGAAAAATCTATTTTAGCATTTATTTATAAAACAGGGTCTCAATAAATGGCCCAGGCTGGCCTCAAATTTAAGACCTTCCTGCCACAATCTCCCAAGTGCTGGGATTACAGGACTGCACCACCACACACAGCTAATTCTGACTATTTTTAAAGGAAATCATATTACTTCCCATTGCTAAGTAAAGCTCTTTTCATGGGTCCATTTCAATGAACATTTAATGGTGTATTAAATTTCTGTGGAGTAGACAATGGTCACCCAAACCATGGGTGAAATTCCTGAGACACTTAATCCCCACTGCCTTTCCAGTGCCCAGATCAGTATCTAGCATAGAGAAGGCATTTAAAATAAATAGCTGAAATTAATAAAATTACTAGAATGCACTTTCTCATCACTGGTCTGTCCTCTCTGCTCTAGGACACGGTCCCTGAAGTCAAATGGCCCTGCCAGACACCTGCCACAGTTAACAGAGGACTCTGCAAACCTCCCCAGCTGTCCTTCCCCATCAGGTTCCACAAGCCACAGAGCCACAGCTCCTCCCCTGCTGTGGGGGTGGATACACTACACATCCATGGCATACATGATTAAATAGTGAGTCCAAAATAAACAAAGGCCCTGGGAATCTGGCCTTTCCAACCAGACCTACAGCCTACTCCTCTGCAGGGGGCACCTGAAGTTGCAGCTTTAAGTAACCTCTTCCTCCTCCCAGACCCACACCCAGGAAATCAGAACTGGCCCTCCATGTCCGGCATACTATTTCTACTTTATTTAAAGCAAAAAAAAAGGCTTTCTTTTTCTAGGACTCACCAACCGTGTCAGGGAATAGAGTGAGTTGTCAGCTTGAGTTCCATGACACCATGCCTGAGGGGTGGGGGTGGGGCACAAAGGCTTCAGCATGTATCATTAAAATTGATATTCACAGAAGGTGCATGAAACATATGTGCACTATAGGAAAAGTGCACAGAATGTGTGTGTACTATGGGGAATATGCCCCAGAGTTGGGAAGCTGGTTCTGCCACACCCCTCTATCTTCTGGACAAGTCACTCATCCTTGCTGGGCTTCTTGCTTCCTCAGTCAAAAGTGAAGGGTTGAAGTCAGGCATGGTGACATATGCCTTTAACCCCAGCAATTGGGAAGCAGAGGCAGGAGGATCTCTATGAGTTTGAGGTCAGCCTGGTGTACATATGAAGTTTCAGAACAGCCTGGACTACACATACTGAAACCTTGTCTCAAAAGAAAGAGACAGAAGGAAAAGAAAGAAGAGGGGAGAGAAAGGGAGGGGAGGGGAGGGGAGGGCAGAGAAGAGAGGCTGGACTACATTAAGAATTATTCACTTATTCCAGAATGCTTTGAGAGATTCAGGTACGTGCATTAGGCATTCACAACTCCCACAAGAACTTCTACAACGGCAAATGTCAATTATTCCAGCACTTGGAGGCTAAGGCAGGAAACCCACTCCAGGCTACCTTGGGCTACAAAATGAGGCACTGTCTCAAGAGAAAGACAGACAGAGACACCAAGAGAGAAAGAAAAGGTCAACAACACAGCTCAGCAGGTAAAAGCATTTGCCATACAAGTCTGATGACCTGAGTTTGATTCACAGAATCCACGTGAATGTGAAATGAGAAGTGACTCCCCGAAGTTGTCCTGCAACTTCCACATGCACGCTGTGGCATTCCTGCACCTCCCCAAACACCCACAACACACACATACCCAATAATGACAATCATTTTTTAAAACTGTCAGTATATATGAATTTTTCCAGGCAGGTCTATGAATGGTGCTAAACTGTCACACAAGTTATGACCCCAAAATAAAAACATCCTGTGTCCTCCTGAGCGCTTACTACGTGTGAGGCTCTGCTGTAAGTCTTTACATACAACAACTCACTGTAGTCTTCCCACTAGCTTCTCTAGACCGGCTCAACATGTAGTCCAAGTGGGCTTGGAACTCTGCGTTCTCCAGGCTGGCCTCAAAATCCTACTCCTACCTCCGCCTCCAAAACGCCAGGACTGCAGGCAGGTGCCCCACCGCAGCCTACAACAATCTTTCAGTATATACTAACTGCTATCCTCAGTTTGAAGATCGTCAAAGTCACCGAGGAAGGAAGGGCTCAGGCTCTAGGAGGAGCCCTTGAGCTCAGGCGTGTGTAACACAGCTAACCAAAAGACAGGTCTCAATCTAGCTGATAGAGTCTAAGATCACACATGCCATGTCAGTCGGGAAAAGGGGAACACCATGTCAGGAAGAGTCTCACACACCATTTGCTAGATACAAGGAGAAAGGACTGAAAGGCTACATCAGCACAAGCCCGGGTGTTCCGTGTTGACTGGCAACACACACACACACACACACACACACACACACACCCCTCTTTAAAACCACTGTCCACTGTGCAGTCAAACTGCATCCCTAGAGGTACTGAGACCACCTAAATGAACAACCATCACCGACCCCAGGTTAGAAAAAGGAAAGAAAACAAACCGCAAAGCTAGCTCCCAATTTTTTGCAGCCAGCCACCAGTTCGAACAAGTTGCACCATCACGTAGAGACCAGGAAGGAGTCCTCCAGATACAGCTGAATGTAGTCTTGCTAGTCAATCCCTCCAGCCCCAAATACCGAGCCACAGAACGGCTTAACAGAAGGCTACAAAGCCCAAGTGGACACTGGCTGTCAAAAAACTTCCATGGCATCTTAAAGGGAAGGTTGCTGAAACTTTACCCCCAACTCCGCCGACCTTTCTCCAATTAGTCTGTGTAATGAGAAGAAAGCGCAAAGAGAAAGGAGGGAGGTCCGAAAGGAGGACGAGCCTCGAGTGAAGAGCTAACATCTTTTCAAGGGTGATGCAACAGGGTCAGACAGAAGAGGAGGAGCTCGCTGCACAGAAGCAAGCCAGCGTCGGCGCTGCAAATCTAAGGGGACGCGGGTTATGCAGCACCGGGCGGCAGAGCGAGCAATGGAGCGGGGGCCGGGCGGCTCCCGGGGCGGCAAGAGGCCTGGAGGGCTGGGCAGCGGGGCTCGGGAGGAACCGGCTGTCCTGGCTGGGCTCCGTGCGGGTCTGGGCCACGAGAGAGCCCGGGGACCCGCGCAGGGGAGGAGGGGCGGGGGAGGAACGCAGCGCTGACAACGGCCGGCGACAGTCGGACCGGGGCCGTCCGGCCGAGCGCGGCCTGAGAGAGAGTGGGTTTCGGGAAGGAAGGGCCCGGGTACGCAGGGTGTAGCTCTCACCGGGACAGGTGCTTCAAGATCTGCTTCTTAATGATCCCGGCCATGCCGCAGCGGCGGCCCGCCTGGAGGGCGGGCAGGCGGCCGTGGCCTCCTCAGCTGTGGCGGAGAGGCGCCCCCTCAGCTCGCCGCGGCGCGGGCACCGGCTGCCGTAATCACAGCGGCCGCCATGGCGCTCTGCCGCCCCCGCCGCGGCGCCCGGAGTTCCGCCACGTTCCCACCCACCCGCGCGCGGCGCCGCAGCCTCCCGCGGAGACGAGCCGCGACCGCACGCCGTCCTCCCGGCTCCCCGTGGCGAAAGCGCGCGGCGAGGGGCGGGGACGCGCGCGGCGGCCCAGGCGCACGGGATGAGACGCCCGGGTAGCCGAGGCTCACGAGGCGAAAGGCGAGGCTGCAAGGGGCGGGGACTACGGGGAGGGGGAGGGGCCTACGCGCCGAGGGGCGGGGTTCTCTCCGCCCGGAGCTGGCTAGCGGCGCTGGGCTTTCCTCCCAACACTCCCGGAGGCAGAAGCAAGCAGATCTGTGAGTTAGAGGCCAGCCTGGTCTACATAGGGAGTTCCAGGACTGCCAGTGTTACATTGAGAGACCTAAATCCAAAAAAAATAAAAATACGCGTGTCCTCTGGACGGTTCTTGCAGCTTCTAAGTCTGAAATCTCACGCTGAGGACTATGTGCAAGGCCCTGAGTTCCATCCACAGTACCAAAGGAAAGCGCCTCAAACCCCGAAGAGCAAGGACAATAAGAAATGTTTCCAGTGACCCTGTCTGACAAACTATTCTAGTGATTTTGTGCCAAGAAATCTGACCGTTAGTGCTTCCAGTTTCAAGAAAAGAAGTCTCTGCAGTGATTAAACATCTATCAAATACATAAGGTCTTTGTGGTAAAACGTCAGACGAGCCTTCAGGGCTCTGCTAAACACAGGTGGAGCAGGCTTGCTCCACACGTCACCACTATATCTAGGAGTCTAAGATACCATCTGACCAAAGCTATACAACTGGGACAAGGGCTGAATCCTGTTTCCATGTAGGACGATGGCTCAGTGCAAGGATCGCATTTCCCAATGCAGCATTCTGACAAACTGCTGAGAAGTCAGGACTCCAACCAACCACACCAAAGGTAAACAACATACTTTGCATAAAGTTTTTAAAAAAAAGAAAGAAAGAGAGAAACCCAATCTCCCTATTGACCAGTATTATATATGATTCAAATGAAGGGGGGCGGGGGAGAAACCCCAGCATACTCAGCAATGGCTTCCAACTGCCCGTGGAGAAAGAAACAGGTATGCAGATGAGTGCTACTGTCTTCAATTGTTCTTTAGTGTGGTTTTGCTTTGTTGGTTAGTTGAGGTTTTGTTGGCAGTAGTGGGTATTAAACTGAGTGTCTCATGCAAATGAGGTAAGGACTCCACCACTGACCTACAGCTCCAGACACCTCCCTTTTAAAGATGTATTGTTTTTATTTATCTGTGTGTTCCTATGTGAGTTAAGTGCAGAGGCCAGAAGCTGTCAGGATCCTTTGGAACTGGACCTACAAGCAGTTGTGAGTGCTGGGAATTGAACCGGGGTCCTCCAGAGCGGTAAGACCCTAACTGCTGAGCCCAGAGCGGTAAGACCCTAACTGCTGAGCTATGGATGGCTCCACCCCACAGCCCTTCTAGTTTACTCTTGACCTTCTAGTTTACTCTTGACTTGATTTTTTTTAAAGATTTATTTATTTATTATGTATACAGTGTTCTGCCTGCATGTATGCCTGCAGGCCAGAAGAGAACACCAGATCTCATTACAGATGGTTGTGAGCCACCATGTGGTTGCTGGGAATTGAACTCAGAACCTCAGGAAGAACAGCCAGTGCTCTTAACCACTGACCCATCTTTCCAACACCCCTTGACTTGATGTTTTGAGACAAGGTATCCATATACAGCCCTAGATGGCCCAGAATTTGCTTTGTAGATAGACCAGGATGGCATCAAATTTGCAGCAATCCTCCTGCCTCTGCCTCCTGAGTGTCAAGATTACAGCTGTGCATACCACACCTGGCTATACTGTTTTATTCACTCCAATTAAAATTCATTGAACTTTCACCAATTGTCATAAGTTTTTCCGAAACTTTATTCCAAGACTAGCTAGCGGTGTTTCCAGGATGGGTTTTTAATTAAAAAACAGTTTGGGCTTGCTCTTCCTGCTACCTGCCGAACCAAATGTAGAACTCTTTTTTTCCCCCAGCACCATATCTGCCTGTGCACTGCCATGCTTCCCACCATGATGATAATGAACTAAACCTCTGAACCTGTAAGCCAGCCCCAGTTAAATATTTTCCTTATAAGAAAGAAAGGGGGTGGGGGCTGGAGAGATAGCTCAGAGGCTAAGAACATTAGCTGCTCTTCTGGAGGTCCTGAGTTCAATTCCCAGCAACCATGTGTGGCTCACAACCATCTATAATGAGATCTGGTGCCCTCTTCTGGCATGTAGGCTTGCATGCTGGCAGAACACTGTATGCATAATAAATAAAAATAAATCTTTAAAAAGGAAAGGAAGGAAGGAAGGAAGGAAGGAAGGAAGGAAGGAAGGAAGGAAGGGGAGACACTTTGAGTCAGACACAGTAGTACAGTCTGTAGTACTGGCTACTCAGGAGGCTGAAAAAGAAAGATATTGAACCCAACGATCCAAAGTCAACATGGCCAGCAAAGGAGACCCTGTCTCTAAAACAAAACAGAGTGGCACATGCCTATAATCAAAGCACACAGGAGCATGAAGCTGGGGATCAGAATTTGAGACCAGACTACATGAAACCTTATCTAAATATATATATATATATATATATATATATATATATATATATATGTATATGTATATGTATATATATGTATATATATATACATATACATATATATATATATATATGGCTCAGCAGTTAGGAGGCTTGCTGCTATTTCAGTGGACTAGAGTTTGGTTCCTAGTACATGTGAGGCAGTTCAACCACCTGAAATCCAGCTCCAGAAGATCTAACATCATCTCCTGGCCTCTGAGACTAACCGCCCCCCCAACACACACACACACACACACACACACACACACACACAGCAGACATGCAGACACATATACACATAAATTAAAAATTTTTAAATTTTAGTAAATTAAATAAAAATTAAAATTCTACGTCAGAGGTGGTGGCGCACACCTTTAATCCCAGCACTCAGGAGGCAGAGGCAGGTGAATCTCTAGAAATTAGAGGCCAGCCTGGTCTACAGAGTGAGTTCCAGGACAGCCAAGGCTACACAGAGAAACCCTGTCTCAAAAATCTAAATAAATAAGCAAGACAAAATTCCAGCCTGGTATGGTGGCCCATGGCTTTAATTCTAGTGCTAAGGAGACAGAGGCAGGCAGATTTCTGTGAGTTAGGTGTCAGCCTGGTCTACAGAGCCAGTTCCAGAACACCACGTATGTAGAGACCCTATCTCCAAAAGAACAAAAAAAAAATGAAAACTAAAAATAAACGTAACTAAAACACATACTTTGGACAAAGCCTCCCTTTGAAAGGATGGGTATCAGGTACCTCACCTCCTCTAGCGCCTCACACAATGCAATGGCACCTGGAAAGGAACAATGGGTCACAGGGGACTGAGAATCCACAGGAAGAGTAGGGAGAGGTGACTGTGGAACTGGCCATAGGAAAAGGCAGCAAGGCAAACCTTAGTCTTATCTGGAAGCTATTTAAAAAAACCTAACTGGCTCTACAGGCTTTCTATGCATACTCCAAGAGGGAAGAGCCAAACCAGAAACCTGCTGCATCTATGTGAAACTGAGGGAGAGTGGGCAAGGTGGTTCATGACTCATCCCAGCGCTTGGGAAGCTGAGGAAGGATCCTGAGTTCAAAGGCAAGTTGAGGTATATGATAAGACTCGGCTGGAAAAATAACGAAAAAAGCCTGACAAGATAGTGCACTCTTAAAATCCCAGGACTCGGGGCTGGAGAGATGGCTCAGAGGTTAAGAGCACTGGCTGTTCTTCCAGAGGTCATGAGTTCAATTCCCAGCAACCACATGGTGGCTCACAACCATCCATAAAGAGATCTGGTGCCCTCTTCTGACCTGCAGGTGTATATGCAGACAGAACACTGTATACATAATAAATCTTTAAAAAAAAAAAAAATCCCAGGACTCATAAGGCTGAGGTAGAACTGCTGTGAGTTCAAGGTCAGGCTGGCTGGGCTACACAGCAAGTTTCAAGCCAGCCTAGGCTCTACAGTACATCACTAGCTCAAAACCTCAGCCAGACATGGAGCAACTCTGCAGTATCAGCATATGGAAGGCTGAAACAGGACTTAGAAATTCAAGGTCAACCTCAGCTACATAGCAAGTTCTAGGACAACCTGGGTTACGAGACCCTATCTTAAAAAGAAAAAAAAAAAAAAAAAGAGGGGCTGGAGAGATGGCTCAGCAGTTAAGAGCACTGGCTGCCCGGGTTCACTTCCCAGCACCCACCTGGCAGCTGACAACTGTCTGTAACTCCAGTTCCAGGCCTTCTGACACTCTCTCACAAGACACACATGCAGGCACACCACCAATGCACATAAAATAAAAATATATTAAAAAATAAAAATGTTTAGTAGCTTTTCTAAACTGCAAATTTCCCACTCCCAGATCTATTAATCCCAAATCTAGATTTATATTTAGAAGCTAGGGTAGGCAAGAAGACAAGTTGGGGGGGCAGCTTGCGTTACCCACTCTCCACCCCCCACCCCACCCCCTCTGCAAAAACAAATCTTAAATCTTTATTTTGAAAAGGGACCCCTGTGACCTGATTACAACCATGCCTGCAAACTGCTGGCTTGGGCCACTCTCTGCCCTCACACAGCAGCAGCACCATTAGTCTGGTAAGGATACTTTGTTTGCATGGTGATTTTTTATAACTCAAAATACAGAATACTAGAAAGGGACAAACTTTTCTCCCCTCATTCCTGTCCCCAGCTACTATTTGCTCTTCCTGAGCTACTAATATCAGTTATTTATCTAATACACAGGCAAAAAGAAACAATTCCTTAAGGGCCACAATGAACTTAAAGAAATTATCTGCTACTATATACATATATATAATATATATGACTTGTTATTTATATGAACAAACCAAGGTACAGAACCAAGCATGTCTTCGCTTTTTCTACCAGTACACACAGCATCTCTTTCTCTTTTAAATCCATTATGTAGCCCGGTGTGGTTGTGCACACCTTCGATCCCAGCACTCAGGAGGCAGAGGCAGGTGGATCTAAGTCTGAGGCCAGTCTGGTATACAGACTTCCAGGACAGCCAGGGCCACACAGAAAAAAAGAGAAACCCAGCTTCATATCACAAAAAACAAACAAACAAACAAAAAGCAACCCACTATGTAAAGCCAGGCTTGGTGGTGCATGCCTTTAATACCAGCTTTCAGGCGACAGAGGCAGGCAGGACTCTTTTGAAGCCTGGAGACAGAAATGGTATGCCTTCTATAGCTGCATATTGGCCAGGCTATTTCTCCATGGCTGCCTGTGAAGGTGGAAGCAGTCATGTGTCTAGGAGTGTGGTTGGCCTGACCAAAAAGTAGTTCCAGAGCTGGGGAGGTGACTGGATGGATAAAGTGGTGGCTTTGTAAGCATGACAGGAATTTGGAACTTCAGCACCCACATGAAAGCAGGGCTGGTGTGTAATGGCTGACTGTGTCCCTGTACTGAGTACGGAGATAGAATCCCGGATGCAAACTGGCTAGCTAGCCTAAGCAAATCATTGAGCTCTGGGTTCAACAGGAAATCCTGCTTAGTAAACAAAGAAGAGTGATTGAGGAAGACATCTGACATCAACCTGACTTCCACATGTGTCCACTTCCACGTGAACACAAACAAATGCAACAAGGGAAAGCTCCAGTTGACAGCCAGCAAAGACAGAAATCTGTTTTACAGAAGCAGGGAATTAAATTCTTCCACATCATGGGCTGAGAAATGGATGTGAGCTTCAGAGGAAACAGCGCATCTGACACCTGTTCTGTACTCTCAGAAGACGGATCAAAGTTGGCGTGCTTTGATGTCTGAGCTACAGAACTGTCTCGATGAACAGTGTGCCCCTTTTGGTAACTGGATTTTGGGACCTGTGTTGAGGCAGCCTGAACTTGGAATTCATTCACCTCTGCACAGATGCCAAATCAAGTGGTCTAGAGTACAGAAAACCTACAGCGGGGAATTAGCAAACTGACCGTCTCAGTGCTGTGCTGGCTTAGTTAAGTCCTGTTGTTTTCGCAGGCCGATTCCAGATGCTGTGAAGTTGACAATATTAACCACATCTAGAAATATGTACTGTTTTAACTACGGAATCTTTTCAGAATTAAATACACCAAGTTACATCAACTCAGAAAAAGAACCTGCATAATTTTACAAACCTTGTAGCTATCAAGCCACTTACTGGCAAGAAAGCTAAAGTGGTGGCGTACACCTGTCATCCAGCACTGGGAGGTGGAGGTAGACAGGATCAAGGGCAGCCTTAGCTGTAGTTAGTCCAAGGCCAGCATGGACTACATGAGACCCTTTCCTACACTGGGCCCCCACCACCACCACAGCAAAAGACTAAGGAGGGGATCTGAGAAAAATGAGTAAATGGCTAAAATGGGTAGAATAATTTACAGGCATGGCTAATAATCAGAGTTCAATCTTGGGGAGTCAGATGGTAGAGAGAACCAATTCTCACAAGTTGTCTTCTGACCTCCACGACTCACCACATACATACACAAATGAATGTAACAAACAAACGTTTGGTTTTTGAGATAGGGTTTGTCTGTGTAATAGCCCTTGGCTGTCCTGGAACTTGTGCTGTAGACCAGACTGGCCTCGAACTCAGAGATCCACCTGCCTCTGCCTCCTAAATGCTGGGATTAAAGGCGTGCACCACCACCACCACCGTCTAGCTATGAAATGAAACTTAAAAAAAAAAACAAAAAAAAAAAAACGTGTTGATGTCCAAGCCAGGTATGGTAGTACACACCCATAATCCTAGCATCAAGACTAGCCTGAGCTTCTAAGATCCTATCTCAGCCAGGCATGGAGACGTCAACATCATCCTCCACTACACACTGACTGAGGTCAGCTTGGGCCACTTGAAAAATAGGTCTCAAAAATCAAATAGGTAAAGCTGGGCAGTGGTGGTGCAAGCCTTTAATCTCAGCACGGGAGGCAGAGGCAAGCAGATCTCTTAGTTCGAGATCAGCCTGATCTACAGAGCAAGTCCAGGAACAGCCAGGACTACACAGAGAAACCCCGTTTCAAAAGAAAAAAGAAATAAAAAAGTCCTATCTGAGCATCCAAAAGAAGTTTCCAAAGTCCTGAATGAGGAAACCTGACTAAACGGACAGGCAAGCACTCACACCACGGCCAAGACTCTCATGTGGGACGTGCTGGAGAGCAAGCTAGCAGCACACGGCGGGAAGGAAAAGGGACGCACTTTTAACTAAAACAGCTGACAATTTTATTTCCACATTTCACAATGTCAGTGAAAGCTGCACTTTTTTTTGTCCCACTTCTCTCTGGAAGGGGAAGCCTTCCTGTCATGCAGCTAGAAAACACTCAGGCTCAGCACCGTCATCTCCTGGTGAAACAGAACAAGAAGTACAAAATTGATAAAGAGCCTTTCTGCTCTTATCTGTCTGGCCGAGTCATGCCAGGCCGAGTGGGCACCATCATGGGCCGAGCAGGAGGTCTCATCATTGGAGGCCCGGGCATCATGGGCATGTGGCCTCCCATGGGTGGCCTCATTCCAGGAGCTGTAAACAAAACAAAAGGAAGAGGAATGAGAAATGACATTCATGAGACAGTACTATGGGATTTCTTTTCTTTGCACCTTTCCTGGAACTCACTTGGTAGCCCAGGCTGGCCTCGAACTCACAAAGATCCTCCTGCCTCTGCCTTCAATTGAGCTGGGCAGTGGTGGTGGTGCACACCTTTAATCCCACCACTTGGGAGGCAGAGACAGGACAGATCTCTGAGTTCGAGGCCAGCCTGGTCTACAGAGCAAGTCCCAGGACAGTCAGGGCTGCACAGAGAAACTGTCGAGAAAAAAAACAAAAAAACTAAAACATGGACCCTGAAAAATACTAGAAAAAGACACACGACAGAAAAAAATGCAACAAATTAATCAAATTTTAAGTTACTTAAGACATCAAACTAAGATAAGTCATCACAGAAAGCTCTGGGAACCCTGATGTAGTAACAGCAGTGGCTATAAATAGACCACTGTTCACAAGGCAACAGGGCACTAGTTCTGCCTTGCTCACTTTGTTTGTTTGGTTTCGTTTTTTGTGTTTTTTGCTCTTGTTGCTAATGCTATTATTTTTGGTTGAAACAGGGTCTCTCTATTATATAGCCCTGGCTGTCCTGGAGCTAGCTATGTAGAACAGGCTGGCCTCAACCCCTCTGCCACCCAAGTCACTGAGATTAAAGGCATGTGCCACCACAATTACCCTGCTCAGCTTTTTTAGTCAATTATCTCCACCATGTAACAGGAGCTATCTCCTCCATGTCCAGTCACAGAAGACAGTCTTCCCATTAAGTGACTTCTGGGAACTATGGGAAGGTGATCAGACCAAGGCTGAAAATCTGATAGTAACTGCAGTTAGACCAAATCACGAAAAATAGCAGGCCATCAAGAATTATACCAAATGGAATACACAGAATTTCATTTTGCAAATGCAGTTTAGAAACTATTAATCAATTTTGTATGTGTCTGTGTGCCAGGGAGAAAAAGGCAGGCAGCAGAGGGTAGGGAAGCAACATGGCAGCCTCAGTGACTGTCTACTCCTCATCTGGATGTGGGCTCATCAATATTCATTTTGCTATTATTCTCTATAGTTTTTCTGCTGTATAAATTCTTTTATAAATTTAACTTTATTTTATGTGCATTGGTGTGAGGGTGTTGGATCCCCTTGAACTGGAGTTACAGACAGTTTGGAGCTGCCATGTGGGTGCTGGGAATTGAACCCTGGTCTTCTAGAAGAGCAGCCAGTGCTCTAAACCACTGAGCCATCTCTCCAGCTCCTGTATAAATTCTTTATAAATATCGAATTCTGCAAGCATAGTGGCACTTGCCTGTTGCCAGCACTTGGGTGGCAAAGGCAAGATGAGCAAGTTTGAGGCCAGCCTGGTTACTTAAGCTCCAGGCCAGCCAGGGTTATACACTGAGCCTTTATCTCAAAAAGAGAAATAAAATAGTAAGTTGGGGGCAGGGTCCACTGAAATTACAAATGGATCCTGTAATTGTTTAAGTAACTAATTTTGATTAAAGCTTGTGTTATAAATGGCTCAAGAGGGGGCTGGAGAAATGGCTCAGAGGTTAAGAGTACTGACTACTCTTCCAGAGGTCCTGAGTTCAATTCCCAGCAACCACATGGTGGCTCACAACCACCTGTAATGAGATCTGGTACCCTCTTCTGACCTGCAGTCATACATGCTGTATACATAATAAATAAATGAATCTTTAAAAAAAAAAAAAAAAGCTTCCCAGGAAGATGGAGCCAGTTCACAACACTGGCCATTCACTAAAATAAATAAATAAACAAACAAACAAATAAATGAATGCTGGCCATTCAATAAAATAAATAAACAAACAAACAAATGGCTCAAGATATAACCATATTCAAAGTTGGATGAGGGTACAAGCCTGTAATGCCAGCACTTTGAAGAGACAGAGGGTTTCTGAGTTCAAGGCCATCCTGGGTTACAAGAATAAACTATTTTTCAAAAGTCAACATATCCTTTCCCCCACCATAGGAAGGCGATTGATAAAACAAGCACTTCAGCACGGGTGTGCGTGTGCACACAGACACACACACTCACAGATAATGTGAGAAATGACAATAGGGACAGAAGCTGTAAGGACCAGTGTCAATGGCAGCACGTTCTCTGAGGTCCACGAGCACACTCACACTTGGCAATCTGTGTATGTGTGTCTACAAGAAACTGCTCCAGATAAAACATTACACACTGGGCACCTGAGCATTTGTTCTCTTTGCTATCCACAGTGGAATGAATTCAGATTTGCCAATAATGTGATTTCATACAGAAATCATAGGCTCCTTTCATCTTTAACTTTACTATAAAGTCTGGGGACACATATAGGGTAGTAAGATGGGTGTGATAGCCATCTATGTCTTTAGACCCAGCTTCAACATGTACACACCATGAGAGCCAGCCCCTGGAAACCTTCTTTCCCTTTCCCCATCATTTGTTTTTTATTGTTTTGTTTGTGTGTTTTAAATAGGGCCTGCTACAATGCCTACAGTGCCTAAAAAAATTCTCCAGTAATTAGGATCACTCAAGAAGGATTACAGGCATGTGCCACCATGCCCAGGTAGATCTCTTTCAATGGCTCACTCATTCCCAATTCCCAACTCTTTAAACTAAGTATGTAATTTTGTGACACTAATTTAGAGAACAAGCAGGTCACAGTGGCACGTCTTTTTTGGGGGGGCGGGGAGGTTGAGACAGGGTTACTCTGTGTAGTTTTGGTCCCTGATCTGGAACTCGCTCTGTAGACCAGGCTGACCTCGAACTCAGAGATCCTGCCTCCCGAGTGCTGGGATTAAAGGAGTGCGCCACCACCACTTGGCGACATGTGTCTTTAATTCCAGCATTTCAGAGGCAGAGGCAAGTAGATCTCCACGAGTTCTAGGCAGCCTAGTTTACACAGTGAGACTGTCTCAGAAATATTAAATCACCTGGTTATGTTTTGAGTTCCTAAGGCAGTAAATCTGTTCTCTATATTCTACACCCTCTAACTAACATCTACACAGGCCCACAGCTACACTCCTGGCCAGAAAGCCGTTTTACTTTACACCTCTGTACACCTTGTTTCTCCAGTTAAGTTGGAGGCACCACTCATCTATTTTCAAACCATGTTATACCTGCCATTTTTAATACTGTAATTAGATAATTTAACTATTCCAAAACCAGTAAAATGAGAACTTGCGAGGCAGTGGTGGTGCACACTTTTTAATCCCAGCACACAGGAGGCAGAGGCAGGTGGATCTCTGTGAGTTCCAGGCCAGCCTGGTCTACAGAGTGAATTCCAGGACAGCCAGGGCTACATGGAGAAATTGTCTCAAAAAAACAAAAAGAAAAGGGGGTAGGGGGATCAGAGGTAGCTGGAAGGCTCCAGGCTAGATGACCAAAACATTAATTCCCTCCCTAGCAAGGAAGACTCCAGGAACTAGATTACACTGCAGTCTCCAACCACTTCATGGAAATTGAAATTCCAGCTGAGGTGAGCACTGAGGAGGCAGAAGCAGGCAGATCGATGTGAGTTTGAAATTAGCCAAGGATACATACATATTCCTTTTCATATTTAACAATCCGCAAGGCCTTGGGTGCACTCCCAGGCTCTGGCAAAAAAAGAACTCTAAATAGAAGGTTTGTGGCTGTGGCTAAGAGGTAGAACTTGTAAGCACATCAAAGCACAAAGTTCAATCCCTGGCTACAAAAATATAAAATAGTTCTCATAAGTTTTTTTATGCTTCCTAAATTAAAAACATAAACAAAGGAACTCTGGGCATGGTGGCACAATCCCAGCAGAGGGAGGCAGAGGCAGGCGGATCTCAAGGCCAACCTAGTCTACATAGAGAGCTCCAGGACAGCCAGAACTCAAAACGGAGTCTCAAAACCAGAAAAAAACAACCTACTAAGCCAATGGTTTCTAGTCTCCTGATTAGGTAGTTACTCTTTGAGAGTGTATCTGCACTAGGAGGCAGCGCTGCACCAAACAAAACAGAAGCCACCCTTCCTCTGCCCCCAAGACACAACAAGCTCATCGACCTCATCGCAAGTGGTCACAAGTCAAACCAAAAAAACAGGAGGGAGGGATAAGAGGGGCAGCCTCATCCTGCTTTCATAGCACAAGGCCATTAAATACTATTCAATCCTATTGACAGATCAAGTCTTTATCATTAAATGCTGACCAAAGTCAACGTTACAATACTTACAGCTAACAAAGAATGCCCCTTAATGCAGAACTAAAACTCACTGTGCCGCAACCAAAATGTGACACATTCCAACTCACCAGGTCCCACGGGCATCATCCCAGGAGGAGGAGGGCCCATCATTGGCATCATGGGAGGGCCTCCCATGTGGGGTGCAGGCATCATGCCAGGGCGAGGAGGACCCGCTAAAATAGACAATGGAGGCTGTGGTTAAAGCAGGTTTGCATGCTGACACTCTAAATAATAAACTTCCTATAGTTTCTTATTCTAACAGTAGAAACACAAATATAACATGGCATAACTTTTACTTTGTGATTAAAAAGCAGTAACAAAATCCCAGCAGTCAGGAGGCAGTGGATAGCTGTGAGCTCAAGGCCAACATGGTGTACTAAGCAAGTTCCAAAACAACCAGGGCTATACAGAGAGACCCTGTTTCCAATAACAGAACAAAACATAAAAGTAGTAACAAGCCTGACTAGACAAAAATGTAAAAATACAGTGAGCCCCTACATTTGAAACGCTCTGGAGCTCAGTGTGCAGCTCAGTGGCAGAGCATGTGCTTAGCTTGTCCAAGGCCCCTGGGCTCAATCCCCAGGACATTCACCTCTAAGAAAAACAAATCCCAGAGGCTAGACAATCACTCAGAGCACTTGGCTCATCTTCCAGAGGCCCCAGCACCCACATAGCAGCTTACAATCATCTTTAACTAAAGATCTAGAGGATCTTTTTGTTTGTTTTTTTGAGACAGGATTTCTCTGTGCAGCCTTGGCTGTCCTGGAACTCACTCAATAGATCAAGCTGGGGGCTGGAGAGATGGCTCAGAGGTTAAGAGCACTGACTGCTCTTCCAGAGGTCCTGAGTTCAATTCCCAGCACCCACATGGTGGCTCACAACCATCTGTAATGAGATCTGATGCCCTCTTCTGGTGTGCAGGCATACATGCAGGCAGAATACTATACGTAATAAATAAAAAAAAAAAAAAAAAAAAAAAAAAAAAAAAATAGATCAAGCTGGCCTCAAACTCAAGAGATCTGCCAGTCTCAGCCTCCCGAGTGCTGGGATTAAAAGCGTGCACTAACATGCCTGGCATAAGTAAGTTCCAGGGGATATACTGCCATCTTCCGGTCTCTTCTGACACTAGGCACACACACAGTACACTTACATACATGTAGGCAAACATACACATAAAATAAAATGTTAAGAAATTTTACAAAATGCGTTTGTTGTTGTTGTTTGTTTTGAGATAGGGACTCACTATGTAAAAAGATGCAGACTAGACTCAAAGCTAGGGGAAAAAAAGGAGGAAAAATCTGGAGGCTTCAGTGACCTGGAAGCTGCACAAGCACCCAGAGGGTCTGACAGGCCATCCGTGGGCAACTCCTCTAAGCAACCCAGTTCTTTGTTCACACCCATAATATACAAGATGTTTAGTCTCTCAGTCCAAGTCCAGTCTGAACCTTCCAGGGGAGCAAAAGGACAATGTGCTAGAGATCCTCCTGTCCACTACATGAACAGCAAGCCTTCCCAGAAAACACAGGCTCATGATCCACTCCACTGTCAACTACCCAATTCTTACCTTTCATGGGGTTAGGTATGTTGTGGGATATTTGTACATTGTGTGAAGGTGTATTGCTGTGACTGGTGTAAGAAGCTGAACAGCCAATAGTTATGCAGGAGGTATAGGCAGGACATCTGGGCAGAAACAAAGGAGGAGGAATCTAGGTGTGGGGGGGGATGCAAAGGAGACATGGAGGAAGCAGAATGGGTGGTATGTGACAGAAAACAGATTAAGAGAAATGAGTTAATTTAAGTTTTAAGAGCAACTGCGGCAAGCCTAAGCTAAGGCCAAGCTTTCATAATTAATAAGTCTGGCAGGGTGGCCAGAAGAAAAATCTGAATACATAGGTAAGTTAGAAATTGGGAAAAGACTGAGTTTATCAGCTACTTAGGTCTTCTGGTATTGTGCTCATACCAATAAAGAATTTAATTTGCCGGGCAGTGGTGGTGCACGCCTTTAATCCCAGCACTCGCCTTTAATCCCAGCACTTGGGAGGCAGAGGCAGGTGGATCTCTGTGAGTTCGAGGCCAGCCCGGTCTCCAAAGCAAGTTCCAGGAAAGGCGCAAAAAATACACAGAGAAACCCTGTCTCGAAAACCAAAAAAAAAAAAAATTTAATTTGTTCAGTAATATCTATTCCTTTTGAGATCTCCAGACCTGGGGAGTCACAGAAACATTACAACTGAAAGTTAACCCTGAGGCAGGCACTGTGATTATACTGGTGCTTGGGCGGCTGGGGCTAGAAAGACTACTGAGTTTCATAACAGCCTGTGCTACATATTAACACACTGCCAGCCTGGTGTAGTGGCACACACCTTTAATCCCAGCACTCGGGAGGCAGGTGGATCTCTGAGTTTGAGGCCAGCCTGGTATAGAGAAGAGAGTTCCAGGATGGCCAGGGCTACACAGAGAAACCCTGTCTCAGAAAATGGAAAAAAAAAAAAGAAGGAACTGAGTTCAAGTTCAGTTCCCATGTAAAGTCAGGCAGGGTGTGTGCAGCTGTAATCCAGGCACTGGGGAAGCGAAGACAACTGGATCCTTGGGGCTCACTGGCCAGACTACCTGCCTAATTATAAAGCCCTAGATCCCAGAGAGAAACTGTCTCGAAAACTAAAGGCCAGGATGATGGCTCAATGGCTAAGTCACTTGCTGCCAGGCCTGACAAACTGAGCTCTATCTCGCCATCCACAAAGCAGCAAGCAAGGACTCAGTCCTCCAAGTTTCCTCTGACTCCACATACATGCCACAGCATACACACACAATAAAACACCAACACCACAAGGTGGATGACTCCACGGTCAGCCTCTAGTCTCCACGTAAACACAGGCACTTTCACACTCACACAGAGGAAACTACACTGCTAAAGCTAATTCCATTTAGTCAACTACCTAGTCAACAGTATTTGGAAGCCTACTATGTGGCAAGCTAATAATCAAAGGATAATCTGAGCAGCTGCACACTTTAACTGAGTTTCAAACTTACGGAGACTGGGGGGAGGTGGGATCATGGCCCCTGCAGGAGGAGGAGCAGAGAATGGAGCTGGAGGTATCTTTCCTTGTTGAAATGCAGCCGCTTAAAATAAGCAAGAAAACAAAAATGATGTGTTAGGAATGCAGCAACCTGCTTACTAAAATAACCGCCTTCTTCCTCTGGAATCTTTACTTCCCGCTAGAGTATTCTAGAGTCCCTACGGGTGGCACTACAGTTTGAAAACCACGGAGACACTCAACTGCTACCACTGCAATGGACTGACTTACTGATGAGGTGCTCTTCACTTCTACGGCTAAGATAACTGTCACCAGGCGAGTTGGTGCACACTTATGAGGCCAGCATTCAAGGCATGCTGGTGGAGGACGTGAGCACAGGAGACCAACTTAGGCAACATAAGGAGACTAGTCTTTACATTTAAAAATTTAGTTTATAACTAATTCAAGTCATTAGTTTTATTTAAAAATATACAATCCATACACAAAGGCCAGGCTTTAAAACATGTCTCCTCCCACATCCTGAGTAAACACAATATACTTTCCTTGCTTACTTCTACTGAAACAAATGCACTGAACCGGATGAGGAAGAAATAAATATTTGGAGTCAAGACACTGCACTAAAGGAGATTATCATCTTAACAGAAGCCTACCACAATCAACTTTTTTATTTTTAGTTTTTTCTTTTTTTTTAAACTTTTTCCCCTGGAGTACATGAGACAAAAGGGAAAACAAAAGAAAATGGAAATTTTCCAGGCGGTGATGGCGCATGCCTTTATTCCCAGCACTCAGGAGGCAGAGGCAGGCGGAGCTCTGTAAAGCCAGCCTGGTCTACAGAGTGAGTTCCAAGACAGCTAGGACTACACAGAGAAATCATGTCTCCAAAAACCAGGAAAAAAAAATGCCTCTACACCCTTTCTGACTTCCACATGTGCATGCGTGGGCAGACACCCACACATACAAAGGGAAAAACAAAAACAACTACCTAAACAAAACATGTGTAATCCAGGGACTTGAGAATCTGAGACAGAGGATCCAGAATTTAAATTCATCCTCCACCACCCCCAGCAAGCTGGAGGCCCACCTGTGCCATATGACACTAAGGGAATTTTTTGAAAAAGCTATGGCCGGGCAGTGGTGGCGCACGCCTTTAATCCCAGCACTTGGGAGGCAGAGGCAGGCGGATCTCTATGAGTTCGAGGCCAGCCTGGTCTCCAAAGCGAGTTCCAGGAGAGGCGCAAAGCTACACAGAGAAACCCTGTCTCGAAAGAAACAAAAAAAAAAAAAAGAAAGAAAGAAAAAGCGCAGTCTTGGACCCAAAACACAGAAGGTTCCTAATGAACAAAAAGAATATGGCAGATAAACAGTGGTCCAGAACACATACAGACTGTTTTTTCACAACAGTTAAGGTTTCTTTTGACTACTACTTTTCTTCTTCTTCTTCTTCTTCTTCTTCTTCTTCTTCTTCTTCTTCTTCTTCTTCCTCTTCCTCTTCCTCCTCTTCCTCTTCTTCTTCTTCTTCTTCTTGTTTTGTTTTCCCAGACAGGGTTTCTCTGTGCAACCCTGACTATAATGGAGCTTTATTTATAGACCAGGCCGGCCTCTGCCTCTCAAGCGCTGGGATTAAAGGCGTGCGCTGCTGCCACCACCACCCATCTCTACTTTCCTCCAGAGCTACAAATAGGAAAGCCAAAATAAAGTCTCTCAAACCCACTTCTACATTTTCCAATTATTATGGAAAAACTGTCGGTTGCAGGGACTGAAGAGATGATGGCTCAGCAGTTAAGAGCATTGTCTGCTCTTCCAGAGAGCCCAGGTTTAATTCCCATCACCCACATGGCAGCTCACAATTGTCTGTAACTCCAGTTCCAGGGGACCTGACACCCTCACATAGACATACACAGGTGAAACTCCCAACTCACATAAAAATAAATACATCTTTTAAAAGAAAAAATTGTGGATTGCAATTTTGCAAAGACAGGTTCACATAAATATGCTACAAAATCTTGTTGCCATTAACAGGAAAATCCTAGGCAACTCTATCTTCGCTACCCCACCTCCCAGTCTAACCAGACTGCACACAACTGTTCTCTAATGCATTATCTCGATGATTAATATTAATGTGTTCCTATATTCCTGGGATTCCTGGGAAACAAGTGACCTTCCACTCCACTCATTCAACACAAGCAAATAGCCCTGTGTATCATACAGAGCAAGTTGCTACTGTGGAAAACAAATAGACGAGATTAAAAAAAGAATGGGACCATTCTACTACATTGGGACAGAGACTGAGACATACTTGTTTTGTCAATCAGGCTCTGGGCCTGCTCTTCCATCCATTTCTGGTAGTAGTCTTTCACATTCTCTTTGTGTTTCCGACCACTGCAGTGTGTCTTTCTCACAGATGGCTGTAAAACAAAAAGGTCATGTCAGAAACAGAAACAAAATTCTGAAACGAAAAAGCTGAAAAGCTTTGGCTCTGCATGGGTGGCCTGGCTAAGATGTTAAAGTACCTTTTACAAACACTGCCCTGCAGTGTACATCGTTACTAGACTTATTACCTAGCACACTGTGGCCTGTGAGTCAAACACCTGCTTTTGAGAACTGGAACACAGACACAGACCCTTTCCTCCTTGCCTCCCTCCACTCCAAACTAGGAATGGAACTCAGAGCTTCTGCATTCTAGCCAGTTGCTCTAGCACTGGGCTACACATCAGCCCCAACAAATACAGTATTCACTTACTTACTGTCTAAGGCTTCTCTCTATATAACAGACTTGGATATTATAAAGACTCCATATTTACAAATCTAAAATACAATCTGCTACTTTAGAAGAAGTGTACGTGCCCCTGGTCTGAACCATAGTGCTATCTTAATGCCCTGAGTTTCTCCACAGGAAATAGTAGCTTCAATACACTTAAGCAACATTGTTATGTGTAGCAGGAATCTTAAAGAGTCTTATTAATAAAATCAAACCTGAGGCCAGGTATTGGGGTGAATGCTAGAAGACCAGAGAAGCAGAACAAGCCACAGCTACCTCACCTCACCAGTTCCTCAGCTGGTCCTGTTTCCTCAGACTGGAAGCTTCTGAGTCCTTATCCAAATGGATCTCAGCTGAACTGTTGCTAGAAGCCTAAAAGCTTAACCAGCCAAATGCTTCTCGTTTCTGGTCTTCACGCCTTATATATCTTTTTGCTTTCTGCCATCACTCCCTGGATTAGAGGCTCTTTTCCTGGGATTAAAGGCGTGAGTCACTATGCCTGGCTGTTTCCAATGTGGCCTTGAACTCACAGAGATCCAGAGGGATTTCTGCCTCTGGAACGCTAGGATTAAAGGCATGAGTGCTACCATTTTCTAGCCTCTGTATCTAGTGGCTGTTGCGTTCTCCCCAAATAAGTTTGTCAGGGAGCACAATATTTTGGGGAACACAATACCACCACAGTTATGAGAATACAGTACTTTAAGGTGGTTGTAGTGATGCATGCCTTCAATTCCAGCATTCAAGCTGGATAGTCTGGTCTACATAAAATGTTCTAGGCCAGTCAGGGCTATATAATAAGACCCTGTCCAAAAATAAAGGAATAATTTTCATTCAAACAAACTATAAACACCCAATTTTGTTGTTGCTAAAGGGTTTGTTTGGGTTTGGCTTTTCGAGATAGGGTCTCCCATTGTAGCCATAAATTCACCACAACACTCATCTCAGGCTCTCAAATGCTGGAAAACAGGCATGAGCCACTAAACACACCTAGCTTTCTTGCTGTTTTTATTTTTCCCAAGGCCTTGTGAATGCTAAACAGCAGTCTACACTGAACTACATTTCATTAGGTTCTTACACTTATTATCCCTGCTGATGAATAGTTAAGAGTTCCCACAGAAGCAGAGAATGGAGCTGTAATTCTATAAATTAAGACATTTCTTTCCATTTTAATAAAACTTTTGAATAATATGATATAATCAAATATTTGTGTTGTAGGAGCACACTCCTAGGTTTTGGGGAAAGGTTTTTTTGTTTTGTTTTTTTGTTTTTTGTTTTTCGAGACAGGGTTTCTCTGTGTAGCTTTGCGCCTTTCCTGGAACTCACTTGGTAGCCCAGGCTGGCCTCAAACTCAGAGATCCGCCTGGCTCTGCCTCCGGAGTGCTGGGATTAAAGCTGTACGCCACCACTGCCCGGCCTAGGGGAAAGTTATTTTGACAAGGCCTCAATATGTATCCTAGACTAACCTGGAATTAACCTTCTTCCTGATTTAGCCTCTCAAGTACTGAGATTACAGGCAAATGTAGCTTCTGCACATGCAAATATTTTCATCCTCAAGCCTGTTAAACCTTTATCGTTCTGCAAATATCTTCAAATTACAAGGACCATCACTGGAAGGATGTTAAAAAGAAAAAAGACGCTTCCCAATTACTTTCTTATTTTGTTTTATTTTTCAAGACAAGGTTTCTATGTGTAGCTCTGGCCGTCCTGGAACTCACACTAGACCAGGCTGGCCTCGAACTCACCCGAGATCGGCCTACCTCTGCCTCCCAAGGGCACCACCACCCCCGGCCCCAATTACTTTCTGTGAACAGTTGTAGTAAAATTTCCAGCAGGCTGTAAAGCACGTACCTGGACCTAAATAAGTTTTTTTTTTTAATCATATTTTGCATACAAGATTATGAAAAGACGCGCCACTTACAGAATCATGGGTCAGATACGTATCACAGTAGTCACAATAAAACCTGAAAAGACAAGAATATGACAATACTTAGCAGATGTCCAAACAAACAAAAAACCTCAAACTCAGATTCTAAGGCGTCAAACAAAGCGTTCTGACAGAATCCGGGGCTGTGGGGAGGGGCCGGGCCCACTCTGGAAGGGTGGCAAGAGCGCCTCGTTTCCCACCCGGCATCTCACCAAGACGCTCGCCTTCCCCTGGAAGCACCAAGAACAGGAACCCGGGGCCGCCGCCTTCACGAAGACCCGACTGACCACCCCAACTCCGCCAGACCTCAGGCCCACACTCACTTAGGCATGTTGCTCCGCAGGCCGTTGGCTACCCGGTTCCGCGCCGCCGGGAAATGACGCACACAGCCCGCGCCGACACGGCCTTAGGACGGGGGGGGGGCGGGGGGGGTGAGGGAACTTCCGCTACGGATCTTTGCTTTGCCGAGGACAGCCAGGGAGTGTGCTATGAGTGCCTATGAGGGTCAATCCGCGCTCACTTACTCGTGATTGGTTGTTCGCTCGCGGAAGTGCATTATTTCATTCTTTCAACAAAAGGTTCCAAAAAGCAGATTCTCTAGTATGTTCCTTGCTCTGCTGTAAGTGCTGGGAAAACAGCAGAACCAAAGCAGGTAGATGAAATAGATCAAATCAGTGGATAGTGATCAAAGTCTTACGCTTGGGAAAATGAAGCAGGAAGAAGGGAGCTTAACTTCAAAGAAGACGGAGAAAACTTATTAGACTACCACTGAAACAATTATTAAATTTTTCCAAGCAATAAAGCCAAATGTGACCTGCTTTTTATTACCATCCCTTGCTGAAAAGATGGCTCAAGTTAGTTAAGAGCACTAACTACTCTTCCAGAGGACCCGAGTTCTATTTCCAGAACCCCTTTTTCGAGACACGGTTTCCCTGTGTAGCCTTTGCCGTCCTGGAACTCACTCTGTAGACCAGGCTGGCCTCGAACTCAGAGATCTGTCTGCCCTGGCCTAGAGTCTCCAATTTTAAAACTGTCTCACTGCAACCATGGTGGCTAAAGCCTTTAATCCCAGCACTCGGGAGGCAGAGGCAGGAGGATCTCTGTGAGTTCGAGGCCAGCCTGATGTAGAGTGAGTTCCAGAACAGGCACAAAGCTACACACACAGAGAACCCTGTCTTGGAAAAAAAACAAAACAAAAAACTGTCTAACTGCTTCCTAGCTATGCTACTTTCTCCGAGCTTTCAGTTTCCGGGGATTTGAGGAAGAACAACTGTAAAAATGCTCATTTGGATTGAAGCGTTTGCTTGGCGGTTAAGGGCATTTGTTGCTCTAGCAGAGGACCCAGGTTTGACCCCCAATATTCAAATGGTGGCTCACAGCCATCTGTGGCTAAAGTCCCAGGTGATCTGACAGCCTTTTCTTTCTTTCTTTTCTTTTCTTTTTTTTTTTTTTTTTTTTTTTGGTTTTTCAAGACAAGATTTCTCAGTGTAGCTTTGTGCCTTACCTGAAACTCACTCTGTAGCCCAGGCTGGCCTCAAACTCAGAGAGATCCACCTGGCTCTGCCGCCCCAGTGCTAGGATTAAAGGCGTGCACCACCACCACCACCACCACCACCCAGCTCTGACAACCTTTTCTGACCACCCCAGCACCAGGCACACACGTGGTACACTTACATACATGCAAGCAAAACACTCGCACATAATAATATGTATAATATTAGTAATATCAAAAAAATAAATTTTAAAATTGTTTTTAAAGCTCATACAGTGTCTAGTGCAATGTCTGTACACTTAGTCCACTATTACTGGTAGCTATTCTCTAGGAAGAAGCTGACAGCAGTCCCTTGCCCACTAACTGTCAGGTGTTTGACCTCTCAAACGACACAGTGGATTGCCTTTTAACTTCAGCTCCTGAGAATGAGGGAGGAGTACCCAAAACTTGGAGTTATACTGCTGTCAAAGAAATACAGAAAAGTTACCATACCTCGGCCAGTTTGCAAAACCCAGTTCCAATGCGATGTCACGTTAAGGTAGTGATTTCCACTGTCACCTTCAGATAACTTGGGTCTTTACTAGTTCCTTAATAACCTAGACATTCCCTCAACCTCTTATATTCTTCCCCAATACTAAAGTTTCAGAATGTAATGCCTGGTTTACATAGGAAGTTACAACCTGAAACTGCCTCAAAAAGCCAAAATAAGGGACTGGAGAGATGGCTCAGGCGTTAAGGGCACTGGATGCCCTTCCAAACAACCCAGGTTCAATTCCCAGCACCCACATGGCAGCTCACAACTGTTTATAACTCTAGTCAAAGGGGATCCAAAGCCCTCTTCTGGCCTCTGGGCACTAGGTATACATGCACACAGACATGCATGAAGACAAAACACCCATACACATAAATAAATAAATATTAAAGCCAGTCCAGGGTACATGAGATTTTGTCCAAAAAAAAAAAAAAATGCTGGGACTACAATTACCTTGTCCATCTGGCTACCAGGTGGCAGTACACACTATCTATCCTTGGCAAGTGAGAAGGAAAGAATGATTCATTAGTTCTTCTGTGAATGTTTTGCCTCCCTGTAGTAAACAAAGAGTTTACGGCTAAGAATAGAAAAGGCTAAAGTCCCGGGCCTGGAGAATGTGTTGTCCTTTGAACCTCTTTATTAATCTAAAGCTATTAGAGCAACAAGTTTGGAAACAAGGAGGAAGCCAGGGAGGAACTAATGGCCAAGGCAGAAGAACAGGTTTAGCGGGTAGGCTCTGAGTAATGCTTACTGAGAAGGAGTTATTACTCACTGATGGGATGGCTCTCTTTACATAGACAGGATAGCTTCTCTCAGTGTAGTTTATTAGCACAGCATATTTAAGTCTAACTCAAAGGGTGCCCTGCTAGAAAGCTAAGACAGGAACAGCCTTTATATGGTGTAACACTCTAGCATGACTTGAGGGTGTGGGAAGAAAACATGCACACACACACACCCATGCACCTAAAATGCACAAGCGTCCTGTTGCCCTGGGGTAAATTGTCTTGGCTCTTGAATGGAAAAACAAACAAACAGGAAACCACTAGTTATTAAGCACCTGGTTGGTGTCAGAATTAGATAAGGAGTTTTCATTGTTGTCTGATGGGATTGGATTTAAGTTTGTTTTTTTTTTACTGATCATGAAACTGAGCCCCAAAGAGGTGACATAATCTGCAGGAAACTGCCAAGTTAGTAAGTGGTAAAGTCAGTGCTTGAGCGCAGACAGCCAGAGTCCAGTGCTAACCTCTCTGTGGAACACACAGCCCGTGTATGAGAACCTTTGAAATCTCAACCCGAGTGTAGCCTCATAACACCTTTGATCTGATTGGAGAGCCTTATTTTTTCCAGATAGGTCCCTCAAAGCACCAAGATATAGCCTCAGACAGACTGACTTCCACAAGTAAGAGATCATGCCTAAAATGCCTTTGAATGATATTCATGACTGGGAAGTTCCTGAGGCAGGAGGACCAGAAGTTCAAATAACATGTGTAGAAAGTGAAAACTGATTCCCATACATGGTCTTCTGACCTCCACAGGAACATCTTGGCACTCATGTGTGCATACTAACATACAGAATTAAATTAAATTAAATTAAAATGTTTAAATATATCAGGAAGCATGCATTTAATCCCAGCACTTGGGCAGCAGAGGCAGGTGGATCCCTGAGTTCAAGGCCAGCCTGGTCTACAAAGTGAGTTCCAGTATAGCCAGGACTATTACACAGAGAAACCCAGTATAAAAAAAAAAAGTTTAATAATCAGGTATAGTGGTACATTGTTACTGGACTGGACATTGTTAATATATATATATATATATAATGGAGTTTTTATCTGAATCTGTCAAATGTTAATAGACTAGACATCGTTAATGTAATTCTTGACTGTATATATTGTATATACTTATTGGATATAGTTTTTCTTGTATGAGTTATAAGCTTTTTTAATTTTAGACAAGAAAAGGGGAAATGTGATGGTATTGTGTTCCCCAAAATATTGTGCACCTTAATAAACTTATCTGGGGTCAGAGAACAGAACGCCCACTAGATACAGAAGCTAGAAAATGGTGGCACTCACACCTTTAATCCTAGCGTTCCAGAGGCAGAAATCCCTCTGGATCTCTGTGAGTTCAAGGCCACATTGGAAACAGCCAGGCATAGTGACTCATGCCTTTAATCCCAGGGAGTGATGGCAGAAAGCAGAAAGGTATATAAGGCATGAAGACCAGAAACTAGAAGCTTTTGGCTGGTTAAGCATTCAGGCTTCTGAGCAACAGTTCAGCTGAGATTCATTCTGGATGAGGACTCAGAAGCTTCCAGTCAGAGGAAACAGGATCAGCTGAGGAATTGGCGAGGTGAGGTGGCTGTGGCTTGTTCTGCTTCTCTGATCTTCCAGCGTTCACCCCAATATCTGGCTCCGAGTTTGATCTTATTAATAAGACCATTTAAGATTCATGCTACAGTGCATACCTGTAATCCCAACACTCAGGAGGAAAGAGGCAGGAAGGTTAGTGTAAGTTCAAGGACAGCCTGGACTACGTAGCAAGTCTCTGACTAAAATGGGGGGGAGGGGTTCAACATTTTTGCTCATGGGCCTGAAAGATGACTCAATGGGTAAAGGCGTTTGCACCAAAAGCCTGATGCTCTGAGCTCGACCCCTGGACTCACATGGTACAAGGGGAGAACTGTGGACCACAAGTCATCCTTTGACCTTTACCCACACACATACAAATAAAATCTTTTTTTCACTTAACAGGCTGGAGAGATGGCTCAGTGGTTAAAGAGCACTGGTTGCTCTTGCAAAGGACCCGATTCACTTCCCAGAATCCACATCAGTGGCCCACACTAACTCAGTTCCAGGGCATCTAACATCCTTTGCTGGCTCCATAAACACCTACACGAATGAGCTCACATAATACACTTGGATACACATAAAATAAAATTAAAGTATATCTTTAAAAAGTAAGTTTTTTAATTGGGGAGTGGAGCAAATGGACTTCTGTCTGTCCACAGGAGTGAACGCTGCTACAACCGCTTTGGAAAAGATTGGGCAGTTCTGCAAACAGTGAACACAGCTATCCAAGGCCAAAGTATTCCACTCTCAAGCCACCCAAGAGAAATGAAACAGAGTCTACGTGAAGACTTGCCTGAGAACATTCAAAGAAACTTTCTCATAACACCAAACTAAAAACTACAACTTCTATCCCTGTGGGAGGGCAAACAAAAATCCCACAACAGAACTCTACTCAACAGCAACTGCACTGCCAGGAAAAAATGAATTTGGTTTGTTTGCTTGCTTTGTGGTCTTTTGACAGGGTTTCTCTGTTTATGATATTTTGTTTGTGTTCTAACAAATAAACTTGCCTGGAGATCAAAGGGCGGAGCTAGCCACTAGTTAACCATAGAGGCCAGGCAGTGGTGGATCACACTTTTAATCCCAGCACTTGGGAGAAGGAAGCAGGAAGATCACCCTGGGCTACCCAAGACTGAACCAATCTAAAAGAGAAATGGAGCAGGGTGGCTGTTGGTGCACACCTTTAATCCCAGCACTAGGAGGTGAAGACAGGAATATAAAGCAGAGACAGGATCTCTCACCCATTTGGTCTGAGGTTCCGTAGAGGTAAGAAGTTTCCGGTGGCTGCTGCTCTGCTTCTCTGATCTTTCAGCTTTCACCCTCGATATCTGACTCCAGGTTTTTACTGTTAAGACTAATTAGAATCACGCCTCATTTCTCTGTGTAGCCCTGGCAGTCCAGGAACTCGCTCCATAGACCAGGGTGGCTCTGAACTCAAGAGAACTGTCTGTCTCTGCCTCCCAAGTGCTGGGATTAAAGGCAATTACAAAATCATCCAGTTTAGAGCACAGATCTTAAGTACATAGTTTGGCAGTGTGATCCTCTCTTTTGTTTTTATGGGGTTTTGTTTCAGACAGCTCTCTATGTAGCCCTAACTTGGCTTGTAAAACTATATAGACTGGGCTGACCTTGAACTCACAGAAAACCTCCTGAGCTGCCTCCCAAGTGCTAGAATTAAAAATGTGCACAACCACCACCCAGTGATGAATTTGTTTTTGAGACAGAGTTTCATGTAGCCCAGGCTGGCCTCAGGCTTTCTAGGGAGTCCAAGATGGCCTTGGACTCTTGATCTCTTGCCTCCATCTCCCAAATGCTGGGATTCCAAGTGTAGCCCATCTTGCCACAGCTCTTATGAATGAACTTCTGTAAACAAGCTAGATGAAAGAATCCAGGCATAAGAGCGTACAAAGCATTCTTCCAAGCAAACACAGTGGTAATTACCTGGCAGAGAGGATACCAGGATCACAAAGGAATGTTCCCACAGCAAGGCGTAATGATTGCTTTCCAGCCATGCTGGTCCCTGTAATTTCCTGGAATATGGGAAACTCACGTGCATATTTTGTGATAATTGACAGTGACAGCTGTTCTCTCCCAAGGGAAAAAAAAGAGTAAAATAATGCCGGGTGGTGGTGGTGCATGCCTTTAATACCAGCACTCGGGAGACAGAGGCAGGCGGATTTCTGAGTTCAAGGCCAGCCTGGTCTACAAAGTGAGTTCCAAGACAGCCAGGGATACACAGTGAAACCTTGTCTCAAAAAAACGAAAACCAACCCCCCGCCCGCCCAAAAAAAAGAAAATAAAATGATTCCAGGTCTAAGGTTCAATCCCCAGTAATACACATGCAAAAAGTATTTCTGCCAGCAAGGTGCTAATTGTACTCCCACTAACTGGGAGGCTAAGGCAAGAGGATCAGGAGTTCAAAGTCATCTTTAGATATAAAGCAAAGAACAATCAGATTGCAACCCACAGATCCAGGGAGGCTACATAGCAGGGAGGACCCTAAGGTGACTGTGGTTTATAATAAGTTTTGGTTTTGCCCAATCACTGGGCAAGCTTTAGTGAAACATTTCACTATTAGGATAAGAATTTGTACTGTATCAAGCTGATGAAAGGATATGCTGACTGTACTTTCAGGAGGGGAGGCTAAAATCTTTTTAGATTGTGGATTAGCCTATAGAAAAATGTCAAAAAATCAAACAGTGAAGGGGAAGATGAATAGGAATCTCACACAACATAGCTCTCTGAACAGATGAAGACAGGTTTCTTCTGTATCCCAGAATCTAATCAATATTTATATGTATAATTCAGCTATTATTTGTCTTAAAAGGGCTGATTGGGAAATGTTATCATTTTTACTATTTTCTTCAGAGAAAATATTTTCCAGTTTTAAATAAAAATAAGTGGATCTTCCCACTTCAAATGATTTAATTAATCAAAAATCCCTCATACGTGTGCCCAGACATTTTTATGATGTTTTAGTTAATTCCAGATTCCAGATGTAATAAAGTTGACAAAATAGCCATCAACCGGGTGACTCTAGGTTGTGCCAAATTGAGAATAAAAACTAACCAGCAGAGTGTACAATTGTGCACATATGCCACAGCACAGTGTATGTGCAAGCACACATGTCACAAACACAGTGAGTGTGCAAGCAGAGACATGTCACAAGCATTCATGTGGCAGTCGGAGGACAACCTGTGGATGTCTGCTCGCTTCCACACTGTGAGCCCCTGGGGTCAAACTCGGGTAGTCGAGTTCGGAAGCAAGAGCTTTTACATACGGTGCCATCTCACCTGCTGCTCATTGTTTTAGTTGTTGTTGGTATTGGGTTTTTGTTTGTTTGTTTTTTGAGATAAAGTTTCTCTGTGTAGCCCTGGCTGTCTTGGAACTTGTTCTGTACACCAGGCTAGCCTCAAACTCAGAGATCTGCCTACCTATCTCCCAAGTGCTGGGATTAAAGGCATGCACCACCACCACCTGGCAAATAATCATTTACTTTGAATTCCCTTTTTGTTTATTTTAGTTCTAAGACAGGGTCTTTCTGTGTAGCCCTGGTTTTGGTTTTTAGAGACACGATCTTGCTATGTAGCCCAGGCTGGCCTCCTATTTCTAGGTAGGCAAACCTGTCCATGAACTTCTGAGCCTCCTGCTTTGACCTCTCCAGTGCTGGCATGCATACAGGTGTGCACCACCATGCTCAGCTTTGGACTACAATTTGAATATGGTTTATGTCATCAAAACTCAGACTCAGGGCCGAGGTGAGTTGGTTCAGCATTTAAAGGTACTTCCCCTGTAGGCGTGGAGACCTGAGTTCAATCCTTGGAGACCACAAGGTCGTGGGAGAAAACATTCTGGATGGCTGCCTTCTGACCTCCACACACAGGGCCTGGGGAAAGGGCTTAGAGGGTGAGCACTTGCTGTGAAGGCCAGAGACTGAGTTGAGATCTTCAGCACTCATGTGGAAGCCAGGCATGGTTATGTGTGCTCTAACCCCATCATGGAGAGGTAAAGACAGGTGGATCCTGAGAACCTGCTGGCCAGCCAGCCTAGTCTAGCTTAGGGTTCAGTGGGAAACTGTGTCCCCAAAAAATGAAGTTGACAGGAACATACACATAAATACATGTAGGTAAAACACCCATACTCATAAAAAATATTTTTTTGGGGGGGGGATAAGGTTTCTCTGTCTAGCCCAGGCTGTCCTAGAAATTGATTTGTAGACCAGGCTGGCCTCAAACAGAGATCCACCTGCCTCTGCCTCCTGAGTGCTGGGATTAAAGATGTGCACCACCACTATCAGTCAAAAAATAAATAAAATAAAAAATGAGGTGGAAAGCAATTGCGGGAGTCACCGGATCTCCTTCTCTGTCATCGTCTGCGCGATTACATACTCACCAATCCCAAACAAAACAGAAACTTCATCCACAATTGTCATGTTGTTGGTGTTGTCTAAATTAGATGTCCAAGTTTTTTACATTTATCTGGTGTGTGTGTGCATGTGTGAAGATCAGAGGACAACTTAAGGGAGTCTGCACTTCCTTCCACCCTGTGGGTTCCAGAGATCAAGAGATCAGCCAGGGACTGCCAGCCACAGTGGCATGTACCAGCTGACCCGTGTCAGTCCTGAAGTCTTAAAGTGTGCTCCCCACTTCCCTGAGGTCTGCCCCATCACGGCAGAAACAAGGGCAGCTTCTGAGTAGGAAGTCCGCTGACAGCCCCAGCTGTGGTCGAGTCAAGGCGGGTGGGGTCAGAAATCCCTTCTCTGTCAGACCCAAGTCTAGGCAGCCTGTGCCCATGGTCAACGTCAGATTCTGCTCAGTTGTGCTGCATTTGTTGACGGACTCTGACCTCTTGGACTCTAGATCTGATTATGCCTGTCTCAACTTCTGGTCTGGTTCCACTTCACCCTTACCCCAGTGATCTCTGTGGTCCCTTTTCTGCTGGTAGGTCCAGGAAGCCCTGCCTCAAGGGCCCTAGTCTCTCTGGAAGGACCTTAAGAGGGTCCCCTTCACAGTATAATTCCCAGGGAATCCCTTACCTTATACTTCTGGGACCCCTAGAGTTATGACTACTGGGGACATTGAAAGCCGGGGAATGGCTATGAAGTTCCACATATGCGGTGTTATTTTCATGTAAGCAGTGTGCACATCTGAGTGGCCCGGCAGCAAAGGGTAGGGAGACTGCAGCTCTCCCCTCGGTGCCAGGATTTCCACATACTGCAACCTGGCATGGCAATAAATATGTGGAGAAAAAAAATGTTGAAAAAAAAAGTGCCAGGCTATGGTGACACACACCTTTAATCCAAGCACTCGAGAGGCAGAGGCAGGTGGATTTCTGAGCCTGGTGTACAGAGTGAGTTCCAAGACAGCCGGGGCTACACAGAGAAACTCTGTCTCCAAACAAAAAAACACAAACAAACAAACAAACAAACAAAAAACATTAAAAAATCAAGAATGGCCAGGCAGTGGTGGCATGCCTTTAATCCCAGCACTCAGGAGGCAGAGCCAGGCTGATCTGTGAGTTCGAGGCCAGCCTGCTCTACAGAGCGAGATCCAGAACAGGTACCAAAAACTATACAGAGAAGCCCTGTCTCGAAAAACAAAACAAAATAAAACAAACAAACAAAAAACCCAGAGTCAAATATTGGGGTGAAAGCTAAAAGATCAGAGAGACACAACAAGCCACAGCCAACCTCGCCTCGCCAACTCCTCAGCTGATCCTGCTTCCAGAAATCCTCAGACTGAAAGTCTCTGAGTCCTCACCCCTGAGAGTCTCAGTTGAATTGCTCTTAGTTCCTGTCTCCTCAGGACTTGTATACCATTCTCCACCCAGCCATGTCACTTCCAGGGATTAAGGGCTGTGTGTGCTTCCCAAACACTTGGTAGCAAAGGCATGAGATCTCAAGTGCTGGGATTAAAGGTGTGTGCCATCACTGCCTGGCTCTGTTTCCAGTGTGGCCTTGAACTCACAGAGATCCAAATGATCTCTGCCTCCCGACTATGTAACTGGAGTTTTCCTGGTCCCACATGGCTCGCAGCTGCTCAGACCCAAATAAACACACAGATGCTTATATTGATTAAAACTGTTTGGCCTAATGGCTCAGGCTTCTTGCTAGCTAGATCTTATATCTTAAATTAACCCATTTCTATTAATCTCTAAGTTGCCACGTGGCTTGTGGCTTACCGGTACTTTACATCTTACTTTTCATGGTGGTGGCGGCTGCTGGCAGCGTCTCCTGACTCAGCCTTCCACTCCCCAGAATTCTCCTCTCTGCTTATCCCGCCTATACTATACTTCCTGCTTGGCTACTGGCCAATCAGCGTTTATTTATCATCCAATCAGAGCAACACATTCACAGCATACAGAACATCCCACAGCAGGACTGCTAGGATTAAAGGTGTGTGCCACCACTGTCTGGCCTCTATGTCTAATCTTGTGGCTGGCTCTGTCCTCTGATCCCCAGATAAGTTTTATTTGTTAGAGCACAAATAAAATATCACCACACCCTAGGTATACTTTCATATTTATGTTGTATGTTGAAGGGTTCTCAACCTTTCTAATTCTGCAACCCTTTAATACCTTATGTTGTGGTGACCCCAACCATAAAATTATTTTCATTACTACTTCATAACGGCAATTTTGCTACCTTTATGAATCGTAATGTCAATATTTTTGGAGATAGAGGTTTGCCAAAGGGGTGGTGACCCACAGATTAAGAACCACTGGTTTAGAGGGAGGAAAGGGAAGGAGAAAATGATGAAATTATAATTTCAAAATATGAATGAAAAACATTTTTTAATTTAGATGGCAAAATAGTACCAAATATATTCAAATCACCAACAATAGGAACTTTAAAAGTTACTGCAGAAATGCAGTAGTAATGCAGAAGTAGCTATGTGTTGAACTGATTTTCTTTTTTTTTATTAAGAGATTTTTCTATTCATTTTACATACCAACCACAGATTCCCCTGTCCTCCCTCCTCCCGCCCCCCCAGCCTTCCCCCGAACCCACCCCCCATTCCCACCTCCTCCAAGGCAAGGTCTCCCATGGGGAGTCAGCAGAGCCTGGTATATTCAGTTGAGGCAGGTCCAAGCCTCTCTTCCCTCTACCAAGGCTATGCAAAGTATCTCACCATAGGCACTAGGCTCCAAAAAGCCGGCTCATGCACTGTCTCACTGCCTGGGGGCCCCCTAAACAGTACAAGCTAAACAACTGTCTCACTTATCCAGAGGGACTAGTCCAGTACCATGGAGGCTCCTCAGCTATTGGTCCACCATGTGTTTCCACTAGTTTGGCTAGTTGATTCTGTACTTTTTCCAATCATGGTCTTGATATCCCTTGCTCATAGAATCCCTCCTCTCTCTCATCAATTGGACTCCTGGAGCTCTGCCTGGGACCTGGCCGTGGATCTCTGCATCTGCTTCCATCATCAGTCACTGGATGAGGGTTCTATGATGACAGTTAGGGTATTCAGCCATCCGATCACCAGAGTAGGCCAGCTCAGGCACCCTCTGGACTATTGCCAGTAGTCTATGGTGGAGTCATCCTTGTGGATTGCTGGGAACCTCCCTAGCACTCTGCTTCTCCCTATTCCCAAGGTGTCTTAATTTATCATAGTATCTCATTCCTTGCTCTCCCACTCTGTTTCTGTTCCAGCTCAAACCTCCCGATCCCCTAAGCTCTCATTCCCCTATCCCTTGCCCTCCATTTGAACTGGTTTTCATAAAAACTAGTACATAAAACTTAACCAAAACCAAAACAATCAAAAAGAGTGTCAGATCATAGGTCTGCTACTTAAGCAGTCAGAGCTTAGCCTGAAGAAATCAGGCCACACCCACCCCACCCCTGGACAAAGAGTTCAGGAACTGTGCTGTGCCTCTGATGTGTAACCCTACCCTGTACCTGGCTTCCCCATGCCTCTAGTCACATAGGCTTCCCAGACTGAATCACATGGAGGGGAACTTCCCGACACCTCCTGAATGCATATAAAAGCCTAGGTCAGATAGTTCCCAGAACTTCCCGACACCTCCTGAATGCATATAAAAGCCTAGGTCAGATAGTTCCCATTGATCAGGAGATTTCTCTGAGTTCTTTCTGCTGAGCCTCTTCACCATGCCTCCCCACACCCCTGCCCCTCGAAGGCCACACAGCCAACTCTTACTCTCTTCCTTAAAGCTTTCTTTCTTACTGACGCTCCTCTTCAGGCTGTTTTTCATTCGTCTGTTCATTTGTGTTTGTTTTTGAGACAGGGTCTCATTGTGTAGCCCTGGCTGGCCTGGAACTCTCAGAGATCCACCTGCCTCTGCTCCGAAAAGGGCTAGGAGGAAAGGTGTGATCACACTGCCAGCTGCTCCTCAGGTTTTAAAGAGAAGCCTGCTTTGTCATCAAAGCCTCTCCTTATGTCGCCTGTCTCCAAGCTGCTATCCTACCTCCAGGCATTGCCCATCCCTGCCCACCATGGTCATGAGGTCCCTCGGCTAATAAAGCTCATTTCTGAAGGGTACACTCATGTCTTCTTCTTTCCTGAACCCACCCCTCCTCTCTGTAACAAAAGGCAATGACAGTTCACAGTTTTCACCAGCATCTTCTTCTCTTACCCTTTTTTTTTTTTTAAAGATTTATTGTTATTTTACATGCATTAGTGTTTTGCCTGCATATATGTCTGTATGAGGGTATCATATTCCCTGGAACTGTAGTTACAGACAGATGTGAGCTTCCATGTGGGTGCTGGGAATTGAACCCGGGTCCTCTGGAAGAGCCACCAGTGCTCTTAACCTCTGAGCCATTGCTCCAGCCCAGCACTAACATCTTCTGAAAACTCATGTGATACAGCAGAAGTGAGACTGAAGGGAAAACTGGAGGTGAGGGGGAGAGGGAGGGAAGAATTTTCCAGAAGTAGATCTACATGCATAGGCATAACCACCGCCACCACCCATGGATTCTGCGGGCTGATGACTCATCACAACTTGAGATAGAGTCTCCTAGAAGAAGATGGTATGGCCGGGCCATCAGCTGGGTGACCCAGCTGTCCCAGCAGCGCCAGACCCTGTGAAATCACTAACCTCTTTCTTCTGAGTCTCCTGGTTTGTGTGAGGAGCCACCCTGGCCATCACATTGTCACACCCCGAGATCAGCAGGTACAGTGAGTATTTGGTTTTGCAGAGGTATTTTTTTGTTTAACCAAAGTTCAGGGCTTATTGGAGTTTCCTCTAAACCTCTGGGGGAACCTGACGAATCATTTCAAATGAAACGTTTTGTTCTAACTTCCCCATTTTTCTTCACAACTTTTATCTGTGTCGAGTATGTCTCAAGACAGTGTCTCCTTCAGAGTGCTTGCTCTGCACACAGGGATCTGGGTTCTAGTCCCAGCATCACACAAACCTAGAACAATAGGGTACACATATAATCCCAGCAACTGGGAGGCAGAAGTAGGAGGATCAGAAGAATTTCAAGGCCATTCTGGGCTACATAAGACTCTGTCTTTAAAAATGGGGGCAGGGTGGCTGAAGAGATGGCTCACAAGAGTTCTAACCTCCTCTATGTTGTAGAATATTACTTTTACTATGTAAAGATGTGTTGTAGTCACGTACGCTGCATTTGTGTAATTATGTAAAGATGTGTTACAGTCATGTACGCTGCATTTGTGTAACTATGTAAAGATGTGTTATAGTCATGTATGCTGCATTTGTGTAACTATGTAAAGATGTGTTATAGTCATGTATGCTGCATTTGTATAACTATGTAAAGATGTGTTACAGTCATGTATGCTGCATTCGTGTAACTATGTAAAGATGTGTTACAGTCATGTATGCTGCATTCGTGTAACTATGTAAAGATGTGTTGCTGTTTCACCTTGCCTGCCTAAGGCACCTGATTGGTCTGATAAAAAGTTGAACAGCCAATAGTTAGGCAGAGGAGGGCTAGGCAGGGCTGGTGGGCAGAGAGAATAAACAGGGGCCAAGGCCAGGCAGCTGCCAGCCAGCTAGATACTGAGTAGGACTACAGAATAAAAGAAAGTTAAAAAGCCCTGAGGCGTAATATAGATGAAGAGAAACAGGTTAAATTAAGTTGTAAGAGCTATTGGACAGGCATAAGGTAAGGCCAAGCACTCATAACTAATAGTAAGTGTCTGTGTCATGATCTGGGAGCTGGTTGGCAGCCCAAAGGAAAGCCTGTTACACCTCTACTCATGCCGAGGACCAGAGTTCAGTTCCCAGCACACACATCAGATAGCTCACAATCACCTCTAAGTCCAGCTCCAGGGATCTATTGTGAACTCTTCATCTATCTGTACTCACACACACACACACACACACACACACACACACAACTAATAAAAACAAAAGTGTAAAAATTAATCTTTATTTTATGTGGTGGACGTTTTGCTGGCAGGTATGTTAATGTACCATTTGGTTGGTTGTTACTCTTGGAGGCTAGAAGAGGATATCAGACTCCCTGGAACTGGAGCTATGATGTGGACAGTTGTGAACTGCCACGTGGGTGCTGAAAATTGAACCCATATCCTCTGAAAGAGCAGCCACTGAGCCGTCTCTCCAGTCCAAAATAAAACTTTTTTTAAAAGGCAGAGAGGCCCAGTGGTGGTGGCGTACACCTTTAATCCCAGAACTTGGTAGGCAGAGGCAGGCGGATCTCTGAGTTCAAGGCCAGCCTGGTCTACACAGCAAGTTCCAAGACAGCCAGGGCTATACAGAGAAACTCCTTCTTGAAACCCCTCCCCCACCTCAGAAAAAAAAAAGGCAGAGGAGATTGAAAGCAGACAAGTTCAAAAGCAAACCTAAAACTTCTTTCTCAAGGTTGCTGAGGGAAACACCCGGCGGAGCACAGCCAGGGCAGGAAAATCATAATGGAGTAACACTGGTTCCAAATACTTAAAATACACCTGGGAAGCCACTGTAAATCAGAGCGCGCGCGCGCGCGCGCGCGCACACACACACACACACACACACACACACACACACATACACACAGAGTGTGCAAACTGGCCTTCGAACATCACTAGTCTCTGATGAGCTCCGGTCCCACAGACTTGGTCTGGACACTCAGACCACATCCAGTCCCTTTCCTACAGACAGTCTCCCTTCTTCAGTGCCAATCATAGAGACTGACAAGTGCTCTGTCATTTCTAAACCCTGTGTGGTTAAAGCTGTACAGTCTCCATTTTGTAAATGCTAGAGCATGCATGTGCATGTATTTCAGGAATCAGTTCTTTCCTTTTCCATCTGGATCCAGAGAATGAACTCGGGTCATCAGATTTGGGAGCCGCTGACTTCACGCACTAGGTCATAAACAATTTTTAAAAGTAAAATTTAAATCAATAATTTTTTTTTTAAAAAGCAGCATAAAAAATAAGTAGAACTTCCTAGGGGCCGCCTTTGGTCGGGAATAATTTGAGAACTCTACCAAGGCAATGGTATAGTGAGTGTCAGGACTTGAGAATCTAGTTTCTCTCTGGCTCCAAGAGATAGTCACTGAATAATTTTCTACCTGGACTTCTGCAATTTAGAACGAACGTCAGAGCAGAAAAACACTGGGGCTTTTCCCAACTCAGCATTAGGGGTTCACCCACGTCTGAGGCTGTTGATGTAGTTCCTCTCCATCTGTAATCTTCTTGCTGACTTGCTCATGATCCAAAAGATCTTGAGGTCAGAGTAAACAAACATATAGAGAAAAACCCCTGGGGGAACTCTGTGGCAGGGAAGACGTGTTACTGGAACAGAATAACTGCAGGGGTTGTACACACGGCCCTGCTCAAGCCAGCTGTGGTTCTTTGACCTTGGGGATTTCCCTGGAGAGGTCAAACTATTTTTATCACAAGAAAAATGATTTGATAAATTAAGGATGAGGGCTGCTATCTCTAACCCTCAAAAACTGGGCAAATGAACCTTAAATAAAAATGATGCTGTAAGCCAGGTGTGGTCTGTAATTCTGGCTCTTGGAGGGTGGAGGCCAGAGGACAAAGGTTAAAGGTCATCCTTGGCTACATGTGAGTTTATGACCAGCTTGGTCTATGTAAAGAGATCCAAGCCAGCCAGGGTTACATGTAGCTAGAGTTTTCCTGGTCCTGCCTGGCCCACGGTCAGGACAAATCTCTCTCACCCGCCAGTCCTGCAGCTGCTCAGACCCAACCAAGTAAACACACAGAGACTTATATTGCTTACAAACTGTATGGCCGTGGCACGCTTGTTATCTAGTTCTTTTTTTTTTTTTTTTTTTTCCGAGACAGGGCTTCTCTGTGTAGCTTTGCGCCTTTCCTGGAACTCACTTGGTAGCCCAGGCTGGCCTCGAACTCACAGAGATCCGCCTGGCTCTGCCTCCGGAGTGCTGGGATTAAAGGTGTGCGCCACCACCACCCGGCTTGTTATCTAGTTCTTATATCTTAGATTAACCCATTTCTATAAATCTATACCTTGCCACATGGTTTGTGGCTTACCAGTCTCTTAAATGTTTGTACTCATGGTGGCGGCTGGCAGCGTCTCTCTGACTCAGCCTTCCACTTCCCAGAATTCTCCTCTCTCCTCATCCCACCTATACTTCCTGCCTGGCTACTGGCCAATCAGTGTTTTATTTATTAACCAATCAGAGCAACACAACACATTTAACATGCAGAACATCCCACAGCAGTTACATAGTAAGACCTTGCCTCAAAAACAAAAGTAACCTTACCACCCAGAAAGAGGTATGGTTAACATGTAATTTATCCTCTCAAATTGCTTTTTTTCCATTTAAAGATTTATTGGGCTGGTTGGATGGGTCTGTGGGTAAAAAGCATTTGCTATGAAAGCCTGAAATCCTGAGTTCGAGCCTCAGATTCCACAGCTGGAGAAAATCAGTTCCCAAAAGCTGTCCTCTGACATCCACACATGCACCATGCACACACACATTCACACAACATAGGAAAAAATATTTGTTTTTATGTGTATGTGTCTGTGTAAGTGCATGAGCATGTGCAGGTATACCAGGGTGTGTGTATCTGCACATGCTCTCAGAGTCCAGCGGATGGTGACTTGTGTTCTCTTTTATCACTTCTCCACCTACTTTTGAGAGGCAGGTTCTGTCTGTCTGTCTCTGTCTCTCTCAACCTGGAGATTGCATTTTCTCAGCTCCTTGTTTTCACTGAGACAGAATCTTATGTTGCTCTAAATGTCTTTAAACTCACTATGTAGCCAGACTGGCCTTGAACAAATAGCAGTGTTCCCAGCTCAGTCCCCTGGTGCTGGGATTACAGATGTAAACCATCCAGTCTGGCTCTAATGATACATTTTTTTTGTTTTGTTTGAGCCAGAGTTCCATGTCACCCAGGCTGGTTTCAAATTCACTATGTAGTTGAGGCTGGCCTTCAATTCCTGATTCTCCAGCCTTTGCCTCCCAAATGCTGAGATTACAGGTGTGTGTCACCACACGAGGCTCTCTCTCTTTGGGCTTTTTTGAGACAAGGCCTCTTGTAGTCCAGGCTCACCTTGACCTTGCTATGCAGTGAAGGCTGGCCTTAAATCCTGATCCTCTGCCTCTTAAATACTGGGATTACACCATGTGACATGATACCCAGGTCATCATTCTGTGTGTTAACTTGGTAATTTATGTCCTCAGGAAAGCATGAGGAAGGAGTAGAAAATCTGGAGCAGATTGTTTGGAAGAATCGGCTGCACTGCCAACTTCAGAAATACACAGATCTTCATTCTGATCATCCTGAGTTTTGTCCCTTATGACCTCACAGTGGCTTTTTGTGAGATAGATGCAAGTCAAACATACCAGTAAAAGTAAGTTTAACTTGCTAATCTTTAATCAAGTTGAACTGTTGGGCAAACTATTTGCAGCAACAGATGGTCCCGATCTTCAAACTTGAGTAGGATAAAAATCACCAGATGACTCCCGAGCTCCAGCCCAGACATGCTGACTTCAGTTGGGCTCCTGGACGGAGGAATTTTAACAAGAGTCTCTTTTCAGTAGTCTTCATGGTAACCCCTGTAATCTCAGCAATTAGCAGGTAGAAGCAGGAGGATCAGGTGTTCGAAGTCAACTTCAGCTGCTCCTTTTGTGGTTTTCTGAGACAGGTTATCTCTGTGTAGCTCTGGCTTTCCTGGAACTCATAAAGATCTGCCTGCTTCTGCCTCATGAGTACTGGCTTAAATTCATAATAAGAAAACAAAAACTAAACTAACCAGATGGGTAATAGTGGCCCACACCTTTAATCCCAGCACTCAGGAGGCACAAGCAGGTGGATCTTTATGAGTTTGAGACCAGCCTTGTCTACATAGTGAGTTCCAGAACTGCCAGGGCTACACAGAGAAACCCTGACTCAAAAACAAACAAACAAACAAACAAACAAACAAACAAGAATTCCCAGAACCTGGGCATTGTAATTCATGCCTGTAATCCCAGCAGAGAGATGGACACAGGTTTTTTTTTTCCTGAAATTCAGCTTATGTTTGGCTTTTTCAATGTATATCTCCTTGAACAAAGTACTTACACCACTGACTTTTATTTCCCTGTCTGAAAATGGCAATAGTAATAATATTGGTGTGATTTGGTTGTGAGGATGGAGTGAGTCAGTCAGCATGTGGGTGAGCACTCCCTGGCACCAGGTTCCTTATATCCACCCTCCCATACCCTTCCTTTTCTCTGATTTCACTGTCTGGAGATGGAGTGGGGTTGCGGGATGTGGGGCAGATTGGAATAGACTTGGTGAAAAGAATGAAGGAAAATATACTAAATCAGAAATTCCTTGGGTTTTTTTTTTAATTTGTTTTTTTTCTCTTTCGGGTTTGTTTGTTACAAGAGAAAAGCCAATGACTTTTAATGATTAATTGTTGTTATTATTATTATTTAAAAATTATGTATGCATTTTTGTTAAGATTTACTTTTATTACTTTGTATGTGTGTGTTAGTATGTGCACATGTGTGCAGGTGCCTGCAGAGTCTAGAAAAGAATATTCAGTTCCCTGGAAATAAGAGTTACAGGCAGTTGTGAGCTGGCTGATGTAGGTGCTGGAAATTGAACCTGGGTCCTCTGCAAGAGCAGCAAGCACCCTTAACCAACCTCCCCAGCCCCCTTACTTGTGTTTTCCATGGTTGTCAGGAAGGGGGAAAAATTAAGGAGTCTTCAAAGAACAGGCAAGGTCTTACAGCTGCACAACACTTCTAAAAGCCTTCACTGCCTCCAACCCTGTGGACAATCAGCTGGGCTGGGGTCAGGGCTCCTAGAAGGAGCCTCAGGAAACTCCATCTCTTGCCTGTTCCCTCTTCCAAAGTCCTACAGCCGGCAGTTGAATACAAGTTGTCTTGCACTGTCACCTTCTTTTTAAATATATATATATATTACATTTAACCTATTAAATATAATATTAAATCTATATTACATTTATTTATTAGTGCGGTTGCATGAGTAGGTGGAGTCAGTGTTTTCCTTTCACCCTGTCAGGATTAAATGCAGGCAGTTAGGCCTGGTGGCATGGCCTGTCACCACTGCCATCTCAGTGGCTGGTACCTTTGGTGGTGAGAATGAAACCTGGACTCTCTAGAGCTAAGCACGTGATGGCCAGAGGTTGATGTCCAAGGTCTTCCTCTATGACTCTCTGCCTCACTTGGCTAAGACAGGCTTTCTCACTGAACCTGAGGTTTGCCTTTGGGGCTAAACTGGCTCGTCTGCCATCTCTCAGGATCTGCCTGTCTCTGTGCCCCAGGGTTGGGATGACAGACGCAAAAGCACCCATCCTTAGCTTTTTAAGTGAGTGCTGGGGATTCAAACTCAGATCCTCATGCTTGCATAGAACAGCCATCTTCCCAGCCTCCTAGCTCATGTTTTCATAGAGGGTCAGCAAGTGAGAAAAATGAACTCTAATATAGGCCAAATGAAGAAACAATCCCTGCATACGTTGGTACTTTGGCCAACGTCTAATCCCAAAGTCATCTCCTCATATCTACTGCCTTGTACAATAACAGTTATATTCTGAATGCCCATACTAATGTCAATCCTATTGAGCAATACATTGTGCTTATATATTGTTACTTCATTACATAAATCAAGAGCATTATATAAATCAATTTACTGGATGGATCCTGTTACAAATAGTTGGCAGAATGAAAATTTAAATCCCAAATGTATATGACCCAAAGCTACCTCCCGCCTCCAAAAGGATCTCATGCAGCCCCGACTGACCTATGTAGCAGACTCTAGCCTTAAACCATTGATCCTCTTGCCTCCCGCTCCCAAGTGCAGGCATTACAGGCCAGTGCCACCACCCTGGCTAAAGACTATTGTGTGCACATGTCTGCTGGGATTAAAGGCGTGTGCCACCACCAATCTCGCTTTTTTTTTTTTTTAAGAAAGTGTCTTATACCAGGCAGTGGTGGCGTAAGCCTTTAGCCTTTAATTCCAGTACTCGGGGAGGGCGGGGCGGGGGGTGGGGTGAGTAAGTATCTGACTATGCAGGCGTGGCTGACCTGTAACTCACAGAGACCCGCCTGCCTCTGCCTCTAGAGTGCTGGGTGAGACCAGCGTCACCACCCTTGGCCGTCAGCCAGACCTTATAAGGGGGGGCGGCTGAGTAGCTGGTCTCAGGAACTCAGGTCTTCATGCTCACAGGCAAACAGTTTATTAAGCCATGGCCCCGGTTGCAGGTCATTTCTTACCCACCCCCTTCTCCATACCTAGTTATATCTGGCAACAGGAGATACTGAAAACACATTTGGTAACAGAATGGGCAAATGGTTTTCTCCACAGCTTTCTAATCCTTCATCTTCAAACGGGACCTCAAAGAGGTAGATACACTGCATACAGTGTACAGTCATGTTTTTGTCTTGTTTTAAAGACAGAACTAGATTTGCCGAATTCTCGGGTGTTGACCTGCATTCGCAGAGGCTCGGTTCTGGCAGCAGCGAGGGCAGTGTGCATCTGGACCTGTGAGTGATGCTTGTGTGAGGCTGCCTTTATTTCCCGGAGACGCCATGCTAAGGTTGCATAATTACATAAGCCGTCATGATAAACTCAAGTCAGAGGCCTGGGACCAAGCGTTCACGGCTGCGTCCCTCTGGGAAAGTGTCTTTTTGAAGAAGTCCTCTCAGAGCTCAGGAACAAGAGCCGGCTCTACGGTGCCCTTTGCACTTTGACCTTGCCTCGTTCTCTGTCCCTGAGGCGACTTCTGGCTCCCAATCAGCACAGGGGTGGGGTTGCTTGTCACAGCCGTACATCCCAAGCTCGAGACTCCTCCCACGCAGCGTGGGGACTCGCGCGGGGACAGAGACCCGCCCCAGGCCGTCCTTTCCCTGCGTCCCATCTCCCGCCCCCTCCGCTCCGCCGAGGTGAGGTCACGCGAGAGACGTCACCGGGTTATGACGTCACTAAGGACGGGCCTCCGGGAGAGGAAGGGGCGGGGCCCAGGTGACACCCCCCGCCCCGCGCGCGCGTGCGCATTGGGCGCGGCGCGTGAGGAGGCGGAGGCGGCTGTGCTGCAAACAGCGGCGGCGGCGGCGGCAGCGGCGGCGGCGGCGGAGGCGGGCGCTGGGGGGGGTGGGAGGGGGGGGAGCGCGAGCCCAAAAGCTAGCCGGAGAGGGAGCGAGCGGTGCGGCGCGGCGCGGCGCGCGCAGCCCATGAGGCGGTGAGAGGCCTGGGGCCTGCCTCGGAGCAGCGCGCGCGGCGCCGGCCAGCAGCGGGCCGCCCTCCGTGGGGCCCGGGCCCGGGCGCGGCGGCCGCCCGTGGTGGGGAAGCAGGCCAGGGCGAAGGAAGCCGGGCGTCCGGGCTCCCCGCCATGGAGGGCATGGACGTGGACCTGGACCCCGAGCTCATGCAGAAGTTCAGCTGCCTGGGCACCACCGACAAGGACGTGCTCATCTCCGAGTTCCAGCGGCTCCTCGGCTTCCAGCTAAACCCGGCCGGCTGCGCCTTCTTCCTGGACATGACCAACTGGTGAGCCGGCCCCACGCGGAGCCAGCCCTGCTGGCAGCGGCCTCGCGGCCCCGAGGGAAGGAACACCCGAGCCCGCTGGCGGGACAGGGCAGGGCAGGGCCGGGCCGGGCCGGGCCCAGGCCGGGAGGTGGCTGGGGGAGTCCGAGCCCGACGAACGTGGGAAGAGGGGAGAAGTCGTGGGGATCGACGCCAAGGCAGTTGATCTGGGACGAAAAGCGTGTGTTCTGGACGTAAAAAAAAAAAAAAAAAAGCACAGGAAATGAGCGTTGTGGAGTATTTGTCTTTTAAATAGGTGGGAAGGAACTGAGGATGGCAGGGCTGTGAGGGAACTCCGAGGGAGTGTGTTAGGTGCAGAGGTCGAACCCTGCCTGGGCACGGGAGAGATCTCGGAGCTGAGAGTAGGTCGTGTGTGTCTCCCTCTGAGGAGAGATAAGGAAAAAACAACTTTTTTTTGGGAGGGGGCGGGGGAGGAACGACACAAATGATAATCAGCTGCGTATGAGCAAGGAAGAGTTGTGCCAGGGAGAGGTGAGATCTGATGGAGGACCTGGAGTGTCAGACCTGGGGCACCATCTAGGAAAAGTCCTCAGAAAGTGAAGGAAAGGAGCCGATCTTGGGGGCGGGAACGTAGTGAGGACGCTGGAGTCCTGGCAGGGGGTTGGTTGGCGTTGGGAACTTTGACAAGCCTACTGAATACACGGAATAGAGGGAGTGGAGACCGGCCGGCCTATTTGACCGAGCACCGCTGGAAAAATGGAGAACGGTAACCAAGTGTTTTGGCTTGTAGTTGAGTTGTGCAGACTGAAGTGGGGCAAAAGACTATGGTATGGTACCGACGTGTTTGTTGGCTCTGACAGCTGCCCTGTTTTTGGTAAGCACGACTTTCTCCTGGTCTCCAGGTAGTAGGGATTGTTGAGTTCGCTCAGGAGGAGGGAGGAGCCGGAGACCATTATAGACTGCCTTTGAAAAGGCTCCAGGTGAAGCAACTAATCGGGATTTGGGCGAAAAGCAAGGAGGTGCATGCCCTTTGCCCCGTGTTCCGCGTTTGGTGCCCTGACTTGTGGAGTTTTGTTTCTCTTGGCACCCCTCGAACAAACTCGCGTTCATTTCCATGTCCACCAAATGCCTCAAGCAATGCCTGAAAAGGCTTTGTAAGCTTAGATCTTTATCCCACTCCTTGCCTAGTCCCCCCTCCCCCATGACGCTTATTTGTAGATGAGACCCATGGGTGGAGTGTACGTTTTTATTATTGGTCTTTAAAAGCCAATCGTTAACAGCAAGAGTGGGGCTGAATTTTTAGAGTTTGGTAAACTCGGAGGCATTGAATGCAGGATACAGCCTTTAGAGTTAAATAAGCACTTGTAACTTCTGCTGTATCTTAAAAAAAAAAAAAAAAAAACCCCTTAGAGGTTTATCTTTATTATTTTGTAATTACGTGTTAGTATGTGCATGTGTGTGCAGGTTCTATTGGAGGCTGAGGCATCAGATACACTTGGGCTGGAGTTAGGGGAGTTGTGAACTGCTCAGTAGTGCGTGCTGGGAACTCAACTCAGGCCCTCTGCAAGAGCAGTGTGCTTTCTTAGCTGCCGAGCTAAATCTAGCTCCTCCGCTTGTACCTTAGGTCCAGATGATCTGATGCAAGGATTGTAGTTAACTTTCCAGGCACCAACTTGCTGAGTTTGGTGGACATAAACCTTTAGTCCCTGCACTCTGGAGACAGAAGCAGGCAGATATCTGTGAGTTGAAGCCAGCCTGGTGGTCTACATAGCAAGTTCCAGGCCAACCAAGGGGTACACACCAAGATGCTGTCTCAAACAGCAAACCTATGACTGGAACAGAATGACAGGTGATTGACTAAAGAAAGAAAGGCTATTGTTCTAGTGTTGTTCCTAGGCACTCTATCTCCTGTCGAGTTCTTTTGCCTGCCTGCTTCCCGCCTCCCAGCTTTTCCCTCCTATTTACAGTAGGAAGCTTGGCATGTTGTTGCCGGTTTGGTAGGAAAAGAACATTATTTCTCTCCAGTTTCTCCTGACTGACCATTTAAGTACTGAAGTAAGTTTTTAGTTCGCTCATTGGTTTTTGGTTTGTTTGAGACAGAGCCTCCAGTGTATCCCAGGCTAGCCTCAAACATGCATTGATCCTTAATCTCTTGAGTGCTCAGATTACAGATGTGGGCTATCAGGCCCAGCTACGTTTTTAGTGCTGCCAGTGTTTGTTTTTTATTTTTTGCTGTCAGTGTTTATTACTAGAGTTATTCTGATTATAAAATCAACTTAATTTTATATGCTTGAGGGGTATGTGCTATCTAAGATTGTTTTGGGGTTTGTGAAAAGTGAGGAACATCTGAGGCACTGTGGCTAAGAAAAAGTAACTTAAGAACCTGACTGCCCTAGGCAGGCGGTAGTGGTGCATGCCTTTAATCCCAGCTCTTAGGAGGCAGAGGCAGGTGGATCTCTGTGAGTTTGAGGCCAGCCTGGTCTACAGAGTGAGTTCCAGGACCGCTAGGGTTGTTACACAGAGAAAAGCCTTGTCTTGGGAGGGAAAAACAAAAACAAAAAAAACTGACTCTCAAAAGTTGACCTCTGACTTCAATACACCTGCATGCAGTATTCGCACAAAGTCATAATAAAGGTGAGTTTTTGTTTTTGTTTGTTTTGAGACAGGGTCTCTATTACGTAGCTCTGGCTGTCCTGGAATTTTCCTGTGTAGACCAGGCTGGCCTCAAATTTACAAGAGACCTGCCTACCTCTGCCTCCCAAATGCTGGGATTAAAGGCTTGTGCCACCATCACCCATCTCATATTTTTTAATTAAAAAAAAAAATTAAAGTTCTCAAAACAAAACCCCACAAAAACAAAACAAAGCCACAGACCACACCACCAAACTGTACTTAAGATCTGTACTTGGAGCCAGGGTCATTGTGCACACCTTTAATCCCAGCACTTGGGGGGTGGAGACAGGCAGATCTCTGAGGTCAAGGCCAGCCTGGGCTGCAGAGCCAGTTCTTGGACAGCCGGGGCTACCCAGAGAAACCCTGTCTCGAAGACTTTATTAAATAAATACCACACAACATTCTTTAACATTTAACTCTGAGCAGATGGAAGGTGAGAAACAATGTGTCATTCAGGTTTTCAAAATGACATCAGCGTGTGAGATTTGAAATAAGGACAGAAGGTAGCATGAAGCAGAGCTTAGATAATAAGCAACTAAAACAATACAGTGGCAGTGAACCATTATTTTAAAATGAACATCCCAAGTCCTCTAAAATGAAACCCAAACTGAAAAGATTACACTGTTGTTTTCAAAAGTAAGTATTTTTGTTGTTACTATCAAGAAACTAATGGAACATTTTGGCCCTTACATATTTATCATCTATCTTCTCCTCTTTTTTTTGTTCATACAAGATCTTACATAGTCTAGGCTGGACTAGAGCCCCTGGTCTTCCTGCTTCCACATCCCAGGTGCTGGGGTTCAGGTGTGTCCCCTTTCTGTCCAAGAAGTTCTGGTTATTTTTTTGAAACAGGGTCTCACTTTGTGGACGTGGCTGGCCTGGAACTCAGAGATTTCTTTTGCCTCTGCCGCCCCAGTGCTGGAATTAAAGGTGTTCACCACCACTCTGAGCTTTTTTTTTTTTTTTTTTAGGTTTTTTTTTTTTTTTTTTAAAATTATTGTTTTTATAGCACATCTTTCTAGTACTTACTTTAGCTGCCAGAAATGGTGCTGGGATCAGTAGAACAACTTCTTCACAAAGGTCACCAGTGACTATGTCCTACGTGAGTAAACTCAGTATCCAAAAGCCAAACTGAAGGCTGGGATGTGCTCATTGGTTAGAGCAGTTGCCAACCATCCATGATATTCTAGATTGAATCTCCAGCACCGAAAAAGCTAAATGTAATGTTTTGTAGATTAGTATAATTTCCTATTAGTGGAACTTTTTTCAGACATGCCACTGGGCTATGAATAAAGAATTTGGCCAGATGGTAGTGGCACACACCTGTAATCCCAGCACTTAAGAGGCAGAGGCGGGCAGATCTATGTGAGTTCCAGGGCAGTCTGGACTACATAACAAGACCCTGTCTCTAAATAAATAAATAAATAAATAAATAAATAAATAAATAAATAAATAAAAATAAAAGAATTTGTAGGTGATCAGTTGCCTGTAATCCATCACATGGAAGATTGAGGATGCTTACCAGTTTTAGGTCAGTTTGGGCTAAATGAATCCTTGTCCTGTATGAAAATATTAAAAAAAAAAAGATACACTTGTAGTTGGAGTTTTCCTGGTCCCACAGCCGCTCAGACCCAAATGAACATACAGAGGCTTACATTAATTATAACTGCTTGGCCATTAGCTCAGGCTTATTACTGACTACCTCTTACACTTAAACTCAGCCCATTTCTGTTAATCTATATGTGTTCCGTGGCTTTACCTGTGTGCCATTACATGCTGCTCCCTGGATGGTGGGCTGGCATCTCCTGACTCAGCCTTCCTGTTCCCAGAATTCTCCTTGTCAGCTTACCCTGTCTATACTTCCTGCCTGGCTACTGGCCAATCTGTTTTATTTATCCACCAATCAGCCACACATATTCAGAGCATACAGAACAACATTCCACAGCATACACTCAATGAAATTTACCATCTTAAACAGTTTTAAGTGTATAATTGTTAAATAGCCTTTAAACTCACTTCGCATTCTCTAACCCATTCTCTTTGTGTTCAGATGAAGTTCTCAGCATAAATACCTTTTTCCTTTTTTTTTTTTTTTTTTGGAGACAGGATTCTCTATGTAGCCCAGGCTGGCCTCTAACTCACAGAAATCCACCTGCCTCTGCCTCCCAAGTGCTGGAATCAAAGGTGTGCCCCATCACTCTTGGCAGGACTTTATTTTAGAGGACCTTAAGCTAGGAGTTAGCCTTGGGCTGATATGTGAGTGTGGCTGTAGCTTTTCCTTTACTAACAGTTGGAGGATAGTGTTGGCTATTTTTTAAAATTAATTTATTTTATGTATATGAGCGCTCTATCTGCATGTACATCTTTGTATCAGAAGAGGGCATCAGATCCCACTATAGATATTTGTGAGGCACCATGTGGTTGCTGGGAATTGAGCTCAGCACCTCTGGAAGAGCAGTCAGTGCTCTTAACCACCAAGCCATCTCTCCAGCCCCCAGTGTTGGCCATTCTTAGGTTCACGCTGTGCAGTTTAGGTGTTAAAACCTTATAGGCTGTCAGTAGGGTCTTCATGGAGCAGTGGGTTATGTTTTGGCTCATTGGCTGCATCTACCATGGGTATAAGCAGGTATTTTTCTAATGTCTGAGAAAGGGTTTCCAGTACACCAGGCTGGTCTTGAGTTTGTTTGTTGTGCAGTTTAGGATGACCTTGAACTTTTGATTGTCCTGCCTCTACTGGAGTGCTGGGATTACAGGTGAACAGCGCCACACCTAGTATATACCATGCTAAGATTTTGTGGATGCTTTTTTTAGAAAAAGCTGAGGAAAGCATTCTTTTTTGTTTTTTTAATTTTCAAGACAGGGTTTCTGGTTGCCCTGGAACTCTCTCTGTAGACCAGGCTGATCAAAGGAGTGGGCTGCCACTGCCTGGCTAAGGGAAACGTTCTTGTGCAGTAATGCTCTCCTGTATAAGCGTTGTCGGAAGCTCCCTGTTAAGTGAAGGTGGAACCAGAGTAATGGAGCTGAAATCTGGAGTGAAAATCAATTTTATCTGTAGTTGGACTTTCCTTGGAATACCAGCTCCCAAATAATGACATGGAGACCTATTATTAATTATGAAAGCTTGGCCTTAGCTTAGGCTTGTTTTTAACTAGCTCTTGTAACTTAAACTAACGCATTTATAGTAATCTATGTTCTGCCACATGGCTCGTTACTTCTCAGTACCGGATATCTGACTTTTTCCAAGTCTATTTGCCTCAGATTCTTTTCCAGAGTTCCTGTCTCTGCCTGGAAGTTCTGCCTATCCTCTCTTGCCTAGCTATTGGCTGTTCAGCTCTTTATTAAACCAATCAGAAGGTGCCTCAGCAAGTGAGAAAGGACATAGGCACATCTTCACACAGTGTTCAAAAAGATTATCCCAACATTTACTTGTATGATCACCCATGAGTTCTGATCTAGTCTCTGGTTTAAAGATAAAACTTGATATTTCAGTAGTCGTCTTTAAAAGTATGTGTGAGTCAGGCTGTCAGGCTTAGTGGGGCATACCTGAAATCCCTGGAGATGGAGGATTAGGAGATGAAGGTCATCCTCAGCTGTTTGAGACTTGCTTCAACCCCCCCCCCCCAAAAAAAAATGCATGTTGGGGTGAGGGAGTCATTCACTGATAGTGTGTACTTAACATTTGTGAGGTCCTGAGTTCAACTCCCAGCACCAAGAGAAAAAAGTGTGCTAAACGCTAACATGAGAAAAGAACCTGAGAGGGCCGGGGCCAGCCGGCTGCCTGAGGTTATTCTCCACTGTGTTCTGAGAAAGAAGATTGGGAGTTCTTACTCTAGGTTTTCTGTTACGTTTCTTCTTAAGTAGCACATAGAATGTGGGACTCTTGATATAATAGAACCTTATAGCTTATAAATAGAACATGTTCATTTTAGGGTTTTTGCTTGTTTGGTTTTGGTTTTTCTGAGACAGGGTTTCTCTGTGTAGCTCTGGCTGTCCTGGAAGTGGCTCTATAGACTAGGATGGCCTTGAACTCAGAGATCCACCTGCCTCTGCCTCCTGAGTACTGGGAGTAAAAGGTGTGTGCCACCACTGCCTGGATTAGGGGTTTCTTTCTTTCTTTCTTTCTTTCTTTCTTTCTTTCTTTCTTTCTTTCTTTCTTTCTTTCTTTCTTTCTTTCTTTCTTTCTGTAGGGTTTTCTTTTTTAAAAAATTGTTTGTGTGGGTTCTTGTGTGCTCTAACCTGCCCAAAAGGACAGAAGTGTCTGGGTCTCTGGAAACTGTCATTGCAGGTGGTTGTGAACTGACTGATATGAGTGCTGGGAACCAAACCCAGGGAGAGTGGCAAGGCCTCCCAACCTCTTCCCTTTTCTTTTGAGTTATTGTTAAATAGCTCAGGTTGGCCTTGAACTTGATCCTCCTGTTTTTGCTCCCTGAGTGTCATCTTGGTTTAAAGGAACAGAAAAAGTACATTGCTATCTTTCTGAAAATGTTTACACTATGCTATTACCACAGGGCTTGCATTTCCAGTCACAGATAGTAAGGATTAGCATTACAGTCAGTGTGGGCATGGGCGTATTTCTTTCTTTTTTTATTATTTTTTCTTTTTTATTAATTTTTGTGGGGAGGGGGAAGTGTGTATCCCAAATTGATAGTGGAGACCAGAGACAACTTGTGGGAATTGGGTTCACTCCTGCAGTGTAGGTCTTGGTATTGAACTCAGGTCATCAGGTTTGATCACAAATGCATTACCCACTAAGCCATCTTTTCAGTCCCAGGAGTAGTTTCTTTATCACCTCCCATCCACCACCAATCCAAAGTTCATCTACTATGCAATAGCAAAAACTAACTACCAAGCAAGTATTTTTAAGTACTTTTATTATTTTAAATTATGTGCATGTTTGTGTATCTATGTTGTCGTATGTACACGTGAGTGCAGGTGCCCATGGAGGCCAGAGGCATTGGATTCCTGGACTAGAGTTATAGGCAGTTGTGAGTCATCCATTGTGGGTGCTGGGAACTGAACTTGGGTCCTCTGAAAGAGAAGTAAGTTCTTTATTTAACCACTGAGCTGTCTCTCCAGCCCCAGTCACAAACAAGTGTGTTTTGGGTGGGTGCTAGCCACAGTGTAAAAGATAAGGAGGAGACGGTTGCTCCTGTTATGATTTTATGATTTGCTTTCTGATAGTAAATTCTGTACCTGAAGTCATTGGAGGAAAGTTGCGTGATACCCAGGAAGATTTTTGTGTCTACACTTAAGATACCAGTAAAGTCTCAGTACAGTTGAGGTTGTGCAAAGATTTGTGTCTATTAGTGGAGTTTTATTTGGATAGGGATGATGAGATCATGAGTGACAAGTGTGGAGTTGATTGTTTTTGGCATAGAATATTGGTATGGTGGTGGTGTTAAGAATGAGAAAAATTGGGGTTGGAGATTTAGCTCAGTGGTAGAGCGCTTGCCTAGCAAGCGTAAGGCCCTAGGTTCGGTCCTCAGCTCGGGGGAGGGGGGGAGGGGAAGAAAAATTGCTGTCACAAAATTAACTGTCTTGTTTTGAGGCGATCCTGCTGTGTTACCCCAGCTCATCTGGCCCCTCCTGCCTCTCTCTACATCTTAGCTTGCTGAGGTCACAGGTGTGAGCCAGCAGGCCTGGTGAAATCACCCCAGTGTGCTCACAGTGCTTTGCAGCAGTTACCCCAGAGGCAGCTACAATCTTTATGTAATTGCCCCCACTCCCTCCTGTCCAGGCCCCCACCATCATTGGCAACTGCCCTCAGTTCTGTTACCTCAGATGGAACTAGGCTATAAATAGAATGATAAAATATTTGACCTTTTGTATCTGGCTTCTTTCTTCCTTTCTCCCATCTCTGCTTGTCCCGTCTTTCTCTTTTCCTTCCCCTTTCCTTTCCTCCAGAGCTTCACACATGCTAAGTTAGTGCTGAGTCTCTGAGCTCATCCCAGCCCTGTGTCTAGCTCTTTGATTTAGCATGCTGTTTTCAGGGCAGCCATGTTATGTCAGTACCTGGTTCCGTTTTGTGGCTGAGTAATATTCCACTGTATGTGCACAGTGTGTGCATTTCTCACCTGCTGAAGGAAATCTCGGTGCTTCTGTTCCTGGCTGCTGTGCATAGTGCTGTTCTGAGTGTGTAACTGTGTTTGAGCACTGTTTCACTTGTGTAGAAAGCTTCCGGTGGGATTGCTAGGTCCTGCAGTCTTTGAAGAACTGCTAATACTTTTCAGTGACTGATTTTACACTTCTGCAAGAGATGAATGAGAGCCTGTCCTAGTTTCTCCACGTCTTCACTAAAGCCTGTTTTGTTTTGCTCTTGTTCTTTTGAGACAGGGTTACTCTGTGTAACAGCTCTGGCTGTTGTGGAACTCACTCTGGTCTCAGACTCACAGAGATCCACCTGCCTCTGCCTCCCGAGTACAGCTACTTTTTAAAAAAACAAAACCAAAATCATCCTAGTGAATGTTAAATAATACTCCATGATTTTTCCAGTGTTTCATTGTGTGCCTGTGTGGTGGATGCCACAGTGAGTGTAGAAGTCAGGATGACTTTGGATGAACTGAGGTCAGTAGGCTTTTACAGTGAGCACCTCTGTCTGCTGAGCCATCTTGCCAGCACCTTCCTTATGGTTTGGACTCCCCTTCTCCTAGTTCTAATATCGTATCCTTTATGTTTGTTGACCATTTGTACCTCTTCTCTGTGCAAATCTCTCTTCTAGTCCTCTGACCCTTTTCAGTTGGGTTTATAGGTTTTCTGTGAAGTTGTGAGAGGTCTTTATGTGTTCTGGGTGGTAGACACATGGCTTGTAAATGTTTCCCCATCCTCTGTGTGTCTTCTTTGGTGGAGGCCTGTTCACTTATTTGTGCTCACTTCTCACACACAGCTTTGCTTTTCCAACGGTAAGCTCCTTTCTTCTCCTTAGAATGTGCTCTCCTTTCTTTCTGGCTTAGGAACTCACAGGGTTTTCTGGAATTGTCACACTGAGCGCCATTCTTAGAAAGCTCTCCTTTGAACTCATACATCTATATAGCATTAGCATGCACACAGACTTACTCAGGGACAATGTCCCTAAGGGCCTGTGTGCTCCTGAGCATCTTCTGCAATGTTTTAGACATGAGAGGAGATAGGAGAAAATGTTTACTGTTATAGACCTCATCTCACTATGGAGCCTCGAACACTTGATCCCCTGCCTCAGCAAGTGGAAAGGCTTAATTCCCCCGACCCTCCGACAGGGTTTCTCTGTGTAGGTTTCTCTTGTGTCTGTCCTGGATCTCACTCTGTAGACCAGGCTGGCCTCGAACTCACAGAGATCTGCCTGCTTCTGCTTCCCAAGTGCTGGGATTAAAGGCGTGCGCCACCACCGCCCAGCTAAAGGCTTAATTTTTATGACAGTCTGTATTTCTTTTTTTTTTTTATTACTGTTGTGTTAGAAGAGCAGTACACATTCCATGATGCTCATATAGGGGTCGGAGGACAACTTTTGGGAGTCAGTTCTCCTGTGGGTTCCAGGTCATCCAAGTCATCAGGGTTTTGTTTTGTTTTCTTTTCCTTTTTTTTCTTCTTCTTTTTTTTTTTTTTTGGTTTTTGAGACAAGATTTCTCAGTGTAGCTTTGCGCCTTACCTGAAACTCACTCTGTAGCCCAGGCTGGCCTCAAACTCTCAGAGATCCACCTGCTTCTGCCTCCCGAGTGCTGGGATTAAAGGCGTGCGCCACCACTGCCCGGCTAGTTCTCAGGTTTTTAAAGCATGCATTTATCTGCTGAGCTAACTGGCAGGACCCATTTTTTCTTTTTCTTTTTTTTTTCTTTCCTCTTTTTATTCCTTAGAATTGAACACAGGACCTCCTGTATTTAGACCAGAGCTCAGTTAAAACCCTATCTTTTAGTGACATGGAACCTTTCTGCCTCAGTCTTCCTAATGCTGCTTTATAGGTGTGCCCTACCTACACATACAAAGGCCAGATTTGATGGCACATGCCTGTGATTCTAATACAGTGTGCTGAGTGTTCACACGTGAGTTACTCTTCTGTGGTCATCAACTCATGGACTCCTACAGACCATCTACTCTAATGATTGGCCAGTACCCTCTGGTTGGGTCTCATTCTGTAGGACAGACTGGCCCTTACCTCAGGTGACCCTCCTTCCTCTGGAGCTTAGGAATTACAGGTATGAGCCGCCACAGCTGGTTCTTGGGTTTTTTGTTTGTTTGTTTTCATTATCTCTCGTAGCCCATACTAACCTCAAACTTCCTGGTGCTCTGGTCTCTACGTCCCTTGTGCTGGGATCACAGATGTTCACCCCATGTCCAGTTTGTGTGTTGCTGGGGTTGCTAGGCAGGAATTCTACCAGCTGAGCCAGCCAAAGTCTCTTTTTTTGAAGTTTTTTATTTTTCTTTTTTTCCATTTGTGGAAACATCTTAGTATTTTTTAAATTTATTTATATTATTATATTTTATGTATGAGTGTTTTGCCTGCCTGGTATGTGCACCATGTGTGTGCCTGGTACTCATTTAGGCCAGAAGAGGTCATTAGATCTTCTGAAACTGGAGCTACAGGCAATTGAGCTATACCACATGGATGTTAGAACTGAACCCAGGTCCTCTGTAAGAGCAGCCAGTGCTCTTAACTGCTGAGTCATCTCTCATATTCAGGAAGTTTTTTGTTTTCTTTTCTGCTTCCCTTTTGAACTTACATCATAGACCTTCAATTTGTTAGCAGAGATTGGAGTAAAAATGTGTGCCCAGGCTAGTCCTCTTATGCCTACATTGTTGGTGCTGGGAAGCTTTAGGTGCGGATGGGTATACATACACTCACACTTCTGAATCTTCAAGTTGCCTCAACATTTTTCTTTTTCAATGGGAACGGCAACACACGCTTTTTCTCTAAAATCTTTAAACTCCAGCTAGCAAGCATCCTCCAAAATAAGACAGCCATTGGGTCTTTAAATTGTTGTTTATTACACTTTTAACTATTTGGGGGATGGTTGTTGTCCTGTGTGCCCTTTTTTTTGGTTCTTTTCAAGACAGGGTTTCTCTGTGTAGCTTTGGAGCCTGTCCTCTGCCTCCCGAGTGCTGGGACTAAAGGCCTGGGCCACCAGGCTCCTCAAGTTCTTATAGAAAGTGGCACAGTACTTCTACTGCTATGGACAGCCTCATCCATCCTCCCTTCTAGATCACTGACATGGTGAGAACAGATGTTAAAGTGTATTGTAAACTCTGCACAGATGGGAGATTGGAGACGACTCAGTGGTTAAAAGCACTGACTATTCTTACAGAGAACCTGGGTTCAGTTCCCAGGACCCACAGCAACTCACAGCCATCTGTAGCCCCAGTCTCAGGGGATCCAGTACCCTCTTCTGGCCTCCTAGAGCACCAGACATACACATTCAGGCCAAACACACTCAAACACACAGAAAATAAAATAGATGTGTTTTTTTGTTTTGTTTTTTTGACTGTTTCTCTGTGTAGCCCTAGCTGTCCTGGAACTTACTCTGTAGACCAGGCTGTCCTCAAACTAAGATCCTGCCTCCTGAGGGCTGGGATTAAAGGTGTGCACAACTACAACCCAGAAGAATTTTTTAGTTTTTAACTATTATAAAGTATATTATAAAGTATATATAACCATTATAAAGTATGCCAACTTGCCTAATCTCTCTCTCTTATTGTAACTTATGACTGACAAGAAGTTCATTTGTTTAGGACAGAAAAGATAGGCACCCCTTCCCCATAGACACTTGCTTTGAGAGGCTCCCTGTGTATTCCTGGCTGGCCTAGAACTCATAGTGGGCACTGTGCAGACTCACTGTGTAGAGGCTGGTCTGGAATTGGCAGTAATCTGCCCATAGTTGCTTCCTCAGTGCTGGGGTTACAGATGTGTATAGCCACATCAAATCCCTCCATTTTTGTAGGGGTGGTCAAGTTTTCATGTATCCAAGACTGGCCTTCAACTAATACTGATCATACTGCCTCAGTTTACAGCCCTGGGATTACAGATGTGTGCCACCATATCTGGCTCATTATTTTAGAAGGTCTCAAGAATGTTCAGATTACCTCCTTGAAGGATGTTGCAATTCATCTTGATAATGAGGCAGTAGAGAGCCTGCTTTCTGTGAAGTGTCAAGCTTTCACCTTTGCAGGTGTGTGTATCTGTCAGGTAAAAGGTGTTAATTGTTTTTGCATTTCCTTGATTGCTGGTGTGGTTCAGTGCTTTGCTTATCGGCAGGGTGACTATTTGTTTTCTTTACTCTTTCATTCCCCCTGCCTTCCCAACACCCCTTTTGAGTCAGTCTTATGTAGCCTGGGGCTGGCTTGGAGCTCCTGTTCCTCTTGTCCTGCTGCCTCCAGTGTGTTCTATCACGTGTAGTTGACTTTCTTATGTGCTCAGAAAAAATACATAATGAACCCTCTTTATGTACTGGCCACCTGGATTTCAAAATCATTAAAGATTTTGCTTTTTTTTTTTTTTTTTTTTTTTTTTTTAACCACCAGAACTTTTTGTTGTTCTATTACTTGTTTTTTCTTTCTTTCTTTTTTTTTTTTTTTTTTTGTTTTGCTTGTTTGTTTTTGAGACAGGGTTTCTCTGTGTAGTTTTGGTGCTTGCCCTGGATCTCACTCTGTAGACCAGGCTGGCCTTGAACTCACAGAGATCCGCCTGGCTCTGCCTCCCTAGTGCTAGGATTAAAGGCATGCACCACCACTGCCCTGCTATTATTTGTTTTTTCAATGTTATTAGGTTTAATGTATATGTGTATTTTGTTTGTGTGTCTGTCTGTGTACCATGTGTTCTTTTATTTTAAAAAAAAGATGTATTTTTTGTGTGTATGGTGTGTGTGTGTGTGTGTGTGTGTGTGCGCGCGCATGAATGTATGAATGTATCCCAGGGTGTCAGAGGAGGCCACAAAGCCTCAGAAGCCCTGGCTGTGGCTGGAGTTATAAGTATCTGAGCTGCTTGATCTGGGAGATTGTACATCTTTCTGTTTTCATTGGTCGTTTGTATTTTCTGTGACTTGTGTGAGGTAGTTATTTTTTCCCTTGATTTGTGTGAGGTGTTTGCATAGTAAGGAAAATAGCTGTATCTTGTATCCCTCAAATCAGTTTCTAACATCAAAATCGAAAAAATGAAATGTTTTTTTGGGGAGCTGGGAAGGCTAAGCCAGGACTATGTTAGGTAAATGCTGTACCGCTGAGCTACACTCCCATCCTTTAATTTATCCATTTCAATAGATACAGTAGTTAACTTGTGTTTCTAGGGCATGGAGTGACATTCCATGGGTTTGTACTGTGTGTAGTGATCAGCTCAGGCCAGTTGGCCTAGCACACTCGGATGCTTATTTCTTGTTGGGAACTTTCATGATCCTCATCAAGGTAATTCTGGAGTACTCTGTTAGCACTGGATTTATATATAGTTCATTATTAGAGTATTCTCCACATGCACAAACGAGGCCTGGGTTCAATTCCCATGAAGTTGACATTAAAAGTTGTCAGTATTAGAAGTTTTTCCTTCTGTTGAGTGTGTCTTTTAGCTTTGTTTATGACACCTTTGCTTTTACTTACGTAGCCCTCTGTATGGACTTTTCTTTAATGATGTGTAATCTATCTGTTCCCTTCCTTGCCCTCTTTTGGTTCAGTGCTGGGAAACAAATCTAGTCTTTTTTTGATTCTTTGCTTTTCCTTTCATGCTTAAACCCTATGTCTATCCTCACCTAAGAGTTATATATAAACAAATACCCACATACCCCAAGCTGGCCTTGAACTAACTCTAACCAAGAATGGCTTGAAGCTTCTGAACCCCCTGCCTGGGATTACCATCATGCACCAACACACGGGGGTTTTATGTAGTGCTGGGGATGGAACCCAGGGTTTTGTGCATGCTAGGCAAGAACTCAACTGTAGCTAGAGTTTTCCTGCCTGGCCCACAGTCAGGACAAATCTCTCTCACCCGCCATTCCCACAGCCGCTCAGACCCAACCAAGTAAACACAGAGACTTATATTGCTTGCAAACTGTGTGGCCGTGGCAGGCTTCTTGCTAACTGTTCTTATAGCTTAAATTAATCCATTCCCATAAATCTATACCTTGCCACGTGGCTTGTGGCTTACCGGCATCTTCACATGCTGTTTGTCATCTTGGCGGCTGGCAGTGTCTCTCTGACTCAGCCTTCCACTTCCCAGCTTTATTCTCCTCCTTGTCCCGCCTATACTTCCTCCTGCCTGACTACTGGCCAATCAGTGTTTTATTTACCAACCAATCAGAGCAACACATTTGCCATACAGAGCATCCCACAGCACTCAACTGAGCTGTAGCCCCAAATAAGGCTTTTATAATATCCGGTATGTATTTAGAAACCTGGCAAGTCAATATGATGTGACTTTTAGTGATTAGGCAGTGAGATGGTTGATACTGTTCATTTGACAGGATATAAAATCACCTAAGAGATGATTATGCAGGCACACCTGGGAGGGATTTCTAGGTTAGGTTAATTGAGACATTCCACATTGTCCTGGTTGATATAGGGAAACCTCCAGTCCCTTCTGTTCCCAAAAAAGAACTTTGAAAAAGCCATACTGAAGAACCGTTAGCTTGTGTAGATTAGGCTGACCTTGACCTTGCTCAGTCTTCTTGCCTCTAGTGCTGCGATGACAGACTTGGATGTCTGGGTAGCCTGGCTTTAGTGTGTTAACAGCCATTTAACTGCGTGTTGATTCTTGAGCCATTAGTGTATTGGGATTACTTTTCTTCCACGGCCTGGTGAATGCTATATCCCTAAATCCTTTAATTAACCATGCACACATGCTCCACTCCCATTTCCAAGAAAGGGGCTGACCCTGTAACTCCAGGTTGTCCTTCAATTTGTTAGTCCTGCTGCTCCATCCCTCTGGTGCTGAGATTACAGGTGTGAGCGAGCTGCTGCCCCCAGCACTGGCTTTTCTGCACAGTCTTTTGCTGTCCTTCCTGGAGATGGTGGTTTTTCCAGTCTTTTTTTTTTTTTTTTTTTTTTTTTTTGGTTTTTTGAGACAGGGTTTCTCTGTGTAGCTTTGCGCCTCTCCTGGAACTCACTTGGTAGCCCAGGCTAGCCTCAAACTCACAGAGATCCTCCTGGCTCTGCCTCCCGAGTGCTGGGATTAAAGGCGTGCGCCACCACCGCCTGGCGGTTTTTCCAGTCTTTGATTGCTTGGTCTTCTAGGTGTTTTTGTCGAACTGTTTTTTTTATTTTTGTTTTCAAATTAAATTATTCTCATTTCTTCCAGGTGTGTAATTTCTTTTCAGTATTATCAGATACTCAAGTGTTCTGACAGCACTTTTTTTCTCTTTAAAAAAAAAAAAAAGTAGTATTCTAAGGAATTGGAGAGATTGTTCAGTGGTTAAGAGCATTGGCTATTCTTGCAGAAGACCCAGATTGAATTCCCAGCACCCACATGACTCACAACCTTCTATAATTCCAGTTCCAGGGGTATCTGATGCTCTCTTCTGGCTTTGTGGTGCACACATATACATGAGAGAAAATATCCATATACATAAAATAAAAATAAATATTTAAGAAGTTTTCTATACCAGACATTGTGGCATATGCCTTTAATTTCAGCACTTGGGAGGTAGAGGCAGATGGATCTCTGAGTTCAAGGCCAGCCTTGTCTACAGAGTGAGTTCCAGGGCAGCCAGGGCCATGTAGGGAGACCCTGTCTTTTAAAAAAATTAATAAAATAAAATAAAAGATTCTAGAGCCTTAGTTCCATACTGGTTTTCCTAGTTGAGCTGTAGGCCTGTTGCATGGTTCTTAGCCTGGTGTTTCATTTCTGTGATTTAGAGCCTTTGAAAATCCTCTACGCTCTTAAAATTAGACTTTTTGATAATGCATTGGAAACATTTGAGACTTTGGCATTCTGAATCAACTTTTTTCATACTCTGACCCATAATTGATAAGACATTTGGCTGTGCCATCTATTTGAAGGCTGGCACTGTTTTTCTCTGGATTTTGAAGGTCTGGTCTGGTTGTTGATATATTGTAATTGTTTGGATTCTTCTTTGAGATAGCTGCTCTGACTCTAGAGCCCTGGGGTTGGACTGCACTGCAGTTCCCCTTAGCATGTTTTCAGCCACTGCTCAGCGTGGTGGGCCCTGCCAGTATATAGACACTCCCTCTTTTTAGCCTTGGAAAATTTCCTATTTGAGACAAGTCTTACATTGTAGCCAAGCTGACCTTCAGTTCGTGATCCTCCTGCCACAAGGCCTCCCAAATGCTGGACTAGTGGGCATGTACTGCCATGTCACCTAGCTTCTATCCTAGAAAATGATGGGTTTTCTTTGTTTGGCTTGTTGTTGTTTTGTTTTGTTTTTTGTGAAGGTGGGGTTGGGGAGATGGTTTCAGTCAGTTTCTCAGAATGTAGCCCTGAGTTGCTTGGCATTGGAGACCAGGCTGGCCTTGAACTTTGGTCATCTTTCCTGGGTCCATTTCCTAAGTGCTAGGAGTATTACAGGCCTGTGCCACCTGGCCTGGCTACTTTTACTTCTTGATAAAATTATTTATTTATTTTTGTTCTTGTTGTCCGGGTAATCTCTTTGGTGCTGTCTTCTTTAAGTTGCACTTTTTTTGTCTCTTTTTGTTTTTGTATTTTTTGGGGGTGGGAGTGTTTGAGACAGGGTTTCTTTCTCTCTGTAGCCCTGGCTGTCTTGGAAGGCTTTGTGGACCAGGCTAGCCTTGAACTCAAGAGATCTGCTCTGCATGCCTCTGCCTCCCAAGTGCTGGGATAAAGACATACTACCAGGGCTGGAGAGATGACTCAGAGGTTAAGAGTACTGGCTGCTCTTCCAGGGGTCCCAAATTCAATTCCCAGCACCCACATGGTGGCTCACAACCATCTGTAAGAAGATCTGGTGCCCTCTTCTGGTATGTAAGTATACATACAGGCAGAACACAGTATACATAGTAAATAAATCTTAAAAAAAAAAAAAAAGGCATCACTATCCCCCCACCCGGCTTGTCATCTGAAGGATGTGCTACCTGGGTGTGAAGGTGTTAGATCTGTGTACATGGCAGGCCTTTGCAGGAGCAGCTCTTCGTTGCATTTGAGGTGCTGAGAATGGGGTCCACTGAGTTATAATAACCCTAATCTTTATTTTTAGAGAGAAGATGCTACTATTGGTGGAGGGCATGCCACAGTGTGTTTGTGGTGATCAGGGACAACGTTCCAGGAGTTGGTTCGCAACTTCCACAGTGGGATCCAGGTTGAAGGGGTTGGTGGCGTGTACTTTATCCAGTGTGCCTCTCTCTGGGTTCAGTATATAGGTTTAAATTTTTTTTGTTTTATTGCATTTATTTATTTATTTGTGTGTACACATGTGTACCAAGGCTCTCATGTGGACATCAGAGGACAGCCTGTTTCTCTCCTTTCACCACCGGGGTTTTATGTATTTGCTCATCATGTTTGGCAACAAGTGTCTTTACCTGCTAAGTCATCTTGATCCCAGTGTGTAGCTTTCTATTGATGTGTATGTGTGCGTCTGCTTGTTGATATGTGCACATGAGTGCTGGTGACGTGGAGGCCAGAAGAAGGGAATAGGACACCCCTGGCACTGGAGTCACCTGTGGTTGGCTGTGGTGTTTTGCCTGCGTGTATGTCTATGCATCATGTACGTACAGTACCCTAGGAAGCCAGAAGAGGGTGTTTGAGCCTTTGAGACTGGAGTTACAGGTGGTGGTCAGCCACACCCTGTGGGTGATAGGATTGAACCTATCTTTGGCAAGATCAACAAGTACTCTTAACTTCTGGGATATCTATCCAGCCCTGTGTGTAGCTTTTTTTTTTTTTGTTTTTGATTTTTGTATTTTGAGACAGTTTTTATATAGTCCTGGCTGGTCTGTAGCTTGCTATGTAAAACCAGTCTGGGTTTAAATTCACAGAGCTCCCCCTGCCTGTGCCTCCTGAGTGCTAGGATTAACATCCTGTATTACTACTCCCAGCCTGTTTATAGCTTTTTAAAAGTACCTGTTTCATAGCTATCACACAGCAGCCATGTATCTTCAGACTAGGACTTGAAGTTGTAATTGCTGCGGGTTAAGAGGTCAGAGTTGAGTGCCTGTGTCATGATTTGTTGGTGGTCGGTAACATTGGTTTGCCGTTGTCACTACAGCAGTGGGTCGTGACCTCCATGAGTGTTACATATCGGATAGCCTGCATATCAGATATTTACATTATGACTCATAACAGTAGCAAAATTATGGTTGTGAAGTAACAATGAAATAATTTTTTAGTTAGGGGTCACAGCATTAAGAAGGTTGAGAGCCACTGCTCTATATAATTTGATTTATCTTTTTGCTGAGAGAAGAGCATGTTATTGGTTACCCCAGCTGTAAATGTTCTCTTAAGTGTGCCTGGTAGTGTATACTCAGGACATAGTGTGACAAGGCTTGCTTTCTTGTCATCTCCAAAGATGGTATGGCCAGCATGTTCCTTAAGGGAAATGAAACGGAAGCCACTTTGAGGCTGGTGCCTGTATGTAACACAGTGTCTAGGGACCTCAGAGGCAGGGAATCTTAGACAGGAGAGAAACATTGTAATCAGACTTTGTGTAAAAGATGTATGGTATTTCTCAGCTAAGACCATAAAAATCTTCCGTTATCATGTTTCTTATTTGTACAGCAACAGGAGCTAGATTATAGAATAGAATGTGTGTTCAGATATTTTTGGCAACTTAAAAAAAAATTAAACCCAAAATCTCTTTATATTTTTTAATTAGAAAACAGCTCTTTGACAGGCTTGGAATCAGGTTAGTTTGAAACTCTGCTTAATTGCAGATGTACCTTATCATACCATAACTCTTTTTGTTTGTTTTGGTTTTTTGAGACTCATTCTGTAGACCAGGCTGTCCTCAAACTCACAGAGATCCACCTGCCTCTGCCTTCCCAGTGCTGGGATTAAAGATGTGCACCACCACTGCTTGGCATATAACTCTATTTTAAACAGTCTGCATTTTATGAAAAAACAAAAACTGTGAGGAGCTCTGTGTCTGAACCCTGCTCTGTGCTGTTGTCCTGGGGCATTTGGGGCAGTCCAAATTTTCATGTCTCCCATGGGTCAGTGTCTCAGTATTTCCAGAAACTGTAATCACTATAGACACAGCGATTGTAAATCATTTCAGGAAATCAGATCCAGGGACCACAACAAGAAGTTACTCTAAACATTCATTCTTGATGGAAATGTGAGTTCTTGGAAGCAGAAGTCTGTGATGGAAGTGACTCAGCAGAGAGCAGCCTCGTGTCGGGAGTGTGCAGTTTGCCTTGGAGGTCCTAGTGTTCTGAGGGAGCCTTTGCGTATGCAGTGAAGCACACCGCAGCAGACCTTGCAGTAGCTTTTTGCACTGCAGTAGATTAGTATAACAATGTGGCTTCCATGTGCGAATTCATCTGAACAGTTCTGTAGGTCTCCAGGAGCCTGAACCTGGTCTGACAGAGCTGGAGTGGAGGGGTTCCTTCTAGGGATCCTGCTTCCAAAGCCACTGGCATTGTCGGCTGGGGCTCCACTTCTCCATCCTCCTGCCATCTGTCTGATTTTCTCCTCAAACTCCCTGTCTACTCGAGTGAAAGCAAACATGGGGCGTGGCCCGACAGCCCCGGGTGGTTTCTGTTTGAAGGTCTGCTGATGAGTCATTTTAATTTCCTTTACAGTGTGCTTTGGCATGTGGGTCGAAGGCAGAGGACAGGCTGGGGATAACGGATATGAAGCACAGTGGCAGGTGCTCCACAGCCTGGTGACACCGCCGGGTCTGTGACTGTAGAGTTGTAAATTGTGTGATGACTTGGATCTCCTTTATGCTTGATGGTTTGGTGTGTGTGTTTGCAGTACTGGGGTTAAATGTCGGGCTGCATGCATATTGAGCACTCAGCCCAATAAAAGTATTTTTAAAAATTCTTTACATTTCTTTTTTCTTTCCTGCCTCCCTCCTGCATTTACTGTGTGTGCATACTTGGTAGCCAGCCACAACTGCATGGGGAAGCTGAGGAGAGCTTGTCTGGGGCCGGTCCTCCCTCTCACAGTGTGGGTTCTGATGGTGGAACTTAAGTTGTCAGGCCTGGCAGCAAACGCCTTTACCCAGTGAGCCGTCTTTTCAGTCCTCCATCACCTCCTTTTTTGGGATCAGGGTCTCATACTGTGGCTCAGGCTAGTAATCTAGAACTAGTATGTAGCCCAGGCTAGCCCCAAACTCCTGACAGTCCTCCTCCCTTAGCCTTTTGAGCACTGTGACTATAGGCATTAACCTCATATCTGTCTGTTTTCTTTTGCTTTGGTAGATCTAATGTTCCCTTTTCATGGAAGGTACCGGGTAGGGTCTCATGTAGCCCATGTTGTTTTGGCTGTGGGCCGAATTGGGATGCATGGGAGGGTTTGATGAAGGGGAGTGTCTGCCTAGTAAGTGGCTTGGCCTGACTTGGGTCAGGGAGGCCTGACCTGATGGCACACTCGGGTAAGATAGGACACAAACTGCCCTGAGAGTTGCTCATTGTGCTCAGTGTGTAAGACTTTATCCCTCCCAGTTGGATTTTATAGCAGAAGACAGTGCAGGTTGCTTGTAAGAGAGTGAGGCAGAAAATCCGTCTTTTCAAAAAATGGACACAACTTATATAAAATGTTTCAAATGAGCAAAGTGAAAACGAAGCTTCTTTTTCTTTCACTTTCTCTTCAGTCCTTAAGGGTAGGGCTGATTGCCATGTGCTTTTGAGTCTGCCTATGGGCCACCTCAGGTTTAACTAGCCACATGTATATGGCTTTGATCATTGTTATCTACAAAGGAAACCACTGGAAAGACTCAAATCCAAGCCTATGTATGCAATAGTGAGTGAACAGGTGCAGTTTGGCTCCTGGCCCAGCTCTGCTCCATGTAAATTTCATCAGGCACACGGGACAGGCGTGCAGCTGGTGTTGTAATTCCAGTCCTTACTGATTAGTATGACCGGCCACCATCACATGATGCTTACTCTAAATATAGCCTGCCTTTCTGGCAGCTGCAAACACCTGGAGAAGCAGGCACGGAGGCCCTAGCCAGAAAGTATTTGCTTCTCCTAGGTGTTCGTTGTGCAGTTGTGACTGTCAGGCTTGTTTCCTGCTGTTTTTGTAAAGGGTAGAAGCAGCCCACTGGCTCTTCGGCTCACACTTGGGGTATGCTGAGAAGCTTACAGGTTGGCCTGTTGTCTGCTATGAGAACTGGTGATGAGCTCATGATAGACCAGAAGAATCCCTTAATATCATTCCAGAAGTGCCTTTGATCTCTGTAATGGACATAGCTTATTTAAACAGCCTTGTAGTCTTTGGTTTCTGACACTGGAGAACTGAGCCAGCCATGATGGGATGCTGTTCGGTTGGTGAGGACTCTGGATTGTGTGCTTGGCTACTTAGGAGTAGTTAACCAGGTGGCTCTTCCGAAAAAAATTGCAAATGGCGTTTGCCTTCTCCCTGTTCCTTTTTTGTTTTGAAACAGTTTACAGGCCTGTGTACCATCCCAGCTTAAAAACAGTGCTTGTTGAGGATGAGTGTATGTGTGCTGGTTTGTGTGGAAACCAGAGGTGGTAGGATGGCTGGTCACTCTCCAGCTTTTGTTTTGTTTTGAGGTATGGTCTTACTGTGTAGCCCTAGATGGTCTGAAATTCGCTCTGTAGACCAGGCTGGTCTTGAACTCACAGAGATCTTCCTGCCTCTGCCTCCTAAGTGCCGAGATTAAAGATTTGTGGTACCACACCCAGGCCTCCCCAGTTTGCTTTTAGAGATAGGGTCTCTCACTTTGAGTTCACCAGATGGCTAGAATCCTGAACCATGAACCCTGAGATCCTCCTGTCTCTGCCTTCCATGCCTAGCTTTGCACGTGGGTGCTAGGGACCCAGATTCACATCCTCATGCATGCTCACCAAGAACTTTACTCACTTCGCCATCTCTTCAGTCCCACAAATAGCTCTGATTAAAATGTAAAGATTATTATTTTTTAATTTTATTTCATAATTTAATTTTACATATCAGCCACGGATTCCTCTGTCCTCCCGCTCCCCCCTGCCCTCCCCCCAGCCCACCCCCCATTCCCATCTCTTCCAGGGCAAGGACTCTGGGGATTCAGCTCAGTCTGGTAGATTCAGTAGGCAGGTCCAGTCCCCTCCTCCCGTCACCCAGGCTGAGCAAAGTGTTCCTGCGTAGGCCCCAGGTTCCAAACAGCCAGCTCATGCACTAAGGACAGGTCCCGGTCCCACTGCCTGGGGGCCTCCCAAACCGTTCAAGTTAATCAACTGTCTCACTTATCCAGATTATTTTATGTGTATGAGTGTTTGCCTGTATGTCCATATGTGCACCACATGCATAAATGGTGTTTTCAGAGATCAGAAGAGGGTGTTGGATCCCCTGGAACTAGAGTTACAGATGGTTATGAGCTGCCATGTGGTTGCTGGGAATTGAACCCCAGTTCTCTGTAAGAGCAAGAAGTGCTATTAACTGCTGACCACTTTCTCCAGCACCTCACCCCACCCTAGTAGCTCTTAAACATGTAAAGAAGTAGTCATTTCTCATTATTTATTTACTTACTTATTTTTGGTTTTTCAAGACAAGGTTTCTTTGTGTGTAGTGTTGGCTGTCCTGGAACTAGCTTTGTAGACCAGGCTGGCCTCACAGAGATTACTTGCCTCTGCCTCCCGACTGCTGGGGCTAAAAGTGTGTGCCACCACTGCCCAGTTGGTCTCTTCTCTTACTGTTTTTTTTAAAAACAGTCTCCATATTTAGCTAAGACTGGCTTCAAACTGTAATCCTCTTACCTCATCCTCTTGGGGGCTTATAGACTTGAACCACCACACCCAGCAAAGAGAAAAGCATTTAAAAATGTCAGTGAAATATTTTACTTAACAGGTTGGCAGAAATCCAGCACAGTGAAGAAGCACTGACCATCAGTCAGCAGGGAAGCAGGTGCTGTCACACATGCAGTTTAAGCATTGCTCTGCATCTTTGTATTGAAGGAAGTTTGTATCCAACAATGAAAATACAGATATATCCTCTAAGACTTATCACATAAAGGAATTTATTCTATCATATGCTTGTATACAAGGTGATATGTTTAAACTGGAAAAGTTGGCCAGAAACACTTAGTTGATTGTTAATGACTACAGCTATGACAGACAGTGAGACTACTCATCACTGACAGAGACTGCTCATTACTGACAGAAATATCTTTAAGACCCAGTGTCAAGGTAATAAAGCAAGGGCAGTATAAGATGCTATCTGCTGTGGGAAGTAAGAACACACTGTATGTGCATTGTGTGCATACGGATACTCTGGGAGAAACTCTGTCCTGGTGTACAAGTGTTGAGGGAAGAGGTAGCATGCTTTAGTCCCACTGTACATTGCAGATTTTGTCCCATATGCGTGGATTGCTTTCCCGAAAAATTAAGTCAATAGAGTACTTTAAAAGTGGAACTAGGCCGTCAAGATGTCTCAGTGGGTAGGGACGCCTGCCTTTGAGCTTTATGACCTGAGCCTGAGCTCCAGGAATCACGTGGTCAAGCGAGAAAACTGACTCCCACAGGCTGTTCTCATCTCCGTGTGTGCACCATGGTGGGCACACGCCTGCACTTAGGCATGCAAGAGTAGAAGTGTAGCAGGCTTTCTTGTGCCACCAGCCAGCTTTCCAGTCGTGACATGGAGACTTAATAGTTATGAATGCTCGGCCTTACCTTATGCGTGTCCCACTAGCTCTTAGAACTTAAATGAACCTGTTTATTCTCTTCTGCCTCGGGCCTTTTTACCTTTCTGTCATTTTGTATGTCTACTTTCCTGCTTCCTCCTTGTCTAGTCAGCTGGTGGCTGCCTGGCTGGCTGGCCCTGGGTGTCTCCCTCTCCTCTCTCCTGTTGAGTCTAGATTCCTCCTCCTCCTCACTCTCTCTGCCCACCAGCCTCACTTGTCCCTCTGCTGCCTAGCTTTTTTATTAGCCCAGTCAGGTGCCTTAAGCAGGCAAAGCAACCCATCTTTACACAGTTAAACAAATGCAGCAGAAACATCTTTGCCTAGTTAGTAATCCTCCACAGCAGTAGTGGTCTGTTACCCCTGTGCAGTGTCTTCTGGGGAAAGTGGCACATAAGTTTGTTGGTCCTGCTTTTCCAGTTGTTTCTCAGCAGTGATCAGTGAAGGCTTGGATAGTAAGAGCCTTGGGCTCTGTGACCAACCCTTAGAAAGGATTTCCCTTTGTTTTGGCAGTTCATTTAATACCCTTTAGACAGCACTGAACAGTCTTTTGTCTTTTTATCTATAGGAACTTACAAGCAGCAATTGGCGCTTATTATGACTTTGAGAGCCCAAATATCAGTGTGCCCTCCATGTCCTTCGTTGAAGACGTCACCATAGGAGAAGGGGAATCTATACCTCCTGATACTCAGTTTATAAAAACATGGCGGATCCAGAATTCTGGTAAGTGTATACCGGGAATTTCTATATTGATGGGTTTTTAATAGTTAGAATAAGAAAGGACTGGCTATGATGTCCTGACTGAGCTTTTTCTTATCCACAGTATTATCTTATACGGCACAGTGGCCAGACACCAGTGAACTATCTTAGAATAGGAAGAAGGCTTAGTCTGTTGCTGCATCCAGACACAATCTAATACTCATTTGCTACTAGAAACTAGGCTTGTGTGTGGTAGAGTATTGTCTCCACCTGAAGTTCTCCGTAATTCCGCTTGTGATCTCATTAATACTCATCCTCCCTGGCAGCCAGAGAAGGTGCCTCCTTGACTGGAGTGGGGTAGTTGGGAAGAGCTGTGGTCATCTGCTCCCTGCAAGTTCATTTCCGTGCAGCCACAGGACTCAGATTGCACTGGAATGTCTATGGGGATTAAGACCACTGAAAATGGGGTAAGGAGTGTGGAAATTTGTTCAGAAGAGTGAGTCATTTTAGTAAAGCACATTGTAACTCAGCACGGTGCCACACAGCTGTAATCCCAGGACTCTAGGGCAGAGGCTAGAGGATCGCTGCTAGTTTGTGGCCAGCCTGGGCTATGTAATAACTCCAGATCAGCCAGAACTACATAGGGAGACCCAGTCTCGGACAAAACGAATACTAGCAGGTGACTAAGTAAAGCATGTTATTTTGACTCGTTGGTGAGTTGACCATAGTTCCTTGTCAGTGGACAGACCTGTTCATGGTGTGATAGACGCAGTGTCTGTTACCACCTCTTGCTTGCTAACTTCTTTGAGTTTGTATTTCTGTCCCATCTAGTGGAGGTTTGTGCTTCCTGGCTGAAGATGCCTTAACATGCTTAGAAATGAAGAGAAAACCTGAGCTATAGAGAGCGAGCTAGGCAGAGTAGAATTTAGCTAAGACTGTAGTAGTGTGTGAGTGCCCTCTCTATCGTGGTGATTTGATGTGAGATGACATAAAACTCAGGGGACCCAAGCAGACTTTTAAAAAATTACTTTTTTGGGGCTGGAGAGATGGCTCAGAGGTTAAGAGCACTGACTGTTGTTTCAGAGGTCCTGAGTTCAATTCCCAGCAACCACATGGTGGCTCACAACCATCTGTAATGAGATCTGGCGCCCTCTTCTGTATACCAAATAAATAAATCTTAAAAAAATTAAAAAATAAAAAATAAATTACTTTTTTGGGCTCAGTTTCTTTTTTAGTTTTGGCAGTTTAGTTTGTTGTGATGGGGAAACTCTGGCTGAGCTAACTTGTTTTGTTTTGTCTGAAATGGAGCAGCCAGGATAGGTGATGTCCTGTGAGCCTTCGCTCCTAGTTGTCACAGCAATGCATTGTTTGGAGGCCTGTGGTGACGCAGGAAAATGCTCCTATTTTCTAGTTTTTGTTTTTTCTTTTAGTTCTCAGCCAAAGCCTGGATTTGGTTTGTTTTTTTTGTTTTTTGCTTTGCTTAATTTCTTTTTCACCTTAAAAATTTCCTGTTTTAAAGTACATCAAAAATCTCTCTAGTTCAGCTTCTCTTCATATTTCTCAGAATTATGCAAACTTGATATTGTAAACTAAAAATGTTTTTCAGACATACATGTGCTTTTCTATTGGTTCATTTTCTTTCTTTCTTTCTTTTTTTTTTTTTTCTGAGACAGGGTTTCTCTGTGTAGCTCTGGCTGTCCTGGAACTCACTCTGTAGACCAGGCTGGCCTAGAAATCACAGAGATCCTCCTGCCTCTGCCTCTTGAGTGTTGGGATCAAAGGTGTGTGCCACCAGCACCCGGCAAATCTGTTTTTACTTCGTTTATTTCATATTATGGTGTGCGTGAGTGCCATAACACATGTGGAGTCAGTCCTCTGCTCTCCTCCCATGGGTCCTGGGGACTGACTTTGATTTTCTTTCTTTTTTTTTTTTTTTAAAAGATTTATTTATTATGTGTACAGCATGTATGACCAGAAGAGGGCACCAGATCTCATTACAGATGGTTGTGAGCCACCATGTGGTTGCTGGGACTTGAACTCAGGACCTTTAGAAGAGCAGTCAGTACTCTTAACCTCTGAGCCATCTCTCCAGCCCTCGATTTTCAGGCATGGAGCAGGTACTTTCTACCCACTTGGCCATCGCACCAGCCATTTGTTCTTTTGTTTGGAAACAAGGTCTTACTCTATAGCCTTGCCTGTCTTACAACTTGGAATTTGCCTGCCCAGCTGTTTATTTGGGCTTTGGCTTTGTTTTGAGACAGGGTCTTACTGCTCAGACTAGCTTCAAGCGTGCCGTCTCCCTGCCTCAGCCTCCTTAGTTTGGGTTATAGTTTGGGCTACCACAGCCTGCTACAAGGCTATATTGAAGAGGCCGAGGAACCTGGGTATGTTGTGAATCCCAATACTTGGGAAACTGAAGGTGGGAAGAGGTTGACAACCAGGCCAGCCTGAGCTAGAGAAGGATGGAGAGAGGAAGGGAGGGGGGGGAGGGGGGGAGGGAGGGGGAGAGAGAGAGAGAGGGGGGGGAGGGGGGGAGGGAGGGGGAGAGAGAGAGAGAGGGAGGGAGGGAGGGAGGGAGAGAGAGAGAGAGAGGGAGGGAGGGAGAGAGAGAGAGAGGGAGGGAGGGAGGGAGAGAGAGAGAGGGAGGGAGGGGGGAGAGAGAGAGAGGGAGGGAGGGGGAGAGAGAGAGAGAGAGAGAGAGAGGGAGGGAGGGAGAGAGAGAGAGGGAGGGAGGGAGGGGGAGAGAGAGAGAGAGAGGGAGGGAGGGAGAGAGAGGGAGGGAGGGAGGGGGGAGAGAGAGAGGGAGGGAGAGAGAGGGAGGGAGGGAGGGGGGAGAGAGAGAGGGAGGGAGGGAGGGGGGAGAGAGAGAGAGAGAGGGAGGGAGGGAGGAGGGAGGGAGGAGGGAAAGAAAATAGGCAGGCAGAAAGACAGAGAGACAGGCAGTGTTTCAAGATAACAACAAAACCTGATTCGTTATAGAATAGCTGTTCTGCTTTCTGTAAAGCCTGATGTCTATCATTTACTCAGGAGATAGCTCTGCAGATGGTGGAGGAGTCAGGGAGGTTGTCTGTGATGGTCAGAACTCCATACTGCCTTCGCCTTGACCTAAAACACTGTTTGGGGTAACTGCTGTTGTCTGTCTCAGCACTTCTGTGTGTGAAAGTCAGTTCTTGTATCTTAATTCCTCTTGAAAAGGTGAACAGCAATTGCTTGAGATTTTTATCCTTCAAGGTACTGTGCACAAAAAGGTTTTTGATCTTTTGAAAATAGTTCAAGCTATACCTGCAACCTGAATGTTTTCTATTTGACTAGGGAACTGAGTAGGGGTAAATTATTAGAGGACATGGGCGTGTTCTGGTTCCTCAGCATTGTCCTAATCCTGCAGACGTCTTCAGGAAATAGATACTGGTGTAGAAGTAGCGTAGACACCTGCCACTTCTGGCCTCTGACTCTCATTCATAGCCTGCTTTTGGAGAAAAGTGTTCACTGAGAGAGTTAAGTGCATAGTAATTGTCGTGGCACTTCTTGTTTTAGGTAATAGACGAATGCACAACAGATGAGATACACAAAAACTGCATGGAGCTGTCCCAGTAACTTCCCCGAGTTTGTCATTAGCTGTGTGTAGATGCATACTTGTAGAATTGAGACTTTTTCTTTTTCTTTCTTTCTTTTTTTTTTTTTTTTTTTTTTTTTTTTTTTTTTTTTTTTTTTTTTTTTGCTATAGAAGCTTTGGAAGCCTTACAAATACAGAGGTTAGAGTTTAAAATAGAAATATTCTCTGTAGGGCTGGAGAGATGGCTCAGTGGTTAAGAGCACTGACTGCTCTTCCAGAGGATCTGGGTTCAATTCCCAGCACCTACATGGCAGCTCACAACTGTCTGTAGCTCTAGGATCTAACACCCTCACACAAACATACATACAGGCAAAACACCAATAAAATAAAAATTAAAAAAATTTAAAAAAATATTCTCTGTAAAGATGTAAGTAGGTGAGATGGCTTAGCATTTAAGAGCACTATCTGCTCTTCCAGAGGACCTGAGTTCAATTCCCAGCACCCACATGGCAGCTCACACCTGTCTGTAGCTCCAGTTCCAAGGGGTTGCACACCCTCACACAGACACACACACAGGGAAACACCTATACACATAAAATACAAATAAATCATTAAACAAACAAACAAAAAACAAGATGTAAGCAGACTGGGTACCCATGTAGCTTGGCTGGTAGAATTCACCTTGAATGCACAAGGCCTGGGTTCAATACCCAGGACTGCACGTGCATACACACACATACACACACACACACACACACACACACACACACACACACACACACGCGCACGAAATGTAAATAGAATTTTCTTTGTCATCAACTTCCATCTTAGTGTTTCCAGTGAGGGTTAAACTACACTTGCGAACAGTTTCTCTTGGGTGTTACAGCTGTGGTTCTCACACAAGAGTGGCCTGAGCATGCTCCTCACTGTCGTTTGTATGTTTTGTGCATCATAGAAATGAAAATGAAAGTAGACCTTGGAAAGGAAGTTGAAAAAGAACAACTGTTCCCTCTCCCCTCCCTCCTGAGACAATGTATCACCATGTAACTGAGATTGTCCTATGGGTGCCCCCCCCCCCCATTCTCTTCTTCAGAGCACTAAAAGACAACTTTACCCTCTTTTCGGGCTGGGTGTCTTCTTCAGAGCACTAAGATAGACAACTTTACCTTTTTTTTTTTCTCTGTGTAGCTTTGGCGCCTGTCCTGGAACTCACTCTGTAGACCAGGCTTGCCTCGAACTCACAGAGATCCACCTGGCTCTGCCTCCCGAGTGCTGGGATTAAAGGCATGCGCCACGGCCACCTGGCAGACTTTACCCTCTTTTCAGGCTGACTGTAGAGAGGAGATTTCACTGAGCTCACTTACCATGTTTTAGCGTTTTGTAATTGTCTTGTTAGATGTGGGAAGGAACTTGGGATTGTCTCCATGGAGCAGCCTCCACACCAGCCTGATTGGGGAGCCCTCCTTGGGGTTCGTCTTCTGCATCTCCAGACTTCTGTAGCCACAGACCTACGGTCATGTCCAGGCTTTCTGGAGCTACTGGATGACTTCCTTTAGATTTTTCTGATGCTATTATCTTAAAATTGGTACATGACAGGGTAGTATTTTTTTTTAATAAAGTGATATTCTGTGTTAAGAGAGCATTACTGTCTTAATCATATATGGAACCTAATTTCCAAAGTCATAAAGTACATGTGAGCCATCCTTTTGTTCTAGAAAGACCTATTCATGTACGTGAGATAACAGAACAATAGTAAACAGATCTCTAGGCCAGTGGTCCTTAACCTTCTTGATGCTGAGATCTGTAATAGAGGTCCTCAACCATAAAATTTTCATTGCTACTTTAATTTTGACACTGTTATGAATTGTAATGTGAATATCTGGTATTTCTAATGGTCTTAGGCAACTCCCGTGAAAGGTTTGTTTAACCCCCAGGTTGAGAAATGCTGTGTGTGTATGTACGTGCACATGCATGTATGTGGATGCCAAAGGACAACTGAAGGCAGTTGATTTCTCCTATTATGTGAGTTCTGGGGTCAGATTGAGTTCACCAGGCTTTGCTGTAAGTGCCTTTTACCCACGGACCTGTTTCTCTCACCCTCAGAGTTCCCTTTGCCGAGTGGTATGAGACATGGTGTTGCTCAGGGATATGTGGGTAGACTTGCATGTGTATATGAAGGCCTTTTCCTCAGTTCAATAAGAACTCAGCACAGGACTACTGATTTCCTAACATGGTTTTCTTTTGCTTGAACTCAGGGGCAGAGGCCTGGCCTCCAGGGGTTTGTCTTAAGTATGTCGGGGGAGACCAGTTTGGACATGTGAACATGGTGATGGTGAGATCGCTCGAGCCCCAAGAGATTGCAGATGTCAGCGTCCAGATGTGCAGCCCCAGCAGAGCAGGAATGTATCAGGGACAGTGGCGGATGTGCACTGCTACAGGACTCTACTATGGAGGTGAGTATTTCCTCATGCAGACCAGGGCGAAGGAATTAAGGCAGTACCAGCAAGCTTCACAGCGTTGTTTACAAAGCTAATGAATGTGTAACAGTACCAGAGTGGCCTCTTGTTAGCCATGCAGGTAAATGCCTTGAAGTTAATGACACGTTGGTCCAGTCTAGTTCACTTTCTTTTACCCTAGAAATGTCAGCTTCAGTGGAGTGTGTGAGATATACTTGCATTGTAAATCATCGTTTACTGGGGATGCTGACTAAATTTACTGTGTAATCTCATAGTGCTGTCAGAATACTGGCTGCAGGCCTGTGACCACCCCAGACCTATAGATGTCTGTAAGTCATGTAGACCAAAGAGTACACAAAATGTGGGTGTTCTCCAAGTCCCAGGACTTGTCCTACTGCTAAGGTTCTTAGCCCTCCCTTTATTGCCTCGCTTTTTAAATAGTGGTGCATACTCTCTACATTTTCCAGTCACTCTCCAACCCAGGCTGTTCTTTACCCTCTGCACTCTACAGTGAGTAGTTAACAGCAACTGTCCAATTGCCAAATGGAGCAGCCATTACAGTCTTCACACCACCCAGCCCTATCATCTGTCCTTAGGTGCCGCACTGCACAGAGTTAGTTCTTCAAGGTAGTGTCTTTGGCCCGTCCTGTTGCTCTTCCTCTCTGTTCAGTTGCATCTTTACCCCGAAATGATTGCCTTGTGAGTGGAGTTCCACCGTGTGGGTCAGCTGCTCCCAGTTGTCTGCACAGGATGTGCATATCACCTCTGTGGCCAGGGCCTGTTTTCAGAGCTTCAGGTCTTTGTTTTAACTGATTATGGGCAGAACACCTGGATGTTCTATAGATTTGGATTTCAAAATTTCCCACCAGCAACATCCTGTGGTAATTAGGCTCAAACCCTGGATTGGTTATTTGTTCTCTCCACCTTTCTTAATTACAAGCCAATTCCTGTTGGTTCCATTATATCCTATGCCCAGACTGATCTGGGAGTGATTGGGACCTTTGGTGTTACGTCATTCATCCTTGAAGTAAGTCCTCACAGTTAGCCCATGGAAACTTTAGATATTTCTACAGTCGGAAGATTTAATAGTAGAAAGAAGGTTTTATAGTACTTACATGACATCATTGCCCTGCCTGTGCCTCCTGTAATGTGGCAGATTCCCACCGCCAGTCCCCGAAGATGCCTCACGGTTGTTTTTCTGTGTCCTCACTCACAGTCTTGTTGTTTGAAATCTTTCTTTCCACGACCTAACATCATCACCGCCCGTCATTCCCTGCCCCTTCCTACTTTCCTTACTGCCCCAGGAAAATTCACAGGTCCCTTCCCAGTCCCTCCCTTTTACATTATTTTAATTTTCTGTGGGCGGGGGTGTTTTGCCTGAATGTCTGTCTGTCTGTACACTACCAGCATGCAGTGCCTATGGAGACCAGAAGAGGGCATTGGATCCCAGGAACTGGAGATACAGATGGTAGCAAGCCACCACTCCAGCACCACCCCCTTTTGAGACAGGGTATGGTTTGCCCAAGCATTCTGAGATCCCTACATAGGTAAGAGTGGCCAGTCACCTTCCGAGCCTTCTGCCTCCAGCTCCAAGGGCTCTGACGACAAGCATGTGGCACCACCCCTGCCAGTTTTGTCCTTCCGTTCCTCCTCCTCTTCCTGTGTTGTGGATAAACCCAGGGCCTCTACCAGTGAACTGTATCCTCAGCCCTCCTCAGATACTATCTGTTTTAATTACATATGTATCAAGACCCTAGATCAAGGCTATTATAACTCTGCATATAACACAGGCTGGCACTAAACTCTTTCTTAAAAATATATTTAATTTTATGAGTATGTATGTGTGCCTGAGTGTATATGTATGTGTATGTGATATGATGTGCATGCAAGAGCCCTTGGAGGTTAGAAAGAGGTGTCAGATCTCCTAGGACTGTAGTTACAGATGGTTGTGAGCTTCAGTGTGGGTGCTGGGAATCAAATCCAAATTCTCTGTAAGAGCAACATATACTCTAAACCACTGAGCCATCTCTCAGCTCCAGCATTGAACTCAAAGATCCTCCTGCCTCAGACTACCAAATATTAGGATTACAGATGTGTGCCCCATGCCTTTTTCAGTAAAGCTTTTACTTTTTAAATTTTGTTTTATTTTGCAACAGGGTTTCTCAATGTAGCCCAGGCTTGCCTTGGTCTGTAGTGATCCTTCTACTTGTTCCTTCCAAATACTGCAGTTACAGGTGTGTGTCGCCATCCTGCCGTATCCTGGGCTTTGATTTGTCTTGTTTTCGCTCACACATGCTGCAGCTTAGTGAAGTTTAAGACAGACGTCACTGTTGTTGGATGAGAACAACATGATGTAAGTTTCCTTAGTGTTTCAGAGGTGCCAGTTGGTCACGGTAGGAAAGGCATGGCAACTGGGCCATTCTGTCCATGGTGTTGGTGCTTTTGGTCCATCTTGTTCTGTCTTGGCTCATCAGGGAACAGGAGAAGCAGGCTGACCCTCAGAGGCCCACCCTTGGTGGTTTATGTGCTGCTGTCTGGGCCACCACCACCCTTCTCCCGGTTCTTCCGCTCTGGAGCCGCCTCCTCTTCCCTCACCTGTGTTTTAGATGGCCGTGGTTTTGAATGCCCTGCATCCGCACAGCTGAGTCTCCAGTCTCCGGCCACCGGCTGTTCTACCTGGCACGCCTCTGGCTCTTTTAGAGCCCCTTTCTCACTGTACACAAGGTAGCTTTGAATTCTTCCATTTGCCTACAGAGTGCTTGAATTATGTATGGGCCGCCATCCTAGGTTAACCCTCCTTTAGAACATTCTTCTTTGTGAGCCAGTGGAATGGCCCAGTGGGGAAAGTGCTTGCAGTTCGGGAGCTGGTTTTCATAGCAGAACCCACACATGGGAGGGAAGGAAGGAAAGGAAGGGAGGAACGTGCTGTTGTACATAGTCCTTTGACCTCTGACGTCCGCGTGCAGGCTGCACTACTGCAGCATGTGTGCACCGCACGCATACACTGAAGAAGTAGAACTTTTCTTTTTGGGGGAAAAAGTATACAAGCATTCTTTTTGGTTTGGTTTTTTTGAGACAGGGTCTCAGTGTGTAGTCTTGACTGTCCTGGTACTCACTATGTAGACCAGGCTGGCCCTGAACTCAGAAATACAGCCTCCCTTATTTTGGTGTGCTCCACTGCAAACCCCCCCCCAAAAAAAAAATTATTTTTTTTGTACGTGAGTGTCTTGCCTGCATGTGTGTAAGTGCATTTTGTGTGTGTATGTGTGCCTGGTACTCTGAGAGGCCAGAAGATGATACCAGATCTCCATGGAACTGGAGTTACAGGTGGTTGTGAGCTTAAGTGTGATGCTGGGGACCAAACCTAGGTCCTCTGGAAAAGCAGCCAGTGCTCTTAGCCTCTGAGCTGTCTCTTCAGGCCCTAAAAACTCTCCACAGTGTTCTTTAGACATCTTCCCTGTAAGATACTCAGTGTCCAGTATCAAGTATGAGCAACTCTTGAATTGAAAACACAGTTTTGTTTTTGGTAGAAATAATCCTATAAACAGATATGGGCTGTCTGAAAAGTGTTTTAGAAGAGACATTTAAAGTTATAAATGAACTTTTAAATTTTTGAGTCTTTTTCTGAGACTATCTGTTGCCGTGTGGTGAGGGCTGGCCAGATCTGCTGAGTCAGAGGCAGTATGTGAAGTGGCTGCACTCCTGAGAGAGTACAGGGAGGGGTGGAGGGAGGAAAGGATGTAATTATATTACAGTCTCAAAAATGAAGGATATTAAAGTTAAAAAACCAGAAATCACTGCATTTTTCAGACAAATCTGCATTCAGAAATGCAGATGGGTGTGTTCTGAACATCTGTGACTATAGAAAGGCAAGTTGTATGAAGCAGTGATGCTTCTGTATGGGGCAGTGACTGACAGCATACTTGTGTGTCTGAGTTTGAATCCTCAAAAGCCTGTCACTGAGCTGAGCAGCCTCCATTGATGTTGTTAACTTCATTTCTTTTGTGATGGCTTTCATTATACCACAGTCCCCACCTACAAAGCATTAGAAATCAGTTAAGTCCCTGCTTTGTCCTTTTTCATTGCTTGATTTTTTTTGAGACAGGGCCTCTCTATGTAGCCCTGGTGTCCTAGAACCCAGTATGTAGGCCAGGTTGGCCTCAAAGGTATAGAGATCTGCCTGCCTCTGCTGGGATTAGAAGCATGTATCACACCTGGCTTTGCTCTGTCTTGAGCTCTGCGTTTCTCTTTTTGTCTTGAAAGAGCTTATGCTTTCCTGCCTTTGCAAAGGAAATGCCAAGATCAAGCTTTGGTTCTCAGCAGGAATGCCATGCCCTGTTCCTCATCAGGCTGCTTGGGGAGTTATACCTACCTTTTATTTTGACATGGTCCAGAAGGCATGAGTTAGGCGTTGGCATAATAGCACTTAAAGTCAGTTTTTCCTTTTTTCTTTTGTTGTTTCTCTTTTTTATATCTAGAAATTACTTGAGGATTTTTTTTTTTTTTTAATGTTCTCCTGGGCTGGTGAGATGGCCTCGTGAGTAAAGGCCTTTATCACCAAGCCTGCCTGATACCCTGAGTTTCATCCCCTGCATCCTCCGTGGAGAGAGAGAATTGGTTCCTGCAAGTTGTCCTCTAATTTCCACATGCACACTGTGGCATGCACACACTCCTACATACACAGAATAAATGGATTTTAAGATGTAATTGAAAACATGCTTAGTAATGCATTCTGTTTATTTCAGCATAGTATCATTCACTGTGTGATGGGCTGTGGGCTTGCTCTGTAGGACAGAGCTGCTGCTGCCGCCGCCGCCGCCGCCGCCGCCGCCGCCGCCACCGTCGCTGCTAATCCGTTCTACCAGTTCGTTTGGTGGGGAGGATAGCCACTAGGAGTTCATTTTCCGCTTGGTGCAGGACACAGTTCTGAGTTCAAGATAGCTCAGTGTGGTGATGTGATGAGGAGGGGGGAGCTCATCCCAGCCCTGCTGGTGCCCCTTGCTTGCTGCAACCCGCAGAGGTTGCAGGGTGGAGTAGGTAGGCGTGACTCTAGTCTAGCCCACAGAAGCCTGGCCTGGTGTTCTGCCTTGGCAGGATGGGCCTGATATTGGCTTGCTGGGCTGGCTGCTTCCTCATAGTCTCAGGAGCCAGGCCACAAGTGACCACATTGCTGAAGGCTGAGGACTTCAGTCCTGTGGCCATGAGAGAATGGACTTCCTAAAGAAGAAACAGGTCCACCATTGCCTACGATGGGCCTTCAGGATACCTGGATAGTGGAGCATAACACCCACAGAATACTTAGTGTGCCTCCACAGGAGCTATGGCTGGATAAGGTGTCCGGGCAGCATGGAGAAAAGATGGCCGCTAAATCTCAAGTCTTATGGGTCGCAGGGTGTGGTCATCTGTTGGGGTAGGGAGGCCTGAGAGACAGTCACAGGAAAGGCCCTGGAAAGCTACTTCTCAGAAGATTCACACACCTGTACCAGTTATTGATTTTGGGTTTTAGGGGTTGTTTTTTGTTTTGTTTTGAGATAGGGTCTATCTATGTAGCCCTGGCTGGCCTGGAACTCAGTATGTAGACTGGGCTGACCTCAAACTCTCATAGATCCACCTGCCTCCCAAGTGCTGGGATTAAAGATGTGTGCAACCATGCCTAGCTATCCCAGTTTTTGATAAGAAAATCTAGGGACCTTGGGCTGGCAAGATGGCTCTTCAGGTAAAGGTGCTTTCCACCAAGCCTAAGGATCTGATTCAGCCAGCAGGACTCACAGTGGAGGGAGAGTTGACTAAGTTATCATCTGAGTCTCATGTGGATGCACAGGCATCCATACCTGCACACACACAAATAGGTGAATGTAATAATACAATTTAAAAGAATTTTTATAAACCTCTTAATATTTTTCTTCTATAGAACTTGCAAATTGAACAGTCTGGCCTGGAATCCCACCCCCCACCCCCCCAGACAGGGTTTCTCTATGTAGTTTTGGTACCTGTCCTGGATCTCGTTCTATAGACCAGGCTGGCCTTGAACTCACAGAGATCTGCCTGGCTCTACCTCCCTAGTGCTGGATCAAAGGTGTGCGCCACCGCTGCCCAGCTGGCCTAGAATTTTTTAGGTTTTCATTTGTCAGTTGCATTTATTTTCCTAACTCTACATAGATGATGTCATTCATCTTGTGTGACTCTGGGTGGTTTGCAGGCACTAGTCCTCTCAGCTAGGTGTCAGTTGGTGTAGTGTCCTGCTGTCCTTTCAGCATGGTGTCTGACGGTAAATCCCTTTTCATCCTTGATGCTGTGGGTTTCTGCTCTTCCTGACGTTCTTCTCTGGATAAGCTTGTCAATTTTACTGGCCTTATCAAAGGATCAGCAGCTGCTGTTGTTGATTCTTCCATATTCTGTTTGGATTGACTTCAGGAATGCAGTTACTGAGTGACCTGTAGAAAAGAGTACCTTCCACAACTCAGTTTCTGTGACTAGAGAGTAAACGAGTGCCACCTCTCAGGATTTTGAGGGGATTAGAGAGATTGGTGACCCTCTTAGAACAGCACCCAGTAAGGAAGAATCAGGGTCAGGTCTGCTGTGATTAAAAGTAAAGGTCTGGCCACGGGTCACTTAGCACAGGAAATCCACCTCAACTGTCAGCTTGTCTCATATGGACTTTTCTTAGTAATTTCCCTAAGGGTTTTCTTATTTACTTACTGTGTACATTTATTTATCGTCTATTTGTTGTTGCTTTGTTTTTGGGTTTTCAAGACAGTTCTAGCTGTCCTGGATCTCGAACTCAGAGATCCGCCTGCCTCTGCCTCCCGAGTGCTGGGATTAAAGGCGTGCACCACCACCGCCTGGCTCAGCTCTAGCTTTCTTTATAGACACAGGGAGATAGCCAGTTGTACAGGAGAAACTGAGGAGTGCTGGTGGAGCCCACAGCCAGGGGCAGCACTCCCAGAGATGGACCTGCCTGTAGGACTGCAGATGCTTCCCTCTCACCGTGCTCCTTCACCACAGCCTTCTTCACCGTACTGCCCAGAGACCTGCATTCTGAAGGGACCGTGACCCAGCAGAAACGCTGGCACCACTGGGCAAGGAAATGATTTTGGTATATTTTATTTTGTGTGAGACTGAGTCTCATTGTATATCTCAAGTTGACCTTGTGGCAATCCTCCTGCCTCGGATTTCCAGATGCTGGGATTGTAGGTGTGTTCCACCATGCCTAGCTCAGACCAAGAATTTCTCAGAGTATTCACGCATGCTGTGTGTACTAGCTGAGTAATGTGAGCAGAGATGGGGAGACTCGAAAGAGTAAGAAAGTATGTATAAGGGACACAGCTGGGAAAATCATCTGAGCTGGATGTTGGGTTCATCAAAATTCTGGAACCATAAAGTAAAGAGGAAAGAGGAGGGCTGAAGAAGTCCCTTAGCAGTAAAGACCACTTGCCACACCTCCTGAAGACCCGGGTTCAGTTCCCAGCACTCACAACAGCCTGTTAGTTCCAGGGTTTCTTGTACCCTCTCAACCTCTGAAGTCACACAGGCATGTTCAATACACACAAGTACATAATCTCCACCCCCTACATTGGCCAACGTGTTTATTTGAAAATGTCATGGAAAAAATTCCAAGTCCTGCTCTGTCAGTCACCATTTGTTAAGTGATTTTTCACCATGTTTACAACTTGGTACATCTTGCAGTTCTCTGTGCTCCCTCTAGGATTCTAAATATGCTGAAGAACAGCCTTCAGTCTGTTGCAGCTTCTAGTGCTGACGTCTCTTTATCTTCTGGATGAGACTGCCTGTGATCTGAGAGCTTGCATCAGGGGTAAACTGTGTAGTGCCTGAGGGGTGATTTCATTTTTGTCGCAGAGGCAAGTTGTTTTGGTAAAGACACTGAATGTTCAGGACAGACTTTTTTTGCAAAGATCCCGTCAGATCTTCCTATCTTTGGTGCAGGGAGCGATTCTCTTTCATTGCTTTTGTCTTAAATGACTTACATTGAGTTAAGGGCTTGATAAATCTGCCGCCTTGTGGTAGATGCCTTTTTTCCCAGTTCTGTTTGCAATTATTACTCACTGAGCTGGGTAGCAAACAGTTGCTCTAGCGGGCCAGTCCTAGTGGATAAACAGTTTTCTTAAACCTAGAACCTTTTTTTTTTTTATTTTTATTTTTTGCTGAAACCAAACCCACCAGTCCTAAAGCTGTAGTCATTCCCATTTGGGGAAGAAAACCTTAAGGATTCTTCAGATAGACATATACATCCTTTCCAAATTGTACTGTATCCATTATCCCATTCTTCATAAAGACATAAATACCCTTGGACCAGCCAATATAACAAACATTTGTAGTACAGATGGATGCAAAGCCTATTTGTAAATAACAGGCTGTCCTTCAGCATATTTAGAATGGAGAGGTGGTGCAGTATACATAGGGCTCTGTTCTGGCCTCACTAGCTGCTTTTTGGGTTCCTCCTCTTTGACCAAGTGTACGTTTATAGATGCATATAGCAGATGTGCGGGCATGGTTGTCAACGCGCTAAAGACCGCCGTATCTGTGACCCTTTAGGCTCACCTTTTCAGATGAAGGGCTCAGAGGGACAGAACAGTTCAAGTTGACTTGTATCACCACAACCCCTCTACATAATATATCTTTAAAAACAAAAAAGGGACTATGTACCAGTCCGACAAGGTGGAAAAGAAACAGATACTGGGAAAAGAATCAGAAGCTAGCCGGGCGGTGGTGGCGCACGCCTTTAATCCCAGCACTCGGGAGGCAGAGCCAGGCGGATCTCTGTGAGTTCGAGGCCAGCCTGGGCTACCAAGTGAGTTCCAGGAAAGGCGCAAAGCTACACAGAGAAACCCTGTCTCGAAAAACCGGAAAAAAAAAAAAAAATCAGAAGCTGGGTGGTGGTGGTGCTCACCTTTAACCTTGTTATTCGTGAGGCAGAGGCAGGTGGATCTCTGTGAGTTCGAGGGCAGCCTGGTCTACAGAGTGAGATCCAGGACAGCCAGGGCTGCTACACAGAGATTCTATCTCGAAAAACAAAACAAAAACAAAAAGAACGAACAGAATCAGTACAGGCTGGGAACTTGCCCAGTTAATGTCAGACACCAAACACAGACCTAGGAAACATGGACAGCTTCAAACACAAGTCCCCAGAGGAGAAGGGAAATGTCATAGGAGTGACACCTACAACCCTAAGATAAAGCTTGAGTCATTAGGACAGTGTAGTACTGTCAGAAGAAACACACACACACACACACACACACACAGAGAGAGAGAGAGAGAGAGAGAGAGAGAGAGAGAGAGAAGTAATCCCCCTCAGAATTCTCTCTCCAAAGGGAACAGCATCATCTCAGACACCACATGCACTGACAGACTCAGAGGGAAAGACGGCAGTGATGGAGTTCTGTTGAAGTGGTCCGTCCTTCTCGTTTTCACTTCACTGGCTTCTTCATTTCTCTGGCTTTATCCTCCTGATTCCATCACATAGTCCAGACAGGCCTGAATAGAAATAGACGGATCTCCGAAAATGCACTGGAGAAGATTATGAGAAGGTGCTGAGATGACCTTCACAGGCTCTACAAGACACCCTGGCAAAGAGTGAAGATGCACCAGATGGGCAGAAAGCAATTTTCTTCCCCCCCCCCCTTTTTTTCTTTTTCTTTGGTTTTTTCGAGAGAGTTTCTCTGTGTAGCTTTGCGCCTTTCCTGGATCTCACTCTATAGACCAGGCTGGCCTTGAACTCACAAAGATCTACCTGTCTCTGCCTCCCGAGTGCTGGGATTAAAGGCGTGTGCCACCACTGCCCGGCCCAGAAAGCAATTTTCAAAGGATGGGTTTGATAAAGCATTGGCATTGATGCCTCCTGATCTCTTAATAATAAAATGAACAGTTCTTTTTAAAAAAATGGGCCAAGTACCTAAACAGAGTAGACATCCTGTTGCGATGAGCTCTGTAATTATGAAGAGACACAGGAGAGTCTCCAGTGTGCATTATCAAATCAAAGAAGCTCAACTAGAAAGGCTTTGACTTGTGTATGCTGTTCCCACTGTGTGACATTCTAGGAAAGGCAGAGCTGGAGTGGTAAAGGTACTCATTGGCCAGGGCTGGGGAGGGATGAACTGGCTTGGAAAGGAAGATGTTTCATTTGGTGACAGGATGTGAATGTTGCACAGCAATATATACATCAGTCCACATCTGCACGTATAAAACATACAGCACCAAAATGAACAGGATAAAGCTGTGGCCCCAGGGTGGTGTCAGGGCCTCACTACTTCATCAGTTTAACAAACTGGCACAGTGATGTGGCCACCAGTGCAGGAGCAGGCAGGAAGACAGTGAGTGGGTATTATGAAATAGTAACCATGTAGGTAGAATGGGCAGAAAGGGCTCACCCAAACAAATACGGTGTGTGTGTGTGTGTGTGTGTGTGTGTGTGTGTGTGTGTGTGTGTTTTCAAGACAGTTTCTCTGTGTAGCCCTGGCTGTCCTGGAACTCGATCTGAGACCAGGCTGACCTTGAACTCAGAGATCCACCTGCCTTTGCCTCTTTAGTACTAGGGTCAAAGGTGCGTGCCACCACTGCCCTGCTGTCAGACGTTATTAACAGGTAGTTTCAGTTCAGACTGAAATGGGATAATTAGTTTGTGAGCTGTGACAAGTGTGGTTTGTTTTGAGTAGGATTTTGGTGTGTCAAGACTGTGATAAATTGGAGACCGTGTTCTTTGTGTTCCCTAGAGGAGAGGAGAGCCGGTGACAGTTCTGAGCTGTGTGCTCCAGTATATCTGACCAGGAGGGGCATCCTTAGTTCTGCACTGCAGATGGCAGTGGGTGAGCAGTGGAGCTGAGTGCCTTTTTAGAGGAGGCCCAGCCAGATGTCTAGGAGGAGCCCAGACCTGCAGCACACCAGTACTGATTAGGCCCCCAAATCTCTGCTCACTGCTGAGCTGGAGGACATGTTTGGTCCAGTTAGGCCCCATGATGGAATTGGATAAAGCCAGCAAGAGAAACTGAGAAGACAGGACCATGCAAAGGGTCTGCATCACTGCTGTCTTTCTTTCCCTCTGAGTTTGTCAGCGGATTTGGTGCTTCAGGAGGGGATGTGGTTCTCTTCGGAGAGACTTGTCGAGAGGCAGAGTTACTCCTTTCTTTATGGTGTTGGTTGGTGTGTTAGTCCAGCTATGGTTGTGATCTGGATTGAGAACAGTTTTCCTTTAAGCCTGAGACAAAGCAGGTTCTCTGTGAAGAGGGGGAAGGGCAGGCATAGCCAGCACTGTGTTCTGTGCAGTCACTGGGGAGCCAAAGCCTTCACCAAGGACAGCTCCAGACTACCACCATGCAACGGATCATATCTTCAGCCATCAACAGGTCTGAGACTAGTGGGGCTCATGTCTAATCATTTTGCTTGTAACTATTCAAAACAGTTGGTAGCTCTGTAGAAGTTAAACCCATCACATAGAAATATGTGGACTGCCCTTTGGTGCCCATGGTGGCACACCCCTTTAATCCTAGCACTCGGGAGGCAGGCAGCCGGATCTCTGAGTTCAAAGCCAGCCTGGTCTACAGAGCTGGTTTCGGACAGAGAAACCCTGTCTTGAAAAGAGAGGGAGAGGGAGAGAGGGGAGAGAGAGGGAAGGAAGGAAGGAAGGAAGGAAGGAAGGAAGGAAGGAAGGAAGGAAGGAAGGGAAAGGAAAGGAAAGGAAAGGAAAGGAAAGGAAAGGAAAGGAAAGGAAGGGAAGGGAAGGGAAAGGAAAGGAAAAAGGAAAGGAAAGGAAAGGAAAGGAGAGAGGAGAAAGGAAGGAGAGGAAAGGAGAAAGGAAAGGAAAGGAAAAGAAATAATGTGGACTAGAGGGGTGATATGAGTGTTTAATTTTTTTCTGATTTGTGTATGTGTATGTGTGAGTACATGTGTATGCATACCTGCGTGTACAGAGGCCAGAGGTCTATTTCAAGTGTTTTCTTCTGTTGCGTTTTTTCTTATGAGGTTTTGTTGGTTTGCTTGTTTTGTTTTTTTATTTAGTTTGTTTTGGGGTTTTTGTTTTGTTTTTTCCTTTTTTACCCCCAAGACAAGGTTTTTGTATATAGCAGTCCTGGCTGTCCTGGAACTCACTCTGTAGACCAGGCTGGCCTTGAACTCACAGAGATCTGTCTGCCTCTGCTTTTGGAATTCTGGGATTAGGTGAAGCCATACAGCACCTGGCTCAGCCCATTTTATGTTTTGAGATAGAGGATCTCTCATTGAATCTGGAGCTCACCAAGACAGCCAGCAGGCTCCAGGGACCCACCTGTCTCCACCTCTGAGCACTGGACTTTTAGATACAGCCCACACCTAGCGTGAACTACCTGCATGCAGTGCCGACGGAGGCCAGAAGAGGGTGTTGGATCTCCTAAACTGAAGTCACAGATGGTTCTGAGTCTCCATATAGGTGCTGGGAATTGAACCCCTGCCTTCTGCAAAAGCGGCCATTGTTTTCTCTCTGTCTCTGTCTCTCAAATATTTATTTATGCATTTTATGTATATGAGTGCTGTGTCTTCATGCATACTAGAAGGACTCAGATCCCATTACAGATGGTCGTGAGCCACCATGTGGTTACTGAGAATTGAACTCAGGACCTCTGGAAGGGTCTTAACCACTGAGCCATCTCTCCAGCCCCTTGAGCATTTTATTTTAAATTGCTTTTTGCTAAAAAATTCTATAAGATACCAAGATTCTCTAGGTGTGCCCCTTCACTCTTGAGAGATTCAGTTGGAAGTTTGAAACTATCTTTTCTTCTCATTTGTGTATAAAATGACAATTAAAAATTTAAGCCCTTGTGGCTGGAGAGGTTACTCAGTGGTTGAGAGCTCTGTCTGCTCTTCCAGAGGACCCTGGTTCACTTCCCAGCACCCACATGGCAGCTCACAGCTGTCTGTAACTCCAGTCCCAGGGCATCTGAGGCCCTCACTCAGACATACATGCAGGCAAAACACCTGTGCACATTAAAAAAACAAAAACAAAATGTTTTGCCTGACAGTGGTGGCTCATGCCTTTAATCCCAGCACTCAGGAGGCAGAGGCAGGCAGATCTCTGTGAGTTCCAGGCTAGCCTGGTCTACAGAGCGAGATCCAGGACAGGCACCAAAAACTACACAGAGAAACCCTGTCTCGAAAAACAGAAAAAGAAAAAAATGTCAGTGCCTCTCATAATGCTGACTGGAAAGATTATTAAAATGTCATTTTTGATCTGTGTGTTTTATACTAGTTGCAAACATTTGGCTCTTTTTCAAAATTATTTATTTTATGAACATTGGTGTTTTGCCTGCATGTATATCTGTGTGACGGTATCAGATCTTGGAATTAGAGACAGTTGTTAGCTGCCATGTGGGTGCTGGGTCTTGAACCCCGTCCTCTGGAAGAGCTCTTGACCACTGATTGATCTCTCCAGCCCCCAAACATCTGGCTCTTAATACACACTACAGCTTGATTTCTTATGTTATCATTAAACATAGTTGTACTTTGAAGTTTATAGCTTAGGAGTTGTTTTGCTTATGTTGTGGTGTGTGTGTGTGTGGAGGTCAGAAGTCCCATGTTGGGTGCCTTCCTTAGTTACTCTCCACTGTAGATTTTTAAGAGTGTAGGGGTGGGAGTGGGATGTATGAGTGTATACCTTGTGTGTTGGTTGTCCGTGGAGGCCAGAAGAGAGCATAAGGTCACTTGGAACTGGAGTTTCAGGCTTTGTGAGCCACCTGACTTGGGTGCTGTGAACTCAGGTCCTCTGGAAGAACCATATGCAGTCTTGACTGCTAATCTGTTTCTCCATCCCTTCCACATTACTTTTTTAGACAAGTTCTCCCACTGGCCTGGCACTCAGCGACTGGGATAGTTGGCTAGCCAGTGAACTCCTGGGGGTGTTGTGGGATGTCTGATGGCACTGTGAAACTCCAAGACTGTGTTATACAGTTTACCTTGGATCAGGAGGCGGAGCCAGCAACTTGTTGACAAGAATTAGCCAAAGAGAGTAAGGAGGACCTGGGAAGATGGATAGAGAGACACACAGGAAGGAGTAGGGAGGGACTTAGCGTTTGGCAGGCATGTTTGGTTTGGGACAGGAGAGATGCTTCTCTTGCTGGGTTTCTGGCCGAAAAGGAAGGTCAGCTGATTGCTTCTCGGCTTCTCTGCTCTAGCAGGCTTTTACCCCAACATCTGACTCCTGAGTCTTTATTGATAAACAAAACAACCTAGATAAAAACAACACAGGGTTTGCTGTCTTCCCCTTCCCAGCTTTCACACAGGTTCTGTAGATGAAACTCAGGTCTGCAGTGTAGGTGCCTTGCTGACTGAACTGTCCCTTGGTGCCTGGATGATGTTCTCAAGGTGTCTACTGTTCTGTTCTTTTGAGACAGGCTCTTGCTAAGCATTTCTGTTTGTTTTGGTACCTTGTGTTGTAGCTCGGGCTGACCTTGAACTTGTGGCAGTCACTTGCCTCAGCTAGTGACCTGAATGCTAGTATTGTGAGTGAACACCACCATACCTGGCTAGATGTTTAAATTAAGAGAATTTACATGTTTGTGTTAGTGCACACTCATGGAAGCCAGAAGAGGCATCAGATCCCTTACAGCTGGCCTTACAGCTGCCTGACATAGGTCCCGGCATCCAAACTTGGGTCCTCTTGGAAGAGCCTTCAACTCTCCAGGCCTTCCTTCTTCAATTTGACTCCATCTTGGCTACCGTGATTCTTACTACTTAGCCAAGGGTAGCTTCAAACTCATGGCAGTCCACCTCCTCCAACCTCCCAAATGCTAAAATTACAGGCTTAGGTTACCACACAGCTTTAAATTAAAATTTGCTTTTAAAAAAAAAATCCTTTGCCAGGTCTCCTGACCTTTTTCTTTGTAGCCAGAGCTGATGGAACGTGTCGGGGCAGCAGGGTAGTGTGTGTGTGTGTGTGTGTGTGTGTGTGTGTGTGTGTGTGTGTGTGCTCCTGTCATCGGGGCAGCAGGGTACTGTTTGTGTGTGTGTGTGTGTGTGCTCCTGTCATGGGGCAGCAGGGTACTGTTTGGTGTGTGTGTGTGCTCCTGTCATCGGGGCAGCAGGATACTGTTTGGTGTGTGTGTGTGCTCCTGTCATCGGGGCAGCAGGGTACTGTTTGGTGTGTGTGTGTGCTCCTGTCATCAGGGCAGCAGGGTACTGTTTGGTGTGTGTGTGTGCTCCTATTTCATATGTGCTCGCCTCAGCCCGGTATCCACATCCAAGATGGTGGTGGTCCAGTTCAGTTGGATGCCTAGGTCCAGCTGCTGCTCTTCTGGGGAAGGGAGGAAGTCCTAGACAGATAGGACTCACTTGTGCACAGGTCTGGGAGGACTTGTGCTCCGTCTGCTTGCTATTCTGTCACTGTTCTGCCCTCCATTTTTAGCTTCCTATATTATGTGTTTACTTGTCAAAGACATCAATATTGGAAGGCAGCTGGACCCTAAATGCCAAGCTTTATTTGGTTTCATCAGTTGATGATGTCTTTATTCCAGACTCCACCTGAGGCTGCTTAATTAGTTTTTGTGACCTCCAATCTCTTTTTATCTATGACTTTCTTTGTCTCACTTTCATGACCCTGGATGGTCTTGAAGAGTTCTGTGTGTTATCTTAAAACCTACCTTGTCAGAACTGCCTGATGATCTTGTGATTATACTGGTATTACATGCTTCAGGACAAATACTTCAGATATGAGCTGCTGTGTCATTGAGCGCATGGTACTCAGCCAACACCATTCCTTCTGTGAACCCTGGCCCCATGGCTCAGCAGTATGTGTGTCAGGTTTATCTGCTGTAGAGTTACTGTTTTTCCTTTTTTCTGTTCAGCTTTCAAATCTGGGTTCTCAAGTCATACAAGGGTCACATATCGGGTATCCTGCAAATCAGATATTTACATTATGATTCATAACAGTAACAAAATTACAGTTGTGAAGTAGCAAAGAAATAATTTTATGGTTGAGGTCACCACAACATGAAGAACTGTATTAAAGGGTTGCAGCTTAGGAAGGTTGAGGACCGCTGTTCATCCTTAAGTGGGATAGAAGATACAGGATTAAAATCTCCCGGAATTCTTTGCAAGCAGGTTTGTTTCTTGCTCATGTAGTGAGTCATTGGTGTGTAGCATTGTGGTCTCATGTATATTGATCTCTGGAGTTACCTAGTGCTGCAGTACTTGTTGCTTATAATTACTCTAGCTTTAGCCATAGGGGGTACTTGCAAGTTGACTCTTGTGCCCTGCCTATTACATGCCTCTGTCTTCTGTTCTTTAATGGCTTCCTTTCTGATACTCTGGTTTGTCTTGTATTTCCCATGCCCTACCCCTGGAGCTGGCCATTTCTCCTGGGAGCTTTTGTTCTCTTTTATTGAAAAACCAAACTCTGGACATTGGCTATGTTCATGCTGCAGGAGTGTTGTTCCTAGTGGTCCTTTTAGCAAGCCACTGGACCAATGTCCAACCAGTCTGTGCTTGTCTCTGTGCTTCTTCATTTGTGTGTGTCAAGCTAGTAGACTTCATGTGGTGTTTCTGACTACAGTGCAATGCCACAGGCTTGCTTTGGAAGCTCTTTCTTATGTGAAGTGTCCCTCAACAGTGAGACACGGTGCTCTCATCTGCCACTCCCTGACTTTGCTTAACCCTCATTTTTCCAGCACAGCAGCTTTCAGAGTGATCCCACATCATCTCCTGGAGAAAGAAACTTGTAGCTTGGATATGTTGCCTTGGGCTTGTTTAACAGTTCCCTTTTACTGAACAGAGTTTAGGCACTTGTTTTAAACATTGTTTCTGTGATCTACATGTCTTTTTGTGTTGGTGAAATCATTAGCACAGTGAGCTCCAAGCAGAGCATTTCCTTTACTCTTTTTTACAGTCTGCTATATAGCCCAGGCTAGTGTTGAACATGTGATTGATGCCCCTGCCTTGGTTCCTGGTCAGTTACATTATTTCTTTACTAATTTGTTAAGTATTTCTACAGAAGAAAGTTTATACTTTACTAGTAACATTTGCCACTGAGGCAGTTTGTTCCCTGGAGAAATGTACCTACAACATCTTCCATCTGGAAGTTCTGACTCAGATCCTCCAAGAAAATTGCCTTCAAACCAGATATTTGCAAGCCATTTTTCCCCATAGGTTACTGAGTCCTGGCTACTTAGCAATTGAATTTACCTTCGTGACTATTTTCCAGTTCATCTTGATTTTATTCTAGTTATTGGTATCAAAGCTCCCCATATTGGTGGGTAAAGATACAAAGGCCTGAAGTGGAACTGATTTAACTCTAGCTTTAGTTCCCTTAGTGCTGGGTTCACAGCATCCTGCTCCGAGTTGGAAGAGCTGTATGCTTCATACTAGAGGTCCCATTCAGTCTTAGGCTCCAGGTCTGCCCTTGGCTGTCACTCACTCTCACCTCTAGACCCCAGGTCCTCAAAGTGATGTCTTTTTCCTATAGTAGTTTATTTGATGATCTTCCAGTAAATAGTTTGGTTTTGATATTATCAATACAATCTCTGGTTTATAGTTCCTTAAAAAACCAAAGATTCAACTTTTATCCTATTTTAATTATTTTTTAATGGTACTGGGAATTAACTCAGGGCCTCATGCATGCTAGGCAAACACTACCTACTGAACTACATTTCCAGCCAGTTAATTCTTAGGTCAATGATCAGGACATTCAGACAAGACTTGGGAATGGTCAGCTTATTGGAATCTTTCTGTTATTTTAAAATAATTCCCATGTACTTTGTGCAGAAATGAACTCATTCTGAATCATGAGGCCCAGATGCTGTACGCAGACAATGAGATTGTTCCACAAAGGCGTACTGTCCATACCACCCACGGTGGGCATCAGAACTGTTTCCATTATTTGCATCTCAGAGGGCTTTCCTTTCACAGCTATTTGCAGAATCAGACCAGTAGCCAAGGCAAAGAGGTGACACAGGTGTGAACAGTGATTATATCAAAGAAGCTTTAGTTCTCAAGGCAGAAGAAGTGTCATTAGTCTCCTGCTGCTGATGACCTTCATTCTCACAAGCATTTTGTCTCCTGAGCTGTGAGAGGGAGGCATGTGGCCTGCATCTGAGAGGAAGCAGGAACAACTCTACTGTAAGATGGAGCACGGGAGGCTGGGGAGATAGCTCAGCAGGTAAAGTTGTGACCAGGTAAAAGAAGCCGTTGTGGTGGCTTGTGGCTATGGTCCCAGCAGTGGTGGGTGGAGACAGAAGGATCCTGGAGTGTGCTGACTGATCATTCTAGCCAATCGGTGAGCTCCAGGTTCAGTGAGAGACCCTTGTAGCTGGACTTTCTTTGGATCACCAGCTCCTGAGTAATGACATGGAGACTTCTTATTAATTATGAAAGCTTGGCCTTGTTCCCAACTTGCTCTTAAAACTTAAGTTAACCATTTATATTAATCTGTTTTGCCATGTGGCTCATTACCTCTCCTCAGTACCGTATGTCCGACTTCCTCTGCAACTTCCTCTGTGTCTGGCAAATCCCCCACCTCTCAGACCTCCCCCCCAGTTCCTTCTCTCTCTGGAAGTCCCACCTATCCTCTCTTGCCTAGCTGTTGGCCATTCAGCTCTTTACTAAACCAATCAGAAGGTGCCTTAGGCAGGTGAGGTAAAACAGAGACATCTTCACACAGTGTGATCAAATACACCACAACATTTCCTCCTTTTTGTCTAAATAAAAAGGAAAGGGTTTTAACTCTAACATAGTAAAACTATAAACAGTAAGAACAATTAATCAGGTAAAAATTACATTCATAATGTCCAGTCCATTTGTATTTGGCAGATTCAGGGACATTACTCTATTATCTATCCTATCTTGGTGAGTCCAAAGTTTTATATCTAAACCACTTCTATCATAACTTGTATTACTAACCTAAAAATACCTTTTTAGACCTTAAAACATTTTCTTAGATAAACAACTTAAGCTTTTATGTTTCTCAGCCTTATAAACTTTACATCTCTTTTGTAAGTTTCTTTTCTGAATTTGGTAACAAGGAAAACTGTAAAACTATAACTGTCTAGTCTTCAACCTCGTCAGAGACCTGAGAAGGATAAGGTATTACCTGAGTTAACAGGAAGTGCAGAGCAAACAACTTTGAAAACTGTGGAAAGTTTTCAAAGAGACAGCTAGCTGCCTGGACAATCACCCAAGGTTCCTCTGCAATATTAGGGCCTCTGTCTTTGCCTTATAGGCCTAGAATAGCTGACAGACTTTTGTATGTAGCAGGAATTTTGAAGGACTGTCCTACCCTGTTTTGGCGAGTTGACTTCCTTTGTCTCCAATTTGGGTAGCATACTGTCAGCAGTTGAGGCAAGGGTAGTTTCTTGCCCGGTGGCTAGCTTTGCCACATTTAAAGCAAACTCCGTGTGGAGGTTCTTTGATGCCAGTCATCTTCTCTGAAGTAGATTGGCACTGCCAGGAGCAGACATAACTCACTGTCATGAAAAGCCTTATGTTCTCAAAACATCTTAAATGTCATATTCTATAGGTCTGTGTAGTGTTTGAAGACCACCTGTCTGTCTAAAATATACCTGTTTAACCTTGAAAACATGCATAACGTGACTTGATGGTTATGGATGACTAACTAGTAACTAGTAACTCGCAGTTCCTAGTTTTCCTAAGCAGTTTGTAGGACTAGCACTTTACATTTTACGTAATCTGCATAGGTACAGTACCTTAAATGAGTAGAAACATGTATACAGTATGTTATAATGAAATAACCGTAAATTTGTATCAATATACAGAAATCCATACCAATGTAAAATATTTGAGACTCGTGGTTTCAGTTTAAAAGTAGAATCAATAATCTACCCTTTTACCCTGTCATTCCTGTACCCCCCGTTTTTTTTTTTCACTAGATAAGAGAGAAGGAAGGATAGAGGAAAGTAAAAGAAATCCCATAATCTAACCTCCTTTGTTTAGTTTTCTCCCTGACCATTACCAATAACAACTTGTAACTAACTCCCCTAAACAATGACAAACATCCATAACCCACCGAACGACCAAAAACCACCCACCTCACCTCTTGGGAATGTGAGTGTCGTGTTCTTAAAATTACTTCCTGCTGTCTCAGGGTAATGGCATCTTTAGTGGACCCTGAGAAAATCTGGATAATGTTCAAGTCCTGGGAGAGCTAGCTGTATCATTTGTTGTCTAGTCTCTGTGTGATGGGAGAGTGCAGGGCTTAACTGAGGTCCTGGCTGGAATCGTCTGTGAGATTGGACCCTCTCAGCTACCTGCTTTGAAGTTGCTTGAGCAGTTTGGAGACCTCCAAGGTCGTTGCTCGAAATATCCATTATTCACTGCAGACAACTTAAACATTTTAAATGCCACCCTGACTGAAGAAATGGGCGTGATAAAAGGAAGATACCTGGCATCCCTCTCTGGCCTCCACATATTTTCCCACAGGCTTATATACCCATTTAGACACACAGACAGGACACATTCACTTCAGCTAGAAAGCTAATATAGGAAGATGTAGAGTGACTTCCTCAGGGGCTACTGCCAACTTGCTCTTGCTTAAGGCCCATATCTCACTGTTTTACAAAATTAACTCAGTCTAGAACTCTAGTCTTCTGACATTATAATAAAGTGGCATACCATATTCAAGATGTCTTAACTGAACATGACTCAGTCTCCTGGGTAGGAGAATTGCCATGAATTTGAGCCCAATCGGATATACATAGTGAGACCCCCATCTCAGAAACACATTTTGTGGTAGTAGTTGGCATGAGGATGTGTAGTTTGTTATTGTTTGTTTTATTTTGAGACAGGGTCTCTCTACATAGCCCTAACTGTCATGGAGTTCACTGTGTACACCAGGCTGGCCTCAAACCTCCAGAGACCCACCTGCATCTGCCTCCCGAGTGCTAGAGTTAAAAGCATGAGACATACAGTTTCTTTATGTGTCGGGAATGTTTGCCTGGGATACTGTGAATTGGAGTTTTGCAAGTGTGTATGGTTGGTGGATGCTGCTTCCTTTTCTCAGAAAAAAATTGCCATTCCAGACCTGAACAGCAGGTGTCACTGCAGCTCTGCTTCCTATGCCCAGCTCTTAGCTGGCCAGTTCTCAGTACAGCTCCCAAACCACTAAACTAAGGGATTATGGCAGTGTGGCACTGTAAGAGACTCTTCTTACGGGACCCCATTGGAAAACTGGGCATGGGCCTCAGTGCCTCCCTGTCTGTCCTTTCAGGTCTCTATTCTAATAGACTCCCTTGCCACATTCTGCCACATTCTGCATAACTGAACTGTAGCATGGGTTTGCCTTCCTTCACCTTTCAGCAGCTGTGTAGCAGCCAGTGTCGCTCTTCATATTTGTTTCAACATCAAAGGGGACAGCTCCTTTGACAATAAAGAAATCAGAAATGAAATTATGACCAGGTATCTTTTGGTATTGATGTGTATAGGTTCCGGTTTTCACGCTGGCCTGTGATTACAGGCATCCACCACTGTGCCCTGCCTGTACATCTTTTCTAAAACAGAACTTAAGGGCTGGAGATACGGCTTAGCGGTTAAGAGCACTGGCTGCTTGAAGAGGAAACAGGTTGGATTCTCAGCACTCACAGTTCACAACTGTTTAGAACTCCAGTTCCAGGGAATATAGCACCCTCTTCTGGCCTCTGAGAGCACTGCACACATGTGGTACACAAAGATATAAAGGCAAAACACTCATATACACAAAATCAAAATAAATCTTTTTTAAAGAAATAACTTAATGGTTATCCCTGTGTTACAGAAGAACAGAGCTGGTGATGGATTGGGTTACCCTGGAAAACCAGGCTTTCTGAACCTTCAGTGTACTTGTTTAGAAAGCATGATATCCCAGATCTGGTTAGTGCTGCTTTACATGGCGTCCTTATTTAATTATTTATAATGCCTTTTGCTGTAGCTTCTCTTTTTGGACAGCATATGGTCATTCTAAATTGCCTCCCAAGTGCGGTAAAGTTAAATAGGTTGTGAGTCTAGTCATAACAAAAAGTAAGCATTTTTAGCTTTAAGAATTCTGCCTTCCTGGAATTTTCAGAGTTAAGCACATGCAAAGTGAAGTGAAAGCACAAAGAGCATCCTGTGAACTGGAGCTTTCTGGTTCTGCTTGCTCTCTTGGTAATGGTTTCCAGATATCTCCATGCGGCTTCCTTGCAGCTTCGTGGGTCCCACCACAGAACTGCACCAGAGCTTGCCCTTGACGTTATTGAAGGCTGTGCACATGTCTCGACAGCCTTCAAAGAGCTGGATGTGGAGAACGGTGTTCTCAGTGGTTCGATAGCATTTGGGTTTTCGGTGGTGATCACCCTGGGCCAAGGGTATGCCTGGCATTGATATGAGCTGCCTTTTTGTTTCAGATGTCATCTGGGTGATTCTCAGTGTGGAGGTGGGTGGACTTTTAGGAGTAACGCAGCAGCTGTCATCTTTTGAGACGGAATTCAACACACAGCCACATCGCAAGGTAGAAGGAAACTTCAACCCGTTTGCCTCTCCCCAAAAGAGCCGACAATCAGATGAAAACAACTTAAAAGACCCTGGGGGTTCCGGGTTCGACTCGATCAGCAAAAATACATGGGCTCCTGCTCCTGACCAAACCGAGCAAGATCAGGATAGACTGTCACAGAACTCTGTAAATCTGTCCCCCAGCAGTCACGCAAACAACCTATCAGTAGTGACTTACAGTAAGGTAGGTGCCCTCGGAGAAGGGGCAGGTGGTGGGCCTTGGGATCCGTGATGCTCCTTCCTGGCAAACCTAGAATGCTAGACCACCCCTGCCCAGAGCAGACGTGGCGGCTGTCAATAGCATCGACACAAAAGCCTTCTCCTTCCCTGCGTGTCCTGTGGCTGCTGCTTCATCCACGTGTGTAGTTTACTTCTGTCTGCTCTGATTGGGTGTTGAAAACTGAGGCTCTTTACCTTTATTATTTTTAAAACTGACAAAACATCATTAGAAATGCTTTCAGGGCAGGTGTGTACTGAGCTTAGCGTCATCACAGCACCCGTCTGCCACGGGCTCCTGATGCCTTGTCTTGCTTTAGGTGGGTTTTTCCCTCTGAGTAAAAAGCCAGGCTCGATTATTTTCTCCTACAATGTTGTTGGCTTTGACTCTTCTGTCACATATCTCTTGCTGATGTTTTTTCTGTTTGCTTTGGCTCATGACTTCCTCCCCCACAGCCTAGAGTGGCTCTGAGGGATGTTTTGACTTTGCACATGTGGGAGATAAATAAGGGAAGTGATTGCAGTTTCACAGAGTCTGGTTGTCAGCAGTGTCTCCCACTGTTGAAGTGAGGGTGGCTCCTGACTGCTGGTTTGATCTGAGCCCACAGCTAGGGTTGTTGTCACGGCTCAGCCATGTGTGCACACTCCTCCCATGACTGCTAGAGCCTCCGTGTCCAGTACGGTCCCAAGTCTACCTGTGCTGAGAGCCGACATTCAACCTTGGGGTTTAAAATGCACTTGTGTGTTGGCAGTCAGGGTAGCCTGTTATAAGAGTGGTACTGTGTGATCAATCTCATAGGAGCAGCTTGGTTCACTTGAGAGCATGCAGATTTGTTGATTGATAGGGTAGTCATTGCAGAGACTGCATGTGGGCTGTTTATATATAAGAAAAGGAAATTGGCCAGTGACTTGCCTGATTAAGGAAAGATTCTACTTTCTGTTTTTGAGGGGCAGGATCCTCCTGTCTGCCTCCCAAGTATTGGGGTTGCAGGCCTGGTTCAAGGAAGCTAGCCAAGACTCCACATCTTAATATTCAAACAAATTTTCTTTTTCATTTTTATTTTTGAGATCTCATAGCCTAGATGAGCCTCAAACTTGCTCTATAGCTGAGGAGGATGACCTTGAACTTCATGTTTTCCAGTGTCTGCAAATGCCGAGCTCACAGACAGCCACCAAGCCTCCTTCCATGCTGTGCTGGGGATAGAAGGTCTCCTGCACACTAGGCAAGCACCCTACCAACTGAGCCACATCCTGAACCCAGAATGTTGTCTCTGCCCTCTCTCCCCTTAAATTAGACCCCTGCAGAGTCTCTGCCCATTATGACAGGTAGAGCAGCCGTCCCTGCCAAGTGTGCCTTGTTGTAGTGAAATGATGCAGCCGAGGTCAGTGGGAAGATGAGAGTTGGCAGAAGCAGCTCAGGCATCCATTGTTTTCAGGACAGGATGCTGTTTTCCCAGCTGGGCCTTATACTGAGCATGATTGTTCTTAGGATATTTCTGGCTAAGGAAGTAAAGTCATTTCTAGCTGTGGACTGTCTTCTTCAGGGATTGATGCGTCTTAACCAGTTCTAGTGGTTATTGACACATTCACAGGACAGGTAGAGGGCTGAGCCTCCTGCCAGCCTAAAATCCTGCTAGGCCCTGTTGCTTTTTAAGGGCTGCACAGTGGTGAAGACATTGAACGTATTTCATTGATGAGCTTATACAATTTTACTCCCCTCTCCCATTTAAAAGTAAGTTTTCAGGGCTGAAGAGATGGCTCAGTCATTAAGAGCACTGGCTGCTCTTGCAGAGGACCCAGCACCCACATGGCAACTCACAATCATCTGTAACTATAGTTCCAGGGGGTCCAGAACCTTCTTCTGACCTCCATAGGCACCAGGCATGCACATGGTACACACACATACACATACATTTGTTTACTTATTTATTTATTGGTTTTTTGGGACAGGGTTTCTCTGCAGCCCTGGCTGTCCTGGATCTCACTCTGTAGACGAGGCTGACCTTGAACTCAGAGATCTGTCTGCCTCTGTCTCCCAAGTGCTGGGATTAAAGGCTTGCATTAGCTTGCATGGCTTACACATAAATTTTTTAATCATTTTTCAAAAATACAAATAAGCTGGGTGGTGGTGGTGGCGGCGGCGGCGGCGGCGGCGGCGGCGGCGGCGCACGCCTTTATTCCCAGCACTCGGGAGGCAGAGCCAAGCGGATCTCTGTGAGTTCGAGGCCAGCCTGGTCTACAAAGTGAGATCCAGGACAGGCACCAAAACTACACAGAGAAACCCTGTCTGGGGGGGGGGGGGACGGGGGGGGGGACGATGGGACAAATACAAATAAAAGCAACTAGTGAGATGACTCAGTGAGGGAAGGGTCTAATAAACCTGAGACCCACATGGCGGAAGGAGTTTCACTGTAGTTGTCTTCTGACTTTCACAAGTGCACCATGTCGTGCACACACTAAATAATGTATTCATTAGAAAACAGCTTCCCAGTAGAGATTGTATCTAGGAAGACTTGGATAGAGTGGATGAATAATGTGAAGCTTGAATCTTTAGAGAAATTGGGGCCTCTGTTGTTTTTAATCCAAGCAAAATTTTACTCAGAAAACAATATGAAGCATCTGGCTAATTTTTCTGTGTCCAGCTAGATCTCTTGACTCCACCTCCTTTGGATGACACAGTGGTCAGTGAGTCATGACACACCTGCCCTCGGTAGGACAGTTCACTGTCCAGTTGGACCTGTGCCTACACCGTTTGCTGTGCATAGAGTGGGGAGCAATTCAGGGTCAAGTTTGGAGCGGTCAGCAGAACAGTCAGCTGTGTGATTCACAGTGGGGAAGCGAGTATTTGCAATAGGAGGTAGTGAAGTTGGCGTGAAGGGTAGGTATTCACAAAGGTAGGTGAGGTTTGGAAACCGAGATGGATACACAGCATGGACAGTGCTGTGGAGAGCTGTAAGTGCTGAGGTGTGGGTAATGGAGGCAGGGTCAGTTGTTCCTAGTGTTTCTCTTTGAAGAGGAGTGGTTGAAACAATCACAAATGGCTTTGAAAATATTGGTACTAAGGGATGAAGAGATGGCTTAGGGGTTGAGAGCAGTGACTGCTCTTCTAGAGGACCAGGTTCAAGTCTCAGCTCCCACATAGCAGCTCATGACCATCCTTAACTTCAGTCCCTGGAGATCTGACTCCCTCTTGTGGCCTCTGTAGGCACTGCATGCACATGGTGTACAGACAAAACACCTATACATATAACAATAAATTAATATATACATACACACACAAATATATATATGTGTATGTATGAGAAACTAAAATGGACACAAGTGGACATCTAGTGATGAGACTTAAAGGGCCATGTGTATGGCAGTGAGACACTTGGTGGTTCAAGTTTTTTGCTGCCAATCCTGACAAGTGAGTTCCATCCCAGGACCCACATACTAGAAGGATAGAACCAACTTCCATGTTGTTCTCTGACCGCCACATGTACACCATGTAATTTATTTTACTTTTCAATTTTTTTTTTATGTTTGGTTTTTTGAGACAGGGTTTCTATGTATAGTCCTGATTATCCTGGAACTTACTCTGTAGACCAGGCTGGCCTGAAACTCAAAGATCCGCCTGCCTCCCCTTTCCGAGTGCTGGGATTAAAGGCGTGAAAAGCATAGGTAAGGGGACTGGAGAAGATGGCTCAGTGGTTAAGAGCACTTGCTGCTCTTGTAGAGGGCTCCATATCGGGCAGCTCACACTTGCCTGTACCTCCAGTTCTAGGGGATCCAATACCCTCTTCTGTTCTTCTAGGACACTTGTACACATGTACACAGACATCATACTCAGATATGCATACGTGTACGTACACACACACACACACACACACACACAATTAAGTAAATAAAGCATAAGTATATAAATAAAACATTTATATTTGACTTGAGAACACAGGATTGGTTGGTGCTTGTAGTTATGAAGTGTGTCCAAGGCTGAGTGAGGAGACTACATTTGAGTTGTTCCTAAGAGCCCAGACATGCCGTTAGTTACTTTGCCTGTAGTTGAAAAAACAAAAGCTGAGGGGCTGGGTGCCTTGCCCAGTGTCACACAGAGCTAGAACTCCAGTGCAGTGACTCATGACTGAGAAGTCTCCGCCTCTAGGTTGGTGTGCTTGCTTCCCTAGTTCCTCTTTTGGCTGAATGAACTGTGTTGAGTGCACGCGTGGATTGAAGTGACTGTCAAGGCAGGAAAGCGGCAATGTTGACGTGTGACAAGACATTCTAATGTAAAGTAGCCTGACACACAAACCATGTGGTGTTTATACTGGATTAGCAGAAAGGGAGAATGAGGTCCTGGGGTCCCAGAGTAGAGAAGTGTCTGCAGTCTAGCAGGTGCCATCTTCAGCGCCTGATGGGCTGCTGTCGGGAACACTGAGTGGACAAGGAAGGGGAATTACCCAGGGAGATTCCCACCAGCCATGGAGGCTGGAGAAGAACAGGATGCTCTTGGGAGCTCATGCATGGTCTTTGTGGATGCTTTCCTGCTGCCTCTGAGCAGAGTTTAACTTGTTAAAATTAGGAGGACAGAGTGCAAAGATCTGTGGAGGCCCCTGCTCCGTGGGCGCTGGGTGATTATGTCAACAGAATCGCACATCTGTAAAGGGTTGGGAGCTGGAGACCCTGGAGCCCTTCCCTAGTGGCTGTGAACGAACAATCTTAAGCTCTTGATGCCCGATTCTCAAGGGGAATCTTTGGGTGGGAGAGTGTGCCCCAGCTGCATCTCACAACCCACAAAGGCTGACCCTCCCTGGGAAAGCTTCAAGGGAAACAGCAGGGGAGTGGAGACCGACCCGCTCCAAAGATTTTTAAAGCTGGGTCCTTGCTTTTGTCGGGAGTTGACTGGCCTCATTGTCAGCTCAGGTGTGGCTGATTTGTCCCATGTCCTGATGAGGATGAGAGCTGTTTCAGTGACTGTCACTGTGAAAGCAACAGAACCTGCATTCCTTGGGGTTACAGAAGACAGGATATACTCTGGACAGTGCATTCCTGCCCCATGATTCAGTTCTAGGGCCGAGGAACCTCTGTTTGGGCAGTTGGTTAGTGGAAAGTGTCCAGGAGTGTGGAGAAAGGGAAGGGAGTGGACTTATTAAAGTCAAAGAGGCCATCTTATGGCCAGGATTGATTTCCAAATGCTTTCTGAAGCCTTCCAGAACAGTTCAGACACAATAGTGACTCGGGACAGGTGGATTGAATGTGGGGCTGTGGACAACAGATTCTGGCTTCCATTCTGCAGGAAGGAGCCTTTGCGCCAGGCAGGCTGAGCCCAGGGTTTGATTTGTTACTTGGACTGTGGATATCTTGTTCTAGCCCTGGGAAGGAGCAGGCTGGTGTTTGTCATGTGCTCCTACCTCACACTGGATCACCGCCTGAGCCACTGTCATTACTTCCGCCAGGCCCTGGTTAGAGGGAGAACATAAAGTGTGTGTGTGTACACGTGTACACGAGGGCTTGTGCACCATAGTGCTTGTCTGGAGGTCAGAGGTCAACCTTCCAGCGTTGGTCTGTCTTCAACCATTTAGGCCCCAGGAATCAGACTGAAGTTGTCAGGCCTGGCAGTAAGCACCCTTACCTCATGAGCCTCCTGGCCTGCCTCTACCCAGGGCTGTCTTGTTGGCTAAAGCATAAAGAAGTTAATTTCTCTCAGATCAGGGTGCTGGAAGGATTGGGGTAAAATAAACCTTGTTTGTTTGTTTGTTTTATGGGGGTTGTTTTTTGGTTTTGAAGTAAGGTTTCTCTGTAACCCAGGCTGGCTTGGGCTGTCTACCTTCCTGAATCTGGGACTGCAGGCATGGGCCCCACGCCTGACTTTGCTCTTCCAGGGTTGCATGCAGAGTAGGCCAGCCCTCTGCTGCTGAGCAGCACTCTCCACCCTGGAAAAAGCTAATCTTTTACTCTATGGGATAAAGATGCAGTGGCTTCTGGGTCATCTTACCTGTTTTGAAGTGGCCACAGATTTAATGTAGTAAGCCTGGAGTAGTGATGCACACTTTTAATCCCTGCGCTCTGGAAGCAGAGGCAGGAAGATCTCTGTATATGCAAGACCAATCTGATCTACATAGCAAGTTCAAGGCCAGCCAAGGCTATGTAGAGAGACCCTACCTCAAAAAGAAAGAAAATTTAACATGGTAATAAGGGAGTGGCTGGGGGAGGTCCAGGTCTCAGTTTAATTAAAACCAAATTTAACAGTTTGACCAAAAATGGTTGTTGTCACCACCTGGACTAATGATTTCATGAGCTGCTAGAGGGCACCTCTGTAACTCCTGTCTAATTTTAGTAACCAAGATGTTCTAGAAAGCTATGAGTGCCATATTCTAGCTTCCCAACTGCATTTCAGATGGGCCAGGCAGCTACTGCTCCTGCCCTGCTAAACATCTCCTCCTGAGGAACCTCCTTGATCTCTTGGGTTCAGATTTTGTTGGTTCTTTTTTTATTTATTTTTATTTTGTAAGTGCATTGGTGTTTTGCCTGCATGTGTGTCTGTGTGAGTGTCTCACATCTCTAGAACTAGAGTTACAGATAGTTGTGAGCTACCATGTGGGTGCTGGGAATTGAACCCAGGTCCTCTGGAAGAGCAGTTAGTCCTCTTAACCCCAGAGCCATCTCTCCAGTCCCTAAAGTTTCTATCCTTGTGACAGAAACACCTGTAGTTCTTGGAGTCACAGAAGAACCTGTCCTACGTTCTGTGATGGTCCTTCAGAAGATATAGTCTGTGGTTTCAGTTTTCCCTGGACGTAATGCTTTAGAGTGAGGAGGGCAGCCGACCTCCTACTCTCGGCATGTTCCGTTCTGCAGAAGCTCCTAGAATTTTAGGCACAGATACAGCCAATCCAAATCCCAAGGAAGGAATGTGCCTGGTGGGTTCGAGGAATGAGATCAAGGGGGGTGAGCAGATGTGAAGTCAGAGAGCAGATATCAGATCCTGAGACCCCTGTGAAGCTTTTGTTCTGAGGGAAAGAACCACCCAAAGGCTTAGAGCCTGGAGAGATGTGTTTACCCTGTCACATGTGGAATACAGGACACAGTAGAGGCAGGTATACCATGGCAGCTAGAGTAGCACAGAGGAGGTAGAAGTGGACCCTCAAGAGTCTGTTGGTAGCTGGAGGGATGTCAGCGGAGTAGAGGATGATAGAGCAGTTTAGAAGGGTGGAGTGGACATACTGGAGTGAAGGGCTGTGGTAGAGCAGGGCTGTGGTCAGGAGTTGTGGAGATCTCTGTAAAACCCAAACAGAGGGGCAGGCAGCCTCACGTTGGAGTATGGGGGTGGGGCTGCACCTCTGGGCATTGTGCCCCATGGATGATGTCTAATCTTTAACAGGGTTACCACCTTCTAATGATGAGCTAACTTGCAGCTGTTGATACGTAAGAACAGCACCAATGTCTCTGGGGACAAAATCCTCCATCGTATGGAGAAGGTCTAGGACTAAACTCTGCTCTCAAATGTGTCCAGAGCATCATTGTTAGAGTTCTTCCTGCTTTCTTTGTGGTTCAGTACTTGAACCCAGGGCCTTGGGTGTGTTCTTCCTCCCAGCTGCCCTACTTTTTTTTTTTTCTTGGTTTGGTTTGGTGGTGATTGTCACTGTGTCTGATGGTTGTGAGCACCTGAACTCCTGGGCTCAAGCACTTGTCCTGCCTCAGCTGGCCAGGCTACCCTACCATGTCTGGCTTTTTGTTGTTGGAGACAAAGTTTCACTGTGTAGCCTGACTGGCCTGGAACTTGCTATTTACCAGGCTGTTCTCCACCTCATGCAGCTCCATCTACCTCAGCTGGGATTAGAGGTCTGCATCCATGATGCCTGCCCCTTCCCTAATGTTCTTAGTGATCTTTCTTTTAGATTTACTTATTTTTTTATTTTATATGTATGAGTGTTTTGCCTGAGTTTAAGTTTATGTCTGCCTGGTGCCTGAAGAGGTCAGAAAAAGAGCACTGGATCCCCTGACACTGGGATTAGAGATGGTTGTGAGCTGCCATGTGTATGCTAGGAATCGAACTTGGTTCCTTCTCAAGAGCAGCAAGTACTCGTAACAGCCGAGCCAGCTCTCTGACTCCTTAGTGCTCTTCCTAATACACACTACTCTATTACTTCCGTAGTTACAGGAGATAGAACAGTAGTTACCAGTGCCCGTCACACTCCCACAGCAGTTAATAGGAGGCCGTGGCCAGAGCCCAGTTTGAGTCCTGCACTCTAGATCACGTTGTGAAGAAGGCTGCTGGGGCGTAGAATCGGTTGTCTCCTCAGGCAGTCTGTGCACTTGTGTCGAGTGTGGAGACTCCCTCACTCACCTGTGGGAGCTGTAGAACCTGTGGCCGAGGAGGAAACAAGACCGAGCAGCAGCAAGGGACCCACCCATGCTCTGGCAGCCCAGCACATTCTGTACCAGAAAGCGCTTGACAGGAGATTCTGGGTTTGATGCTGTTACAATGACTCTATCTCCTGAAAACTCAGAAGAGCCAGTAAAGGCCTCTCCGCTCCACCGGTGTTTGCGTTGGCATGGGCTGTGTGTGCGTTTTAAAATAATTTAAGCAAACACTGTGGGCCTTAGAAATATCTTTTGTTATGTAGCATTGCTGATTGACTGAGGCTGAGCAGTATATCCAGGAACACTCCTTTGTACCTCCACAGTGCCAACGGTGCCCAGCTCCTCTGTTTGTCTTGGGGCTCTGGGCACTGTTTCAGGCTGCTCAGGCCAGGCAGACCTGCAGCAGAAACACCAGCTCATTTCATGTTGGTAGTTAAAACTCTCTTCTCCGAATTCAACATTTTAATTTCTGGTGGGGTTCTAAAGTCAGTGAACAAAAAGTGTGACTCACAGGTGAGAATCTGTTGGTGTAGGTGCTGACCTTTCAGCCCTGGTTCTCTAGCAGTCTGCACTGACTGGACTCCAGCAGGCTGTGCAAAGTGTGAGCATGGATTCTGCTGCCCGGGTGGCAGAAGTGGGCCTCCTCCTCTGCAGGGGCCTGAGGGACTCGGGCTTTTTGCTTGTGATGTGTTGCCTAAGAACCAGGTACAATCGTCTGCTTTACACAGATCATATTGATGTTGCTCAGTCGGTCATGAGTCTCCTCTGTGCTCAGTTGCTGCTAATCCCTGTCTCCAAAGGTGTTGGTTGATCACAGGTGTGCCTTGCTGTGGGAAGGGATGTGAGCCAGAAAAGAGAAAATAGGATTTGGGGAGATTGATTTTGTTTGTTAGTTTTTCTGTTTTTTTTTTTTTTTTCAGAAAATTTTATTTTAATGTGCTACAATAAATTTTTTTTAAGATTTTATTTATTTATTTATTATGTACACAGTGTTCTGTCTGCATGTATGACTGCAGGCCAGAAGAGGGCACCAGATCTCATTACAGATGGTCGTGAGCCACCATGTGGTTGCTGGGAATTGAACTCAGGACCTCTGGAAGATCAGTCAGTACTCTTAACCTCTGAGCCATCTCTCCAGCCCCGCTATGATAAATTTTTTAAAGATTTATTTATTTTTGACGTGTATGTGTTTGTATGTGTATGGCAGGTGTGTGCAGGTGCCCACACAGAAGAGGGCGTTATATCCTCTGGAACTTGAGTTATAGGCAGTTGTGAGCTGCCTGATGGGGATGTTGGGAACTGAATGAATACTGGTCCTCTAGGAGAGCAGGAAACATTTTCAACTGCTGAGCCATCTTTCCAGCTCCTCTTCCTTTCAAGTTTTTTAAAAAATGTTGAACATTTGTTTATTTGTGTATGAATGTGAGTGTGCATGCTGCGGCTCATGTAAAAGTCAGGGTGACTTGAAAATTGAACTGGTTGTCAAGCTTGGTGGTAAGGCCTTTGCCCACTGAGCATTTTTAAATTTTTGTTTGTTCTTATAGGTAGCCCGTGCTAGCCTAATCCTTCTGCTTCAGCCTCCTGCATGCAAGGATAGGATGTGATTGCACTCCAGTTGGCTTCTCTTGGTGGGTGGTAGGTGGATGGGTGGTGTGGTGGTGGTAGGTAAGATGCAGGGTCTTACTGTATCTCAGGGTGTCTGTTGCTGTGAAGAGACGCCATGACTATGGCAGCAATGTATAAAGGAAAACATTCAGTTGAGGTGGCTTACAATTCAGAGGTTTAGTCCATTATCATCATGGCAGGAAGCATGGCCGCATACAGGCAGACATTGTGCTGGAGAGGGAGCTGAGCGTTCTACATCTTGATCCTCAGGCAACAGGAAATAAACTGCCACTGCACATAGCTTGAACTTACGAGACCTCAAAGCCCACCCCCACGGTGACACACTTCCTCCACCAAGGCCACCCCTACTTCAACAAAGTCACACCTCCTAATAGTGCCACTCTCTTTGGTAGGCATATTCTTTCAAACCACCACACCCTGGTTGTCCTGAAACTAACAGAAATCTGCCTGCCTCTGCCTCCCAAATTGCTACAATTAAAGGCAATCACTCCCTTGCCCAGCCCACCTTTTTAAGATTGTGTGTGTGTGTGTGTGTGTGTGTGTGTGTGTGTGTGTGTGTTGGAGTTTATGTGCAGCCCTGTCTGTGTGGATTCTAGGAACCAAGTTTGAGTCCTCTGGAAGATTTGCAGATGCTCCTAACCACTGCACCAACTCTCCTGCCCTCCAGTTGACTTTTAAGTGCCCATAGGTGTTGGGGAAGAGAAAACCTTTACAATAGCGATGTCTTGATTGGTGGTGGTTGCGCACACCTTTAATCCCAGCACTTGAGAGGCAGAGGCAGACAGATCTCTGAGTTCCAGGACAGCCAGGCTACACAAAGAAACCCTGTCTCGAAAAACCAAAAAGAAAGAAAGTGATGTCTTGGTGGATAGTGAATTTGAAATGAATTAGAGGGAAAACTACATGCAAGAAAGCCCAGAGGACATTGGGCAGCCACCCAGCTCTGGTGAGTGAGATGTGCTTTAAAAGGGTGAGGGGAATTTCCAAAGATGGTCTTTGAGATCTGTCAGAGGAGGGTCACTTTTAATGTGACAGCCAACAGCACCAGCAAAGCAGTTCCCAAGTGCTTGGTCACAGCAAGATTGAACCAGCGTGGCTGACTGGGACAGAAGAGGAACAGCTTACTTTCTTCTCTGTTAGAATGGAGGGCTTGAGGGCTTGAGGGCTTGAGGGCTTGTAGGGACAGGGAGTTGACAGATGACAGTGGGACCTGAGTGCAGTTCTAGAGGAAGCAGGCAGAGGCTCAGCGGTGAGCCAGTGTCTACAGGACTAGGCGCTTGGAAGAGCGCCTCTCCTGATTGATTTCCTTCCTTCTTACTCTAGGAGACGGCCAGAGAGAGCTCTGTTCCCCAGAACCTATCTCATCTGGAGTTTAGCGTACTTAAAGTTAGCTGAGGTCCTGACCATAAACCCAGAAAGTGTTCTGAAGTCTTTACTGAGGGGAGTCAAACTCAGCTAAGATCCTTCATCTGCTTATGGAACTTCAATTGTGGTTTGGTTTGTTGATGTGTGGGGAGCAGGGTTTCTAGCCCAAGTTTGCTTTATGTCGGCTCCACAAGCCCTCAAATGGTGCTGAAGCTGCAGTTGTGTTTTGAGTCTGACTCCTTGAGGCAACGCTCTTAGATCAGGGGAAGGTTGAAGGCTAGCCTCTGTGGTTGGTCATGGGCACTGGGGTGAGCAGAGGAGAAAAGAGAGGCGTATAGGTGAAAAGGAGAGGGAGGGTACAGGGGTGGATGCTGACTGGATTGAGGAGGGTGGACAGAACTATGTGGGTGACAGGCAGATAGGCTAGGGTGGACAGACAGGTTCCTTGGCAGCAACAGAAGTTAAGACTGTCTGGGGAAATTATTATTATAGAGATAAGAATAAAAAGTGGTTTTACAAGGCTGTTTGTTTGTTTGTTTTTTCAAAACAGGGTTTTTCTGTGTAGCTTTGGAGCCTGTCCTGGAACTCACTTTGTAGACCAGGCTGGCCTCAGACTCACAGAGATCCGCCTGCCTCTGCCTCCCCAGTGCTGGGATTAAAGGTGTGCGCCACCTCCACCTGGCTTACAAGGCTTTTAAAAGACAGAGAACATGGGCTGGAGAGATAGCTTAGTGGTTAAGAGCATCGGCTGCTCTTCCAGAGGACCCAGGTTCAATTCCCAGCACCCACATGGCAGCTCAAATTGTCTGTAACCCCAGTTCTAGGGGATCTAACACCTTCTCACTAATGCACATAAAATAAGAAAAGAAAAAAAAAAAAAGAAGTTAAAATAAGAAAAATAATAATAATAATAAAAAGACAGAGAACACTCTCATAACTGAGTTAATCTTTTAAGCAGTTTGACAGGATCAGAAGGCCATGACCTGAGGCTACCATAGTCCTCATGCCTAAAGAAGGCTTCCTGCACTTACCCTTGGCTAGCACGTAGGTACATCTTTCAACTTTGGGGCACTTTCTTTGAAAGTGGCCAGACTGCAGTGGTATGGTACCTTCAGAAGTTCCTGTCCCCTGAGCAGCCAGCAGAAGGGCTTAAGTACTCTGACCTTGCTGGTTGTCCTCATTACTCCAACATGGAAGTCCATTTCTCGTCCTGCCGGTTAGTCCCTGGCCCTGGATGGCCATTACATCCTGTGCATTTGTATGTGCAGTCCAGGGTCAGGGCAGAACTTCCTGCCAAACCTTGCACTCTCCTGGGCTTGTGTTCAGTGTGTTAAGTGACACAGGAGTACTGGGCAGGCACGTCAAGGAGGGCCTGCTCGTGTTACCTGCTGCCACCTTTGGTGCATGGGGGAGGGCTGTTTTCTTGCGTGCAGCCAACGCTCTTGTTTATGAACCTGTGTGGGCCTTTTTTTCCCCTTTTTCCTTTTGGATTTTCAAGACAGGGTTTCTCAGTGCAACCCTGGCTGTCCTGGAACTCACTCTGTAGAGCAGGCCACCTGCCTCTGCTTCCCGAGTGCCGGGATTAAAGGTATGAGCCACCACTGCCCAGCCTTTATTTATTTAAACTAAATCACAACTAAAGCAAAATAAAGACAGGTGTATGAAAGTCTCTGTGTTGTGGTGGTTTATCTAAGCAAGTTTTCATGTGGGGGGAAAGGACTAATCCCAAAAGGTCTCAGTGAAATGTCCTTTTTAAAAGGAATTTTGGCCTCTTCTAGACCCCTCCCCCAGATAAAAGACAAGAACTGAGTCCCCAGCACAGCCGTCCCTTTATTCATTCTTAGTGCGAGATGTGAAGGGTTGGTGGGCTCAGCTCTGTGGGCAAAGTGTGATGTGGCTGCTGTGAAATGGGGACTAGACAGAAGCAGAAGAAGCAGACCTGGTTCTAGTGTATGTCACTGCACAGCTGAAGTGCTTTTCCCGGGGACTGTTGGTGTATGTTCAAGGATCTTTAATCCAGAAGTACAAAGCAGGAAACTTCTGAACACCAACAGGATTCCTCAAGTGGGAAGTTCTATGTCAGGAACCTTTGTTTCCTACAAAAAATGTCAAATTGCTACATATAATTTTCTTTAAGAGCAAACCATACGTGAGACATAAGTAAATGGTGTTTAGTCTTGGGTTCCACCCCTAAGCCGGCACATGCAGGTATTCCAAAGTCTGGTGGGGGTGGGGTCCCAAACACTTCTGACAGAAGCAGTTCACATTCAGGTCCTCAGTGTACACCCCTTTGGGGAAAGGTTTGGTGTTTTTTTGGACACCGTATTTCAGGCACTCCTCTTGTATTTACCGGGGCCCCGCACAGAAGCTCACGGTCATGCCCTGACTCTTGCTGCTCCACAGGGTCAGCGTCATGAAGACTGTCAGACAGTTGTTGATGTTGGGTTTACTCTGTGGACTCCATTGGACGTACTAGATCTTTCCCCAGTTATTACTAGGGCTTGACCCTGGGCAGCACCTGTGGAGCATGCCACCGCTGTGCCCCACCTTCCGAATACAAGTGCTAGACCTTACATTGTTCTTGGAAAAGATAAGGGTGAGTAGGAGTGAACTTAAGTTTACACACAATAAAGTATTTTAGGAAAATAGCCAGTTTGGGGTTTACAGTAGTTAACATTGCATTCTGGACAGATGATCAGGACCTGATGCACCTGCTGTGTTCATTCACATCATTGAGGCACAGTGATCTCTTCCGCCAGGGACAACCAACTGTGTTCTGTGTAGGGTGGCTGGAGCACCTCAGCCCCTGCTTCTCTGGCCCGTGTGTACTTGGGCTGCCCACAACCTTGACAGTGGTTCTTTCCAAAGCCTGGGAACACTGAAGTTGGGAAGAGTCCACTCGGCTACTGCAGGCCTGGGTGCTCCTTCCCTGGCAGGTGTGATGATAGCTGCAAGGAGAAACCTTTTCCTGCAGAGTAAGCTCTAGGAGGAATTGGCCTTTAGATCCTACTGGATTGGTGTCCTGGCAGCCTTGGTTGGATGGGTCGTAGATCCTGATAAAGGTGGGTGGCCTTCTACACCCACCTTTATCAGGATGGGTTCGTTTTTGTTTGGGTCAGAGTTGAATTCTGAGCTCTCTGGTACCATCTGCTGCAACATCGTCCCTTGATATGTCCCTTACCGGCGGTGCGCTACTACAGAAAATAAGGTCAGGGAGGGTCTGGCTTCTGCTCTTCTTACAAGCAAAAGCTAGGGCTCAGGAGGCAACTTGGTGGGTAAAATGCACACTGCGGGGGCATGCGGAGCTAAGTTGGTATCCCCGGCACCCATATAGAAGTTGCAGTGGTGTGCCAAGTCCAAGTGATGGGGAGGTGGAGACACGGCTCCATCTCTAGGGCTTCCAGACCGGGGTGAGATGCAGGGTGTGTTGCTAGATGCCAGCAGAGATTGCTGTGCCGCAGCCCCTACCAGGCCAGGCTTGGTGGTGACCACCAGAACCTGAACTGTGGATAAGCCTTGCATCAGGATTTTCTCTCTCTCCATGCCTCAGGTAGGAAAAACACTTCCCATTTGGCCTCTTGTTGCAGGCTGCTCGACGCACTGCTTGGACCCTTCGGCAGTCTCTCCCTCTGCCGCCAGTGTAGTGTTGCCTGGGTTCTGTGACCTGCTTGTGACATGTACAGTCCTGCATGTGGGACATCTCTGTCAGCTGCTTCCTTCCTCCCTCCCTCCCTTCCTTCCTCACTCCCTCCCTCCCTCCCTCCCTCCCTCCCTTCTTCCCTCCCTCCCTCCCCCCCTCTCCTTCCTTCCTTCTTCCTCCTTCCTTGAAGTGATGGTAGTTAAAACTTGGGGGAAGGCTGGGCGGTGGTGGTGCATGACGCCCTTAATCCCAGCACTCAGGAGGCAGAGGCAGGTGGATCTCTGTGGTTTCGAGGCCAGTCTGGTCTACAGAATGAGTTCCAGGACAGGCACCAAAACTACACAGAGAAACCCTGCCTAGAAAAAATAAATAAACTTAGGGGAAGGAAAGTGTCTTGTTCCTCAAGCCACCTTTCTGCACCAGTTAATCATCAGCTCTTCAGTATGCTACTCTTCGTTTGAAAGAGAATTTCATGGGCCATTCTTTCTGGAAGACATAGGACCTCAGTTATTAGAGAACCAAGGAGAACCATAAATTAAGCCAGTTAGATGGTCTGAGGGTCCCACAGCAGGTGGGAATCCAAGAGTGCACGTCTTTATCCCTGTCCCTGCCCAGCGCATAGATCTCATCTTTTCTATTAAATGGGGGGGTCGGGTCAGCTATCTGGAAGTCATACTCCCTATCTAAGTATTCCCAGACAAGCCACAGGCCATGGAGGGCTGCATGCACTGAGGAAGGGCTGGGGGGGGAGGGGTACTTCATCGCTTGCTCTCCTTGTCCCCCTGTGTTTTTCCCGCTCAGACCTTTGAGCATTGTGCTTGTTCCCAGTCTGAGCTGCCTCTGTGGGTCACTTTGGGTGAGTAGCTGCTGCTGGGCAGTGCTGAGTCAAGGCTTGCCTTCAGCTGCTGTGTCATTGCTGGTGCACAGGCATCTCATGCACCTTCCACTGAAGCCCATGAGATGGAATCTGAGAGTTCACGCTTGGCAGAGCCACCGAGGGCTGCAGCTGTGACTGCCAAGGTGGTTGCAGCTTTCATTTGACTACCAGAGACGTGGCTGGTGCAAGGGCCCGCGGGCTTGTGGCATCCTGTCATTCTAAGCACCAGCTTGGCTCTCCAGTGCTGTGCTCTTGATGGGGTAAACTCCCCTTTATGAGTTGGAAAATCACATATTTCTGTGGACCCCAGACTTACGTAGACTGTTATGTGCTACTGCCTTCCCTTCCTCCCAGTTCTTCTCTGTTGGTTACGCACACACGCACACACACACACACACACACACACACACACACACACGCCACCACCCTGCCACCACCACCTCCAATGATACTACCAAACAGCTAAAGACATACCGTTCTTCAGTACTTTCCACTGGGGGAAACCTCAAAACCTCATGTTCCCATTCTTAGCTTTGGCCTCAGGTGGTATTTTCCTTGGGATACTAGTTTTCAGCCTCCTGAGCGAGGCACTGTGTGTCAGCTCCCAGAACCTGGAAAGTGAGTAGCTATGTGGAGGAGTCAGGAATGTGTGGGAAATACCCCTGGGGTCATGTGGACATGCAAAGTGGGGAGCAGACCCAGTTCTCCCAGGTCTTGTAGCACCACTGGCATCTTCCACTAGCCCCACCCCCGGGGCCTCCACAGCTGGGGCCCGACTGATAGGTGGCCCAGGCACTTGTGTCCCCTCAAACTAATCAACCACAACAGACCAGCTTTGGAAGGGCCTGACTTCCGGGGGTCTGGTGTTCCAGGTGTTCTGAACAGCACCTGTCCTTGTTCGGGTACCAATTTAGCACACCTCTGAGGCCCAGGCACTACACTGGGACATAAAGTTGTCATCCTGGCTCTGTTATAACCACATAATTCTGTTTAAAGAACTGTGCTAATTTTTGAAAGCACTCTGACTTTGCCCACATTCCATCAGACTGATGGGGGTGTCCATTTCTTCCCGCTGAGGGTTGTGCCTAGATTTGGGGTTCTTTGGATGGACATCAAGCACAGGTCAGCTCCCTCTGATAGATTTGGGGTTCTTTGGATGGACATCAAGCACAGTCAGCTCCCTCTGATAGATTTGGGGTTCTTTGGATGGACATCAAGCACAGGTCAGCTCCCTCTGACCACTCACGGGATGACTGGGCTCGAGTGTTCTCCATGGAGACCTGTTGCTGCTAGCCCACAGTGGTGTACAGGAGCCTGGTATAGCTGGTCACTGGTTACCTTTGCCCTTTTAGGCCTTTGCTTTGAGTGAGGTCCACCCAAGGAGAAGGGAGACACGTTTCACACTTCAGCCCAATCCCGTGGTGGTTCTGGTGCTGGCTTACTGTGGAGTTTCCTCCTCATCCTCCAAGACAGGGTTTCTCTGTAGCCCGGGCTGTGTTGGAATTTTTTCTCTGTAAACCCAGAGATCCGCCTGCCTCTGCTTTCTGAGTCCTGGGATTAAAGCTGTGTGCCACCCTCAGCCAGTAGAGTTTCGTTTTCAATGTAGGGGCGGTAAGATGGAAGTCTTTACCACTCAGCCAAGGAGCGTAGAAAGTACCTTTGGGGTGGGGCCTGTAATCCCAGTACTTGGGAGGCTGAGGGAGAGGATCAAGGATTCCAGTCTTGGTGGGGTGGTGGTGGCGCACACCTTTAATCCCAGCACTTGGGAGGCAGAGCCAGGCGGATCTCTGTGAGTTTGAGGCCAGTCTGGTCTACGGAGTGAGATCTAGGACAGGTACCAAAAACTACACAGAAACCCTGTCTCGAAAAAACAAAAACAAAACAAAACAAAAAAAAAAAGGATTCCAGTCCGAGGGCTGGCCAGATGGCTCAGCGTGAAGAACACTTTGCTTGCGAGTAACTTGAGTTCCAAGGGACCCAGTGCCTGCTTCTGGCCTCCAAGGGCTCCTGCCTGCATGTGGTGTGCATAAGCTCGTGGACGCACATACCCAAAATAAATCTTAAAAACAATTCCAGTCCGTCTGGGCTACATAGTGAGACCCTGTCTTAAGCAAAACAAAGGACAAGGAAAGTAAGAGTCTGAGTGCATTTGAAATGTGGTAGGAGGGGCAGCTCTCTCTGGTCCTCAGACGTGGTTGTGAGCTCCACCTCCTAGCAGCTGCCCCCTGGAAAGCCTCGGTCTGCGGGAAGATAGCCCTGAGGGTGGACTGGGGCAGGTCTGGTACCGTGCATGGTGCCCTGAGGGTGGGCTGGGGCAGGTTGGTACCGTGCATGGTGCCCTGAGGGTGGACTGGGGCAGGTTGGTACCGTGCATGGTGCCCTGAGGGTGGACTAGGGCAGGTCTGGTACCGTGCATGGTGCCCTGAGGGTGGACTGGGGCAGGTTGGTACTGTGCATGGTGCCCTGAGGGTGGACTGGGGCAGGTCTGGTACCGTGCATGGTGCCCTGAGGGTGGGCTGGGGCAGGTTGGTACCGTGCATGGTGCCCTGAGGGTGGGCTGGGGCAGGTCTGGTACCGTGCGTGGTGCCCTGAGGGTGGGCTGGGGCAGGTTGGTACCGTGCATGGTGCCCTGAGGGTGGGCTGGGGCAGGTCTGGTACCGTGCATGGTGCCCTGAGGGTGGACTGGGGAAGGTTGGTACCGTGCATGGTGCCCTGAGGGTGGACTGGGGCAGGTTGGTACCGTGCATGGTGCCCTGAGGGTGGGCTGGGGCAGGTCTGGTACCGTGCATGGTGCCTGGTGCTGGGTAAACAGCAGCAGCTCAGCCTGTTCTGGTTGTGTTCACTTTGTGTGTGCCGCAGCATGCATGTCACAGTCAGTTCTCCTTCCACCACGGGGACTCCAGGGATGGAGTTTGGGTCCTCAGACTTGGCGGCAGCCATCATCCACTGCGTCATCTTGCAGTGGAGAGTTTGAGAACCTGTCGTCAAGGACGTGCAAGAGTTTTGCGCCCTGGCTGGAAGAAAGTGGGCGTCAGCCGAACTGCCTGTCCCGGAGGAGCAGTATCTCTCCCACCTCTCCTCTCTAGGCTGATGGGATTCAGGGGGAAACTCTGGGCACATCCTGATCCTCGGTCTGATGAGGTGCTGTGTGGCCAGGGCAGTGAGCCTCACACCTCTGTGACTGGGGCTGAATTTGCTTCAGGCAGCACTGATGTGCACATCACTGACTGTCTTCACTCTCTTCCAGGGGCTCCACGGGCCTTACCCCTTCGGACAGTCTTAAACGGGTGTCAGCAAGAAGAAAAATTAACAAAAGACAGAAGGCCTGACTTTGGGGGGAGAGGGCAAGGGGTTCCTCTGGATTGCAGACCACATCGCACGGACCCCTGGCTCAGACCCCCACCTACCCCCCAATCACGGAAGAAGAGGAAGAAAGACTGGTTTTGAGTGAACTCAGTATGCATGTGTGAGTGCTGAACTGCAGGAATGGTGTTGAGGCAACCAAGAAGAAATCCACGCAGAAATCCACCTTGGGTTTGGGTGATGACATCAGTCTAATGAGTTGTTAGGTCATTCGGGAAGGGGCAGAAATTTAAAATGGGGGAAAATAAGCCATCTTTTTAAACAAAAATTATTTTACCTACAGAGAGGTTGTAGTTTTGAGCACATGTTAGTTTTTCCCTCTTCCCGATGTTTCTTTTAAGTAAGGGACGGCGTGCTCTACAGAGCGGTGCTTGCTCTGGAAGCCGTCACAGTGAGATGAGGCTGGCATGGCATGTTTGGGGACTCTGCCAGTCAGTGTTGCTGGGCTCGTGCCCCCACCTGACTGCAGTCTGACCTCGATGGTTCTTAGTGGCTTCTGCCAATGATATATCACCTTCCCCTCTTTTCAGTCTCTTGTTGATTCATACCTTTGACATTTGTGTCTGTCAGCCCAGGGCTTCTTAGCATCAGCACGCTCTCAAGTCCAGACTTCCTGTATGGCCAGCAGAAGCCTGGAGGACAGTCTGAGAGGTGGCCTTTTGCACGCTTGTGACAGCTGGGACCGCTTCCTCCCATGTTTCCCTTGGCAAAGGGAGTGTGGCCACGAATACGCAATACTGGGTCCTTCATGCAGTGGCCTATCTTCCCTTGGCTCTCGCTGGGTGGGTGCGTGTGCTACATGCACACAGGGCTGTAACTCAGCAAGTGTGAACTGTGCCCTGCTTCTCTTACCACACAGCTCTCCTCCCTGCCCCCCCCCCAATGTCCTCGTGGCATTCTCACAACCTATTAGTGGAGCTCGAGCTGTTACAGAATGATGATACAGACCCAGCTGGGAGCCCCACTGCTGACCACTGCCTGAGAGGCCACAGTCAGGTGGAAATGAAAAGACCTCCTCCGGCAGGGGCTGCTTAGTGTGGGGTGGCAAGTTGCAGCCCAGCTGGAGTGCAGGCATTTGCTCCCTGGGTGGGGTGCAGTGCCCACTAGTGTCCCATGGACTCCAAGCAGGTTGAAATATGGATGTCTCCATGGGAATCTTAAACCAGGCTAGAACAGCTGTCTGCCAAAGATACAAGAATATGCAAAGTCCCTCTTCTTAACCCCTCCTTCCCTAAGTCAGTGGTTTGAGAGCCGGGGATGTGGATGTGGTGTGGCTGTAGGGTCCCCTGCTGTCTCCAGCCCCCATGTGTTCCAGGGTTGTGAGCAGAGCGGGGAGACCAGGGTATGAATGGCTGTAAGAGGTCCTCTAGCCTGGGTGTGGGTGCAGGTCTGCCTGCCTGCCTGCCTGTCTCTGGATGTTTGAGTTCCAAAAGTGTGTGGTGTTTGTTCCTCCTCATTCTCTTCTGAAACTATTGATTTTAAACAGTTGATTGTGAAAGAAAAGCTTGTATGAAAATCCCCCTCACCTTTCCATGTCCCGAAAAAGCAACCAACAATAAGCTCTGTTTTGTTGAGGAAGTCCCCTGGGCAAGTGGAAAAGGCCATGGAGAAGGGCAAGCAGCTGGATCTCCAGCTAAATGGGGGCTTCCCTGGGACCCTTACTTCCTCTGCACACTTGGACCCTTGAGCCAAAGGCAGTCCCTAACAGGTGCCCAAGCCACAAATCTCAGGGGGCTTTTGTCGGAGGGACTCCTTAGGGCCAGTCTCTGAGGACACTGCCGCCCTAGAACACATGCATGCCCAGCCATTCTTACTGCTTCCTGGCCTTGGAGCAAGCAGCGTGTCTCCAGCTGCCCTCTTGGAATCATGAGAGGCTTCAACCCTGCCTCACTGGCTTCCCCATCTATCCCCTACTAGGTACCATACTTCCTCAGTTTCCCAGCAGGAACCTCGTGGGCCACTGTCACTGAATGTCCTTCCCTCAGTAGCAACCTCACTGGGCAAATGTAACGGCTCAGGTACCCTGGCTTCCTTCCCAGAAACAAGTCCTGTCTGTGCATCCTTGAGAGGTAGCTCGTTCAGAAGGCCAGAGCAGGTGCAGTCCTTGACCCACAGCTTCCTGGGTCTGTCTTTCTGCAGCCCCTTGGAGCCTTCACATGCACCAGGCCACCTTCTGGCGGGGCCCCCAGTCTGGCACCCATGAGGTGAGGCAGACACCAAGTTTCAGGTGGTAAAGAGCCTGAGCCCAGTTGGGGGAATAGGTGGGTGCAGGCTTGGGAAGACTGTGTGTGTGGAGTGAGGTGTGTGTGTGGAGGTGTGTGCACGTGTGCATGCCTGTTTTCTTTTTGCCATGGGGACAATTGAATTTGGGGCATTTTTCTATAAAAACAGCCTCCTCTCCCCTGTAAACTGGCTGTAACCATAAGCCAGTCACTTTCACCAATACAGCAGGTGGCCAAGGTGGGAAGTGAGCATAAAGACCCCCCAAATTTAGCCTGAGCTCCCAGCAGGATAGGATGAGAGGGTTGCCAGGGCTCACAAATGCAAACTAATGTGTTGTCCCCACCCTTGCCCTGTTATCCTTTGTTTCCTTGGGTGAATGTGGGGTGACCTGCTGCCCCTCCCATCTGGACAGTGATGGGTGTCTGGTGGGGCCTTGTGGTGCCTAGGAGGAGATGAAGATGAGGTTTTCCTTACCATGTAAATGAATATTTGTATGATTAAATTAACACAAAAAAACCCCACCTTTCTCATGTGTGCATGTGAGTTTTATTGCACTGTGAGCTGCCTGTTGATCTGGGTCACCCCACAGTGGCTCCAGTGCACGCTTGCAGACAGAACTGAAACACAGATCTACGTTTTGCAAAGTATTAGTCACTGTATGATAGCCGTAACAGTGCCCCACAAGGGAGGACAGATTGAAAGCTTCGGAGGACTTGAGGTGTGGCTGGCATGCTCAGTCTCTAATGGGTGGTAGGAGTGGAAGGTGGAGGCTGCTCACGTGCTGGCTGACCAAGGAACAGGCGCCGAGCTGTCCCTTCCAAAGGCTCATGGCTGATGAGAGGTTTCAGCTGGCTTGGCCCCAGCCCCTAAGGGTTCCACAGTCTCTCAAAAATAGTGTCACAGCTGGGAGACAATCGCTAGGTAAGAGTGATTAACAGGAAGTCAGCTTTGGTATACACTTGTATCTTCTGATACCCAGTAACCAAAATGGTAGACTCCAAATGGTCTGTGTGTCATCGGAGTACCACACCTGCTGATGAGTTGGCCGTGGAGCAGTGTAGAAGGCAGAGCACCTTGGCTTCTGTCTGCTGTGGAAAACAGGCCAGGGACAGAGCGCTTCCCAGCCACCATGGGAACCAGGTGTCTTTCCTGGGTGTTCCTCTCAGCCTGGAAACCTGAGAGCTAGGAACACACTGCAGGCAGTTGGCAAATGAGCGAGGGGCCAGCTTTGTGACCTTGGGGCTCACAGAGAGAGGTTCAGGAGCACCGAGACAGCCAGAAAGGTTTCAGAGGCCAATATTAAAGCAGATGGGTTTAATGCCGCCAGAGCTTGTCTTCAGAGCTCAGAACTGCAATCTGTCGGGGAAGAATCCTAGTACTTGGAAGTGGAGGCAGGAGGATCAAAGGTTGGAGGTCATTCTTAGCTACATGAGACTCTGTCTCAAAAAAAGTTCTTGGCATCACTGCCTGGGCTGTAGAGAGCACACTCAGAGGGAAAGGAGAGGGGAAAGGGAGCTTCCTGTGTCTCACAGCTCTGGACGGGGCAGGCTGGGACCCCAGGTCCCGGGACTGGGACCTCCCAGGTGTCTGGCGTTTTCACTAACTGAAGAGCCAACTTGGAGCTGCAGACCATGCATGGGCCCTCCCCCTGCCTGGCAAAGCTGTGTGTATTCAAGTGATGCTCATGAGCCTGATTGGGGGAGAGGACCGTCTAGCCGTGTCCCTGCAGGCAGCCTGGGGAACCTCTAAACACAGACTTGGTGGGAGATGAGGCCTCACAAAGAACTGATCCCCTGTGCCAAGAGCTGATGCAAGACTACCCAGGAAGCACCTAATATATTACCCAGGGACCCCCACAGGTGTCCACACCCATGACAGTACACCTGTACCCTGCTTCCTCCCTGGTGCCTACAGCTATTTGCTCTTTACAGAGAAGGGACCCCACCCTGTCACCTGGGTCATCCCCCCCCACCCCCAACACCCTGCTCCTGAACAGTTATTTGCTTGGCAGAATCTGTTTATCTTTGGGGCTGTAACCTGTCAAGAAGTCACTGAGCCCTGGGAGAAAGGAGCAAGTTCAGTGGTAGCTCCTAGCGTGAGCCATTCCCACGCGGGCTGGGTGACAGGGAGGGGGTTCTCGGCTGAGCCTGGGAGATGGGGAAGCGGCTACAGTGGTCGGAGAAAACAAGCAGTGGTGCTACCTCCCTGCCAGGTTCAGGTTGTTCTTGGACCTCCCGCTCTGTTCCTGAGAAGGCCCCTCCCTACCTGGCCTCTGTGACCCAGCCATTTCCCAGACCTCACCTGGAGTCCAGCCTTGACCAGCTGAGAGAGCAAGAGAGCAAGACT